>NC_079171.1:72004077-72662797 GCF_947568905.1 Ostrea edulis
CTGTGTTATCACGCGTTTTACATATGTTCACAAATACCCTCCCCTAATTATTTTGTTAAGTGTGAAACTCATACGTTACCAATGTTGATGCACCAGATGCGCATTTCGACAAAGTATGTCTCTTCAGTGGTGCACAACCGAAATGTTTGAAATCCGAAATAACAATGACGTTTTAGAGGTACCATAGGCAAACAAAGTGTGCCAAAAAAGTGGAGCCAAATTTGTTCAAGGATAAGAGCTATGCATGAGGGAGATAATCCTTAATTTTGAAATGAATTTCTAAATTTTATAACAGCAATTAAATATACATCCGTATTTTCAAGTTAGTAACGAAGTACTTAGCTACTCGGCTGTAGAGACCCTCGGGGACTAACAGTCCACCAGCAGAGACCTCGGCCCAGTGGTCATAATGTAAAACTTATACGATACTAATTTTGATGCACCATATGCGCATTTCGACAAATTGTGTCTCTTCAGTGATGCTCAACCGAAATGTTTGAAATAAAATACCCAGTAAAACAATATGAATTTGAATTCGAATTTTTCAAAACACGGCCAGTCAGATTAGTAAACAAACTTTACCCGATTGGACCTATCATTTAACAGGCTCGGTTGGTCGGGGGTGACTTATGGGCAAACCATGTTAGAAATCATGTGTAATACCTCAATATTAGACCTTGACGTTCAGTTGTTGTCTTATGTATAAGTTTTCTGTGGATTTTCCTATCAATAACATTATGTATACTATCTACTAGCATTTATGTCCACCCTTTATCCAACATGTTCTAAATAATATGTGAGATATATTGTCGTCATAACAATCTAGATTACCAATGCAACTTATCATTTAGTCAAATGCTGTCTGACTTATTTCATATTGACTGTTAAGCCGTTCTTGGTTACACTGATTTTGACTGCAGATAATTCCCAGCATGATCAATGTATAGGCCTCACGGTGGGTGTGACCAGGCGAGAGGGAATGTTTACTCCTCCTAGGCACCTGGTCTCCTATAACGAACAAGTGATCAGTCCCATAACCCCTGTAAGCAATACGAAATATATAGTTTGGCAAACACGGACCCCTGGGTATACCAGAGGTGAGAACAGGTGTGTAGGAGGAGTATGAGACTCATCTCTATGTAAATATATAAACAATAAAATAGCGTTGCATCCTACTTTGACTTTGTAATAAAGAGATATGCTTTGGGCATTGAAGATAGGAACATTCATATTCGATATAATTTCACAGTATTTCTACCAGTTTTAAAGTTTTTGTTTTTATCACACATACCTCTAATGACAATGAACATATTTTGCGCATATCTTGACTTACGGAGGTTAGGAGACGCAGCAACCAATTATTCAACACAATTATGTAACATGCTTATACATCAACAACATCTCTCGTCATTGAAATGTCCAGTATTGTTTTTCAGCAGAGTTTGATATTTCCCTGCATTTCCAAATATGTTTCCGCTACTGTATCCAGGCGTTATAATTACAAACCAACTTTATGAAGTCTAGATATAGACCTATCTCTACATAAACCGCCGATATGCTTTGATATTCCTATTATGTCAAGTATAGGTCATGTCATAACTGGTGATGTTAATATTATTTCGAATACAAACCTAAAATCACTTAGTTTGATATGCCATCTATTAAAAAAAATCGGTCTTTCAGTTGGAAAATCATTGGATCCCTATTATGTAGTCGGTCAAAAATTGTGCTCAGACTATGAACTAAATATGAAAGGGAAGCACTTGTGTCGAAATAAAAAAGAACGTATCAAAGGAATATTTAAATCACATTTTAGACAACGGGAATGAAAAATATGTGACATATATTCGTCTGTGTTTAGTAAATTAGAAGTAGTAAAATCAGATAGATTCAATGAGGAAAATGTTTTAGTTCCACCTGAAATAAAAACACGCCAACATTGTGTTTGTTTATACGACTCATCATTACAACTGGATTTTAAGCTAACTTTCCATTAATTTCACATTTTATAATCATATTTACGTCTCCCTTGCTCTTTCAAAAGACCAGTTTCGTTCAAATCATTATTCAGTTTTAAATATATTTCATAACCAAGACAATGTAACGAATTGAAAAACTATAGATACCTTACCTATGCTCTACTTGCAGACTTCATAAACTCTTACAAAAGTACCTAGCTGGATCCAGTGTATGTATTATCAAACCCCTGTTTTTGCTCCTCACGAAGCTATTAGAAGCTGTCATAGAGTAATTTGAATCCTGTTGTGCTACAACAGACAACAGAAGTAGATTAAATCAACTGTGGATCCTAAAATATTCTGAATAACTTTTAGTGAATTAGAAATCACAAAAATAATTTATAGTCAACAGCATAAAAGCGTATGACTTTTCAGGGTCTCGTGGACACTTAATTACTCGATTTGTTTGCCACCATGAACAGTTGCTTCTTCAACAAATATAGTACAATGATATATATGCACCAAGTATTTTGTTTTTATCACACATACCTCTAATGGAAATGAACATATTTTGCGAAAAATTTGACTTACGGAGGCTTGAAGGCGCAGCAACCAATTGTTTAACACAATTATGTAACATGCTTATACATCAACAACATATCTTGTCATCGAAATATCCTGTAATATATTTCAACAGAGTTTGATAATTCCCTGCATTCCCAAATATGTTTCTGCTACTGTATCCAGGTGCTTTAATTACAAACAAACTTTATGAAGTCTAGATATAGACCTATCTATAAATAAACCACCTATATGCTTTGATATTCGTATTATTTCAAGTATAGAGCATGTCATAACTGGTGATGCTGAAATTATATCGAATAAAGAGGTAAACTCACTTATTTTGATAGGCCATCAATTAAAAAAAATTCTTTCTTTTTTTTCAATTGGAAAACCATTGCATCCATATTGTGTATTCGGTGAAAAATTGTGCTCAGACTATGGACTAAATATGAAAGGGAAGCACTTGTGTCGAAATAAAATAGGTTGGTAGAACGTATCAAAGACATATTTAGATCACATTTTAGACAATGGAAATGAAAAATCGGTGACATATATTCGTCTGTGTTTAGTAAATTAGAAGTGGTAAAATCAGATAGATTCAATGAGGAAAATGTTTTAGTTCCACCTGAAATAAAAACACGCCAACATTGTGTTTGTTTATACGACTCATCATTCCAACTGGGTTTTAAACTAACTTTCCATTAATTTCATATTCTATAATCATTTTACGTCTCCCTTGCTTTTTCAAAAGACCAGTTTCTTTCAAAATATTATTCAGTTTTAAATATATTTCATAACCAAGACAATGGGACGAATTGAACAAATATAGGTACCTTAACTATGCTTTGCTTGCAGACTTCACAAACTCTTACAAAAGTACCTAGCTGGATCTAGTGTATATTTTATCAAACCCCTATTTTTGCTCCTCACGAAACTATTAAGAGCTGTGATAGCGTAATTTGAATCATGCTGTGATACAACATACAGCAAAAGGAGATTAAATGAAGTGTGGATCGTAAATTATTCTGAAGAACTTTTCGTGAATTAGACATCACAAAAATAGTTTATAGTCAACAGCATAAAAGCCTATGACTTTTCAAGGTCTCGTGGACACTTACTTACTAGATTTGTTTGCCACTATGAACAGTTGGTTCTTCAAAAAAAATGGTACAATGATATATATGTACCAAGTGATCAGTCTTTCAAAAATAACTGTGTCCAACACCATCTTGATTTCACGCACTCGTACTCTGATGTTGATATGAGAAAAAAAGTTGGGGTCCCTTATTAACAATGTCTTTATGGTACTTGGCAATTAGGTCTTTCAACACGATGGGAATTGTGTTCCTTTATTACGTTGATATTCTGAAGAGAAAAATATTCAATTAATTAACTGGTACATGGAATATGTATTTTATTGTAGTCATAATCTTGACATTTAAATATGTCGACGACGTTTTATTTATAAACATTAGTTATTTTCATTTATATTTCGAGTCTTTAAATTCCAGTGAACTCCACTATTGGGTCACTGTTAAAATGTTTCTTCATCGTGAACTTCCCATATGTATGTACGAACATTTCACCATCACCTGTACAAGGTGTTCATTTATGAATTATGAAGTTAACAAACATGGATCGATTGCATAAATGTATACCTTGCGTATAATCAGTTTTCATATCATTATGTAATGCAAGATCAACAAATATATAATTAATTCATGCACACTACTTCTTTACAGTTCTACATATTCAAATATATATTATGCATTAATGAATTTGTAGTGCAATATATAAAACAATGTTATGCTAAAGGAGAAAAAATGTGTTGATATCAATTATATTCTAATTTTAAATGTGTTTCCAATGGCATACAATAGAATCTACAATAGTTAGATTGAATTGTCAAGTCATACAAAGCTATTGTTTACCACATGAACGGATACCTTCGTTTACCTGTAAGGCACACTACCACATACACCAACACTCTGCTTCCAGGTAAACAAATTGCGAAGGAGCCGTATTCCTCCAAACCGGGCCTCTCATATACAAACTTTCTTAAACATATCTTCACTACATATATTTGAATACGATTGTTCTACAATGTATCAATATGTACTTAAAGCCCGTTTCAGTGAGATATATTAATTTTCACTGTTACAAGGGGTTTCGGTTAATCTATAATTCATTTTATATTTACAAATCTTCAGTGCAATGAAAGAAATAAAAATACTAAGAGCCTCTGATAGATTTGTTTCATTATAAAATCCTATGAGCATATCTTTCCAAGATATGTCAATATTTAATATATTGTTAATCCTTTTCCATATTATTTTAGACGTTTTGACGGCATATATAAGTGTTCTATGTTTTTAATTTCACCAGTTCTCACAATATGTTTGTATATTTGGATTTCATTTGCTAACATTCAATTTTTTATTCAAAATTTTATATAACAATTGATAGTGAAACTCTGATATTTCTTTATCTGAATTTTTTTTCGACTTTTAGTAGATTAATTGTCTTCCATCAATATTTTGGAATATTAAAACCATCCGTCCAAATATTTATGTAATGCACTTAATAAATTTGTTATCAACTAATATGTTATATAAGAAAGATGATTTAATATTCAATATATTGACAAAGTTATCACCTTTAAATAATACATGAATGAAAGGTGAATATAACGAACAGTGGTCAGTCTCATAACTCCTACAAGCAATATAAAAAAGATAGTTAGGTAAACACGGACCCATGGACACACCAGGGGTGGGATCAGGTGCCTAGAAGGAGGAAGCATCCCCTGTCGACAGGTTGTCTTTAATATTAATACAGGATGTTTTTTTGGCAGTTAAATATACGGGTAAAGCGTTTGAACATTGTTTTTGAAATATAGTAATCACAGATAATATTTTTTCTATGAGAGATTAATCTTGAAAATATTTCAAATCTCTAAACACATCATTATAATCATATAAATCGTTGGTGTATAAAACTCCTGACTTGACCAGATTAGGAATATAAATTGGATGGTTTTTGAACTGAAATAGGTTATTTTCTTAAATTGGTAAAGATGAGGATTCGTCTAAAGTAGTCATATAGATATCTTCAATCATTAAGGTTTTATTAAAAGCGCAAAATACTTCTTAATAGAACAACGCCGGGAATGTAATATCTTTATATTCTTTCACATTTCTTAAGTTTGTTTTAATTATATATCTCAGTGATAGATTTTCTTTTTGAAAAAAAAAGCCGCCGCGATGGCCGAGTGGTTAGAGCGTTTGCCCCGCATGCAGAAGCGCGGGGCTCGAATCCCGGCCGCGACAGACTTAAGTCGTTAAAACAGCTAGTGGCAGTTCTATCGACAAACGCTTGGCATCCGGTATGAATGTCACGGGTCGTTGGAGATGACCTTAAAAACGGATGACCCATCTCACAGTAAGTGTGGTACGCTAAAGAACCTTCACTACGCAATCACCGTAAGCGCCGAGCATAGGTCTAAATTTTAGCCCTCCATCGGTCTTGGTGACGTCTCCATGTGAATGTAAAATTCTCGAGCGAGACGTTAAGCAAGCAACATTCAATCAATCTTTTTGAAAATTATGTTCAAGAAATGTGAAGAGACTGGATTTAGTACTTAGCAGATGTGCAATCCAAGACGCTTTTAATGAAAACAAAAAATGGATTCAGCATCAATGACATTGATTCCACCTTTCAATTTCTTTCCACTACGTGTATTTCTTTTGATTCTTTCCCCGGTAGTACATAGAAAATTAAATATCTTACTGTTCAGTTCCTAAAATATCTCATCAGGCAGATTGAAAATTATCGACGCATTGCATTGCAATTTAGAAATAATGAGATTATTGATTATTTCTTTTTTGCCAAAAATTGTGAAATGTATTTTTCCCCAGTTATCGAGTATGCTAATAATTTGATAAATTGTTTCTATCCGATTTTTTGGACACAATATTTTGTTATGTCCTATAAATATACCAAGTGTTTTAACAGGATTATTTGTTGTAATTACATTTACAATCTGTTCACATGTGGGTTTTTTTTAAAAAAAATACAATCTGATTTTTTTAGATTAAGCTTTGGACCTATACATCCAGATAATTGTTTTACTGTGTTAATTACTTGTTTTACTGATTGCGCGTCCTTTATGGGGCTTGTGGATTAATCTACATGTTGTATATCTTTTTTTTTATCTCTTTGTTAATTCCAATTTCAAAACCCTGTATTGTGTCAGAAGATATAATTCTTGTAGCTAACATCTCTGTTGTGATGATGAACAGGGATGCTGATATTGGACATCATTGACGAATACCTCTAGTCATTTTACAAGTCTTTGATATCTAACCGTTATTTTTAACTCGAAATAAAGGTTTATCGTAGAAGTTTGTAATGCAGTTGATAAATAATGTTCGAAAATTTAAAGCTTTTAAAGTTTCAATCATAAAACTCTATTCCACGGCATCGAAGGCTTTTCGAAATCAAAAAATAATAAAATGTCATCTTCGTTATCAACTTTACAGTAGTCAAAATATCTTGAATTAGTCGAACATTATTCCCTATATGTATGCCTTTAATATATGCTGATTGGTCTATATTTATCAGTTTTGATATGACTGTTTGTAAACGCTTAACAGAAAGAAAAGCAGGAATTTTATAATTGCAATTTGTTAGACTAATTGGTCTATAATTTCTAACATTTGACTTTTCAGCTTATTTTTATAAATAAGACGTATTATTAACAGCCTCTGCGATTTTGGGAGCTCTTTATTTTCAGAAGATTTTATCAAAGAACTGAAGAAATGATGCTTTATATCATTCCAGAAAATTCTGTACGATTGAAATGGTATAACATCTGTACCTGGAGATTTATTGTTTTTCATATTTTTAATTCCGTCTTTATATTCAGATAAAAATGGAAGACCATCACATATATTTTTTTTCACATCATTTAGTCTATTTTCAATATTTGTTTCTGCGAAGTAATTCTTGATTTCATCTACGCTTCACCTTTCCGAAGAATACAGATATTCATTAAAATCGACAGGGGATGCTTACTCCTCCTAGACACCTCATACCATCCTTGGTGTATCAAGGAGTCCGTGATTGCCCAACTAAATACTTTGTATTGCTGATAGGAGTTATGAGATTGATCACTGTTCGTTATGATCGCCTTTCATAGCTGACCCAATATTTGGTAATTGGTATACGGTGTGTTATTACCCTCTACATTTTTTTCAATTACATTATTGTTTGATGCTTTTATTCAAGATTTAAAATAAGATGAATATTTTACATACTTTATCCAGTTAGCCTTTTATTTCATGTAGGCTGCCTTTGATTTATAATCAGTTTTATTCAAGGAAGGACACTGAAAATAACGTCATATGTCAGTTATATCTACGGTTTCGTTTAAAGTCAGCATTTCACAAATTGTATGGTCGTTTCAACGATCAAATTTGTCACACAAACATGTTATTAGTTCAAATGTTGTCAAACGTGTTCGATGCAAGGAGTGAACTGTTATAACAAGGATAAAGTATAAAGAAACATGCTCACCAAAGTGGAAGGGAGACTGTCATGCTACATATGAATATTCATAAATCAGACATATACGTTGATGACTAAATAGCTTACATGAATCCACATCAATCTCTAATATATTGTATCTTTGACAAATTATTTAAAACCAACGAAGGGATTTATATTGAATAATAACTGAAAGGTCATTAAATGTTTACTATCAGCTGACCGACATATAACATAAAGGTTAGTGACAAACTAAAGCGTTATTGAATACCTGTAAAATAATTTAATCTGAATACATGGTAGGTGGAAGTTGAATGAATAATGATTAAAATTAGCTTATTCATTACTAAAAGCTGACTTAAAACTGAATGAAGTGTGAGTAAAAGATATCCTAAATGTGAACGATTAATCGGTAAACTACGACTGAATGAAACGTTGAAAGTGAATGAATGGTCACTGAAAACGGAATGAATGTTCCAATCACTCAGTTAAATGAAGGGTCACTTAAATGTATCAGACAAATATCTGATAATACTTTTTATCGGGACAATTCGCGTATCAATACACAAAAATGGGTTGACTGAGGAGTAGCAATTTGTCTTCTTAAAGATAGGTTCATCGACTTAACTATTGGCTTCCGGGTGTTTGTGTTTAGTGTTTACCATTTATTTTGACGACTGATTATAAGTAGGCAGGCTATCGACAAATATGTTGCTGTTAAAGGGGTTTCAAAAGTGTCGCTTCAAGTCATCCTATCGCAAATTCTACGAACGTATGACCAAGTCGGCAAGTGCTTGACAGATAGAGCATGCGTATCTTTTGTGTAACAAACTGATATAAATTAAATGCCATTCACTTAATAGATAAATGAACCGAGAGTTGGATTTAGGGTTGTCGTATGATAAATAGAAATATGATATCATGCTATTGTCTTTTCACGGAATTCAGTTTATAATGCTGAAATGACTTCAAATAATATCAGATTATTTATAATTTAATTTGAAATATAAATCAGATGTTACTCACTGTGTATAATAAATCAAGCTCACGTCCTGTCTGTATTTTTCTGATGATTCCCACATTTTAGTCAATATTTTTCAAAAGTCAAGAAATAATTGAAAGTAATGGCAGATACACAATTCGTAATATGGCCAAAGCTGTTGGCATATCGCTATAGCGGGTGGATTTTATTTTGAAGCGTACTTTGATCTCTGTCAGATGGATACATCATATATTGGCAGATTGTCAAAAAAGGTTACGGGTACAAACCGCTAAGCAATTGCTCAAAATATTTCCCAAATTCAATCATATAAAATTTGCAAACATTGTTACTGGTGACGAAACGTGGGTTCACTATTTCGAACTAGTAAGGAACATTGGCTAACTAAACACGACTGAAGATCTTTAGTTTCAAAAAAAAGAAAAATAACACCATAAACACAAAGAATGTCCTTTATTGGATATCCTCGTGTGATGGTATAGCCTTAGAAATTCCAGTGCCGAAGGGCAAAAGTGTTACCGATCGGTATTACCGAGATGGTATGCTAAAAAACTCAATAAGCATTCCTTATTCAATGACCCTTGTTTGCCCAACTCTATATTTTGTATTGTTTATGGGAGTCATGATATTGATCACTGGTCATCAATAACCCCTTGGTTGTCATAAGAGGCGATTGCGTTGGGCAGCCCCTCGGATGAGACAGCAAAAAACCGAGGCCCTGTGTCACAACAGGTGTGACAGGATAAATATTCCCTGCTCAAAGGCAGTAAGCGCCGAGCATAGTCCTACATTTTGCAAATGTCTATGGAATATTTACCCTAACGGCCTAATCATATAGTGTAAATATTACAGTAGGAATGTACAACTAGTAGCGTGATACTTGTATCTGTGTAGGATGGTTGAGATGTAAAGCAATAAAATGTAGTACGTTTTCTATGAAAAGATGAATTGAAATATACACTTTCACCACAAAAAATATCTAGCAAAACGGGTCAAATACTTCTTATCTGCGCGGGATAGCGCTTGTTTATCCGGTACTTTGGTCACCAGCCTACACGCCGGATAAGCTATGCTATGTTTTAGTATGGTATCTTCATCTACCATTCTCCCAAATTTGTATGTAATTCAAGACTTCAAAAACTTTGTAGATTTGGTAAATTGATAATCTATGATTTTGTCATCCTATCGTTTAGAGTTACCTTGGTTGTCATTTGGGGAGAAACGTCGAATATTATTAAATTTAATGACATTTATCACTTGCGATGTTGATGTTAAAAGACATAGTATAATTCATACCTTCCCCAGCAAGATCCACATAGATACATGTTTACACTAATCCCAGCAAGCTATTTACACTCCAACAAGTTGTTGCACACACGTGATTGGTTTTCTTACTCTAAAGGCCTACATACATTAAGAAATATTATATGGTTATAATATAAGACAAAAATCACTGTAGCGTATATGATTTATTGGCATTGGATACTTCTATGATACCAAAGAAGCGTAATCCTTTCATCGAATGTTTGAAAGCAAATTTAGACATTGGCAGTTTGAAATATCACTACATATTTTCATTAATGCCAAATTTGGTAACATGTTCCCTACAATGTCATTATAACCCTGTATATTGTGAATTAAAGTTTGTTATGACGTGAAGCAGTGCGAAATGCACTAAGCTACACAGTACTGCAATATTGTCTTTCTCAGGATCTCTGTTTTTGTATACCTGTCTTGATATCGCGCGTTATCTTCAATACCAACAGGGTGTTCTGTTGTGATGATGGTGTTGAATTTTCTTTCATTCTAAATATATGCTGTTTTATTGAGCACAGTTTGAATCATCACTACACTTATTGAACAAGGCATTGTATTTATTCGGTGTGGTCTGAAGCTTCGGTAAACTATATATTGTTGTCGTCCAATAAAATGTTTTTAATCATGACAGAACACAGCTTCTGATATTTTGCACAAAAAAATGTTCCTGTATTTATCTTATTTTCGGTAGTATAAAATATAATTAGCGGCTTACTTGTATTGTAAATTATGTTTGCTAACTATAATTTTGATCGGGCTCGAGACACATTTAAAATATTGTAAACAATCCTCTGGTAACACGTTTTGATGATGTACGATGTAAGTCTGTGTCGTTATGTTTATATGTTTTCATTAAGTCAGTAAGTGTAATTAACAAATTATAATTGCATACCACAGGAAGAAATATGCATAATCCATGAAGTTTTGTTTTTGTTTGCATGATGTGTAATATCATCTTCATTATTTTTGTACTCTGACTGCATGTGGGTTTTTTCTGTTTTATTATCCGAGATACATGTTCATAAAATTCTGCTGTAAATGAATGAGATAGAAATGGTATTTGTCAATTGTCAAAGCCTAACCTCCCAGGAAAAGAGAAAATATGTCTTATTATTGTTTTTAAATCCAATAAATGTGATGTATATTGTCTACAAAACACACACTTCGTAGAAAATATTCATAACATTGTCCAAAGTGAATGTTTTTTTGCATCAAATTCAAGAGGGGTTGTCGTTATCTTTAATAATACTTTTGACATTAAAGTGCATGAATATGTATGTGATGAAATTGTAATTATGTAATTTTGAATGTCACTTTTGAGAACACACAAGTGACACTAGTCAATGTATATGGTCCAAATAGGAATCATTCTGAATTTTATAAATTGGCTGTGCAAAAAGGTAAAACATCTGTGAAATGAAAATTAAATACTTTGTGGTGACTTTAGTTTTATTCTAAACCCAACAATAGACTGCAAGTATTATAAGGAAGATACCATAAATAACCCTAATGCTAGAAAACTCAGGTTGGAAACAATAGAGGAATTATATATTTTAGATATATATAGGGAATTACACCCTGATACACATAAACATACATGGAGAAGGGAAGACTCAAGGATAATGGCTAGATTATTTTTCCCTATCAAATAGACTTCTGAACTGTGTTCATGAATACAATATATATCCTAGTTACAGAACAGATCATTATATAGTAATTTCACCTTTAAAGTTTCAAGAGTATCAGAGTGGCAAGGGACTATGGAAATGTAATAATCCACTTTTATATGATAAAAAATTTGTTGCAAAAGTCAAAAAAGAAATATTGCTAAAATTAAATCACAATATTGTCTAGCAGTATACAATCCTGAATATGTTTCTAATATACCTGATGCTGAAATTAGCTTCTTCATTAATGATCAATTGTTATTAGAAGTATTATTAATGGAAATTAGAGGTCAGTCAGTTTCTCAATCCTCTTTTATGAAAAAAAAAAAAATAGGAACAACAAAGACAAAGATCAAAATGCACAAATACAATGTATTGAGGAAAAAGAAAGTGAAATAGATGCATCTCACATTGAGGAACTTATTAAACAATTATAAGCCATTAGAATTGAAATATTAAAAGGTGACCTGATAAACTCTAAGGTTAAATGGATTGATGACAGAGAAAGCCCAACGGAATACTTTTGTAACGTAGAAAAACGAAACTGTACTTGAAAACTTTTACAAACAGTAGAAACTGGGGGAGGGGAAATTATTAGTAAACAGGATGAAATTTGAGAGGGCATATGTGGATTCTAAGAAATTTTATACGAGAGTCAAACTTTAAAACATGATTCACAAAAATGGGAACATGATAATGTATTTAATAACACTAGAAAATTATCATTAGACGAAAAAATGAAACTGGAGGGTGATTTGGTTTTAATGAGGCAGCATGCACTCTGAAAAATTTAAATACTAATACAAGCCAGGAAATGATGGATATGCTACTGATTTTTTTGAGGGATTTAACACATTTTATTGTCAGATCTTTGAATTATTCTTTCAGAAATGGTAATTCATCTGTCACTCAAAAACAAGGTATAATACTGTGTATACCGAAACATGACAAGCCAAAAGAATACTTAGAAAATGGTGACCTATTACATTACTAAATACGGTCAATAAAATTTCCTCAGAGTGAATTGTACACAGAATAAAATATGTCTTGCCAGTATTTGTACATGGAGACCAAACATGATTTATACCAGGTCGATCTATTGCAGAAAATACTATATTAATTTCTGATATTATGAATTATACACAAGTCAAAAATATTCCTGAATTAATTTTACTTATATACCTTACAAAAGCCTCTGATACAGTGTCCTGGAACTTTATGATACACGTGCGGATTTTATTTTCAATTTTGGAAATTCAATAATTAGTTGAATAAAAATGTTTTGCCACGACATCATAACAACAATTAACCAAGGTGGGAATTTGTCTAGGTGGTTCAGGATCCGATTACTCCTTATTTTTTTTTATTTTGTGCAGAGATTATTGCAATCGATTTAAGAGGTAATACAAATATTAAAGGAATAAATATAGGAGAAATTACACATCTAATATCCCAATTTGCAGATGATACAAAGCTTTTTCTAGATGGAAACAGATAATCTCTAAAGGCTACAATTCATGAATTAAATATATTCAAACAAATATCAGGACTATCAAAATATTGTTCAAAATCACAAGTTATATGGATTGGAAGTAAAGACAAAGCACATAAATATTAATAAATAACACAGAGCTGATATGGGGCAATAAGTTTTTTGAAATATTGACCATATAAATTGACATTGGTTTACAGGATATGGTTAAAACAAATATTGCCGAAAAAATAAAAAGCATAAAAAAATATATGAAAACATTGCGAGAGACGAAATATTATCCATATGGGTCGTATCACTGTAATTAAGTCACTTGCTATATCTAAACTGCTACATCTCCTTATTGCTTTACCCAATCCATCGACAGATTTAATTCAACAACCAAATCAAATTATGTTTGAATTCCTATGGAAGAGTCCTATTTCTAAAATAATGAAAAAAGTAGTCACTCAGAATTATGAAAAAAGGGGACTTAAATGATTTATATTGATGATTTCATAGACACCATGAAAATACCCTGGGTTAAAAAAAATACTCAAGTGTTCTGCGAAATGGGAGTCAGTTATAGGTACATATATTGATATCCATCAAGTTATTTCTTGAAGGCTACTTCAAGCTTTACAGAAAGTGAAAGAATCTAAGAATCGGTTTTGGTTTGATGTATTTCAATCTTGGAATAAACTTGTTAATTGTTATGTACATGATGATAATATCAATCAAGAATAATTGTCTTTTAGTGTTCTCTGGTATAATGAGAACTTCCATAGCTCTTATCTTTAATTCAGTGATATATTCGATATAACTTGTGTTTTTCAAATTGATTTGAACTCTTTTTTCCCGAATGACAAATAATTGGAAACTAATAACATTGATTTCAAACGATGGTGTTACTCCTTAGTCGAACTGTGAATCATGACAACGTGAAGATACAGATGTAACGAAAATCAGTCAATCATTATAATTAATTTGTTAAAATGTCAAATTTGTTCAGTTTTTGATCAAAAAAATAAAATAAAAAAACTACTAAGGCTAATGCAAATTTTATACTCTACTCATTCATCTGTTTTGTTTTTGTACGGTATGTATATTACTCGATAACATATGCTATTTGAAGTATAGCATTTGGTTTATTGATGTCCATGTGTGAAAAGAAGTTCGGATATCAATTGTTAATCTGAAAATGAATGAAAAATGTGTCTATAGTGAGAGTTGGGGGTAAAACAATGAATGGAAGGAAATTGAATTATTTAAGAAATAAGATATCATTTTTGAATGTTGTTGGGATATGACATGAATTTGGTCATGTGATCAAATCCTATAACCCCCGATCACGTACCAACTTCATGTCATATCCCAATAGCATTCAAAAATGATATTTTATTTCTTATATTTATATTTTCTATTTTGATTTGTGTTCTTACCGACCTTCCATGATTATGTAGCAGATGACCAAAATAACGATCGTAGAACACAACATATAGTTCGTTAGAGTTTTATCGAATAAAAAATTAGAGAATATAAGAAATAGATATTTAATTGAAAATGTTAAAAAAGACGAAATGTGTGTAAAAGAAAGGTAATTTAGAGCGTAACGTTCACTAAAATGACGGTAAGAGCGGAGTAAACTACATCCGTGATGTGATTTGGTTGCGATCAGCGATGGAGAAACTGGTGACGGTCTAGCTTACTAAGTTGAAAACGCAATAGTTGATCACAGATTTCGACAGAAATTCAAAGGATCTGAGTGAATTGATGGTGGATATGATGGGTCAAGTTAACGTTAAGCTCTTAGTTAAGTTTTTGGGAAAGAAACAACGGTATGTTCATCGTTAGGACTCGCGGTTGTAGCCATGCGGGAGACGATTCAATACAGTAGGACCTATTTAGACAAAATGCAGGTACGTTGCGTCTTTTATTTACCTTCAGTGTTTGTAAAAGAAAATAACAACGAATTGACGAAGTCTTTGTTCACTTGAGAGCTTTCTTTTGTAGGATTTTAATGAAGACTCGCACCGGTACCCTGATATGAATATGTAATTTTCTCGAGCCTCGAAACCAGCCTCGCTTATGATCATACCGAGTCATAGCCGTGATGGAAGTTGCCAGGAAACAACAGGTTAACTTATCATCATAAAGTAAATAGGCTTAAAACTCTGCCTACATGTTTTCGCTTCCAATATCATAGAAGCAGAAGTTGCAGACGGTATTTAAAACTGTATAAAATGAAACAACAGAACGATATGTTTAATGTTTCTCTTTTATAAATTGATGAAATTCTTGTTTCTTTTTAACAAAATAAAATCTGTTAAAATACCCTGCTGTGTTTGTTTCTGTTTTGATGTCATTGCAATGGCGGATCCAGGTTTTACAAAGGGATGTGTGTGGAAGTCAAGTATTAGCCAAAATACTCACCATTTTGGGTGCCAATCTGGAATTTTACTCACACTATTTCTATTATCTAAATTTGTGGCGAGAAAGGGGGGGGGGTGTCTAAATGCCCCACTGCATTGCATAAGCAAGAAGCCAGGTGAAAATACAGGAACTGCCTTTTGAAGCGGTGGTTGTATTCATACGCAAGAACAAACTGATCACGTGACCAAATTCATGTCACACGAGATTGAACATCGATTTCATTAGTACTGTCATATAAGGAAGTGCATTGGTAAATGTAAATATTGTAGCATAAATACAATTTGTAACGTGTAGAGGTCACCCAGCCAAGTGCTGATCTCACTTCCTGTTACTTGACTTACGTGATCAAGAGAGAGACTCAACAACATAACTCGAAAAGATAGCTCATTATCGAGGCAGTATACGTTTCATCTTATACTATTCGCTACACACACCCCTGTTTGGGAACCTTTGCCCCGATGCTTAGCGTGAGTCCTTTCTGAGTTTTTGGCATCTGCTTAGTAACGACATCCGCTGTTCCCGTCGAAGACATCAGTGGCCGTTCCCGGGAGAAGTCATGTCCTTATCCAGAGATTCCAAGAGACTCTAACTGAAGAAGGCCTCCTAGCAAACACCATAGTTTGATATAAATTGAACATGTGTCTTCTTCTCCGCCTCTGTTATTTGTAACTGTGACATTATCTTTATCCATGATCTAGTCCTTGGGCTAGCTCCCTGTGGCTAGTATGATCTTCTGTAAGGAGGACATTTATTTTCTTAATATTTTTGTCTCACATTCTTTAGCTCCCTTTGTCGCTGGACATCCCTATTTTCCAGATGAAACCTGCGATCTTAAAAGATGAAAATCTGATTGGTAATCATGTCTTCCTTTTCAGCATACAGGGCTTCATATTATTCAGGCATCTGGTTGAGCTCTTCTGTCATCCCTGAGCTGTAATTTTCTTTAACTTCCTCAGAGGCCCTGGATTATTTGTTTTTTCATTTGCGCGAGCTGTCCTCGCCAGTAAGTATATTTTCCTTAAAGCTTCATGTGAGTTTGGTTATTTAACTCTTGATGACGTTTTGTTCTGAAATCCACATCTTCCAGCAGTCATTGCACCGTTGTCTTTAACACAGCCTTAATTCCTCCCTTAGATTCCCCCTACTCCTAACATTGTTTCTCCAGCTGTACATATTTTTCTTTCATGTGTCATATGTCTGTCCTGAACTTCGTTATGCTATCGATTTATTGCAGTGAAGTCTACTATTTTTTTCACTGCTGTTCGTCACACAATGTCATCATTTCCTCTCGATATTCACTGTTTTTTTTCTTTTCTTTTCCTCCACATATGTTCCCCAATCTAATATCAGTTTCTCTTTCCCGTTCCCCTGCATCTAGCATACTTTGGCTTCAGTAGATTATTCTCACATATCACATTTTGATATTTGCAATTTCCCGCATTCCAGTTTTGCAGCATTAATTCCATACTATCATATCTACTGCACCCTTCACTGATGATTGTTCTTTTGTGGCGACATGGTATTAAATAACCTGGTAATTTACCCTATTTAGTAAATATCAGATTACATGTTTCCGTTTCCAGCTGTTCATTTACGAATACTGGTCATGCTTTGTTCAGCAGTGGATGCATTTTTGATGAAAATACCAGAATATGTTCTTGATATTGTAATCGCTCTTTTATGGCAGAATAAAATTTCGAGATAATGGGACTTGTATCTGGACTGAGTTGAGACGCAAATGTAAGTGAATCATCCTTCAAGCAAAAGGACAACCCCTCTGTATACGGGCAGTTCAACGAAATATCTTGAAATCATGTTTGATTGAATCCAAAAGAATTTCTAGATTATGTTGTTTTTTATCCTTGAAAATTGGCAATCTTTCTTTGGGCTCATCAAGATTAGGAGTTTCGTGATTTTCCTGAAATTGGTTCTGATTGTTGCACAAATTGTGATCAATGCAAGGTGAAGATAACGACCAGTGATCAAGCTCAAAACTCCTATAATGATAAATGGTAATGGTAATTTATATTTCTATTATTAACCTTATAAGAAAATTGTGATTCATCCTTTGTTTGTCTTCACATGTAACTGTTAGGCAAAAGTTCTTCCGAGTTTTTGTTATAGCCATCATTGTGATTATGTATTTAATATTTGACATCGAATGTGCCACTACAACATATCACTGGGTCAAATATTGTCTGACGTTTTTCATACCGAGGTCTTTCTTGGCACACTGATTTTGACTATGGATAACTTCTTTTACCTGATTAAGATGCAGAGCTCACGGCGGGTGTGACCGGTCGACGGCGAATGCTTAGTCCTTCTCGGCACATGCCTCACCTTTAGTATATCCAGGGGTCCATGTTTGCCCAATTTTGTATTGATTATAGGAGTTATGATATTGATCACTTTTCGTAATCTTCATCTTTCAGTCTGCATCATTGGCTGCATTTACAGTGTAACATCCATTTATGTCATCATCTGTGGTGGCATCATTTTAATTCATTACATGGCGTTTTGACTTTTCTGTTTCTGTTATAGGCTGACTGAGAATTTCATGTTCAGATACTCTACTCTGCCTTGATATTTCATCTTGCGTTTCCTCCGTTTGGAGTGGAAATGTTTAATTTCCCATTCCATTCACTTCAGTGTTTTGATGTTCCTCATTTGTTTGGGATGGAGTTGTCTATTTCTCAAATACACGCCTTTCTCGTTTTTCTTTTGTTTATTTAGAGATACAATTTATTTATCAGAAAAATAAGGTTTTATCACCTTTTTGTCACCCTGGTTCAATAACAGCAAAAACAAAAACAAAAACGCTGCCGTCAACTGTTACAGCACTTAGAGTGGACATTGCCTTTATTGAAATGGACTTTACCTTTGAAGTTGTTTTTATACTTGCTAGGCATCTATTGGGATATGACGTCATTCAATTTCATTCCCAAAATGCAATACGGCAGTTTCCGTATGTGCATCTACCATAGTTTCATTATTACGAAAGTGTTCAAACATTTCGGACATTTAAAGCAAATATCACTTATCGTAGTTTATGCTAAGGTGTGTAGTTGAAACTACAGCATTCATTGTATTGTGTATGCTTATAATATCACAATAACAGTCGTAAATAGTTATAATGTATTTATTTTAATTCAGATTGTTGAATTTTTTGTATAATGCTATTAAAAACCAATTGATAGGCGAGTAACCTTTCACAAAATCGACATGGCAGTATGCCAATAACAACCTTATTC
Source organism: Ostrea edulis (assembly GCF_947568905.1). Classification (NCBI taxonomy): domain Eukaryota; kingdom Metazoa; phylum Mollusca; class Bivalvia; order Ostreida; family Ostreidae; genus Ostrea; species Ostrea edulis. The sequence continues at coordinate 72,023,286 of NC_079171.1, forward strand.
AATTAGATACACATATATGAACCAGATGAAGAAGACTAAATGATGTTGACTATGATATATTGACTCCAAATATGGATGAAAATAAAAATGGTTGATAGATAAACTGTCGTTGATACATGCAATGTTGAGTTAAAGGTCACATCAGGGTTTTTTTTCTAATCACATGGCCAACTTTCATTAAAATACAATTACAGTGACAAACAGAATAAACCCGCTTATATGATTAAGAGACAGAGTTTCCACCGAGTTTGACCAGTGGACACGATATTTTTACTCCTCCTAGTCACCTGATCATACGTCTGGGTTGTTCAAGTTTCCGCGTTTTACAACTCTAATATTTTTATACTTTATCGCAGTTGTGATTTACATCACGAGCCTTATTTTCACCTTTTCTTTGTACAATTCAAACTTATGCAATACAGACTGATTGATCAATGTTCGTTATCTTCACCTTGCATCTAAATATCAGGAAAATATTAAAGATTAATATTAAATTTAGTTACTCTTTAGTGGACATAAATAACAAATCCAACATAGAACAACATATGTAGCGCTCAGAAAAAACATCAACAGTGCACACGAGAATGAACCAATTCAAGATAATGCCCATAGTCATAACGTTGTTTAGTGTTGTAAAATATACAATCTAAGTAAGTACCATTTGAAAATGAATGAATCCGATGTATTTAAGAAGTTGTCCATTACAATATCAGGCAGAGGTCGGCACATGCTATCTCTCAGATTTTCATGAAACTTGGTGTATAGGTTCCTGCTGACCCAAATATTAAATTTGCCAAATAAAAAGTTTATATCATGTTTAGTTTGGGTTCGACATTGAAAAACAACTTCGTGCAAAAAGGTCACGAAATATTGGAAACAAGTGCTATGTTTGAACAGCTCTAAAATGACATATAACTAAGAAATAGAGAAAAACAATATTTTATATGGTAGATATACACTATATGCAATAACAAAAAAAGGGTTTGTGTGTGTATATTCATCCAATGAATGAATTTATTAATTGTTAAAATTGCACATATTTCACATCAATATATTTTACAAGATAATGATCAAAATTTAAGATCTCATAAAACCCAATACAATGTCTCATCAGAAATAAATTATGTATAACCAGAAACTTGAAGAGGTGTATTTCAAGTTACAAAAATAAATTCAGTGGTAAAAGCAAGGTTTGATGGTGAAAAGTTGAACTGAAATCTCCAAATTTTCAATAAGTGCAAAAAGGTTAACTACTTAAATGAAGATTGTTGAACTACATAAATAGAAATAAATATGAAGTAGATATAACAAATCAATGATTAAAAGATTAAACTTCATAAAAAATTACTAGAACATATGAACATTCAGAAATAAATGGCATGTCTTTGTATACAGTCTATATAATAAAGACCAAAAAAAAAAAAAAAAAAACATGCCTGTGTGAATCATTATATAAAATTTTACAAAGTTGATATTTTGATGTCATTTCTGATAGAGGATTTGAGATAATAGTCAATTAATTAACACACATATATGAAGTTAAAATTATTAGTAAATGAAATTTTAATCATTTGCCTAACAATAACAATCTTAATTCATTCACTCGCATTACAAACTTAACATTGGCAGATGTAGAAGGGGAGGGGGTGTTAAAACATGCCATCTCCCTTTCACTGGGACATCTAGATAGTTATTTAACATTAACCAGAAATTTGTTAACTCTCTTGTAAAGCATGTCCATTTGCATTCATGAAATGATATGCCAAATTTCATTTTCGGCCTACATCAGATTGGTAGGACTTTAATGCATGTTTACTCTGGTGTTGAAATAGATATTGACCACTTCCAGATACAAGAAATGTTTGTTGAATTTTACCCAGTGACGGAAAATGTTCAAAAAGCATATCCAATTGATGCATAAAAGGTTAATTAGCAATGAATAATAAACATATATATTTTATCAATTCATCGGATATGACCTAATGCAGATCTTAGATCATTTTTTCTGGACCGCTAGAAATTATGAAAATTGGTACTGAATGTATATTGATACATGTATATTAACAATTGATACATTAGTATGGTATCTTATTTTACCACTCTCTTCTAATTTATGTCTAATGCCATAGCAGTGTTTCTTTTGAATATTGGTTCACAAACAGGGATAAAATTTGTCACTTCAAAAATTGAGATATGCTGCAACCATAGAGTTAAAGTAGTGGTCATCATTTGATTATCTTTTTCAGCTGCAAAGTTTTTCTATGAAATAACTGTCAATAGATCTAGATTGAAGTGAAACTATAAGTTATGCAATTCCCCTTATAAATTCACAAGTCTTTTGTCTGTAGTAATTCTATGTTCTCTCTAAAGCCTCTTCCTATATTGGACTCAACTGAGATCTAAATAAGAATTAATGGAAATAAAATGATGAACATGTTTAAATAGCACTGTAAGCAATGCACTAAGGAAGTCAAAATCATATGGTTGATATAGTCGCAAGGTCAAAGGTCATGGTATAACATAAATTCTGGTCATTACACATTTCATGTGAAACAAACTAACCCAATACCTTATCCCCCAAGATATAACAGATCTGGCAATAATGAATGTTTTTCAAAAGTAGGTCAACAAGGTCAAAGTCAGAAGTTCAAAAGTAAAGCTCTTTTCATTAGTGATCTCTAATATGTGCAATCTATATCAAAGCCCAATCCAAGGTGGTTGAGAAACTTTATACCAGTTTAAAGTTTTTGAAAACCATGCTATTTTAAAGACTAAGGTCAGGTACTAAATTAAACGTTTGGTACTAAAGAATATACACATTTGTATATCATTATGTAAAATATCAATATAATAAAATATGGGTTAAACTTCAAAACCAAGGTCACAATATCAAACAGCATGGTATCAAATGAAAGTACTTTCCATAAGATATCTAAATACTAAACATAAAAGACTAACCTACGTTATATACTTCAGGAGAATATAAATATGAGAGCCCTATTACTAACATGAGCAAGTTCCAGACATACATGACCCCCCCCCCCCCCCCCCCCCGACTTTAGTCGTGGGCGCATAGTAAAAATGAATCAACACAACTTAGGTACATTTGCATTTTGAAAGGATTTAGTGTGGCCCTGCTAACCTTGAAACAGAATTTATATTAATTTCCTGTATATTCCCATATCATACTTTGATCTCCTCCATACCCTAATTCTTTAGCCCCTGAATTGAACAAAATAAAATTTACACTACCTGAAGATCCTTGCTTATGAATATGACTAATCATTGACATACTCTTCTTGAGAAGAGGATTGTTAAAGATGATTCCTTATATTATCCCTTATAAAACTTTGACCTTATAGCCTCATCCTACACCCAGCTCATGAATTGAACTAAATCCAATCTACACAACCTGGGAATGCTTGCATAATTTAATTACATTAAACGACCCCATCCTATTTTTGCCTTTTCTTGATTATCTCCCTTCAAAGGGGGCATGGCCTTTCATTCAAATGAACATGAATCTCATTCACCCAATGGGGCTTTTGGTTTGTGCCAACTGCAAAGTTTGATTTAAATTGGTTCATTGGTTCTGGAGAAGATGGAAATCGGAAAAAAATATTATCACAATGATAACAGAATCCAGACATTTTTTTTTTGATGAAAAAAGCTCTCTTGAGTCTTCAGCATTTCAAAACATCACCTCTGATTTATATATATATATATATATATACGAGGTAATATTTGAAATGTTTTAAATAAGAATTGTCTGAAGAAAGTTTAAAGCTTGTCGAGTGGGTTAAAATCTTTGATAACAGTCATGAATTAAAAATACATGAATGTGCATGAGGAAATCATCTGTTGTGTGTGTCATCACATAAAACTTCAATATGAAGGGTCAAGGTTGTAAGGCAAAAATGTTACTATCATATGACATAAGGAACACACATTTCTGTAATATCCAAACCCCATTTCTAACCATTGTTATGTTATTGTCAAAGTTAAAGTTTTTATATTCTACATCTATGTCTGTCAATTGTGTTAAAATAAAACGATTGTGACATCATAACTTTGGATCCCTTTGATCAGGATTTGTCTCAAGAAATATACATGTCAAATGTGGAATTAAGCCCTTATCTGTAATAGTTCTAAACTTACATAATTTAAGAAGCATGACAATATGACAAGGTCAGATGTACCGTGCTCAGAATTTAAAATCGTTTGATTGAAATAAATAAATATACTCACTGATACAGTATGATAATTGGCTTACAGTAGCGTTGATTTGATTATCATTATTTTCCAAATCTGTAATGAAATGGGTGTTTTATTCATTATCAAGCTTTAGCATATACATGTATGTCACACCAATACACTTTAGTATCTGTGTGCATGCATACATGTATCAATCATCAGATTCTGTGTCATGTTAAACCATCTGATTTTTATAATCCATTCAGCTTAAATTTAGAGAAAGAAACAAGTAAATTAATGATTAATTGTAAATCTGTACATGCAGTTACTACATTAACCTTTAACCCCACCCCCACACACATAATGGTTCGTAAGTTGCAAGAACTTGTTTCTAATCCTTTTGTATATAGTATATACAATAAAATATGTTCAAAACAAAACAATGGTTCTTATAGTTGCATAATTACACATATAAATATATATTATTATTTTTATAATAATTGTTCAGTTTTTTGTCACATACATGCACGTATATATACTACCCTCTCACACTGATTCATTCATTCTTTAATAGTTATTAAATCTGGGAACCCACAAAACAAACAGATGTGAAAAGTAGCTAGTAAAAAAAATCAGTAAAAAATAATCTGATATAATCTTAATATAGATATGTACATAGTTTGCAGGACAATAAACATCATTCATTTTTATAAACACTTATTGATTGTTACCACCTTCATCTTGTTTTTGTGTGATTCTATTGTTTCTTAATTCAAGGATTTGTGGATGAACATTGTGTTCTACATATTTTAAAAATCCCTACTGTTACATCAAAAAACAAAAACCCAGGTTTATTCAATTTTTTTTCTAATGTAGGGATTTGTTACTTTAATCATTATTTAAAAAAGAATCATTTCATCAAATGAATTGTTTGCATTGACACATCACGAGAACTTGCATCAAAATTGTCTAGCAATCAAGACAGAGTTTTCAAAGAAAAATGACACAGAAAATTCGACATTGATACTTACCACTTCCAACGGGAAAAACCACTGACAACTTGAAAGAGGAAAACATATTTCCATCAAAACATTGAAGTTTATTTCTCTGCCTGCTTTACACTTTCCTTTGTGTAGTAGATAACAACATTTGGTGATGGTTACCTCTAGTAAATCCCCAAAGAATCGCAATTACCTCGGCATACTAGTAAGCATCTGCACCGTGCACGATAGTTTAAACAGTTACACTTTTTCGTCCAATTCGAAGTAAATTTACCCCGATCTGTACAGCAGGAGGTCAATCTCGTTTGAATGACACACGCAGTTCCAACTTTAAAATATCTTAAATATCCACTTTTGAACAATTATTAAGGGTTGACAAGTCCCTAAAACAAGGACCACTCCTAGAAAAACTTCACGTTTATATCACCTGTCAGCCATATCTGTTTAACCACGAAACTTTGATAAGGTCCGTGCTGAATATTTATTTTTCACCATCAAATGAATAAAAAATTAATTCCACGTTTACACTTGATAAAAGAAATCGAGATAAGTGAGATGTGTTCTAAATAAATACTTTTTTCTTCGGATATTACAATTTATGCAAGTTTTGGATCATTTTACATTTTTTACGTCAAGGGAGGTAACTCAATTTACTGGCTTTTCGGCTACTTCTGTCAGTAAATCCTCAACAATTGCATTGTTCCCCAGCAATTTTATTGTTTCATCTTAATTATTAAGGGAATTTCTTCAAATAGTGTCTATACTTTTTGGACAACTTTTATTGTATTGGGTATATTTAACTTTACAAAATGATCGTTTTCTATAGATTATATAGGGTCCTCGGATTTATGAAATAGGCCTAGTTTTGTCACCTAACAATGTTTTTTTGTGAAATTCACTTTACATACGATAAAATTGGCGTATGACTTTAACTTTTATTGGGTATGAATAAAATTTTGGGGAATTGGATGCGCCAGCCATATTATAGCTACTGCCTGATAATTGCAAAAGACACATTTTAGATGTGTAAATTCAAGCCATTACATTTGAAAACAATATCCATTAACAGTTGTGATCTTGGGTAAATAAAGAAGTTAAGTGATTGTTCATAACGGTCATACATTCACCAGTCCATGCACAATAAGGTCATTTGCAAAATGGAAGTTTGTGTTTTGCACGCTGAAGTTTATTTTATTTTAAATCCTGAGTGACCATATACTGGCCTATGTTGTATATAACCTAACCTCGTACAGTTTACGCTTCACATAATCCGTATCAGTGATTATAAAGTTTGAACTACACTACTCTAGGTATATATCGTATGATATAGGTCATAAGTTTTGAAACCACCGTGCACAATGTACATTGTGTGGTGTTACAGTACCAGCTACGTTTTTCTCGAAATGATAAATGATAGAACACGATACAAGCACGATATGATAAGATATATGTAGGCTAGCTAAGCTACACACACAATGCGATGTTATAAAAGAAAAACCTGATAAACGCAAATAAAGCTCTTCATGATAAACGTAAAACGTGATGAACGAACATCACAATATATATGATCAACGCGAAATGTGATAAACGCGCTACACCATCAACGTAAGAAGCGATAACTGATCTTCATGATGGACAGACAATCTGATAGAAATGTTGTAAATTCAGAAATAACTTAGACAGAACGAAATGTTGAGAGTTACAAGATTATGTTGATATTAATTGAAATATATCAATATTCACTATGTACCAGACAGGTATATCCAAAAACATCCAATTGGAAGGCAATAATGTATTTGCACAAATAATTACCATGTTTTTTGTTTAGTTATGTACTTCCTGTTATAAATGATGCAATTTTTCAAAGATGAATATGTGTTTCTTCTGTTCAACGTAAACCTTTTGCTATCAGTAAAGGAAACTCCTTGCAAGTGAAATACTCAAGTTTGAAACGCCTTCATTAACCTGAAGGCAGATTTATATTTTATTTGTTTACTCATTTACTAGATGAAGACACTCGCAAGCGCAAAGAATTGAATTGTAGCTGTTGACTTTTAAGATTTGGGGGTTTTATACATGAAGTTTCAACTTCAAACAAACATTAACACAGGAACCACTAATATAATGTATATTAAATTGAAAACCGAAGCATTCATCCCTTTTAGTTTTGAAAAAAAAAAGATACCTTGACTTATGTTGACTGCGTAGTAGTGTGATGGAACCGGGCATATGCAAGGTGAAGATAACGAACAGTGATCAATCTCATAACTCCTACAAGCAATACAAAATATATAGTTGGGCAAACACGGACCCCTGGACACACCAGATGTGAGATCAGGTGCCTAGGAGGAGTAAGCATCCCCTGTTGACCGGTCACACCCGCCGTGAGCCCCATATCCTGATCTGGTAAACGGAATTATCCGCAGTCAAAATCAGTGCGCCAAGAACGGCTTAACAATCGGTATGAAACATGTCAGACAGCATTTGACCCAATGCGAGGTTGTATTGACGACCTAGATCGTTATAACGACCATCGAATTTGCGAAATGCTGACTTCAATCGAGACTGTTGAAATTCCTGTACCATCAACTTGTTTGCCAGTAGCTTACCTCGATTTAAAAACTGACTATACCCAGAACAAACTCTTGCATATCGAATGAGTTGAGATATATACACACCATATACAGGTGATAATTGAATATTGCTACATAAATGTGGGAAGTTGACGATGGAGAAGCTGAAATCATCCCGTTTGTCATACAGTTGAGTTGTTAGTTTGCGCGTTAATGTCTACTTTCAATAAAATATCTAAGTATGAAGCAGAAGTGGACGACTCTGTGGTGTCCTTTATTTCGAGCTCACAGGGATATATCAAATCGACATATGAATGAAAGCTATCATTGTTAATAGACAAAACGTCATCGATATATCTAAAAAGTCGAATTGAAGGTCACAGCGAGAGATTTTTTCTTCTCACGTAGAAGTTTTTGAATAAATTCTGCTTCATATGAATATAAAAACAGATCAGCTAACAAAGGAGCACAATTCGTGCCCATGGGAATTCCAACAGACTGTTGGAAGACCTGATCACCAAAGACCACGAAGATATATGATTAAGCCTTTACCACTTTTGCTAGACATACATTAATCAACGATTAGACACCTTGCTCACTTTATTTATCCCCCTTTCAGTTTGTACGTTAATGAACGAAACTAGTTGGTGTCTTCCTTCTCATTTGTTTCACCGCCGCAGTGGCCTATACCTTATAGACTTCACCTGACATACGGAATGCCGGTTTCGAATCTTATCTGCGACACACCTAAGTCGTTAAAACATGTAATAACATTTCCATCGCCAAACACTCGATATCAAAGGTGGATGTCACAGGTCCTCTAAGATACCTTAAAAACAGATATTCCGTAAAACAGTAGGTACAGTACACTGACCAATGGCCGTAAGTGTGGGAAAAGACCTAGATTTGAAGCCCTCCATTGGTCTTGGTTAAAGCTCCATATGAGTGACACAATCTCGAGAGAGACGTTAAACAAGATAAATCCAGTAAATAAATCCCCTTTGCTTCCGATACCCGTATGCAGTCAATTCGTGCCCAATCGGCGGATTTCCATAGGTAAGGTGTAACAACCCCACCCATTTGATTGATTGAAATAGAGCAACACTAAACAATCACCTCTATAACGTAGCAATAAGATTCATTTATATATAAATACATTAGCCAAAACCAGATGCCAATTTAGCCTCTATCTGTGTACAATAGTCCTAAACTTGTAAAAAAAAAACCATAAGGTTTGTTTACCATAAACAATGTTAAGCAACATATGGCATGCGTGTTCTATGAAAGATCAATTGAAATATACAGTTTTACCAAATATAATTCTAAACAAAAATGACCACACCCCTCTTGTCTGCGTTAGATAACGCTATATTTTCCGGTACTTTGCTCGCCAGCCTGGACAATGGATAAGATATGCTCTGTTTAGTATGATATCTCCATCTACCATTCTGCCAAATTTGCAACTATGTTAAGAGTTCCCAAACTTAGTAGATTTAGTAAATTGATAATCTATGGTTCTGTCATCGTTTAAAGTCACCATGGCTGGTATTTGAGGAGACACGTCGAATATTATCAAATGTAATATCATTCTCACTAGCAATGTCAGTGTTAAAAGAACTAGTATAATTCATACCTCCCCAGCAAGATCCACATAGATACAATGCTACAATAACCCCAGCAAGTTATTTCCACTTCACCACGTTGTTGCAGACACGTGATTGGTTTTCTAACTTTAGAAGCCTATACACAGTAATAAAAATGTCATGGTCATAATATGAAACAAAAATCATTGCAACGTAAACGATTTATTGATACTCTATTTCCCTGAAATAGCTCTAACAGTTTATTGTTATTTCGGATTTCAAATATTTCGGTTGAGCATCGCTGACGATACATTATGCAAGGTGAAGATAACGGAAAGTGATCAATCTCATAATTCCTACAAGCAATACAAAAAAGATAGTTGGGCAAGCACGGACCCCTGGACACACCAGAGGTGGGATCAGGTGCCTAGGAGGAGTAAGCATTCCCTGTTGACCGGTCACACCCGCCGTGAGCCCCATATCCTGATCAGGTAAACGGAGTTATCCGCAGTCAAAATCAGTGCGCCAAGAACGGCTTAACAATCGGTATGAAACACGTCAGACATCATTTGACCCAATGCGAGGTTGTATTGACGAACTAGATCGTTATAACGACCATTGCATTTGCGAAATGCTGACTTCAATCGAGACTGTTGAAATCCCTGTACCATCAACTTGTTTGTCAGTAGCTTACCTCGATTTAAAAACTGACTATACCCAGAATAAGCTCTTGCATATCGAATCAGTTGAGATATATAAACACCATATGCAGGTGATGATGGAATATTGCTACATAAATGTCGAAAATGTCGAAATGCGCATCTGGTGTATCAAAATTGGTACCGTATACATTCTACATAATGACCCTTGGGTACAGCCCTCTACTGGTTGACTGTTAGTCGCCGATGATCTTTACAACTCAGTAGCTAAGTACTTCGTTACTAGCTTGAACATACGGATGTATATTTAATTGCTATTGTGAAATTTAGAAATTCATTTCAAAATTAAGGATACCCAGCTGGTGCATTAACATTGGTACCGTATAAGTTTTACATTGGCCTATTGTGTGATAGCAAAGAAGCACAATCCGTTCACCAACATCTAAAATCAAATTTAGGAACTTGCAGGTTAAAACATCACTGATTGTTTTCATTAATGACAACATATTGTAACATTTTACCTACACTGTCTTTATAATCCTGTACATTTTGAATTAAAGTTGCTTTTTTGTGACGTGAATCAGTGCGAAATACACTTAGCTACACAGTACTGCAGTGTTTTCTTTCTCGGGATCTTTGTTTTATTGATATCTGTCTTGACATCGCGCGTTATCTGCAATATTAACACGGTATTCTGTTGTGATGATAGTGTTGGTTTTTCTTTCATTCTAAATATACGCTATCTATTGAGCACAGTTTGGATCAGAAACTTCTTGAAAAAGGCATTGCATTTTTTCGGTGAAGTCTGAAGCTCCGGTAAACTATATACTGCTGTGACCCATTAACAATTAATTTCAAGCATGGCAGAACAAAGCTTATGGTACATAGAAGCAATAATACAAATTGGGATGTAGTTGATAACGTGAACCTTCCAAATTACAAGTCTACAGTAGTTTTCATGATACCACTGGCTGTGATAGGCCATTGGTTAAAAGGTCCGAGAGTCATGTATTTTCGTAACTTGTCTTAAAACAGATCTCCGATGTTACGTTAGGTTCTAACACTCTAAATAATCACCAATGAGACAGTTGTGAGCGTTAAACGTTAACATAAATATATGGCGAAACGATACATCCATTCTCAAATATACATAATGCAAAAGTGTTGCAGTGATCAACCTGCTAACTCCTATAAGCAATAAAAAAAATTCCTGGACCAATGGAGTAAGCATACCCTGTCGACCGATAACACCCGCTGTGAGCTTTATACCTTTATCCTAAGTGAAAACCAGTGTGTCAAGAATGGCCTAACAATCAGAGTGAAACACGTCAAACACCATTTGACTCAATGATATGTTTTATTCTGAAACTGGATCACCATAACGACCATATAATTTGTGAAATGCTGATTTTAAACGAGGTTGTTGGAACCCCTGCACCATCAGCTCGTTTTTCAGTAGCCTGTTTCGATTTAAAAACCTGATAACACGAAGAACACGCAGAACAACTCCTTTTGTATCGAATTATGTGATCGCACCTTTCTAAATTATAATCATAAGACTGTTACTGGAAGTTCCTGTAAAATAATGCAATTGTGTTTTCCAGCTCATATTCTTAAGAAGGATAACTCAACTGACAACTCAACTGTATGACAAACGGGATGATTTCAGCTTTTCCATCGTCAACTTCCCACATTTATGTAGCAATATTCCATTATCACCTGTATATGGTGTTTATATATCACAACTGATTCGATATGCAAGAGCTTGTTCTGGTTATAGTCAGTTTTTAAATCGAGGTAAGCTACTGACAAACAAGTTGATGGTACAAGGATTTCAGCAGTCTCGATTGAAGTCAGCATTTCGGAATTTCGATGGTCGTTATAACGATCTAGTTCGTCAATACAACCTCGCATTGGGTCAAATGCTGTCTGACGTGTTTCATACCGATTGTTAAGCCGTTCTTGGCACACTGATTTTGACTGCGGATAACTCCGTTTACCTGATCAGAATATTGGGCTCACGGTGGGTGTGACCGGTCAACGGGGGTGCTTACTCCTACTAGGCAACTGATTCCACTTCTGGTGTGTCCAGGGGTCCGTGTTTACCCAACTATCTATTTTGTACTGCTTGTAGGAGTTATGAGATTGATCACTGTTCGTTATATTCACCTTGCATTTATTCACTTACTGATATTAATTGTATATATTTCTTTCTCTTTCAGGGACCTCAGAAGGAATCAAATAACAAAGATACCCGACACACCATTCTCTGGTCTGGTGAATTTACGGAATCTGTAAGTGCATTTTACTTGTAATTTTTAACAAAAATAAACGATAAGAAAATCCTCTGTATAATACCCGTTTAACGAAATATAACAATACATATTTAGGCTTGTAAAATAAAACATTAGAATCTTTATCACACATACACAACAAGTACATTCGTGTCAAGATTATTTTCAGAATCTCTAGTCAGTTTAAACTGGACAAAATATTCACGACAATGATAGTGTATACTTTCTGAACATGTCCTCTATGGAAAATTCGCAGTATCTTGTTCAGATGTATTTTAAACAGAAATGTGAATCAGGAATCAATGATAGGCATTTGTATGCTCAAAGAAAGTCTTAATGGCTGAGTTTATAATGCAGAGACTATTGTAGATAGGATTGGGTCAGTTGGTCTGACCTGAATTTTGAGTGAGTGAGTTCGATTGTTCTCGGTCGGTGTAAAATTGAGCACCCCTATGGTAGGGATATTGATAATCCTTTTCACATGTAAAACTTATTCGGTACCAATGTTGATGCACCAGCTGCTCATTTCGACAAATAATGTCTTTTCAGTGTTATATTCGATACAACTTGTGTTCTTCAAACTTTTTTTTTCGAATGACAAATAATTGGAAACTAATAACATTAATTTCAAACGATGGTGTTACTGTGTTACTAGTCGAACTCTGAATCATGACAAAGTAAAGATACGCATGCAACGAGAGTCAATCTCATATTTATCATGAAAGGTGAAGATAACAAATAAGGATCAACCTTACAATCCTATAATGAATTCAAAATAACGAGTTGGGCAAACACGGACCCCTGAACACACCTAGGACGAATAAGCATCCCCTGTCGAACGGTAACATCCGCCAGGAGCTTTATATCATGATCAGTTAAACGGAATTATCCGTAGTTAAAATTAGGGTATCAAAAGCGAACTGCCAATCAGAATGAAACACGCCAGACAACATTTGGGCCAATGGTATTCAGTATTTGCAACTATATTGTTATAACGATGATTGCATTTGCGAAACGCATACTATAAATGAAACCCCTGCATCATCAACGTGTTTGTAAATAACCTGAACTATTCGGAAAACTGACCATACGCAGAACCAGTTCTTGCGTATCGAATAAGTTGAGAGATCTGAACACGATATGAAGGTGGGAGTTGAAAATTGCTGCATAAATATGAGAAGCTGATGATGGAGAAGCTAAACTCATTTTGTAAATCAAAAAATTAATACGAAGTTGATAATGGGATAAACACAAACCTTTGGAAACATGGGACAATGCCAAGTGGTTGGTGATTAAGTACATACTGCCGATAGTATCTCGGCACGAGAAGCTATATACAGCACAGACAATGCGTGTTGTTAATTTAACAAAATCCTCTCGCAATATATTACTTAACCCAGCAATATAAAACCGCGATAGTCTCTCGTGGTTTTGACTCAAGCCATGCCTAAGCACTTGCGTTGTAAATTACCGTTTTTCAGCAGAATGCTTGTTTGAAACGTATGCCTGATCGCAATTCTGAGTATAAACTATAGATCAAATGCTGTCATGATGTTGTGGTATTCTGTTAAAAATCTGAGTATAAACTACAAACTACAAATCAAACGCTGTCATGATATATGCTGTGACATTCTCTTAAAATCCCTGTACCTTTATAAAAAAAAATCAAATGACATATTAGATCATGTCTATGGAGTCTGCGTACACAATCAGTATTTTCATTCCACGTTATTGTGTTTGTACATTCATTTATGCATTTGATTTTTTTTTTTGGAAAACCACGTTTCCCAAGCATCTGTATACATTGTAAAGTGTAACATATATCTAAATAAAGTATAATGAGGGTCAATGTTTTCTTCATTCCTCGGGTAGTAAAAATTAATTGTAATAATTAGTAAGCAAAACAATCCCTAGTTGATATGAAATAGAATCAGTCGTGATGAAAACCTAGAAAGTTAACGTCTTATCCAGTGTTCACAATTAAACGTTATATCAAATATATAGAATCAATAGTACACTATATCAGGCAGAATCAATTCAGGTCTACACTAAATGCAGTAAACAAAAACATTTCTAGTCTGTAGTTCATGATATAAAATATAGTATTCTAAATAAATCTATGTTATCGTAAACAGAATCAATCCTATTCTGTGAAGAGGTGAAGAAAGCCAAAAGTGACCAATCTATTACATATTTTAATGATTACTAAATTAGGAGTTGGACAAACACGGGCCCCTCAACATACCAGGGGTGTAATCAATCGTCAAAAGGGAAGTACCGCATCCCTTATCGACATGTTACTCATGCGATTGATTACTGTTAATTATCTTCACCTTTCATATGGAAAATGGAATTCCTATTGAAAGCAATATCAATTTAAATATACAGAAACAAAATAAACCATAGTACACAAAATCAATCTTAGCGTATACCAAGTAAAATCAGTCTTAGTGCATGGGAAAACAATCAATTTTAATAAAGACATATTCTTAGAAATTCAGAAATATACTCCATTTTATTATAGGGAGGTAGGTAACGAGGTCACCATTACGATGAGTATTTACATTGCATATAGTGTAGCATAGATACAATTTGTAACGTGTAGAGGTCACCCAGCCAAGTGCTGATCTCGCTCCCTGTTACTTTACTTGCGTGATCAAGAGAGATACTCTACAACATCACTCGAAAAGATAGCTCATTATCGAGGTAGTATAAGTTCTACCTTTTACTGTTCGCTACACACACCCCTGCTCGGGAAGCTTTGACCCGATGTTTCGCGTGAGTCCTTTCTGATTTTTAGCACCAGCTTAGTAAGGACATCCGCTATTCCCGACGACAACAGTCTTCGTTTCCGGACGAAGCCACGTCCTTATCGAGATATTCCAAAATACTCTAACTGAAGGCCTCCTAGCAAACACCAGAATTTGATATACATTGACAACTTATGTCTCCATCTCAGACTATGTTGTTTGTAACTGTGCTATAGATATCTTTCGTCACTACCTGGTAATAGCTTTATTCATCATATTGTCCTTGAGTTCACAAATAAAGACGTTTAGCTTCTTATGACTTGTCCGCTCTTCTGTAAGCAGAACCTATAATGTTAATATTTTTGTCTCGCATTCTCCAGCTCCCTCTGTCGCTGGACATCCCTATTTTCCAGATAAGACATGCGATCTTCAAATATGAAAACCTGATTGGTATGCGTGTCTTCCTTTTCAGCCTTGATCTTGCATCTGATTGAGCTTCTCTGTCATCCCTGAGCTGTCGTTGTCTTTAACTTTCCTAGAGTATTTGTTTTTCATTTGCGCGAGCTGTGCTTGCCAGTAAGTCCCCTTTCCCCAACCTTCCTGTGAGTTTCGTCATTTAACTCTTGATAGCGTTTTGTTTTGAAATCTACATCTTCCAGCAGTCATTGTACAGTTGTATTTAACACAGCCTTAACTCCTTAGACCCCCCTCCTCCTAAGAGTGTTTCTCCAGCTCTACTATTTTTCTGTCATGTGTCATTTGTCTGTCATAAGCTTCGTTATGTTCACGATTTATTGCCGTGAAGTAAACTATTTTTTTCACTTATTTGCTTCAGTTGTGAATTATCCCCTTCGAAGATGACACATTATCCTGTTCTTCACACAGTGTCCTAACTTCCTCTCGATATTCACTGATTTTTTATTTTTTTTGGTTTCTTTTCCTCCACAGCTGTTCCCTGATATAATATAAATTTATCTTCCCCGTTTCCTTGCATCAAACAGGATGTGGCTTTAGTGGATTATTCTCACATATCACTTTTTGATATTTGCAAATGTCCGCATTCCATGTTTGCAGCATTAATTCCATAATATCATATCTGTTGCACTTTTCAGTGGTGATTGTTCGTTTGTGGCGGTATCGGATGAAATACTCTGACCATTTACCGTATTTAGTAAATATCTGATTGCATGTTTCTTTGTCAGCTGTTCATCTACGAATACTGATTTTGTTTTGTTCAGCAGTGAATGTATTTTTGATGAAAATTTTAGAATATATTCTTGATATTGTCTTCTCATGTTCTGCAGCTGAGTTCCATAGATTTCTAGCAAGGTAATGATGTAATCGCTGTGTTATGGCAGAATACAATTCAGAAATATTAGGCCTCACAACTGGACTAAGTTGAGTCGCACATGTAAGTGAATCATCCTTCAAGCAAAAAGATAACTCCTCGGACTCTCTATGGGCAGTCCAACGAATTATTTATGAAATCATGTTTGATTGAGTCCACAAGAATTTTCTAGAATGTTTTGGTTTTTACCATTAAAACTTGGCAATCTTTCTTTAGGCTCATCACGATTAGGAGTTTCGTGATTTTCTTGAAATTGGTTCTTTCTTATTGTTCCACAAATTGTGTCCACTGTATTCATTTCCATATTCAAATATCCCTACATTGTTACTGGATATATGGTAATGAGAGTTTATATTTATATTATTAACCCGATAAGAAAATTGTTATTCATTCTTTGTTTGTATTCACATGCAGCTGTTATGCATATTTTCTTCCAAGTTTTTGGTATAGCCAGTATTGTGATTATGCATCATATATGTGACATCGTATGTGCCACAACAACATATAACTGGGCCAAATGCTGTCTGACGTTTTTCATACCGAGGTCTTTCTTGGCAACCTAATTTTAACTATGGATGACTCCGTTTACCTGATCAAGATACAGGGCTCACGGCGGGTGTGACCGGTCGACGGTGAATGCTTAATCCCCCTAGACACATAAATCCACCTCTAGTATATCCAGGGTTCCATGTTTGCCCAACTCTCTATTTTGCATTGCTTATAGGATTTATCATATTGATCACTTATATTACCCTCTCCTAGTTAAGATTAATCATTGGCAAGAATAAGATACGTGTTCACCTATTCATTATGTTTACACTTCATTAACAGCTAAAAAAACGCTGTCGTAAATTGTTACGAATTTATTTGATAAAGAACAAGTTTGAAAATTAACAAATCTATTTAATTAAATATTATTACAATAAATCAATAATTTCAAATTGTTAGTGTCCTTGACTCAGTGCTCTCTTCTTTACTCCTACCAACGCTAACCGTGACTTCAGAAATCTTCACGAGCTCTTAATTTTACAACTGGACATCTGATTGCTGACAAGTAATTCTAATCACTAACTCAAACTGCTAGCGACATTCTGTTTTTTGATTCAGATTGTTGAAACTTATGTATAATGTTATTAAATTCAATTGATTGACCATTAATCTCTCACAAAATTGAGATGTTAGTCTGTCAATAACAACTTTATCAAATTAGATACACAGATGTGAACCAGATAAAGAAGACTTAGTGGTGTCAACTATGATATATTGACGCCGAATATGTATGAAAATAAAAAAAAACATGTTGATAGATGAACTTTCGTTGATATATCTTTTGTTGAGTTAAAGGTAACATATTTGTTTTTTGTAAACTAGTGACCAAATTTCATTGAACTACAATCAAACTAGTGGCATGTGCAAACACAATAAACCCGCTTATATGATTAAGAGAAAGAGTTTGGACCGAGTGTTACCAATCGACACGATATTCTTACTCCTCCTAGTCATTTGATCCTACTTCTGGTTTGTTCAAGTCTCCGCGTTTCCCAACTCTATTTTTTAAATACTTTATCGCAGTTGTGATTTATATCATGATCGTTATTTTCACCTTTCCTTTGTACAATTAAAAATTGTGCAACAAAGACTGATATATATATATATATATATATATATATATATATATATATATATATATATATATATATATATATATATAAATATCAGGAAAAAATAAAGGTTAATATTAAATTCGCTTACTCTTTAGGGGACACAAATAACAAATTCAACATAGAACAACACATGTAGCGCTCAGGAAAACACCAACAATACACATAAGAATGAACCAATTTAAAATAATCCCCATAGTCAAAACGTTGTCTAGTGTTGTAAATGTACAATCTAAGTAAGTACAATTTGAAAATGAATGAAGCCGATGCATTTAATGGCAAAAGACATATTTTCGATGTGTAACTTCAAACCATTACATTTGAAAACAATTTCCATTGAAAATTGTGATTGTGAGTAAATAAAGAAGTTAGTTGATTTGTTCCTAGCAGTCATACATTCACCAGTCCATGCAGAATGGGGTCATTTGGAAAAGGAAGTGCGTGTTTTGCACGATGAAGTTTCTTTTATTTTAGATTCTGAGTGACCATATACTGACCTGTGTTGTATACAACCTAACCTGGTGCAGTTTATGCTTCACATAATCTGTTTCAGTGATTATAAAGCTTAAACTACACTACTCTAGGTCTATACCGTGTGATATAGGTCATCATTTCTGTAAACAACCATGTACATATGTAGATAATATGGTGTTAAAGTACCCGCTACGGTATTCTCGAAAAGATAAACGATAGAACACGATACACGCACGATACGTTAAGATACACGTGGGATACGATAGGCTACACACACCATACGATGTGATAAACGAGAAAAAAAACACCTGATAAACGCAAATACGATAAGCGCTCTTCATGATATATACAAATTGTGATAAACGAACCTCACGATGGATCTGATCAACGCAAAATGCGATAAACGCGCTTCACCATAAATGCAAAACGCGATCAATGATCTTCACGATAAACGGAAAATCTGATATATATGTTGTAAATTTAAAAATAATTTAGACAGAACGAAATGTTGGGAGCTAGAAGATTATGTTGATATTAATTGAAATATATCAATATTCACTATTAACTAGACAGGTATATAAAAGAATCAAATTGAAAGGCAATAATGTATTTGCACAAATAATTATCATATTTTTTGTTTTGAACTTGCTGATATAAATGATGCATTTTATTCAATAATCAACATGTGCTTATTCTGTTCAACATAAACCTTTTGCTATCAGTAAAAGACAATTCTTGCCAGTAGAAATCCTGTAAGTTTGAAACTCCTTCATTAACCAGAAGGCAAATTGATATTTGATTTGTTCACTCATCTACTAGATGAAGACCTGCGCATGCGCAGAAAATTGAAATAGAGCTGTTGAGTTTTGGGTTTTTGAGGATTTACACACACATTTTTCAACTTCAAACAAACATTAACACATCAACTACTAATAAAACGTATACTAAATTGAAAACTGGAGCACCCATCCCTTTTAGTAATGAAAACAATGATACTTTGAATTCTGTTGACTGACAAATGTAGGTGTTGAAATCGGGTGGTGTATGATTAAGCCTTTACCAGTTTTGCTAAATATACATTAATCAACGACTATTCACGTTCCTCGCTTTATTTACCCCATTTCAGTTCGTACGTTAATCTACGAAACTAATTCGTGACCTCCTTCTCATTTGTTTCACCGCAGCAGTGGCCAATAGCTTAGATCATTTGCCTGACATGCGAATCTCATCTGCGACAGACCTAAGTCGTTAAAACAGGTAGTAAGAATTACATCGCCAAGCACTTGACATTAAGGATGGTTGCCACAGGTCCTCTAAGACGACCTTAAAAACAGATGATCCCTACCACGGTAGATACAGTACACTGCTCAATGACAGTAAGCGCCGAGCAAAGGCCTACATTTGAAGTCCTTCATCGGTCTCGGTTACGCCTCTATATGAGTGAACAATTCTCGAGATAAACGTTAAACAGATAAAATCAATCGATAAATCTCCTTTACTTCCGATACCTGTATGCGGTCACTTGGTGCCCAATCGGCGGATCTTTATAGGTAAGGTGTTACAACCCCACCCATTTGTTTGATTGAAATAGATCAATGCTAAACAATCACCTCTATAGCGTAGCAATAAGATCCATTTATATTTACATACTTCGTCTCTCTCTGTGTACAATATTCCTAAACTTGTTATAAAACCTGATTTTTATACCAAAAACAAAACAAAACAAAATTTGAAAATTACATTCTATACTTATGTTGAAATTCCTTTCAAATGATTGAAGGAATGATATCATCGTTGATAAGGTTATGTAATTACAATAGACTATTTGTAATCTGTCCAATCAAATAAAACAGCATAGATATTTCTTGACCCACGCTACTATTTTTTTTTTTCAAACTTTTCATTTGAAATCAGGAAACTATAAAATATATGGACCTGAATAAATACTACAACATAACATCAATATAATGCATAGTGACATACACTGTGCTTGATATCCTGCCCCAGTGTCTCTTTTCTTTTAATGTATATCATCTGGTAATGCAAGTTAGTTTTGGCTGAAATTTTACCAGACCCCAATATCATTTCAACAATTAACCTTTCCTGGAATGTGAAATTGAACCAAATAATATTTTGTGTAGCAATGGGGTGTATTTTGCATCAAGCAATAAGTTCACCACAGATTCAACAATTGCAACTACATGTACTGACTGTTTAAAAAAACAACTACACGAGATGATATTTCTATACGTTAGATATCCCTACACTATGAATGCTAGTTGGTACTCAAAAGTAATTTGAACATGTTCAAATCCATATCTTAATAGCGTCAAATAAAATGAATAAATATAAATAAAAGACGACTTGTTTTATTAGCACTTTTGAAACGGTTCAAACATGATTGTGCATACTGTGTATACTCTAAAAATCCTTTACCAAATATAGAGTAACATCAAGGTGAAAGGGTAAACTGGCTAATCCATTTACGTAACAAACATGTCAACCATAGGGTAATTTGGATAATAGGTGAAGATAACGGACATTGATCAAGCTCATAAACAAATGATACGTGGAAACATGAACAAATAAAATGTACTCGTGTCTTGTTTCATCGGGGAATGAAGGTATGTATCATTGCAGAAAAAAGGCATAACCCAGTATACGGGTTATACATTTTTTCTGCAAATTATTTTCTTGTTTATTTAACAGTGAAACTAATTTTGAAATGAAAGAAGCTGACCAAGTTAAAGGGAATCGATAGGCTTCTGATATACGAATAAAAGTCATTGCTCTTTAAACATTTTCTATTCATAGTGGTCAAAGTAGATATAGAAAACTTAGTAGATGGTCCATGCAAATGCAAGTTTACATTTTACAACCTGTAAGCATTGAATTAAGTTTCATCCGTGTGGTACAGTTTTCCGTCATAGATAATATGACAAGTGTAAAATTTCGAAGTAGGTCAAATTGCCTTAGTTAAACAGAGAAGTTTCAGATTTTTTCAGGTAGTTTCGATGTTTAGGTTACCTATTACACACAGGTGAGAACATCTGTTGTTGTTCTTCGTGAGTCGTCCGTCGTTCACTAACATCGGAATAGTTTTAACTCTTGGTAACTAATTTCAAAGTATTTTAAAAATATATATGAAGGACCTTTGGAAGAGGAGGGCACAAAATGAAAATACGAGGACAGCTGCACTCCCAAATATTTAAGAGCGGGGAAAATGTCCATTCTTTAAAAATAGTCGCCTCTACAACCATACATCTGTAAAGGAAAATAATCCATATATAGCAGGGAGGTTATCCACCAAAATTGTAAATTCATGCTCCTCTCGGTAGATGTTAGACTTCAGGGCTGATGCAAATTTAGTATGTAATGCTTTTAACCAAATATTTATCTATTATGTTCTACAATGCTCTTGATACTAAAGTGAGATTAATTGTATAATTAGAATAAATATATCATAGGGAGTAAACTTTTGGTCCCAGGATGCTGCCGAAATCCTTGCAGGAGTTTCTGTTTTTATTCCTTGAGTCACCCATTTAAGCTTCATCATGCAAATTAATAATAAATATATTTAGGAAGATGTCAAAATTATTAATTTCGCAGCTGCATAATATGACAGGTCAAATAAGTCATATCGTATCAATGTATAGAGCTCAGGCGGGTGTGATCGGTTGACAAGGGATGCTTACTCCTCCTAGGCACCCGATCCCACCGTGTTTGCCCAACCCTCTATTTGTATTGCTTATACGAGTTATGGGATTGATCATTGTTTATTATGTTCACCTTTCATTGTTATAATGCTCTACAGGTTATATTTTGTTTTCATCCAATGCTACACTCTCAATGTTTTGCAAAACCCTTATATTTGCTTCTGAAGAAAAAAATTGTACCAATACATATATCAGAAGTAGTGTAAATCAATCGTGAGTATTAACCTATTCTAAAAAACCTTTAATAAATTTGAAATCACAAAGCTAGTCTCTAATCAACAACATCAAGAAGTATAGTTTTTCTAGGTCTCGTGGACATTTATTGTCTAGACTGTTTTGGCACCAGAGACAGTTGTCCCTTCAATAAAAATGGCAAAGGGAACCATTTGCACCAAGTGATCAGTCATTTAATAATCACTTTACTGAACACCACTCTGATTTTACAAACACGTGGTATGTTGTTGATGTGAAGAAGAAGCTGGGGTTCCCCATTGACAATGTATTAGTAGTATTTGGTAATCAGGTCTTTCAACATTCTCTTGTATTTTCCACGGTGTGAATTGTGCTCCTGTATTAGGTTGGTATTCTGAAGAGAAAAATATGCAATTAATTAACTCGTACATGGAACATATATGTTGTTATTGTCGTAATCTTAACATTTAAATATATCGAGGACGTTTTATTCATAAGCACTAGTTATTTTCGTTTATATTTCGATTCTATAAATCCCAGTGATCTCCATTCTTGGGTCACTGTTAAATATTTTAATTAATATAACTGTTGATGGCAATTAAAATGTCACTCATCATTATGACAAACGGGAAAACTGGTTCTCCATCGTGAACTTCCGATATGTATGTACTAACACTCTACCATCACCTGCATAAAGCGTTCATTTATTAATTATGAACTTAACAAACATGGTTCAGTTGCATAACTGTGTAGCTTGTTCGGCGTATAATGAGTTTTTTTTTTAAATCTTTTATTTAATGCAATGTCAACAAATATATAAATCATTCATCAACACTATTCCCTTACAGCAACAGCGTTCTACATATTCAAATATATTTTATACTTTAATGAATTTGTAGTGGATTATATAACACATTTTTATGCTAAAGGAGGAACAAGATGTTTTATATCAATTTTATTTTCAACATAGATGTATTTTAAAGGGTATACAATAAAGTTTACAATAATTAGATTGAATTTTCAAGTCATACAAAGCTAGTGTTTACCACATCAAAGGCTACCTCCGTTTACCTGTAACACACACTACCACATACATGAAAAGTCAAATTGCCTCCAGGTAAACAAAATGCGAAGGAACCGACCCCCCACCCTTACCGGGCCTCTCATATACAAACTTTCTTAAATATATTTTAAATACATATATTTGAATACGATTGTTCTACAATGTATCAATATGTATTTAAAGCCCATTTCACTGAGATATATCAATTTTCACTGTTACAAGAGGTTTCAGTTCGTCTACAATTCATTTTATATTGATAAATCTTGAGTACAAAAAAAAAATAAAAATATTAAGAACCTCTGATAGATTTGTTTCATTATTAAAGCCTATGGCGATATGTTTCCAAGAAATATCATTATTTAGTACATTGTTAATCCTTTTCCATATTCTTTTAGACGTTATGTAGGCATATACAAGATGTGCTATGCTTTCAATTTCACCACGGTTTTCACAATATTTTTGTATATTTGAATTTCATTTGCTAACATTCAAATTACAATTGACAAGTTTATGTAACAATTGATAGTTAAACTCTGACATTTGTTTATCTGAAAAATGTTCGACTTTTAGTAGGTCAATTGTCTTTCATAAATGTTTTTGAAATGTCAAACTTTTCCGTCCAAAAGGTTTCTGTGATTGGCTTAATAAATTTGTTATCAACTAATATGTTATATAAGGAAGATGCTTTACTATTCAATATATTAAAAAAAAGTTATCTTTTTTAAATAATACATGCATGGAAGGTAAAAATAACGAACAGTGGTCAATCTCACAACTCCTACAAGCAATACAAAATATATAGTTGAGCAAACACGGCCCTCATGGACACACCAGAGGTGGGATCAGGTGCGTAAGAGGAGTAAGCATTCCTACCGAACGGTTGTCTGTAATATTAATGTAGGAATTTTCTTTGCAGTCAAACATACCGGTAAAACGATTGAACATTGTTTTTGAAATATAGTATTCACAGATAATATTGTTTCTATGGAATATATGATCTTGAAAATATCTAAAATTTCTAAATACACCTTTATTATCATATAAGTATTTGGTGTATAGAACTCCTGACTTGTCCCAATTGGGAAAATAAATTGGATGATTTTTGAACTGAAATAAGTTACCTTTCTAAATTGGTAAATATAAGGATTCTTCTGAAGTACAGACTGTGGACAAAAGTATTCGCACGATCGCGTCATTTTTCAAACGTGTTTATCGAGTATCATGCACTGCGGGTTATCTCTCTTTGCATAGAATCGAGGTAAACTACTGAAAAAGAAGTTGATGGTACAGGGATTTCAACAGTCTCGATTGAAGTCAGCATTTCGCAAATTATATGGTCGTTATAACGATTTACTTCGTCAGTACAACCTCGCATTGGGTCAAATGCTGTCTGACGTGTTTCGTACCGATTGTTAAGCCGTTCTTGGCATACTGATTTTGACTGCGGATAACTTCGTTTACCTGATCAGGATATAAGGCACACGGCGGGTGTGACCGGTCAACAGGGGATGCTTACTCCTCCTCGGCAACTGATCCCACCTCTGGTGTGTCCAGGGGTCCGTGTTTGCCCAACTATCTATTTTGTAATGCTTATAGGAGTTATAAGATTGATCACTGTTCGTTATCTCCACCTTACATACATGAGTTATCCTTTCACCGATGATGCATTTAAAATAATGAAGGTCAATTATGTGACGTAATGATGTTTGTGTTCGTCTGCAACTATGTTTATACATGCACGGTAGTGATTAGAAAACATGGTTGTAAACATCGGAACTGGATATAGGCTCATAAGAAAACATCGTAGCATTAGTTCAGGGCTGTAAAAGTTCCGGTGAAGTTGTAAACTTATTATGAATGCCTATATCAACTGTGTATGGAGCTTGGGATAAGTTTCGAGTGCAAGGTACATCAAAAAATTAACAAAGAAATGGACGAAGAATAATATTGAGTGCAGGTGCACAACGCATACTTGCTAGATAGACACTGTTGGATAGAAAAAGACCGCTGCCGGACGTTACAAAATTGTAATGAAAATAGCAATGCAAATATTTCAAAGAAAACTTTTTGGCGATGTTTAAGACAGAAATGGATACTAAATATGTATTTGTATCAAGAACATACGGTCCAAGTTAACAATCGTATAAAGCGTGCGTAATGGTGTGCGGGTAAAATAAACTGGGCCGTTATATATGAAATGAAAATGGTAATTTCTTCTGACATGTGCCAGATTGTCTTTGGAAAATACGGTCGAGTATATATATGGAGAAGAAGTGATTTAAATATTGACTGTTGGACTGTATCTTCCCTCGAAACTGGTAAAATATTTAGGGATGCATTACGTGTCATGGCGTTATCACTCTTTGCAGAGTCAATACATATAGCAACATGAATAACTCTGAACAATACGTAGATAACGTGTGGCCTGTATAGCAGAACTATTTCAAGACTACAACTATCTGTTGACGGATGACCATACACCTGTTCTTTGATATTGTCTTTCAACCAATTACAAAACTGAGAAATAAATTACAGAACTGAAGTGGCTCACACAATCACCTGATCTATGCCCCGTAGAAAACATATTGCTGGTAATTAAAAGAAAACTTCATATCGCATTCGTACATTAAATTCTGGTGATGAACTGTATCACAAAATTCTGGAAATCTGGACTTCATTTACAGTAAATTATACAAAATATCCATGCACCCTTCCACAACGAGTGCGCCAAGTTCAAAGGGTCCGAGAGTATATCACGAAAGTATTAAGGTACTTCGCCTTCTTTTATTTTATTGATTATTGATAGAAACAAATTGTTTATTTACAATATCTTTGCATTTACAAGTTATTTGTCCTGTTCAAACACTCCAAAAATATGTTTGTTTACCGTCAAGAGTTTTTTGATAAATAAAACGGGCGTCATCGCCCGTGCGAATACTTTTGTCCACAGTCTGTAGTTATAGAGATCTCTTTATTTATTTTGGTTTTGTTAAAAGCGCAAATTACTTCTGTATAGAACAACGTCAGAAATTAATATCTTTATATTCTTTTACATCTCTCAGGTTTGTTTTAATTATATACCTCTTTTGAGATTTATGTTCAACAAATGTTTAGAAACTGGATGTAGTACTTTGCAGACGTGTAATCTAAGACGCTTTTAATGAGAAAAAAAAATGGAATGAACATAAAAAATATTGACCCCACCCTTCAATTCCTTTCCAATGGGTGCATTTCTTTTGATTTTTTCACCTGTATTACATAGATAATTAAATATCGTTTTGTTCAGTTGCTTAATCATTTCATAAGGGAGATTGAGAATTATCGACGCATTACATTGCAATTTAGAAATAATGAGATTATTGATTATTTCTTGTTTGCCTACAATTGTTAAAAATAATTCTCCCCAGTTATTGAGTATGCTGGTAATTTGACGAATTGTTAAATTTCGTTATCCCCAGTTATCGGGTATGCTGATAATTTGTTGAATTGTTATTTTTTTCTCCCCAGTTATCGAATATGCTGATAATTAGATGAATTATTAAATTTCTTTCTCCCCAGTTATCGGGTAAGCTGATAATTTGTTGAATTGTTAAATTTCTTTCTCGCCAGTTATCGAGTATGCTGATAATTTGATGAATTGTTAAATTCCTTTCTCCCCAGTTATCGAGTATGCTGATAATTTGATGAATTGTTAAATTTCTTTCTCGCCAGTTATCGAGTATGGAACGATAAGAAAATCCTCTGTATAATACCTGTTTTACGAAACAATACATATCTATATTTGTAAAATAAAAGATCCGAATTTTTATCACACACACAAAAACAAGTACAATCGTGTCAAGGTGAATTTTATGAATAGCTAGTCAGTTTAAAATAGACACAATATCCACGACGATGATACTGTACAATTTCTGAAGATGTCGTCGATGGAAGATTCGCAGTATGTTGTTTCCATGCATCTTAAACAGAAATGTGAATCGGAAATACATGATAGGCATTTGCATGTTCCAGGATAATTTTACTGGCTACGTTTATAATATAGAGGCTATTACAGATACGATTGAGTGAGTTGGTGTGACCTGAATTTTTAGTGAGTGAATTCAATTGTTCTCGGTCGGTGTAAAATTGAAAACATCTATCATAGGAATATTAATATTTTTTTCACAATTGAAACTTAGACGGTACCAATGTCGATGTACCAAATGTGCATTTTGACAAATAATGTCTCTTGAGTGATATATTCGATACAACTTGTGTTCTTCAAATTGATTTCAATTCTTTCTTGTTTTCGAATGACAAACAATTGGAAATCAATACTATTAATTTCAAATGATTATGTTACTCATTAATCGAACTGAGAATCATGACAAAGTTAAGATACACATGTAACAAAATTAGTCAATTGCATCTTTATCATGAAAGGTGAAGATAGCGAATAATGATCAACCTCATCGATCATATAAGTAATACAAAATAACGAGTTTGGCAAATACGGACCCCTGGATACACTGTAGGTGAGAACATGTGCAAAGTAAGAGTGTCTCCTGTCGAACGGTCACACCCACCATGAGCTCTATATTACGAACAGGTAAACGGAATTATCCGTACTTAAAATGGGTGTGTCGAACTAACAATCAATATGAAACACGCCAGACAACATTTGACCCAATGATAGACTGTCTTTGCAACAATATCATTATAACGATCATGTAATTTGCGAATTGCAGAGTTTAATTGAAACCCATGAATCATCAATTTGTTTGTTAGTAGCCTGAACCAATCTAATAACTGATCATTCGTTTGACAAGTTCTTGTTTATCGCATCAGTTATGAGATCTGAGCATGATATGCAGGTGGGAGTTGACTATTACTGCATAAATATGGGAAGTCGATGATGAAGAAGCTAAACTAATTCCGTAAATCGCAAAATTAATACGAAATTGATCATGGGGCAAACAAAAACCTTTGAAAACACGAGACAATGTCAAGTGGTTGGTGATTAAGCATGTACCGACTATAGTATGGGTACGCCAGGAGCGATATGCAGCACATGTATATTGTATTATCTCCTTCACGCATAGCTCTTATCATTAGACGAATTTGACTCCACTTTTTTGACAGACTGTTTTCCCCTATAATATATTTAAAACTTCCTTTGCTATTTTGGATTTCAAACATTTAAGCAACTCATCTCGCAATATATTACTTCACCCAGCAATATAAACCCGCGATAGTCTCTCTTCGTTTTGACTCAAGTCATGTCTAACAAACTGTGTTATGAATTACAGTTTCTCAGCAGAATGATTGTTTGAAACGAATGGCTGACCGCAAGTCTGAGTATATATTACAGACCAAACGTTGTCATGGTATATGTTGTGACATTCTGTTAAATTCCTGTAGCTTTTTTTAAATTCCAAATGACATATTAGATCATGTGTATGGTGTCTGAGTACCAAATCAATCTACCCATTCCACGCTATTGTGTTAGTACATCCATTCATTCATTTGATTTTTTTTTTCAAAACCTCGTTTCCCAAGCATTTGTATACATTGTAAAGTGTTATATATCTCTAAATCAAGTATAATGAAGGTCAATATTTTCTTCATTCCTCGAGTAGTAAAAATTAATTGTAATAATTAGTAAGCAAAATAATTTCAAGTTGATATGAAATAAAAACAGTCGTAATGTAAACCGAGAAAGTTAACGTCATATTCGGTGTTCAGAATTAAACGTTATATCAAATGTACATATTCTATAGTCTATAGTATTGTATATACTCGCCTATAAGTCAGATTTTTGGTCCAAAACTTTATGTCCGACTTATAGGCGCGTCCTAAGAAAATTTGTATTTTTCTGGGCAGCGTAATGCAAGGTGAAGATAACGAACAGTAATCAATCTCATAACTCCTATAAGCAATGCAAAATAGATAGTTGGGCAAACACGGACCCCTGGACACACCAGAGGTGGGATCAGGTGCCTAGGAGGAGTAATCATCCCCTGTTGACCGGTCACACCCGCCGTGAGCCCCATATGTAGTGTTTTTTAAACAACTCCGGACGATTATAACACACTACTACAAAAATGATTATTGTTCACAAATATCTAGACACATCGTATTGTTTATAAATTTTAAAATTATGTATACAATTAAGTATTTACATATATTCATAATTTTATCTAGTTAAATGTATATTATTTATTTTAAAAATCATTTACATACCGGTGTAACTAATTATTTCATTCAATTTAACAAATCTCTCGTTTATCGGCAGAAATTGAATTGCGAACCCAATTAAATATTGAAATATTCATATGTATACCGGCTGAAATATATTTCGTAAAAGATTGAATACTGTTAACAGATAATTTAGATCATCCTTCTTGACTCTTAAAATCTCGAATGTTGATACAGTGAATTTTACCGGAATCCCACAATAACAATTTTCGCGAGGTACATGCCTTTAATTAAACACGGTGTCAGGTACTGTGTAATTAGGACACCATAATTGCTTAGGTAAACAAGTGATCATTATCGATGATAAATCAAGGGGTTGCGTTTAAACCCCAAACAGATATGGCTTGGATATTGAGCACCTCATAATTATTAATTTCTGAAAATATTTTTTTGAAACATAGGCGAAAACACTAGACCATTGACTTGAAATTGTCAACCGATTCTGACAAAGAAAGTGTACCGACTTACAAGCGGGCCAATGGTAAATTCCTACAAAATTACCTTAAAAACTACAACCGACTTATAGGCGGACCGACTTATAGGCGAATATAAACGGTAAGCAGAATCAATTCAGGTCTACACTAAATGTAGTAAACAGAAACAATTCTAGTCTGTGGTTCATGACATAAAATATAATATTATAAATAAGTATATGTTATCGTGAACAAAATCAATCCAATTATATTAAGGGGTGAAGGAAATGAAAAGTGATCACACTATGTAATGATTACTAAATTAAGAGTTGAACAAATATACAAAGGGTGTAATCAATCGCCAAAAGGGAAGTACCGCATCCCTTATCGATATATCACACATGTGATTGATAACTGTTCATTATCTTCACCTTTCATATAGAAAATTAAATTCCTATGGAAAGGAAGATCAATCTAAATAGACAGCAAACAAAATAAACCATAGTGTATAGTACACACACTCGATCTTAGCGTATACCGAATAAATTTAGTCTTAGTGCATGATAAGAAAAATAATAAAGAACAATTCTTATCAATTAACAAATATATTCAATTTTAATATCGTTTGATTCCCTATTGTTTAACGTCCCGCTTGAGAATAGTTCACTCATATGGAGACGTCACCATTGCCGGTGAAGGGCTGCAAAACTTAGGCCTATGCTCGGCACTTTGAACAGAGGTATCTTTATCGTGCAAAATTTGCTGTGACACGAGGGCCACACCATTTAATCATTCTTTACGACAAGCAAGGGATATTGCGGGCCTACTCTAAACCGGGCCTCAATGCTATTTAATATAACCGTTGTTGTTATTATTATTGTATTATTGTGAAAAAAGCAATAGTAACAAATCATTAGCATACATCACTCAGTTACCTCTTGTTTACACCTGTCAACATTAACCGTAACTTCAGAAGTCTGCACGGACCTCCTAATTTTATAATTGAAAACCTCAACATATATTGCCCAAATAAAAATAATTTTGGTTTGTCCTCGCCCTATAGATTTTGAGAAAGTTGCATCGACCCAAAAGGTTTAATTCCGTCATTCATTCTGGCCATTATTTTTTACTCCGTTACGGGTACAAATCAATATTTTATAATGACCAGGTTTCTATATCTTGCTGGTTTCGATCTAAAATAAGCAACTAGGTAAAGGAGTCACCTTTAGGATTAGTATTTTAGTATTTCCATTGCATACATTGAAGCATATATACAATTCGTAACGTGCAGAGGTCACCCATCCAAGTGCTGATCTCGCTCGCTGTTACGTTACTTGCGTGACCAAGAAAGATACTCTACAACATCGTTAGGGAAGATAGCTCATGAGCGAGGCAGTATAAGTTCCATATTATACAGTTTGCTACACACACCCCTGCTCGTGGAAGCTTTGTCTCCATGCTTAGCCTGATTCATTTCTGAGTTGTTGGCACCTGCTTAGTAACGCCATCCGTTGTCCAAGACGATAACAGTCGTGGTTCCCGGACTACGCCACGTCCGTATCCAGATATTCGAAGATATTTTAACTGAAAAAGGCTTCCTAACAAAGACCAGACTCGCTAGACTGTCACCAATTTGTCATAAATTGGCAACCTCTGTCTCCCTGTCAGCTTCTGTTATGTGTAACTGTGCAATAGCTATGTTTCGTCCCTACATATTATCTATATCTTGTTTGTTGTACTCGTCCTCTCCCTATCATACGGTAATAACAAAACACGAAGAATCAAGAAGAATCTGTCCATAGCAATAGCGTGTTTCAAAATATAAACCCATCTCTCGTTATACAGTATCATTATTTATGGTATAATGATCATAAATCGCGAGTGTACATCCAAATAGATAACATATATTTCTGTTCAGTTCTTAAATATTACCATACATATTATATAAGAATATGAATCTGCACATAGATAATCTATATAACTAATGCATGATATCTTACAGTGATTGAATTTAACGCATTGAGTAGATTGATTTTCTTTCTGTTCAAGTTCTCATATATTCAGAAGCAGTACTGTATAATTCACATTGATGTAGATGCTCAAAAACTAACCATACAGAAGTCCTCAAGCTACACGTGTCGTTATCAGTCAGTGAAAATGTACTCTTCAGAGTTCTACATGTGGTGCCTGTTGTTCTTTGATATTGGGGTGAAGGGATATAAATAGACTGTACTCTGGAACAAACACAGCCAGTTTAAGGGTGTTATCTTGTATTTTAACGTTCCTAGGTGTCTACTTCAATTAAGTAACACTGATCAGTTTCATCTGCCTGACTACCTCATGCTGTACGGACTATAGAGTGCAGACAGTATTTTTCGTTGGATAAGTGTTTGATAGGTGTTTGATTCATTTGATAGGAGTTTGATAGGTGTTTGATTCATTTGAAAGGTGTTTGATTCATTTGATAGGTGTTTGATTCATTTGATAGATGTTTGATTCATTTGATAGGTGTTTGATTCATTGATAGGTGTTTGATTCATTGATAGGTGTTTGATTCATTTAAGAGGTATTTGATTCATTGATAGGTGTTTAAAGGAACACTGTCCATTCCATGATAGCCTGCAAAGTTTTCCGCCTGACTCCTTTTATCTGCATCCTTCTACTAAACAATATTCACCGATCCCTAAAAAAAATGAGAGATAGATTTAGAAATTCAATTTAAAAATTAAGGATGAATTACTTCCCGCATGCATACTTCTTATCCGTTGATGGATTTGACTCCAGTCTTTGACACTCTGTTTTTTTGTTCTTACAAGTCTATTGTTATTTCGGATTTCCAATATTTCAACTTGAGCATCACTGAAGAGACAATTTTTCTCGATATGCGCATCTCGTGCATCAAAATTGGCACTGTATACGTTTTACAAATGCAGTGACAAAATTGCACAAAGATAGAAAACGGACATGGCAGGGTATTTTGATTAATCTACAAAACTTTCTTCAGTTACCAAGTGCTAATCTTAAGTACGGAAATATTTCTTAAATTCCTCACTTGTATAACTGTGTAAGAATGAAAATTGATGCTTTTATCATTTAATATACAGGAAGTAAATCAAGGACACCGGTAGTGTCTTCTTGTAATATTTACTACTGTATTGTAATATAGAACACTTTTATTGCATTATCTCAGTGTATTAAGATATTTCAAGATAACTTGATGTAATTCACGTTTTCTATTTTTAAATCGATGACAGTTGTCTGTACGGTATTACTATTCAAGCGACCAAATTCAAATTGTTTCATATATTTATACTAGTCCTCGCGATAGGGGATGCAATCCATTGTTCCCTGACATGTACAGGGAAATTCAAACTTTTTAATTAAATAAAAAGCTGTGTTACTGTCAGCGATGTCTCGGCAACATATATCATTCATTATCATGGTTCGTAATAGGATGCAGTAGATAAAGGTCACGATGAGTTTGAACTGTTTAATTACAAACATACCCTGTTATATAACACATTTACCTGTGGACAGATACTACAATGCATTTAATGGGTGGACCTGTATAATTTACAGTGCTATCGATGTAAACCATTACACGTTTAAGAAACTATATATGAAACAAGATAGATGGAAGGAAAAAAAAAACATACATACGTATTCCAGCGATAAGTAATAAACGTGTGAGTTAATAATACTCTGTTGTGCCTGATGTTACGCGATTTGACCCACCGTTTAAAATCTGGAAACTAGATTTTCAGACAGCTTTACAAAATCATTTTGTTATCAACTGCCCGACGTGACGAGCAAAATAAATATTCTGTATATCCTAATTATGTCAGCAGATTATCACCTGGTGGATGACATTAAGGCACTCTATAGTTAAGCATGACAGGTTCACCCATAAAAAAAAGTCTAGCCCTAGGACTTCACTCCCATGTTTCCCAGAATCCGAAATTGTCCTTCTCTCGATTCTGTATTCCTTATGAGATTACAATTCATTAAGCTGATCTCGTATTGATAGCACCCGCTCTCTAACAAATGTGCGAACAATTCAAATACTTTTGGCGATGTGTAACTTGAAAGTATGTTATATAAATGGTAGCTATACCAGAGAACGTAACGTAGCTTTACAAAAGTTTACTGTCTCAGCAAAACTTGGAGAGCTATGGTTCGTGTAGTTATACAGATTATATATATTTGCATTGGTTTTGTCCAGCGTAAAATGTTTCTTTTTTATGAAGGGTGCTATACTAAATACAGTACCGGCTATATTGTTTTAGGGTAGTAAAAGTGAGACTGTACCCCTTTCCTTACACTATAGCTTGTTTTCGGCGCTCGCCCTTTCCTATTCATTATGGTAATAACAAAATTCTAAGAATCAAATAGCATTTATTAATTGCAATAACGTGTTTGGAAATCTAAACTCTTCTCTCGTTAGGCAGTTTTATCATATAAGAATAATGAATCGCAAGTGTACATCCAAGTAGGTAATGCAAGGTTTTATGTTCAGTTCTTAAACTTAACCATACATACTATATAAAATTGTGCATCTGCATAAAAATAATATATATAACGAATGAATGACATCGTACAGTGATTGAATTTAACGCATCGAATATATTGATTTCCTTTCCGTTCATTTACTCATATCTTAAGAAGCAATACTGTTTAATTCACATTGACGTATATACTCAAACACCCCATACGGAAGTCATCACAATACTCGTGTCATTATCATTGAGTGAGAATTTACTCTTCATAATTCTACATATGACTCCGGTTGTTGTTCGTTATTGTGGTGAAGGGATATAACTAGAATGTACGCTGGCGCTTACACAGCTAGTTGAAGTGTTATGTGTTATATTTTTCCTAGTGGACAACTTGAATTGAGTACCACTGATCAGTTTCATCTGCCTGACCACTTCATACTGTACAATTAAGTATCACTGATCAGTTTCATCTGCCTGACAACTTCATACTGTACAGTTAAGTACCACTGATCAGTTTCATCTGCCTGACCACTTCATATTGTACGAACTTTACATTGTGGATAGTCTTTTTCGCTGAATAGGTTGATGGGTGATTAAAGGAATACTGCCCATTTCATAATGTCGTGTAGGTTTTCTGCCTAACTTATTTTTATCTGTTTCCTTCTGCTAAATCACAGTCACTCATCCCTGCGATATTTGAAACATATATGAAGTGACGAAAATGCACAAAGATTGCATACCTAAAATGCAGGGTGTATATATTAATTTGCAAAACTTTCTTCAATTATAAGGTGGTAATCTTAAATCAAGGAATATTCCTTAAATAATATACTTATACAACTATAAGAATGGTGATTACGGACATTTAATATACAGGGAATTAATTAAGAACTATGTTAGTCTTTTTCCTGCAATATTTACATTGTAATATAGAACATTTTTCATTGTTTCCCTCAGTGCACTGAGGAATCTCAAGGTAAACTGATGCAACTGAAGTTTGTTTTTTATTCTTAAACAAACCACACTTCTTTTGTGCATGATCAGCATTTAAGCTATCTAATTTATACTTATTCATACATCATTTCTCACCATAGGGGGCATGACCTGTTATTCCGGACATTCGCGTGGAACTTAAAACTTTTCAAGAAATAAATGACCATGTTACTGTAAGCAATGTAACGGTAATATAATTCATTGTCATGACTTCTGGAAAGAAGTATATACAAGGGTTACAAACACACCTTTTGTTATTTTACAACATTAACTATGAACATATACAGGAATGCATTTGAAATGTGGAATTCAGAATTTACAATTTAAAGATGCAAATGTTTAATCATTGAAGAAAATATAGATGAAAGAAGACAGATGGACATGAAATGAAGACATACATATGCATTCAGTAAAAGCTTATCGATGTGTGGGTTGATGTCAATCAATTGTGATTGATGTTACATGATTCGACCAATCATTAAAAAATCTGGAAACTAGATTTTCTGACAGCTTGGCCAAGATCCTTTGTTCGAAAGATCAAAACAATATTTCCTGTATATCCCAAGTCTGTCTCCGTTATCTGTTTTCACAGCGTCATACACACTTCCTATAATGTAAACAAACATGGGGTAAATGCTGAACACATCTGGGCGAAACAGTACTTTCTTTGTAAATGTACTTGGGACATGTAAGCAGAATATCTAAGAAGAAAAGAAGAAAAATAAAACATCGCTCGTTTTGCGCTTCCACATGAGTGTCAAATATCAGTATTTAGTAAAGCAATCTAGCATGTGTGTATGTTAAATTACTACTTCAGTAGTCATAGTCTAACACCGGTCTAATGTAAAGAGGCTAAGGTTAAGTCTTATCAACTACAGAAAATAATGGCATGAAATGGATACTTATGTTTATTTCCATCACAATGGAATGGTATAGACATTAACGTCTCTGTTCATCACAGCGAACAATCAAATGATATAGAAATTCGAGTTTTTGTCCATCTTTCACTTTATTTGCGACTAATATATAACATCCTTAAATGAAACAATTCAATGTACATCATATTCCTTTACATTATGTAAAGAACAATTCAACATTTAAATAAAATGGTGAAGGTAAAGCTTATTTTCCAATATGTTCTCAGTCCTGACCACTCCTATGTCATCGCGTCAACATTGCGTGCCAATTCGAACTAATACAATCTGAATGATGATTGATTTTCAAACTTATTTAAATAAAACATCCTTCCCCAGACTGAATCTGATATCTCTCAGACAAAAGTCCACCACTACACTGTACATCATGGTTTCCACCGTTTGTGGGCCGTTGGTTTCTTGACCAGAAGGAGTACGTTGTTTCAAGCCTCAGACGTATACAAACAGTTTTTGCCCCTTCATCACGCGTTCGACATTTACAAATGAGAATCATGAGTCTTACAGATGAGACCTTAAAAAGGATTTTATGTATCTATCTAGGTGTAGGTGTGGTACGTTGAATTATTCCCAATGGCATGTGGTGATTAGCACCACTGATAGATCTAAATTAATGACACTTTAGCTGCAGTATTTACTACCTCACTAAAAACTTCCGCCATAGTTCGTTTGCTCACAAATCAAACTCTTCCAAGTTAGACATTGTGGGATATATATTTCTTAGGCCGTGTATACTATACATTGGGTCAAATGCTGTCTGGCGTGTTTCATACCGATTGTTAAGCCGTTCTTGGCACACTGATTTTGACCGCAGATAACTCCGTTTACCTGACGAAGATATGGGGCTCACGGCGGGTGTGACCGATCAACAGAGGGTGCTTACTCCTCTGAGGCACCTGATCCCACCTCTGGTGTGTCCAGGGGTCCGTGTTTGCCCAACTGTCTATTTTGTATTGCTTGTAGGAGTTATGTGATTGATCACTGTTCGTTATCTTCATCTTGCATCAAATGATAAATCTTAAGAACAGTGATCAATCTCCATGTAGCAAGAACTGAACAAGATAATGAAATTAGACATTCTTTACATGCTTGATTAACTTACTGCTAACACCCCTATGCAATGTCACTTTTAGTGATCCTTCCGCGATATTATATATGAATTACATTACATTTAACTTATATGAAATACATTAACATTCCTTTTAGATTATTTTGAGTCTGTAACGTAGTTATCTATCAATGTTATAAATATTGATAATAAATACCATCCCTTACCTGAATGCGTATTTGATGTTTTCATCTCAGTCCGGTTCTCATATTAATATCTCAATAAACTGCAATGTCCCAAGGGAAAAAGGGGACAAAAAAAAAAACGTTTACTATATTAATCAGTGTAATAATATGAAATAACCAAAAAAAAAGGGTGTCTTAGGATTATCAACAGGGCACACTACTTAAAGATTATATGTGTTTTTTGCATAAACGAGACGGAAAAAAAAACCCGGAAATGCGTTTTCTTCGTAAAATTTTCGGGACTACTTTTACACCCTAAAGAATAAATAATAACCATTTATTAAATAAAAATTGGCTAATTTTTATACGCCAAATCCACAATGAAGACTCTTAGTGATTGCCTTAAAATATATTTAATAAGGAATTAGGCCATATAACAACAAATCGGCGAATATCAATATCGGGCATCACGTGACATATGTCCCGGACTATATTTACACCCACCCTGAAAATGGCGAGTTCATAATTTTATTCCTACCCCATCATGCATGAAGATCGGACAACATTGAATAGATAAAAGCGTTGGCCAGGGATGTCCTATAAAAAAAATGTTTCAATATGTCCTGCTGCAAATGTCTCTGAAAACATTTCCACAACCCCTGGACGAAATTGAGCGGGAGTTGACTATATTTGAAAGAGAGAGCGAGAGAGAGAGACAGAGAGAGAGAGAGAGAGAGAGAGAGAGAGAGAGAGAGAGAGAGAGAGAGAGAGAGAGAGAGAGAGAGAGAGAGTAAACTAACAGCAAACCAACAATACATGTATTCTAGCAAAGTTGAACCTTACAACTGCCCACCGCAAGGAGTGTTTGAAACTCGCTGTAAGGTTAGCTAGACATTCAGGGCTGACTGCTTGTAAACTTGTTAAAAGACCTACTTGCCCTGCATATTTTACATGTGTCACTACATGTATCTCTCTTCTAATGAAGTACGATGGACCTAATTCGTTTCTAGTACATAATATCGTATTGTATTTTTTATACGGTAGAATATGCAGTAAAATGTACTAAATTGACGAGGTCTGTCCATTTAGTTACAGGTACAATAATGAAATTGATTCATCTAAATATCAGTTAGCAGAAATTTTATCACGTACGATCGGGCGACTATACTAAGAAATGTATTCGCCCGTGGTAAAATAAATGCTTCTTCGGCGGTCGGGCGCAGGATTATTTCAAACACTGTAACAGGCTTAATACTCTA
Source organism: Ostrea edulis (assembly GCF_947568905.1). Classification (NCBI taxonomy): domain Eukaryota; kingdom Metazoa; phylum Mollusca; class Bivalvia; order Ostreida; family Ostreidae; genus Ostrea; species Ostrea edulis. Next base: position 72,062,357 of record NC_079171.1, read on the forward strand.
AATGTATAAAGAACAAGAATGTGAAGTTGATCGAAAATTAGAACAAGTAGCTGACGTTTCAAGTGAATCTGCAATACAAGTTTAAAATAATTATAGTTTTACACCGTGTTTATGTTTTTGAGGGGTTGTTTGGCTCGGGAAATTGAGCATGTCTATGTGTTTGTGGAGGGAGAGGTGTTAAATTAACATAAATATATTGTAAAATATAAACAACTGTAGTTGTAAATCTGCATAGAGTATTACGACATGATTAACCTACATGTATCTGGAATTAAAATGTAACCTTGATGGGATTCAAAAATAAAATTACACTATTGCATGCAGGCTATATCAGTTAATTCATTGTTACTGCGACCATGCGATAGCAAAAGAAGAAAAAAAAAATCAATTATTAGCCGCGAAACACAATTTAGATATAGAGCACAGTATATGTACACATTTATATATATTGAGAAATTTTGCGATATGCATTTTGTAAATAATGCTTATCTTGTCCACATATATTTTATATTTCCCCTTCAAAACCAGGAATCAATAACGTTGTTTTGAGTTCTTTATGAAGTGATTCATAAAAAGTAAATGAATAACGTTGTTGAATGACGTCGCGAATATTTATAACGTTCTTTGTTAAAAACGGTTGCTTTGATGGTTTTTATCAAACTTTGACATCTTTGTCTTTTAAAAACGAACACGAATACCCCATAATTTTTGTCTATAAATATTTTTTCAAATTATTTTTTTGTTTCACTATGATATTAATATTATCAAGATGAACATCACCAAATTATGTTTATTTTATGTTGAATTACGTAATGAAGAAAGTCAATCACTATTATTTTCTATATAATTCAATGGAAAACAGTGTCACTATCGTTAAAACAATGGTATGTTGAAGACGTAGTTACTAAAACAAACCATGCTGTTGAATGAAAAACAAATGTTCACAGAGTAGTATATGCACTGTCAAGATACATCGGTCAAATTTTCAGATGCGGTTTTCGAGTGAGAAAAAAAGGTCTGTAAACCCGCGACCTACATTAAATGGAAACACAGCTGTAAGACGTTACTATTAATTTCAACAAAAATCCCTTGCATTAAATGGAAATAAACTGTGTTGAATTACAATGAGATCAATTTTACCTTTCATATATCTATACCAGACAAAATCTACACACTTTTTGATTTTGATTAACAACGAGTATTTGTCGTAAACATCACTTCCGACTGCGACTTATTTATTACAACTAAGAATACATATTGTGTTATCACGCGTTTTACATATGTTCACAAATACCTTCCACTTATTCTCTTGTTAGGTGTAAAACGTATACGGTACCAATTTTGATGCACCAGATGCACATTTCGACAAACTATGTCTCTTCAGTGATGCTCAACCGAAATGTTTGAAATCTTAAATAACAACGACTTTCTAGAGCTATTATAGGCAAAGACAGTGTGCCAAAAAAGTGGAGTCAAATTCGTACAAGGATAAGAGCTATGCGTGAGGGAGATAATCCTTAATTTTGAAATGAATTTCTAACAGCAATCAAATATACATCCGTATATTCAAGTTAGTAATGATGTACTTTACTAATGGGCTGTAGAGACCCTTGAGGACTAGCAGTCCACCAGCAGAGGCCTCGATCCAGGGGTCATAATGTAAAAAATATACGGTACCAATTTTGATGCACCAGATGCACATTTCGACAAATTTATGATTAGTCAGTGATGCTCAACCGAAATGTTTGAAATAAAATACCCAGTGAAACAATATGAATTTGAATTCGAATTTTTTAAACACGGTCAGTCCGATTAGTAAACAAAATTTACCCGATTGGACCTATCATTTAACAAGCTCGGTTGGTCAGGAGTGACTTATGGTCAAACCATGTTTAGAAATCATGTCTAATACCTCAATATATAGAGCTTGACGTTCAGTTGTTGTCTTATGTATAGGTTTTTTGTGCATTGTCCTATCAATAACATTATGTATACTATCTACTGGCATTGATGTCTACCCTTCCTCCAACATGTTCTAAATAATATGTGAGATATATTGTCGTCATAGCAATCTAGATTAACAATGCATTATATGATTGAGTCAAATGCTGTCTGACTTATTCCGTATCGACTGTTGAGCCGTTTTTGGTTACACTGATTTTGACTGCAGATAATTCCCTTGATATGATCAATATATAGGGCTCACGGTGGGTGTGACCAGTCGAGAGGGAATGCTTACTCCTCCTAGGCACCTGATCTCCTATAACGAACAAGTGATCAATCCCATAACCCCTGTAAGCAATACGAAATAGAGAGTCAGGCAAACACGGACCCCTGGGTATACCAGAAGTGAGATCAGGTGTGTAGGAGGAGTATGGAAGCCCTATCTATGTAAATATATAAATGATTAAATAGTGTGCCATCCTACTTTGGCTTTGTAATAAAGAGAGATGCTTTGGGCATTGAAGATAGGAACATTCATATTCGATATAATTTCACAGTATTTGTACCAGTTTTAAAGTTTTTGTTTTTATCACACATACCTCTAATGACAATGAACATATTTTGCGCATATCTTGACTTACGGAGGTTAGGAGACGCAGCAACCAATTATTCAACACAATTATGTAACATGCTTATACATCAACAACATCTCTCGTCATTGAAATGTCCAGTATTGTATTTCAGCAGAGTTTGATATTTCCCTGCATTTCCAAATATGTTTCCGCTACTGTATCCAGGCGTTGTAATTACAAACCAACTTTATGAAGTCTAGATATAGACCTATCTCTACATAAACCGCCGATATGCTTTGATATTCCTATTATGTCAAGTATAGGTCATGTCATAACTGGTGATGTTGATATTATTTCGAATACAAACCTAAAATCACTTAGTTTGATATGCCATCTATTAAAAAAAATCGGTCTTTCAGTTGGAAAATCATTGGATCCCTATTATGTAGTCGGTCAAAAATTGTGCTCAGACTATGAACTAAATATGAAAGGGAAGCACTTGTGTCGAAATAAAAAAGAACGTATCAAAGGAATATTTAAATCACATTTTAGACAACGGGAATGAAAAATATGTGACATATATTCGTCTGTGTTTAGTAAATTAGAAGTAGTAAAATCAGATAGATTCAATGAGGAAAATGTTTTAGTTCCAGCTGAAATAAAAACACGCCGACATTGTGTTTGTTTATACGACTCATCATTACAACTGGATTTTAAACTAACTTTCCATTAATTTCACATTTTATAATCATATTTACGTCTCCCTTGCTCTTTCAAAAGACCAGTTTCGTTCAAATCATTATTCAGTTTTAAATATTTCATAACCAAGACAATGTAACGAATTGAAAAAAATATAGGTACCGTACCTATGCTTTCCCTGCAGACTTCATAAACTCTTACAAAAGTACATTGTTGGATCCAGTGTATGTTTTATCAAACCCCTGTTTTTGCTCCTCACGAAACTATTAGGCGCTGTCATAGAGTAATGTGAATCCTGTTGTGCTACAACATACAACATAAGTAGATTAAATCAACTGTGTATCCTAAAATATTGTGAATAACTTTTAGTGAATTAGAAATCACAAAAATAATTTATAGTCAACAGCATAAAATCGTATGATTTTTCAAGGTCTCGTGGACACTTAATTACTAGATTTGTTTGCCACCATGAACAGTTGCTTCTTCAACAAATATAGTACAATGATATATATGCACCAAGTGATCAGTCTTTCAAAAATAACTGTGTCGAACAACATCTTGATTTTACGCAAGCTTACTCTGATGTTGATATGAGAAAAGAAGTTGGAGTCCCCTATCAATAATGTCTTTGTGGTACTTGGTAATTGGGTCTTTCAACATTTTCTTGTATTTTCCACGATGGGAAGTATGCTCCTTCATTACGTTGATATTCTGAAGAGAAAACTATTCAATTAATTAATTGGTACATGGAATATGTATTTTATTGTAGACGTAATATTGACATTTAAATATGTCGACGACGTTTTATTTATAAACATTAGTTATTTTCATTTTTATTACGATTCTATAAATCCCAGTGAACTCGACTATTGTGTCACTGTTAAATAGCTCAGTTAATATAACTGTTGATGGTAATTGAAATGCCACTTATCATTATGAAAAAAAATGTTTCCCCATCGTTATCTTACCATATGTATGTACCAACATTTCACCATCACCTGTTTAAAGTGTTCATTTATGAATTATAAAGTTAACAAACATGGATCAATTGCATAAATGTATACCTTGCGTATAATCAGTTTTTATATCTTTCATTTAATGCCAGATCAACAGAGATATAAATATTTCATGCACACTTCTTCTTTACAGTTCTACATATTCAAATATATATTATACATTAATGAATTTGTAGTGCAATATAGAAAACAGTGTTATGCTAAAGGAGGAAAAATATGTTGATATCAATTATATTCTAATTTTAAATGTGTTTGCAATGGCATACAATAGAGTCTACAATAGTAGATTGAAGTCATGCAAAGCTATTGTTTACCACATGAACGGCTACCTCCGTTTACCTGTAAGGTACACTACCACATACACAAATACTCTGCCTCCAGGTAAACACATTGCGAAGGAGCCGTATTCCTCCAAACCGGGCCTCTCATATACAAACTTAAATATATCTTCAATACATATATTTGAATACGATTGTTCTACAATGTATCGATATTTACTTAAAGCCCGTTTCACTGAAATATTTTAATTTTCACTGTTACAAGGGGTTCCAGTTAGTCTATAATTCATTTTAAATTTATAAATCTTCAGTGCAATGAAAGAAATAAAAATACTAAAAGCCTCTGATATATTTGTTTCATTATTAAATCCTATGACGATATCCTTCCAAGATATGTCAATATTTAATACATTGTTAATCCTTTTCCATATTATTTTAGGCGTTTTGACGGCATATATGTATATGTCTATGTTTTCAATTTCACCAGTTTTCACAATATTTTTGTATTTTTGGATTCCATTTGCTAACATTCAAATTTTTATTCAAAATTTTATATAACAATTGATAGTTAAACTCTGATATTTGTTTATCTGAAAATGTTTCGACTTTTAGTAGATTAATTGTCTTCCATCAATATTTTGGAATATCAAACCTTTCCGTCCACATATTTATGTAATTTATTTAGTAAATTTGTTATCAACTAATATGTTATATAAGAAAGATGATTTAATATTCAATATATTGACAAAGTTATCACCTTTAAATAATACATGAATGAAAGGTCAATATAAAGAACAGTGGTCAGTCTCATAACTCCTACAAGCAATCGAAAAAAGATAGTTAGGCAAACACGGACCCATGGACACACCAGGGATGGGATCAGGTGACTAGAAGGAGTAATCATCCCCTGTCGACCGGTTGTCTTTAATATTAATACAGGAAGTTTTTTTGCAGTTAAATATACGGGTAAAGCGGTTGAACATTGTTTTTAAAATATAGTATTCACAGATAATATTGTTTCTATGAGAGATTAAATCTTGAAAATATTTTAAATCTCTAAACACACCATTATAATCATATAAATCGTTGGTGTATAAAACTCTCAACTTGACCAGATTAGGAAAATAAATTGGATGGTTTTTGAACTAAAATAGGTTATTTTTCTAAATCGGTAAAGATGAGGATTCGTCTAAAGTAGTCATATAGATATCTTTAATCATTGTGGTTTTATTAAAAGAGCAAAATACTTCTTAATAGAACAACGCCGGGAATGTAATATCTGTATATTCTTTCACATTTCTTAAGTTTGTTTTAATTATATATCTCAGTGATAGATTTTCTTTTTGGTCGAGTGGTTAGAGCGTTTGCACTGCATGCGGAAGGACGGGGTTCGAATCCCGGCCGCGACACACCTAAGTCGTTAAAACTGCTAGTGGCAGTTCTATCGCCAAACGCTTGGCATCAGGTGTGAATGTCGCGGGTCGTCGGAGATGACCTTAAAAACGGATGACCCATCCCACAGTAAGTGTGGTACGCTAAAGAACCTTCACTACGCAATGGCCGTAAGCGCCGAGCATAGGCCGAGCATAGGCCTAAATGTTACCCCTTCTCCGCTCTTGGTGACGTCTCCATGTGAATGTAAAATTCTCGAGCGAGACGTTAAGCAAGCAACATTCAATCAATCTTTTTGAAAACTATGTTCGAAAAATGTGAAGAGACTGGATTTAGTACTTAACAGATGTGGAATCCAAGACGCTTTTAATGAAAAAAAAAATGGATTCAGCATCACTGATATTGATTCCACCTTTCAATTCCTTTCCACTACGTGTATTTCTTTTGATTCTTTCCCCGGTAGTACATAGACATTCAAATATCTTACTGTTCAGTTCCTTAAATATTTCATCAGACAGATTGAAAATCATCGACGCATTGCATTGCAATTTTGAAATAATGACATAATTTATTATTTCTTTTTTGCAATACTTAATACATTGTTAATCCTTTTCCATATTATTTTAGACGTTCTGCCGGCATATATAAGGTGTTCTATGTTTTTAATTTCACCAGTTTTCACAATATGTTTGTATATTTGGATTTCATTTCCTAACATTCAAATTATTAATCAAAAGTTTATGTAACAATTGGTAGTTAAACTCTGATATTTGTTTATCTGAATTTTTTTCGACTTTTAATAGATAAATTGTCTTCCATAAATATTTTGTAATGTCAAACCTCCCCGTCCAAATGTTTATGTGATTGGCTTAATACATATGTTATCAACTAATATGCTATATAAGAAAGATGATTTAATATTCTATGTATTAACAAAGTTATCTCCTTTAAGTAATACATGCATGTAAGGTGAACATAACGAACCGTAGTCAATCTCATAACTCCTATAAGCAATAAAAATAGATAGTTAGGCAAACACGGACCTCTAGCACACAAGGGGTGGGATCAGGTGAGCAGGAAGAATAGGCATCTCCTGTCAACCGGTTGTCTTTAATGTTGATATATATTTTTTTTGCAGTAAGATATACCGGTATAGCGGTTGAACATTGCTTTTGAATGATAGTATTAACAGATAATATTATTTCTATGTGAGAGTTTAAATCTTGAAAACATTTTAAATTGCTAAATACACCATTATTATCGTATAAGTCTTTGGTGTATAGAACTCCTGACTTGACCAGGATGAGAAACTAAATTGGGTGATTTTTTTTGGAACTGAAATAAGCTATTTTTCCAAATTGGTAAAGATAAGGAATCATATGAAGTAGTCATAGAGTTATCTTTAGTCACTGTGGTTTTGTTAGGAACGTAAATTACCTCTTTATAGAACAATGTCAGAACTGTGATGTCTTTATATTCTTGTACAGTTCTTAAGTTTGTTTTAATCAGATATCGCAGCGATATATTTTCCTTTGGAAAAAAGCCGCCACGATGGCTGAGAGGTTAGATTGTTTGCCCCGCTTGCGGAAGGGCGGGGTTCGAATTCCCGCCGCGACAGAAATACGTCGTTAAAACAAGTAGTGACAGTTCCATCGCCAAACGCTCGACATCAGGTGTGAGTGTCAAGGGTTCTTGGAGATGACCTTAAACACGGATGGCCCATGTCACAGTAGGTGTGGCACGCTAAAGAACCTTCACTACTCAATGGCCATAAGCGCTGAGCATAGGCCTAATTTGAAGTTCTTCACCGGTCTTGGTGACGTCTCCATATAAGTGTAAAATTCTTGAGTGAGAAGTTAAGCAAGAAAGAATCAATCTTTTTGAAAAATATTTTCAAGAAATGCTAAGAGACTGGATTTAGTACTTAGCAGACGTGTAATCCAAGACGCTTTTAATGAGAAAAACTTGGATTCAACATCCATAATATTGATTCCACCTTTCAATTTCTTTCCAATAAGTGGATTTCTTTTGATTCTTTCCCCAGTATTACATAGAAATTTAAATATCTTACTGTTCAGTTCCTTAAATATTTCACCAGGCGCATTAAGAATTATCGATACATTGTATTGCAATTTAGAAGTAATGCGATTATTGATTAAGTCTTGTTTGCCAACAAATTGTTAAATTTCGTTTTCCCAAGTTATGGAGTATTCTAATAATTTGATTAATTGTTCCTAACCCATTTTTGGACACACTATTTTGTTATGTCCTATAAATATACCAAGTGTTTTAACTAGATTGTTTGTTTTAATTACATTTTCAATATGTTCACATACGTTTCATATGCAATATACAATCTGATTTCTTTAGATTAAGCTTTGAACCTGCGAATCAAGACAATTGTTTTACTGTGTTAATTACTTCGTTTACTGTGTGCACATCCCTTAAGGGGCTTGTGGAATCATCTGTATGTTGTATATTTTTTTATCTCTTTGTTAATTCCAATTTCAAAACCATGTATTATGTCAGATGATCTTATTATTGTAGCTAACATATCTGTTGTGATGATGAACAGTGGTGCTGGTATTGGACATCATTGACGAATACCTCTAGGCATTTTACAAGTTTTAGATATGTAACCGTAATTTTTTACTCGAAATAAAGGTTTATCATATAAGGTTGTAATCAAGTTGATAAAAAATGTTCCAAAATTTAAAGCTTTTAAAGTTTCAATCATAAAACTATATTCTACGGTATTAAAGGCCTTTCGAAATCTAAAAATAATAAATTGTCATCTTTGTTATCAACTTTACAGTAGTAAAAATATCTTGAATTAGTCGAGCATTGTTCCCTATATATCTGCCTTTAATATATAATGTATATATAACATAGACCAATCAGCTCTCTGTTTATAAGTTTTGATATGACTGTTTGTAAACGTTTAACCAAAACAAATGCACACATTTTATAATCGCAATTTGTTAGACCAGTTGGTCTATAATTTCTAACGTTTGACTTGTCACCCTTTTTTTAAATTAAGACTTGTTATTGACAGCCTCTGCGATTTTCGGAACTATTTACTTTCAGAAGATTTTATCAAAGAACTGAAGAAATAATGCTTTATATCATTCCAGAAAATTTTGTAAAATTCAACTGGTATAGCATCTGTAGCTGGGGATGTATTGTTTTTCATATTTTTAATTCCGTCTCCACATTCGGATAAAAATGGGAGACTATCGCATATATTTTTTTTCACATATTTTAGTTTATTTTCAATATTTGTTTCTGCAATGTAATTCTTGATTTCATCTACGTTTCGCTTTCTGAAGAATACAGGTTTTCATTAAAATCGTCAGGGGATCCTTACTCCTCCTATACACCTGCTCCCACCCTTGGTTTGCCAAGGGGTCCGTAATTACCCAACTATCTACTTTGTATTGCTTATAGGAGTTATGAGATTGATCACTGTTCGTTATGATCGCCTTTCATAGCTGACCCAAAATTTTGTTATTGTGTATTATTTGTTATTTTCCCCCAATTACATTATTGTTTTAATGCTTTTATTCAAGATTTAAAATATGATTAATATTGTCCATACTTTATCCAGTTAGCCTTCAATTGTATGTAGACTTATTTTGATTTATAATCAGTTTTAACCAAGGAAGGACAATGACAATAACCTCATATGCCAGTGATATCAACAGTTTCGTTTAAAGTCTGCATTTGACAAACTATATGGTCGTTTCAATGGTCCTATTTGCCACACAACAATGCCATTAGGTCAAATGTTGTCAAACGTGTTTGATACATAGAGTGGGATTTATAACAAGGTTAAAGTATGAAGGGACATGCTCACATGAATGAAGGGATACTGTTATACTACATATGCATATTCATAAATCAAACATAAAAGTCGATGACTGAATTTCTTACACGAATCTACATCAATCTCCAATCTATAATGTTTCTGACAAATTATTTAGAAAAGGAAGGGATTTCTATTGAATAATAACTGAAAGGTCATTAGATGTTCACTATCAGCTGACTGACATATAACAGAAAAGTTAGTGACAAACTAAAGCGTTATTGAATAACTGTAAAGTCACTTACTCTGAAACATGGTAACTGGAAGTTGAGGGAATAATGATTAAAATTAGCTTATTGATTACTGAAAGCTGACTTAAAACTTAATCAAGTGTGAGTAAAAGATACCCTAAATGTGGACGATTGGTTGGTAAATGATCACTGAATGCAAAGTTGACAGTAATTGAATAATCACTGAAAACTGACTGAATGTTCCAATCATTCAGTTGATTGAGGGGTTACTGAACTGCATCAAAAAACTAGCAGATAATACTTTTATCAGCGACAATTCGTGTACCAATACACAAAAAGTGGGTTGACCGAGAAGTGACATTTCGTCTTCTTAAAGGTATGCTCATTGAGGAACTCCAACATCATTTCAATATTAGCTTCATAGTGGTTGTGTTTAATATTTACCAATGTTAATTTGGACGACTGATTACAAGTAGGCAGGCTATCTACACATATGTTGGTGTTAAAAGGGTTTTGAAAGTGTCGTTTCACGTCATCCTATCGCAGATTTTATGATTGTGTGACCAAGTCGTCCACTGCATGACACACGGAGCATGTAGATCTCGTGTGTAACAAAAATATAGGAATGGATTGCCGTTTACTTAATAGATAACTGAACCGAGGGTTGGATTTAGGGTTGTCGTATGGTAAATATAAATATTATAGTATGTTATTGTCTTTTCACGGAATTCGATTGATAATGCTGAAATTATTTGGAATAATACCAGATTATTTAATATTTGATTTGAAATATAAAGCAGATGTTACTCACGGTGTAGACTCAATGATACTTACGTTCGGTGTGTATTTTTCTGATGATTCCCACATTTTAGTCAACATTTATCAAAAGTCAAGAAACTAATTGAAAGTAATGACAGATATATGATTCGTGATATTGCCGAAGCTGTTGGCGTATCGCTATCGCGGGTGCATTTCATTTTGAAGCGTACTTTGATTTCTGCCAGATTGATACCGCATACGTTGGTAGAATGGTACGATTACAAACCGCTAACCAATTGCTCAAAATATTCCCCAAATGCAATCAAAGACAATTTCTAAAATTCTGAAATTAGTAATGACATCCACAAGTCAAATCACGTCATTACGTAATGCTATGTGACTCTATAACAAACGGTGTTTTTTTTAAAACACGAAAATAGATTATTTTTACTCTGTCAGTAACAAAATCCGTAATAGTGTTTAAGATTAATTTCCGTATTCATCAAAATGTTTAATTTTGTCTTATAATACTGATCTTTATATACTCCTATTTGGAATGAAATACACGCCTGTTTGCATGAAATACGCCGAAATTGTCAAACATAATAAAAGTCGCGCTTTATTTATCGGCAGTTTTTCTAAACAACCAAGGTGCATAAAACTGTTACTTGTTACAAAAAGACTCCCGAGAATCTGCAGAACAAAATGATTATAAACATTTTATTACAGATGCAAAATTCATCATGTTAATAAACTGCATGAAGTAGGTAGTTTTCAGCCGAATTAATCACACTTTTCTCCGAGAGGCTGCATACATGTTAGAATGTCAGAAACATTCAGCATTTTCTCCACTTTGATTTGATATATAGGTTTCCCAAGTAAACAACAGCGCTAAAGACCGCTTTCAGAAATAAAATCATGCATATTCTAGTTCACCAGTAGAAATGACGTCGCCTATGAAGCTGACAAAACTTCAAGCTCGGAGAATTGTTTACTGTATCTATAGTATCTCTGACAAATCATTTAAAAAAGGAAGGTATTTCTATTGAATAATAACTGAAAGGTCATTAGATGTTCACTATCAGCTGACTGACATATAACAGAAAAGTTAGTGACAAACTAAAGCGTTATTGAATAACTGTAAAGTGACTTCATCTGAAACATGGTAACTGGAAGTTGAGTGAATAATAATTAAAATTAGCTTATTGATTACTGAAATCTGACTTAAAACTTAATCAAGTGTGAGTAAAAGATATACTAAATGTGGACGATTGATCGGTAAATGATGACTGAATGAAAAGCTCGGCAATATGTTTACTGTAACCAATGTAACTTACGGGGGACAACTCTTTCAAGCTTCAAATTGGGGTACCCAAAGGGGATTTAAAAATACAAATCTAAGATTTAAATGTTTATATATTTTTTGGACAAAATTCACCCTGATACTGTCACCAATGTAAATATCTAAGGTTTGTTTTTCATTACCAAGTTTATAGTAAAGAAGAGTATTATCAAAAAATAAAAATGAAATAAAAATAATAAATTACATGTACATACTTATTTTAAATGCAAACATGAATAATAAAGAGTAAAAATACACATGTTTATTAATATAGATAGATAAATGAATATATATTGAACGTGAATAAATAAGTACTAAATAAAAAATACACAGAGAGTCAATGAAATACACAAGCATATCCTTAATTAGTATATCTATTAAATATAATCACTGCATATCACAGCACAGAATTCAAAATTAGAATTATATAAAAATGTAAATCATGTTTCGCTTTTTTAAACTAAAACCACTTGTATATGCATACTTATATTTATTGTTTGTTTGGTTTTTCTTGTTGTTGGTTTTTTGGTTGTTTGTTTGTTTTTTGTTTTTTTGGAGACAGTATTATTCTATATATCTTATGGTCACTTTCCTTGATTTGATTTTTGATTTAATTTGTAAGTATTTCATTGCATATATAATATACAATTATACAATAGGTTTGAGTAATTTCTCTGACGACTTATGAGGTTCTGTTTTTTTCTTCTACGAGCTTTTTATGATATGTCTTGTACTACCCCCGCCCCCCTAAATTTTGAATTATGATGTGATTAACACGAGACATATCATCGTACATTTAAAACTGTCCGGTGGATAGAACACTACAAGGATTGTAACCTAATGGTAATATTTTTAATATTTAGAATAAATAGATCATTTTTTTAAAGTCCAGTGGGGGTGGGGTGGTGGTAGGGATAGCTTGTCGGAGTTGTCTAAAATTCTTGAAAAGCAGAAATAAATAAATAAACAGTAATAAAAAAAACCACCAAGTTATCTTCGCAAAACTTTCAAAATCCTACATTTTTCAGTCCTTCGGATGAGACCGCAAAAACGAAGGCCCCGTGTCACCGCAGGTGTGGCACGATAAACATCCCTCCCTGCTCTAAGACCATAAGCGCCGAACATAGGCCTACATTTTGCAGCCCTTCACCGACAATGGTGACATTTTTTTGCCTAGGCTTCGATTTCCATTTTTAAAATTTGGGGAGGCGGGAGGTCGTTCATCCATCATTAATATATTGAGTCAATATTCATAATTTAAATCTTGCATTCTTCAGTTGTCAGTTGAGGGGGTGGGGATTTATAATTTGTTTTTGCTTTCCGTTATTTCTGTACGTTTAAAGTTACCGGCAGTTATTTTCAAATGCAAAATTAGTTATATAGGTAAATTGCCACCCTCCACTTTTTTTAAAATAAAGTAATGCATAGTAAGAATGTACGCTTGCACTGATGGATTAAAACCATGTCGTGATTATGGAAAGCTAAGCTCCAACCTAACACACCCATTCACATATTAAGCTATATATCAAGAACCACTGGGCGAATTTCTATAAAAGTTAGCACAAATCATCATTGAGCAAAAGACATTTATGTTTGCTCAATTCAGGGACTCATGGGGTAGGGTGGGACCACAATAGGAAATCAAAATTTTATATGGGAATATACAGGCATTCTTCTCTAGAGTAGCAGGGCCACATTAAATCATATCCCAATGCAAATGTGCACATGTTGTGTGGATTAGATTTTTATGCCCCCGCGAATATAGTCAGATAATATTGTTTTGTCCTGTCTACAGGTACGTATGTCTGAAACTTTAACCGTAACTGCTCATAACGTTTGAATGGTGAGCGATAGAGCTGTCATATTTCATATCCATATTCTTTAAAACCCGATCGATTGATTGATTGTATATTGTTTAACAGCTATCTCAAGAATATTTCACTCATATGGAGACGTCACCACGGCCGGTAAAATTCAGGCCGATGCTCGGCGCTTATGGCCATTGAACAGGGTTGAATCTTTATCGTGCCACACCTGCTGTGACACGGGACTTCGGTTTTTGCAGTCTCATCCGAAGGGCCGCCCCATTTAGTCGCCTTTTAAGACAAGCAAGGGAGTACTGAGGACCTATTCTAACCCGGATCGTGCCAATACTTTATCTTGGTGTCAAAGCTTAAGCCTTTTGATCTTGACCTTGAATAATTAAGGGGTTTAACCTACTTTTAAGAAAACTTAATCTATCTTACCTCATGAACTATACAAGATAGTGCTTTCACAATATGCATATACATTACCTATGGTAGATACTTAAATTGTATGCACGATGTTTGACCTTGGAGCTTGACCCAAAGGACAAGGGACATTATTGGCTATATACCGCCGATATTTTTTTTTTCATTTTTTCAACTTTCAAACTATGCTTAATTCTTCTTCTTATTTACAAAACTAGGATGTTCTTCTAATCCCACTTACATGAAAATGACGTAATATTTTATTATGACGTCATGAATATACACTAAAGATGAGCTGTTTAGCGGAATCTGTTGATTTGAAATAAATTATGAATAAACTTTAGCAAAAACTAATACTTTTGCATGCAACAACCAGATTTATATTTTGCATGTTTAATTATCCATTAATATTCTTCTTTCATTATCGATATGGTGTCGGTTGTTGGCTACAAACAATATGAATTTTAAAAAAGAATGAATGTGAAATCGGCTGTTTTCGATACACAAAGTCAATATTTTGCATGTTATAAAACAAAAAAACAAAAAAAAAAACAAAAAAAAAACAAAACAAAAAAAAAAAACAACAAAAAACAAAAAAACACTTTTGCATGCAACAACCAGATTTATATTTTGCATGTTTAATTATCCATTAATATTCTTCTTTCATTATCAATATGGTGTCGGTTTTTGGCTGCAAACAATATTACTTTTAAAAAAGAATGAATGCGGAAATCGGCAGTTTTCGTTACACAAAGTCAATATTTTGCATGTTATAGAACTGAAGCAAACTGTTCCATCATTTAACCTCATAAACTTTTACTTTCTTTGCAATTTAATAAATACATGTATGTCCAGTCAAACAATTAATGCGTTACTTAGTTTGCCATAAAAATCTGCAGCCAATAAATGCAGATGATGTTTGCCTTTCGAGTCACGGAGGCGGATCAAAAATCCACCGCATGATGAATGGAAATTATTTTACTTTCGTTTTTAAAGGTCACGGGAATATGTTTGGACGTCCTGTCTTTTGAAAATAAGATTATTTAAGAATAAATTGCATTAAAAAATAATAAAATCAAAGACACATATAGACCTTTAATTACTCGAATTTATTTTCTTTTTACAAAAATCGGACCAAAATTCGTTCATTTTCGGCTAAAATGGGTACTGATACGTTATATCTCAAGAGCTAGATAGTTGGGCTGTTTGTTACTCTTTTCGCTAAATTTTAAACTATCTTTTATACAAATATATCACATATAATGCGGGTTTTTTAAAAGCAGTTTTCTTACATCATTTTTTACGTACATGCATGTATGTATATATGATGCATGTTGAAATTAAATATTACTACATTAGTAATTAGATATTGATTCCATAGGTTCTTAAAACAGTTTAAATTAAAAATAAAATAACAGCAAATCATTATTTATATCTTCCAGCGAGATGTGGTTTCTTTAAAACGTCGAAAACCTGTGATCGATTTGAAACTTCGACCATTGTTTGGCAGATTTTTTTTCTATATCGCATATGATTGATTGATTGAATATTGTTTAACGCCCCTCTTGAGAATATTTCACTCAAGGAGACCTCACCACTGCCGGTGAAGGGCTGCACAATTTAGGCCTATGCTCGGCGCTTATGGCCATTGAGCAGGGAGGGATCTTTATCGTGCCACACCTGCTTTGACACGGGACTCGGTTTTTGCGGTCTCATCCGAAGACCGCCCCATTTAGTCGCATCTTACGACTAGCAAGGAGTACTGAGGACTTATTCAAACCCGGATCCCCACGGGTTCATGTATACATCTATATGTAATGGATGCACATTTACAGGTACACATGTATAACAAAGATAATTGGGCAGGATGAACATGTGTATATATATATGTATAGATATAAATATTCAGACACCGTAGTATCGAGGAGGGGTTGCCCCTCCACTTTGAGGGGGGGGGGGTTGATGTTGACCATTCCCTTGCTATGGGAACAACTTGACCAGTCTAATGACACTTCAACTTTTAACAATCTTATAAAATATATAATATATGTGTTGTGATAATTGTTACTAAAAGTTTATATTAGTATTGACGTACGCCCCCTCCATGATTAGGAATACTGGAGTATAACCGTAAGGTGATGTAGACCCCTCTCTCTCTCTCTCTCTCTCTCTCTCTCTCTCTCTCTCTCTCTCTCTCTCTCTCTCTCTCTCTCTCTCTCTCTCTCTCTCTCTCTCTCTCTCTCATGTCAAGGTGTTCTGGATAGGCCTGGCCCGCACATTGAAAAACGAAATTACATGCATGATATTTATTAAATTCATTTTTATAAAAGGTATGTTGTAGTTACATATACTGTCTCTTGGAAACAGACACGTAGCATCATTTATCGGAGGGGGGGGGGGGTGGTGGTGGTCGAAGGATAAGTTGGTAGTTAATTAGCAAATGAAAAAAACCTTTCTACCTGATCTTCGAATTCTTAAATCGTCGGGGGGCGGAGGGTTATCCTTCGCTACATGGGTTCAATTAATAATTCTAAGGCTATTTTTTTCTCATTCAATACTACTATCAAGAATATGAGGGTGGGGGTGGGGGGGGGGTCACTCAATATATCCTTATTCGCATATGAAAATAAGTGCCTGGGAAAAGCAGTTACATATACCACATTTTCTATACATGTACTCAAACAACTTCCCAGAGTCCGTTCTAGATTTAGACTGAATGTCGGTGCATGCAATGACATGCCCACTGACTGATGTATTATCATTTATCAAAGATGAACACTATATGGAGAGAGAGAGTTGGAACTACTTTGTTGACCATTTAGGGGAATGTAAAGATATAAACATGGACACATTTTTGTGAGGCTTTTAAATACATTGGACGTATTTTTGTGAGGTTTTTATATGCATTTGCTATATGAAATATGCCATCTGAAGTTACATGCATATTACTTGACGTGTTTTACTGTACCCAAGAAAATGATATCCCATCCATGCAACATGAATTTGTATCGTTTAGTATATGTACATTTACCACACTTTATTCAATATATTTTGTAAATACCCACGGCATATTTTATTCGTATGTACTGTAACATGTATATTGCATACACATGTAAGCAAACCTGTTATATAGTCCTTGGTGTATATGGCATAACAAGTAATTTTATCCGACTCAATCGACGTTTTTAATCAAAGTGTTAATATTTATGACCAAAAAAGAAAACCAGGAAAAAGAAAATTCAAAAGCCATTTCATTTTTCATATTTCATTTGAATAGGAGGACATCGAACAGCACCTTCGAAAATATGATTGCGTCCTACTGAACAATTTTTGACAAATGCACACATTATTTCCCTCACTCTGATTAACACAAGATTCTTCCGCACAATGTCTATGACCACGATAAAGTTACATGTAAATGAATTACGTATTGTCCATAGCATGCCAGTTTTCAATTGTCTTTGATCTCAATGAGTATTTTTATATAAAAAGTTAAAATTGTAACTTTTAGAAAAACATTCTAGAAGAATCAGGGGACTGTAAATCCTATAAGGTCGATCACGTCGTTCCGAAAAAGCGATCGTCGGGAGATAGCGTCAGAGTTAACAATGCAATATTGTAAAGTTATTTTCTCAATATCAGCAACAAGTAAATGGTACATGTTATATATGAATGAAACGAGAAAATTATCACCTTTCTACCTGCAAAATATGATCGGTTTTTGAAGCGCGGCCAATTTTGGCCAATAACGTCCCTTGTTCTTTCAAAACTCCAATCTTACTCAATTGTAGCTTTTAGGGCTCTTATACATTCCTTTTGACAATTTTTTGTGTGGTTTCAAAGTTTCTAATTTTTTTTACCTTAACTTGAATTTTGAACTACTTTTAAGAAAACCTAACCTATCAAATACCGCCTGTACTTTCATGATACAGTACGCTTATATAAATTATTTATGGTAAAACCGTTTATTGATTACTATGCTGTTTGACCTCTGCATGTTTGTTTGACGTCCCTTTGGGAATTTTTCACTCACTGAGATATCACAAGCTGTAGGTTTGGACCTATGCGTTATCAACACTCAGAACCGACGCAATGAGGGTTCTTTAATGTGCCAACGCCTGCTACGACACAGGACCTCTGTTTTTAATTAATATGCACTGTTTCGTTATACAATATTTAACAAAGGATGTCTACAATGAGAGCAATAAACTCATGACCGAATTGTAAGCAATTTGTTTACGCTCTGTTTTCTTTAAAATACTTTACATAAATTAGTGAAACCTTAGCGTGCCGCACTGTAACGTGAACATAGTGTCATTTGATCACGAATATCTGTATATAATATATTCATTCTAAAAGTATGGAAGTTTCAATCAATAGTAGGTTGTTAAACAATTAATAGTGCATGTACTATTTATAGATTTTTATTGAAATATAGATACATTGGTCATTGATTTGAAACACATATTTTGTAGAAAAGTGGTTACAAACAACTTCACAACCATGTTATTTTGCAATCTATCTTTAGTAACAACATGCAACCTGTTAACCCCAAAATGCGATTTTCTTAATTTACATTCGATGTGCTTCAAAATGATATATGGTGCAAGTGGTAAATATCTTATATAAAATTTGACTTGTGGGTGCTACCAGTAAGGACCATTGGCTAACTAAATGCGGTTGAAGGCCTGTAGTTTCAAAACAAAAACATAAACACAAAGAAGGTTCTTAATTGCATATTCTCGTGTGACGGTATAGCCTTAGAAATTTCGGTGCCGAAGGGCAAAAGTGTTGCAGATCGTTATTACCGAGATGTTATACTAAAAAACCTCAAAAAATAGTCCTTATTCAAATGATCCATGTTTGCCTAACTCTATATTTTGCATTGCTTATGGAAGTCATGATATTGATCACTGGTCATCAATACCCCCTTGGATATCGTAAGAGGCGATTGCATTGGACGATCCTTCGGACGAGACAACAAAAATGGAGGCCCCGTGTCATAGCAGGTGTGAAACGATAAATACCCCTTCTCAAAGACAGTAAGGTCCGAGCATAGGCCTCAATTTTACAGCCCTCCACGGACAATGGTGACTTATCCATATGAGTGAAATATTCCCGAGCGTTAAGCAATATACAAATCAATCAATCAATCACCCCTCCTTCTAAGAAACACTTGCATACATAGTTGTATGCTTGTGAATAACATAGCTCAATGGAATATTTACCCTAACGGACTAATCATATTGTGTAAATATTGCAGTAGGAATATTCAGCTAGTAGCGTGATGCGTGAATCTGTGTAGGATGGTTGAGATGTAAAGCAATAACATGTACGATTTCTATGAAAGATTAATTGAAATATACACTTTAACCAAAACAAATTTTAACCACAAAGGCTCAAATTATTCTTGTCTGCGCGGGATAACGCTTTCTCATCCAATACTTTGATCACCAGCCTGGACGCCAGTTCATCTTTGCTCTGTTTTAGGATGGTATCTTCATCTACCATTTTGCCATTTGTACGTATGCCATGACTTCCAAAACTTAGTAGATTTAGTGAATTGATGATCTATGATTCTGCCGTCGTATCGTTTAAAGTTACCATGATTGGTATTTGAGGAGAAACGTGGACTATCATTAAATTCAATGGCATCTCTCACTAGCAATGTTGATGTTCAAATAACTAGTATAAGTTATACCTTCCCCAGCAACATCCAAATAGATGCATGTTTACACTAATCCAAGCAAGCTATTTGCACTCCAACAAATTGTTTCATACACGTGATTGGTTTTATTACCCTAAAGGCCTATGCATATTAAAAAATATTTCATGGTCATAATATAAAACAAAGTCACTGTAGAGTATACGATTTATTGCCATTAGATACTTGCATGATACCAAAGAATCGTAATCCTTTCACCAATATTTGAAAGCAAATTTAGAAATTGGTAGTTTAAAATATCACTGCATGTTTTCATTAACGCCAACTTTGTTTTGTTTACATTTTCCCTACAATGTCATTATAACTCTGTACATTGTTAATTAAAGTTTGTTGTGACATGAAGCAGTGCGAAATACCATATGTCACACGGTACTGCAATATTGTCTTTTGCGGGATCTTTGTTTCATTGGTACCTGTCCTGACATCGCGCGTTATCTTCAATACCAATACGGTGTTATGTTGTGATGATAGTGTTATTTTTTCTTTCATTCTAGATATACGCTGTTTTATTGAGCAAAGTTTGAATCACAAACTTCTTGAATAAGACATTGTATTTCTTCGGTGTAGTCTGAAGCGTCGGTAAACTATATATTGTTGTGGTCCAATAAAATGATTTTAATCAAGACAGAACAAACCTTATGATACATAGTAGCATTGATCTGCAAAAAAGCTATATATGAGGATGTAGTTGATAACGTGAACCTTCCAATATACACATTTGCAGTAGTTTTCATCATATCACTAGCAGTGGTTGATCATTGGTTAAAACGTTCGCTTACTACACCAACATATTTTGAGCTCAAGACCTATGAATCACCCACCATTAACAAGTGAGTGTCATGTATTTTAGTAACTTCTCTTAAAACAGATATTCGATGTTGCAGTGGGTTCTGGCACGCTAAATAATCACCAATGAGATGGTTATGAGCGTTAAACGTTAAAATCAATATATGACGAAACGAAAAATGCATTCTTAAATATGCATAAAGCAAAATATTACCGTGCCATTCAACGAAAAAAAAAATTGTGCTTGAAGTCCAAAAAAAAAAAAAAAAGCATAAAAAGCACATGTCTTGCTATGAACTATGGTATTGATCAATCATTTTTAGCTTCACCTGGTCATGACACAGTTGAAGTTCTATGTTTCACTACTAAGAATTCATGAAGAGCGAACGATGAACAAAATGTGAAGAAAAACAATTGAATTACCTATTTTATATAACATACTGATTGGAGTTATGTTATTGATCGGTGTTCGTTATTTCACCTTTCATTCTGTCATGGTGTACAGTTAATTTCAAAGGTCACTATTACATGGAATACGACATAAGGCTGCTATATTTAACTCCTCGATTTAAAATCTGATGCCACCATTGATGGATACGTAAAGGTATCATGCAAGTAGAAATAAATCCGGAAATCAGGTTCACTACATGCAGTGGTAATTCTTGACTATAGTTAATCACATTGTTAAGTTCTTATATATACCAACGTTGTTTAGAAAACATTTTTGGAAGTTGCAATTAACTATATTCATTGAATACATATTACGTATGGTGAAAGGTGAAGATAACGAACAGTGATCAATCGCATAACTCCTCCAAGCAAAAAAAAAATAGATAGTTGGGCAAACACGGACCCCTGGACACACAAGAGGTTGCACCAGGTGCGTAGGAGGAGTGAACATCCCCTGTCGACCGGTCACACCCGCTGTGAGCCCTAAATCTTGTTCAGGTAAACGGAATTATCCGCAGTCAAATCCAATGTGCAAGAACGGCTTAACATTAATGAAACACGTCAGACAGCATTTGACCCAATGCGAGGTTGTATTGACGAACTAAATCGTTATAACGACCGTAGAATTTGCGAAATACCGACTTCAATCGATACTGATGGAACCCCAGAACCAACAACTTGTTCGTCAATAGCTTACCTCGATTTAAAAACTGACTATACCCAGAACAAGCTCTTGCATATCGAATTAGTTGAGATATATAAACACCATATGCAGGTGAGGATGGAATATTGCTACATAAATATGGGAGGTTGACGATGGAGAAGCTGAACTTATCCCGTTTGTCATACAGTTGAATTGTCATTTTGCCGTTAATGTCTATAATTAAGGGGGAAAGTCGTTATTGACCTTAACAATCGAGAGTAGAAAGGACTATTCAACATTAACCTCCTTCTGTTTCATAACCGGAAACACTTCAAATGAATGTTCTTGCATAACCGATACAGTATGCTTTAGGATATGAGTAGCCGTGCAAATACAGCCACGGATATTCATAATAAGACAAACTTGTATGAAACAATTAACTATACTGTCTAAAGAATAACTTATATCCACAATATCTTTTTATTCCGTTGTCATACTTGTATACACTGCACACATGTTGAATTGTGATTGTCTTAAATATTCACTTTGTGCAGAATCTAGGCATGCGAAATTTACAACGGATGGTATTTTGATAAATCATGTAGCATTGTTTACTGATCGTATTTAAAATTCCAGTTAAATACTTTTCTGAACATGAAAAAAAAGTCAAAGAATCAAATTTGGGGTCAGAAACGTTTCGTTTTCAAATAAAAACGTCTTTCGGCGTACTGTTTTTAGCACTTTTTTATGGGGACCGGCAACATAAATTCGTTCCCTTGAAATGTATATCTCAAATAGGCAAACGGGCTACTTCCTTGTCAAAATTAGTATGTAAAGAACGGTTAAACAATTTGTATGCAACACATTAGGCAGCATTCTACCCAAAATATCTACCTCAGTGTTAAAGTATATAACATCTGAAAACAAAATACAACACCAATGTTCACGTTCACAAAAAAAACTTGTAGATTATTTCAGCATGGGTATACGCGAAATGAAAGGTTCAAGTAACTTGTGTAATCCCAGAAGGTAGCGATGTATCAACCACAAACTGAATGTTTTATTTCTCTGTGTGTTATCCTAGCGTTATGCATTTCTGAACCCGCAATATATGTAACGGTTGTCTCAACTTAACGTTTATATGTTATTGAATTGTAGGAATTTAAAATAAAGGCATTCTTACAAGGTTTGATTCTTTACTCTTTAAGCACTAAACCAATCGAATTAAACTATTTTTACTAGACCTGACCTTACATTCACTAACCCTGACAAACTATCAATAAATATGTTGACAAACTTTACGTATGAACAAAGACGTATTTCATCATAAACATAGTCTTATAATTGATGTTTTTATTTCAAAACATGGTATTATCGGAATCTTTAGATTATACCCGGCACGGACAATCGTCAGTCCATTAAGAATACGATGAACTCGACCATTGAATTTCGTTTTATTTCATCAATATGCTTTGTTTCTTCCCTACGTTTTCTTCTCTTCTCTTGGGACATCTTTCTAGGCGGACAAAAATCCATACTTAAATAGAAAAACAGCTGTAAGACGTAATCTATTAATTTTATCAAAACCTCCTTGCATTAATTGGAAATAAACTGTGTGGAATTATAATGAGTTCAATTTCACCTTTGATATATTTATACCAGACAAAATTTACACACTTTTTGATTTTAATTATTTGTCGTAAACATCACTTCCGACTGCGACTTGTTTATTACAATTAAGAATGCATACTGTGTTATCACGCGTTTTACACATGTTCACAAATACCCTCCCCTTATTATTTTGTTAAGTGTAAAACTCATACGTTACCAATGTTGATGCACCAGATGCGCATTTCGACAAAGTATGTCTCTTCAGTGGTGCTCCAACCGAAATGTTTGAAATCCGAAATAACAATGACGTTCTAGAGGTACCATAGGCAAACAAAGTGTGCCAAAAAAGTGGAGCCAAATTTGTTCAAGGATAAGAGCTATGCATGAGGGAGATAATCCTTAATTTTGAAATGAATTTCTAAATTTTATAACAGCAATTAAATATACATCCGTATTTTCAAGCTAGTAACGAAGTACTTAGCTACTCGGCTGTAGAGACCCTCGGGGACTAACAGTCCACCAGCAGAGGCCTCGGCCCAGGGGTCATAATGTAAAACTTATACGATACTAATTTTGATGCACCATATGCGCATTTCGACAAATTATGTCTCTTCAGTGATGCTCAACCGAAATGTTTGAAATAAAATACCCAGTAAAACAATATGAATTTGAATTCGAATTTTTCAAAACACGGCCTGTCAGATTAGTAAACAAACTTTACCCGATTGGACCTATCATTTAAGAAGCTCGGTTGGTCGGGGGTGACTTATGGGCAAACCATGTTAGAAATCATGTGTAATACCTCAATATTAGACCTTGACGTTCAGTTGTTGTCTTATGTATAAGTTTTCTGTGGATTTTCCTATCAATAACATTATGTATACTATCTACTAGCATTTATGTCCACCCTTTCTCCAACATGTTCTAAATAATATGTGAGATATCTTGTCGTCATAACAATCTAGATTACCAATGCAACTTATCATTTAGTCAAATGCTGTCTGACTTATTTCATATCGACTGTTAAGCCGTTCTTGGTTACACTGATTTTGACTGCAGATAATTCCGTGCATGATCAATATATAGGCATCACGGTGGGTGTGACCAGGCGAGAGGGAATGCTTACTCCTCCTAGGCACCTGGTCTCCTATAACGAACAAGTGATCAGTCCCATAACCCCTGTAAGCAATACGAAATATATAGTTTGGCAAACACGGACCCCTGGGTATACCAGAGGTGAGAACAGGTGTGTAGGAGGAGTATGAGACTCATCTCTATGTAAATATATAAATAATAAAATAGCGTTGCATCCTACTTTGACTTTGTAATAAAGAGATATACTTTGGGCATTGAAGATAGGAACATTCATATTCGATATCATTTCACAGTATTTTGTTTTTATCACACATACCTCTAATGGAAATGAACGCATTTTTCGCATATTTTGTCTTACGGAGGCTTGGAGGCGCAGCAACCAATTATCCAACACAATTATGTAACATGCTTATACATCAACAACATATCTTGTCATCGAAATATCCTGTATTGTATTTCAAAAGAGTTTGATAATTCCCTGCATTCCCAAATATGTTTCCGCTGCTGTATCCAGGCGCTTTAATTACAAACAAACTTTATGAAGTCTAGATATAGACCTATCTATAAATAAACCACCTATATGCTTTGATATTCGTATTATTTCAAGTATAGAGCATGTCATAACTGGTGATGCTGATATTATATCGAATAAAGTGCTAAACTCACTTATTTTGATAGGCCATCAATTAAAAAAAATCGTTTTTTTTTTCAATTGGAAAACCATTGCATCCATATTGTGTATTCGGTGAAAAATTGTGCTCAGACTATGGACTAAATATGAAAGGGAATCACTTGTGTCGAAATAAAATAGGTTGGTAGAACGTATCAAAGACATATTTAAATCACATTTTAGACAACGGAAATGAAAAATCGGTGACATATATTCGTCTGTGTTTAGTAAATTAGAAGTGGTAAAATCAGATAGATTCAAAGAGGAAAATGTTTTAGTTCCACCTGAAATAAAAACACGCCAACATTGTGTTTGTTTATACGACTCATCATTACAACTGGGTTTTAAACTAACTTTCCATTAATTTCATATTCTATAATCATTTTTACGTCTCCCTTGCTCTTTCAAAAGACCAGTTTCTTTCAAAATATATTTCAGTTTTAAATATATTTCATAACCAAGACAATGGGACGAATTGAACAAATATAGGTACCTTAACTATGCTTTGCTTGCAGACTTCACAAACTCTTACAAAAGTACCTAACTGGATCCAGTGTATATTTTATCAAACCCCTATTTTTGCTCCTCACGAAACTATTAAGAGCTGTGATAGCGTAATTTGAATCATGCTGTGCTACAACATACACCAAAGGGATATTAAATGAAGTGTGGATCCTAAATTATTCTGAAGAACTTTCCGTGAATTAGACATAGCAAAAATAATTTATAGTCAACAGCATAAAAGCCTATGACTTTTCAAGGTCTCGTGGACACTTAATTACTAGATTTGTTTGCCACTATGAACAGTTGGTTCTTCAAAAAAAAAATCGTACAATGATATATATGCACCAAGTGATCAGTCTTTCAAAAATAACTGTGTCGAACACCATCTTGATTTCACGCACTCGTACTCTGATGTTGATATGAGAAAAAAAGTTGGAGTCCCTTATTAACAATGTCTTTATGGTACTTGGCAATTAGGTCTTTCAACACGATGGGAATTGTGTTCCCTTATTACGTTGATATTCTGAAGAGAAAAATATTCAATTAATTAACTGGTACATGGAATATGTATTTTATTGTAGCCATAATCTTGACATTTAAATATGTCGACGTTTTATTTATAAACATTAGTTATTTTCATTTATATTTCGATTTTTTAAATTCCAGTGAACTCTACTATTGGGTCACTGTTAAATAGTTCAATTAATATAACTGTTGATGGTAATTGAAATGCCACTCATCATTATGAAAAAAAATGTTTCTTCATCGTGAACTCCCCATATGTATATACGAACATTTCACCATCACCTGCACAAGGTGTTCATTTATGAATTATGAAGTTAACAAACATGAATCGATTGCATAAATGTATACCTTGCGTATAATAAGTTTTTTATATCATTATGTAATGCAAGATCAACAAATATATAATTAATTCATGCACACTACTTCTTTACAGTTCTACATATTCAAATATATATTATGCATTAACGAATTTGTAGTGCAATATATAAAACAATGTTATGCTAAAGGAGAAAAATGTGTTGATATCAATTATATTCTAATTTTAAATGTGTTTCCAATGTTATACAATAGAGTATACAATAGTTAGATTGAATTGTCAAGTCATACAAAGCTATTGTTTACCACATGAACGGATACCTTCGTTTACCTGTAAGGCACACTACCACATATACCAACCCTCTACTTCCAGGTAAACAAATTGCGAAGGAGCCGTATTCCTCCAAACCGGGCCTCTCATATACAAACTTTCTTAACATATATTCACTACATATATTTGAATACGATTGTTCTACAATGTATCAATATGTACTTAAAGCCCGTTTCAGTGAGATATATTAATTTTCACTGTTACAAGGGGTTTCGGTTAGTCTATGATTCATTTTATATTTATAAATCTTCAGTGCAATGAAAGAAATAAAAATACTAAGAGCCTCTGATAGATTTGTTTCATTATAAAATCCTATGAGCATATCTTTCCAAGATATGTCAATATTTCATATATTATTAATCCTTTTCCATATTATTTTAGACGTTTTGACGGCATATGTAAGTGTTTTATGTTTTTAATTTCACCAGTTTTCACAATATGTTTGTATATTTGGATTTCATTTGCTAACATTCAATTTTTTATTCAAAATTTTATATAACAATTGATAGTTAAACTCTGATATTTCTTTATCTGAATTTTTTTTTCGACTTTTAGTAGATTAATTGTCTTCCATCAATATTTTGGAATATCAAAACTATCCGTCCAAATATATATGTAATTCACTTAATAAATTTGTTATCAACTAATATGTTATATAAGAAAGATGATTTAATATTCAATATATTGACAAAGTTATCACCTTTAAATAATACATGAATGAAAGGTGAATATAACGAACAGTGGTCAGTCTCATAACTCCTACAAGCAATAGAAAAAAGATAGTTAGGCAAACACGGACCCATGGACACACCAGGGGTGGGATCAGGTGCCTAGAAGGAGGAAGCATCCCCTGTCGACCGGTTGTGTTTAATATTAATACAGGAGGTTTTTTTGGCAGTTAAATATACGGGTAAAGCGGTTGAACATTGATTTTGAAATATAGTATTCACAGATAATATTTTTTCTATGAGAGATTAAATCTTGAAAATATTTTAAATCTCTAAACACATCATTATAATCATATAAATCGTTGGTGTATAGAACTCCTGACTTGACCAGATTAGGAATATAAATTGGATGGTTTTTGAACTGAAATAGGTTATTTTCTTAAATTTGTAAAGATGAGGATTCGTCTAAAGTAGTCATATAGATATCTTCAATCATTAAGGTTTTATTAAAAGCGCAAAATACTTCTTAATAGAACAACGCCGGGAATGTAATATCTTTATATTCTTTCACATTTCTTAAGTTTGTTTTAATTATATATCTCAGTGATAGATTTTCTTTTTGAAAAAAAAAAAAGCCGCGATGGCCTAGTGGTTATAGCGTTTGCCCCGCATGCAGAAGCGCGGGGCTCGAATCCCGGCCGCGACAGACCTAAGTCGTTAAAACAGCTAGTGGCAGTTTTATCGCCAAACGCTTGGCATTCGGTATGAATGTCACGGGTCGTTGGAGATGGCCTTAAAAACGGATGACCCATCTCACAGTAAGTGTGGTACGCTAAAGAACCTTCACTACGCAATCACCGTAAGCGCCGAGCATAGGTCTAAATTTTAGCCCTCCATCGGTCTTGGTGACGTCTCCATGTGAATGTAAAATTCTCGAGCGAGACGTTAAACAAGCAACATTCAATCAATCTTTTTGAAAATTATGTTCAAGAAATGTGAAGATACTGGATTTAGTACTTAGCAGATGTGCAATCCAAGACGCTTTTAATGAAAACAAAAAATGGATTCAGCATCAATGACATTGATTCCACCTTTCAATTTCTTTCCACTACGTGTATTTCTTTTGATTCTTTCCCCGCTAGTACATAGAAAATTAAATATCTTACTGTTCAGTTCCTAAAATATCTCATCAGGCAGATTGAAAATTATCGACGCATTGCATTGCAATTTAGAAATAATGAGATTATTGATTATTTCTTTTTTGCCAAAAATTGTGAAATGCATTTTTCCCCAGTTATCGAGTATGCTAATAATTTGATAAATTTTTCCTATCCGATTTTTTGGACACAATATTTTGTTATGTCCTATAAATATACCAAGTGTTTTAACAGGATTATTTGTTGTAATTACATTTACAATCTGTTCACATGTGTTTTTTTTTTTAAATACAATCTGATTTCTTTAGATTAAGCTTTGGACCTATAAATCCAGATAATTGTTTTACTGTGTTAATTACTTGTTTTACTGATTGCGCGTCCTTTATGGGACATGTGGATTAATCTACATGTTGTATATCTTTTTTTTATCTCTTTGTTAATTCCAATTTCAAAACCCTGTATTGTGTCAGAAGATCGAATTCTTGTAGCTAACATTGTGATGATGGACAGTGATGTTGATATTGGACATCATAGACGAATACCTCTAGTCATTTTACAAGTCTTTCATATGTAACCGTTATTTTTAACTCGAAATAAAGGTTTATCGTAGAAGGTTGTAATGCAGTTGATAAATAATGTTCGAAAATTTAAAGCTTTTAAAGTTTCAATCATGAAACTCTATTCCACGGTATCGAAGGCTTTTCGAAATCAAAAAATAATAAAATGTCATCTTCGTTATCAACTTCACAGTAGTCAAAATATCTTGAATTAGTCGAACATTATTCCCTATATGTATGCCTTTCATATATGCTGATTGGTCTATATTTATAAGTTTTGATATGACTGTTTGTAAACGCTTAACAAAAGAAAAGCAGGAATTTTATAATTGCAATTTGTTAGACTAATTGGTCTATAATTTCTAACATTTGACTTTTCAGCTTATTTTCATAAATAAGACGTATTATTAACAGCCTCTGCGATTTTGGGAGCTCTCTATTTTCAGAAGATTTTATCAAAGAACTGAAGAAATGATGCTTTATATCATTCCAGAAAAATTTGTACAATTCAAATGCTATAACATCTGTACCTGGAGATTTATTGTTTTTCATATTTTTAATTCCGTCTTTATATTCGGATAAAAATGGAAGACTATCACATATATTTTGTTTCACATCATTTAGTCTATTTTCAATATTTGTTTCTGCGAAGTAATTCTTGATTTCATCTACGCTTCACTTTTCCGAAGAATACAGGTATTCATTAAAATCGACAGGGGATGGCTACTCCTCCTAGACACCTCATCCCATCCTTGGTGTATCAAGGAGTCCGTGCTTACCCAACTAAATAATTTGTATTGCTGATAGGAGTTATGAGATTGATCACTGTTCGTTATGATCGCCTTTCATAGCTGACCCAATATTTGGTAATTGGTATACGGTGTGTTATTACCCTCTACATTTTTTTTTCAATTACATTATTGTTTGATGCTTTTATTCAAGATTTAAAATAAGATGAATATTTTACATACTTTATCCAGTTAGCCTTTGATTTTATGTAGGCTCCCTTTGATTTATAATCAGTTTTATTCAAGGAAGGACACTGAAAATAACGTCATATGTCAGTGATTTCAACAGTTTCGTTTAAAGTCAGCATTTCACAAATTGTATGGTCGTTTCAACGATCAAATTTGTCACACAAACATGTTATTAGTTCAAATGTTGTCAAACGTGTTCGATGCAAGGAGTGAACTGTTATAACAGGGATAAAGTATAAAGAAACATGCTCACCAAAGTGGAAGGGAGACTGTCATGCTACATATGAATATTCATAAATCAGACATATACGTTGATAACTAAATATCTTACATGAATCCACATCAATCTCTAATATATTGTATCTTTGACAAATTATTTAAAACCAACGAAGGGATTTATATTGAATAATAACTGAAAGGTCATTAAATGTTCAATATCAGCTGACCGACGTATAACATAAAGGTTAGTGACAAACTAAAGCGTTATTGAATACCTGTAAAATAATTTAATCTGAATACATGATAGGTGGAAGTTGAATGAATAATGATTAAAATTAGCTTATTCATTACTAAAAGCTGACTTAAAACTGAATGAAGTGTGAGTAAAAGATATCCTAAATGTGAACGATTGATCGGTAAACTACAACTGAATGAAACGTTGAAAGTGAATGAATGGTCACTGAAAACGGAATGAATGTTCCAATCACTCAGTTAAATGAAGGGTCACTTAAATGTATCAGACAAATATCTGATAATACTTTTTATCGGGACAATTCGCGTATCAATACACAAAAAATGGGTTTACTGAGGAGTGGCAATTTGTCTTCTTAAAGCTATGTTCATCGACTTAATTATTAGCTTCTAGGAGTTTGTGTTTAGTGTTGACCATTTATTTTGACGACTGATTATAAGTAGGCAGGCTATCGACAAATATGTTGCTGTTAAAGGGGTTTTAAAAGTGTCGCTTCAAGTCATCCTATCGCAAATTCTACGAACGTATGACTAAGTCGGCAATTGCTTGACAGATAGAGCATGCGTATCTTGTGTGTAACAAACTGATATAAATTAAATGCCATTCACTTAATAGATAAATGAACCGAGAGTTGGATTTAGGGTTGTCGTATGATAAATATAAATATGATATCATGCTATTGTCTTTTCACGGGATTCAGTTTACAATGCTGAAATGACTGCAAATAATATCAGATTATTTATAATTTAATTTGAAATATAAATCAGATGTTACTCACTGTGTATAATAAATCAAGCTCACGTGCTGTGTGTATTTTTCTGATGATTCCCACATTTTTTTCAATATTTTTCAAAAGTCAAGAAATAATTGAAAGTAATGGCAGATACACAATTCGTGATATGGCCAAAGCTGTTGGCATATCGCTATCGCGTGTGCATTTTATTTTGAAGCGTACTTTGATCTCTGTCAGATGGATACAGCATATATTGACAGATTGTCAAAAAAAGTTACGGGTACAAACCGCTAACCAATTGCTCAAAATATTTCCCAAATTCAATCAAATAAAATTTGCAAACATTGTTACTGGTGACGAAACGTGGGTTCACTATTTCGAACTAGTAAGGAACATTGGCTAACTAAACACGACTGAAGATCTGTAGTTTCAAAAAAAAGAAAAATAACACCATAAACACAAAGAATGTCCTTTATTGCATACCCTCGTGTGATGGTATAGCCTTAGAAATTCCATTGCCGAAGGGCAAAAGTGTTACCGATCGGTATTACCGAGATGGTATGCTAAAAAACTCAATAAGCATTCCTTATTCAAATGACCCTTGTTTACCCAACTCTATATTTTGTATTGTTTATGGGAGTCATGATATTGATCACTGGTCATCAATAACCCCTTGGTTGTCATAAGAGGCGATTGCGTTGGGCAGCCCCTCGGATGAGACAGCAAAAAAACCGAGGCCCTGTGTCACAACAAGTGTGATATAGTCCTACATTTTGCAAATATCTATGGAATATTTACCCTAACGGCCTAATCATATAGTGTAAATATTACAGTAGGAATTTACAACTAGTAGCGTGATACCTGTATCTGTGTAGGATGGTTGAGATGTAAAGCAATAAAATGTAGTACGTATTCTATGAACAGATGAATTGAAATATACACTTTCACCACAAAAAAATATCTAGCAAAAAGGGTCAAATACTTCTTATCTGCGCGGGATAGCGCTTGCTTATCCGGTACTTTGGTCACCAGCCTACACGCCGGATAATCTATGCTATGTTTTAGTATGGTATCTTCATCTACCATTCTGCCAAATTTGTATGTAACTCAAGACTTCAAAAACTTTGTAGATTTGGTAAATTGATAACCTATGATTTTGTCATCGTATCGTTTAGAGTTACCTTTGTTGGCATTTGGGGAGAAACGTCGAATATTCTTAAATTTAATGACATTTATCACTAGCGATGTTGATGTTAAAAGACATAGTATAATTCATACCTTCCCCAGCAAGATCCACATAGATACATGTTTACACTAATCCCAGCAAGCTATTTACACTCCAACAAGTTGTTGCACACACGTGATTGGTTTTCTTACTCTAAAGGCCTACATACATTAAGAAATATTATATGGTTATAATATAAGACAAAAATCACTGTAGCGTATATGATTTATTGGCATTGGATACTTGTATGATACCAAAGAAGCGTAATCCTTTCATCCAATGTTTGAAAGCAAATTTAGACATTGGCAGTTTGAAATATCACTACATATTTTCATTAATGCCAAATTTGGTAACATGTTCCCTACAATGTCATTATAACCCTGTATATTGTGAATTAAAGTTTGCTATGACGTGAAGCAGTGCGAAATGCACTAAGCTACACAGTACTGCAATATTGTCTTTCTCAGGATCTCTGTTTTTGTATACCTGTCTTGATATCGCGCGTTATCTTCAATACCAACAGGGTGTTCTGCTGTGATGATGGTGTTGAATTTTCTTTCATTCTAAATATATGCTGTTTTATTGAGCACAGTTTGAATCACTAAACTTCTTGAACAAGGCATTGTATTTATTCGGTGTGGTCTGAAGCTTCGGTAAACTATATATTGTTGTCGTCCAATAAAATGTTTTTAATCATGACAGAACACAGCTTCTGATATTTTGCAGAAAAGAATGTTCCTGTATTTATCTTATTTTCGGTAGTATAAAATATAATTAGCGGTTTACTTGTATTGTAAATTATGTTTGCTAACTATAATTTTGATCGGGCTCGAGACACATTTAAAATATTGTAAACAATCCTCTGGTAACACGTTTTGATGATGTACGATGTAAGTCTGTGTTGTCGTTATGTTTATATGTTTTCATTAAGTCAGTGAGTGTAATTAACAAATTTTAATTGCATACCACAGGGAGAAATATGCATAATCCATGAAGTTTTGTTTTTGTTTGCATGATGTATAATATCATCTTCATTATTTTTGTACTTTGACTGCATGTGGTTTTCTTTCTGTTTTATTATCCGAGATACATGTTCATAAAATGCTGCTGTAGATGAATGAGATAGAAATGGTATTTGTCAATTGCCAAAACCTAGCCTCCCAGGAAAAGAGAAAATATGTCTTATTATTGTTTTTAAATCCAATAAATGTGATGTATATTGTCTACAAAACACACACTTCGTAGTAAATATTCATAACATTGTCCAACGTGAATGTTTTTTTGCATCAAATTCAAGAGGGGTTGTCGTTATCTTTAATAATACTTTTGACATTAAAGTGCATGAATATGTATGTGATGAAATTGTAATTATGTAATTTTGAATGTCACTTTTGAGAACACACAAGTGACACTAGTCAATGTATATGGTCCAAATAGGAATCATTCTGAATTTTATAAATTGGCTGTGCAAAAAGGTAAAACATCTGTGAAATGAAAATTAAATACTTTGTGGTGACTTTAGTTTTATTCTAAACCCAACAATAGACTGCAAGTATTATAAGGAAGATGTCATAAATAACCCTAATGCTAGAAAACTCAGGTTGGAAACAATAGAGGAATTATATATTTTAGATATATATAGGGAATTACACCCTGATACACATATACATACATGGAGAAGGGAAAACCCAAGGATAATGGCTAGATTATTTTTCCCTATCAATAGACTTCTGAACTGTGTTCATGAATACAATATATATCCTAGTTACAGAACAGATCATTCTATAGTAATTTCATCTTTAAAGTTTCAAGAGTATCAGAGTGGTAAGGGACTATGGAAGTGTAATAATCCACTTGTATACGATAAAGAATTTGTTGCAAAAGTCAAAAAAGAAATATTGCTAAAATTAAATCACAATATCGTCTACCAGTACACAATCCTGAATATGTTTCTAATATACCTGATGCTGAAATTAGCTTCTTCATTAATGATCAATTGTTATTAGAAGTATTATTAATCGAAATTAGAGGTCAGTCAGTTTCTCAATCCTCTTTTATGAAAAAAAAAATAGGAACAACAAAGACAAAGATCAAAATGCACAAATACAATGTATTGAGGAAAAAGAAAGTGAAATAGATGCATCTCACATTGAGGAACTTATTAAACAATTATAAGCCATTAGAATTGAAACATTAAAAGGTGACCTGATAAACTCTAAGGTTAAATGGATTGATGACAGTGAAAGCCCAACGGAATACTTTTGTAACGTAGAAAAACGAAACTGTACTTGTAAACTTTTACAAACAGTAGAAACTGGGGGAGGGGAAATTATTAGTAAACAGGATGAAATTTGAGAGGGCATATGTGGATTCTAAGAAATTTTATACGAGAGTAAAACTTTAAAACATGATTCACAAAAATGGGAACATGATAATGTATTTAATAACACTAGAAAATTATCATTAGACGAAAAACTGAAACTGGAGGGTGATTTGGTTTTAATGAGGCAGCATGCACTCTGAAAAATTTTAATACTAATAGAAGCCAGGAAATGATGGATATGCTACTGATTTTTTTTGAGGGATTTAACACATTTTATTGTCAGATCTTTGAATTATTCTTTCAGAAATGGTAATTCATCTGTCACTCAAAAACAAGGAATAATACTGTGTATACCGAAACATGACAAGCCAAAAGAATACTTAGAAAATGGTGACCTATTACATTACTAAATACGGTCAATAAAATTTCCTCAGAGTGAATTGTACACAGAATAAAATATGTCTTGCCAGTATTTGTACATGGAGACCAAACATGATTTATACCAGGTCGATATATTGCAGAAAATACTATATTAATTTCTGATATTATGAATTATACACAAGTCAAAAATATTCCTGAATTAATTTTACTTATATATTTACAAAAGCCTTTGATACAGTGTCCTGGAACTTTATGATACAAGTGCGGATTTTATTTTCAATTTTGGAAATTCAATAATTAGTTGAATAAAAATGTTTTGCCACGACATCATAACAACAATTAACCAAGGTGGGAATTTGTCTAGGTGGTTCAGGATCCGATTACTCCTTAATTTTTTTTTTTAATTTTGTGCAGAGATTATTGTAATCAATTTAAGAGCTAATACAAATATTAAAGGAAAAAATATAGGAGAAATTACACATCTAATCTCCCAATTTGCAGATGATAGCACGCTTTTTCTAGATGGAGCCAAATAATCTCTGAAGGCTACAATTCATGAATTAAATATATTCAAACAAATATCAGGACTATCAAAATATTATTCAGAATCACAAGTTATATGGATTGGAAGTAAAGACAAAGCACATAAATATTAATAAATAACGCATATCTGACGTGGGGAAATAAGTCTTTTGAAATATTGGCCATATAAATTGACATTTGTTTACAGGATATGGTTAAAACAAATATTACCGAAAAAATAAAAAGCATAAAAAAAATATATGAAAACATTGCGAGAGACGAAATAGTATCCATATGGGTCGTATCACTGTAATTAAGTCACTTGCTATATCTAAACTGGTACATCTCCTTATTGCTTTACCCAATCCATCGACATATTTAATTCAACAACCAAATCAGATTATGTTTGAATTCCTATGGAAGAGTCCTATTTCTAAAATAATGAAATAAGTAGTCACTCAGAATTATGAAAAAAGGAGACTTAAATGATTTATATTGATGATTTCATAGACACCATGAAAATACCCTGGGTTAAAAAAATACTCAAGTGTTCTGCCAAATGGGAGTCAGTTATAGGTACATATATTGATATCCATCAAGTTATTTCTTGAGGGCTACTTCAAGCTTTACAGAAAGTGAAGGAATCTAAGAATCGGTTTTGGTTTGATGTATTTCAATCTTGGAATAAACTTGTTAATTGTTATGTACATGATGATAATATCAATCAAGAATAATTGTCTTTTAGTGTTCTCTGGTATAATGAGAACTTCCATAGCTCGTATCTTTATTTCAGTGATATATTCGATATAACTTGTGTTTTTCAAATTGATTTGAACTCTTTTTTCCCGAATGACAAATAATTGGAAACTAATAGCATTTATTTCAAACGATGGTGTTACTCCTTAGTCGAACTGTGAATCATGACAACGTGAAGATACAGATGTAACGAAAATCAGTCAATCATTATAATTAATTTGTTAAAATGTCAAATTTGTTCAGTTTTTGATAAAAAAAAAAAATAAAATAAAAAAACTACTAAGGCTAATGCAATTTTTATACACTACTCATTCATCTGTTTTGTTTTTGTACGGTATGTATATTACTCGATAACATATGCTATTTGAAGTATAGCATTTGGTTTATTGATGTCCATGTGTGAAAAGAAGTTCGGATATCAATTGTTAATCTGAGAATGAATGAAAAATGTGTCTATAGTGAGAGTTGGGGGTAAAACAATGAATGGAAGTAAATTGAATTATTTAAGAAATAAGATATCATTTTTGAATGTTGTTGGGATATGACATGAATTTGGTCATGTGATCAAATCCTATAACCCCCGATCACGTACCAACTTCATGTCATATCCCAATAGCATTCAAAAATGATATTTTATTTCTTATATTTATATTTTCTATTTTGATTTGTGTTCTTACCGACCTTCCATGATTATGTAGCAGATGACCAAAATAACGATCGTAGAACACAACATATAGTTCGTTAGAGTTTTATCGAATAAAAAATTAGAGAATATAAGAAATATATATTTAATTGAAAATGTTAAAAAAGACGAAATGTGTGTAAAATAAAGGTAATTTAGAGCGTAACGTTCACTAAAATGACGGTAAGAAGAGCGGAGTAAACTACATCCGTGATGTGATTTGGTTGCGATCAGCGATGGAGAAACTGGTGTCGGTCTAGCTTACTAAGTTGAAAACGCAATAGTTGATCACAGATTTCGACAGAAATTCAAAGGATCTGAGTGAATTGATGGTGGATATGATGGGTCAAGTTAACGTTAAGCTCTTAGTCAAGTTTTTGGGAAAGAAACAACGGTATGTTCATCGTTAGGACTCGCGGTTGTAGCCATGCGGGAGACGATTCAATACAGTAGGACCTATTTAGACAAAATGCAGGTACGTTGCGTCTTTTCTTTACCTTCAGTGTTTGTAAAAGAAAATAACAACGAATTGACGAAGTTTTTGTTCACTTGAGAGCTTTCTTTTGTAGGATTTTAATGAAGACTCGCACCGGTACCCTGATATGAATATGTAATTTTCTCGAGCCTCGAAACCAGCCTCGCTTATGACCATACCGAGTCATAGCCGTGATGGAAGTTGCCAGGAAACAACAGGTTAACTTATCATCATAAAGTAAATAGGCTTAAAACTCTGCCTACATGTTTTCGCTTCCAATATCATAGAAGCAGAAGTTGCAGACGGTATTTAAAACTGTATAAAATGAAACAACAGAACGATATGTTTAATGTTTCTCTTTTATAAATTGATGAAATTCTTGTTTTTTTTAAACAAAATAAAATATGTATAAATACCCTGCTGTGTTTGTTTCTGTTTTGATGTCATTGCAATGGCGGATCCAGGTTTTACAAAGGCATTTGTGTGGAAGTAAAGTATTAGCCAAAATACTCACCATTTTGGGTGCCAATCTGGAATTTTACTCACACTATTTCTATTATCTAAATTTGTGGCGAGAAAGGAGGGGGGGGGGTGTCTAAATGCCCCACTGCATTGCATAAGCAAGAAGCCAGGTGAAAATACAGGAACTGCCTTTTGAAGTGGTGGTTGTATTCATACGCAAGAACAAACTGATCACGTGACCAAATTCATGTCACACGAGATTTAGCATAGATTTCATTAGTACTGTCATATAAGGAAGTGCATTGGCAAATGTAAATATTGTAGCATAAATACAATTTGTAACGTGTAGAGGTCATCCAAGTGCTGATCTCACTTCCTGTTACTTGACTTACGTGATCAAGAGAGAGACTCAACAACATAACTCGAAAAGATAGCTCATTATCGAGGCAGTATACGTTTCATCTTATACTATTCGCTACACACACCCCTGTTCGGGAACCTTTGCCCCGATGCTTAGCGTGAGTCCTTTCTGAGTTTTTGGCATCTGCTTAGTAACGACATCCGCTGTTCCCGTCGAAGACATCAGTGGCCGTTCCCGGGAGAAGTCATGTCCTTATCCAGAGATTCCAAGAGACTCTAACTGAAGAAGGCCTCCTAGCAAACACCATAGTTTGATATAAATTGAACATGTGTCTTCTTCTCCGCCTCTGTTATTTGTAACTGTGGCATTATCTTCATCCATGATCTAGTCCTTGGGTTAGCTACCTGTGGCTAGTATGATCTTCTGTAAGGAGGACATCTATTTTCTTCATATTTTTGTCTCGCATTCTTTAGCTCCCTTTGTCGCTGGACATCCCTATTTTCCAGATGAAACCTGCGATCTTAAAAGATGAAAATCTGATTGGTAATCATGTCTTCCTTTTCAGCATCCAGGGCTTCATATTATTCAGGCATCTGGTTGAGCTTTTCTGTCATCCCTGAGCTGTAATTTTCTTTAACTTCTTCAGAGGCCCTGGATTATTTGTTTTTTTATTTGTGCGAGCTGTCCTCGCCAGTAAGTATATTTTCCTTAAAGCTTCATGTGAGTTTGGTTATTTAACTCTTGATGACGTTTTGTTCTGAAATCCACATCTTCCAGCAGTCATTGTACCGTTGTCTTTAACACAGCCTTAATTCCTCCCTTAGATTCCCCCTACTCCTAACATTGTTTCTCCAGCTGTACATATTTTTCTTTCATGTGTCATATGTCTGTCCTGAACTTCGTTATGCTATCGATTTATTGCAGTGAAGTCTACTATTTTTTTCACTGCTGTTCGTCACACAATATCATCATTTCCTCTCGATATTCACTGTTTTTTTTCTTTTCTTTTCCTCCACATATGTTCCCCAATCTAATATCAGTTTCTCTTCCCCGTTCCCCTGCATCAAGCATACTTTGGCTTCAGTAGATTATTCTCACATATCACATTTTGATATTTGCAATTTCCCGCATTCCAGTTTTGCAGCATTAATTCCATACTATCATATCTACTGCACCCTTCACTGATGATTGTTCTTTTGTGGCGACATGGTATTAAATAACCTGGTAATTTACCCTATTTAGTAAATATCAGGTTACATGTTTTGTTTCCAGCTGTTCATTTACGAATACTGGTCATGCTTTGTTCAGCAGTGGATGCATTTTTTATGAAAATGCGAGAATATGTTCTTGATACTGCAATCGCTCTTTTATGGCAGAATAAAATTTCGAGATAATGGGACTTGCATCTGGACTGAGTTGAGATGCAAATGTAAGTTAATCATCCTTCAAGCAAAAGGACAACCCCTCTGTCTACGGGCAGTTCAACGAAATCTCTTGAAATCATGTTTGATTGAATCCACAAGTATTTCTAGATTATGTTGTTTTTTATCCTTGAAAATTGGCAATCTTTCTTTGGGCTCATTAAGATTAGGAGTTTCGTGATTTTCCTGAAATTGGTTCTGATTGTTGCACAAATTGTGATCAATGCAAGGTGAAGATAACGACCAGTGATCAAGCTCATAACTCCTATAATGATAAATGGTAATGGTAATTTATATTTCTATTATTAACCTTATAAGAAAATTGTGATTCATCCTTTGTTTGTCTTCACATGAACTGTTAGACATAAGTTCTTCCGAGTTTTTGTTATAGCCATCATTGTGATTATGTATTTAATATTTGACATCGAATGTGCCACTACAACATATCACTGGGTCAAATGTTGTCTGACGTTTTTCATACCGAGGTCTTTCTTGGCACACTGATTTTGACTATGGATAACTTCTTTTACCTGATTAAGATGCAGAGCTCACGGCGGGTGTGACCGGTCAACGGCGAATGTTTAGTCCTCCTCGGTACATGACCTCACCTTTAGTATATCCAGGGGTCCATGTTTGCCCAATTTTGTATTGATTATAGGAGTTATGATATTGATCACTTTTCGTAATCTTCATATTTCAGTCTGCATCATTGGCTGCATTTACAGTGTAACATCCATTTATGTCAGCATCTGTGGTGGCATCATTTTAATCCATTACATGGCGTCTTGACTTTTCTGTTTCTGTTATAGGCTGACTGAGAATTTCATGTTCAGATACTCTACTCTGCCTTGATATTTCATCTTGCGTTTCCTCCGTTTGGAGTGGAAATGTTTAATTTCCCATTCCATTCACTTCAGTGTTTTGAGGTTCCTCATTTGTTTGGGATGGAGTTGTCTATTTCTCAAATACACGCCTTTCTCGTTTTTCTTTTGTTTATTTAGAGATACAATTTATTTATCAGAAAAATAAGGTTTTGTCACCCTTTTGTCACCCTGGTTCAATAACAGCAAAAACAAAAACAAAAACACTGCCGTCAACTGTTACAGCACTTAGAGTGGACATTGTCTTTATTGAAATGGACTTTATCTTTGAAGTTGTTTTTATACTTGCTAGGCATCTATTGGGATATGACGTCATTCAATTTCATTCCCAAAATGTAATACGGCAGTTTCCGTATGTGCATCTACCATAGTTTCATTATTACGAAAGTGTTCAAACATTTCGGACATTTAAAGCAAATATCGCTTATCATAGTTTATGCTAAGGTGTGTAGTTGAAACTACAGCATTTATTGTATTGTGTATGCTTATAATATCACAATAATAGTCGTAAATAGTTACAATGTATTTATTTTAATTCAGAGTGTTGAAATTTTTGTATAATGCTATTAAAAACCAATTGATAGGCGAGTAACCATTCACAAAATCGACATGTCAGTATGCCAATAA
The DNA here is from genome assembly GCF_947568905.1 of Ostrea edulis. Lineage (NCBI taxonomy): Eukaryota > Metazoa > Mollusca > Bivalvia > Ostreida > Ostreidae > Ostrea > Ostrea edulis. The sequence goes on from NC_079171.1 coordinate 72,103,981, forward strand.
CAACGTTATTCAATTAGATACACATATATGAACCAGATGAAGAAGACTAAATGATGTTGACTATGATATATTGATCCAAATATGGATGAAAATAAAAATGGTTGATAGATAAACTGTCGTTGATACATGCAATGTTGAGTTAAAGGTCACATCAGGGTTTTTTTTCTAATCACATGTCCAACTTTCATTAAAATACAATTACAGTGACAAACAGAATAAACCCGCTTATATGATTAAGAGACAGAGTTTCCACCGAGTTTGACCAGTGGACACGATGTTTTTACTCTTCCTAGTCACCTGATCATACTTCTGGGTTATTCAAGTCTCCGCGTTTTACAACTCTAATATTTGTATACTTTATCGCAGTTGTGATTTACATCACGAGCCTTATTTTCACCTTTTCTTTGTACAATTCAAACTTATGCAACACAGACTGATTGATCACTGTTCGTTATCTTCACCTTGCATCTAAATATCAGGAAAATATTAAAGATTAATATTAAATTTAGTTACTCTTTAGTGGACATAAATAACAAATCCAACATAGAACAACATATGTAGCGCTCAGAAAAAACATCAACAGTGCACACGAGAATGAACCAATTCAAGATAATGCCCATAGTCATAACGTTGTTTAGTGTTGTAAAATATACAATCTAAGTAAGTACCATTTGAAAATGAATGGATCCGATGTATTTAAGAGGTTTTCCAGTACGATATCAGGCAGAGGTCGGCACATGCTATCTCTCAGATTTTCATGAAACTTGGTGTATAGGTTCCTGCTGACCCAAATATTAAATTTGCCAAATAAAAAGTTTCTATCATGTTTAGTTTGGGTTCGACATTGAAAAACAACTTCGTGCAAAAAGGTCACGAAATATTGGAAAAAAGTGCTATGTTTGAACAGCTCTAAAATGACATATAACTAAGAAATAGAGAAAAGCAATATTTTATATGGTAGATATACACTATATGCAATAACAAAGAGGGTTTGTGTGTGTATATTCATTCAATGAATGAATTTATTAATTGTTAAAATTGCACATATTTCACATCAATATATTTTACAAGATAATGATCAAAATTTAAGATCTCATAAAACCCAATACAATGTCTCATCAAAAATAAATTATGTATAACCAGAAACTTGAAGAGGTGTATTGCAAGTTACAAAAATAAATTCAGTGGGAAAAGCAAGGTTTGATGGTGAAAAGTTGAACTGAAATCTCCAAATTTTCAATAAGTGCAAAAAGGTTAACTACATAAATGAAGATTGTTGAACTACATAAATAGAAATAAATATGAAGTAGATATAACCAATCAATGATTAAAAGATTAAACTTCATAAAAAATTACAACATATGAACATTCAGAAATAAATGGCATGTCTTTGTATACAGTCTATATAATAAAGACCAAAAAAAAAAAACATGCCTGTGTGAATCATTATATAAAATTTTACAAAGTTGATATTTTGATGTCATTTCTGATAGAGGATTTGAAATAATAGTCAATTAATTAACACACATATATGAAGTTAAAATTATTAGTAAATGAAACTTTTATCATTTGCCTAACAATAACAATCTTAATTCATTCACTCGCATTACAAACTTAACATTGGCAGATGTAGAAGGGGGAGGGGGTGTTAAAACATACCCTCTCCCTTTCTCTGGGACATCTAGATAGTTATTTAGCATTAACCAGAAATTTGTTAACTCTCTTGTAAAGCATTTCCATTTGCATTCATGAAATGATATGCCATATTTCATTTTCGGCCTACATCAGATTGGCAGGACTTTAATGCATGTTTACTCTGGTGTTGAAATAGATATTGACCACTTCCAGATACAAGAAATGTTTGTTGAATTTTACCCAGTGACGGAAAATATTCAAAAAGCATCTCCAATTGATGCATATAAGGTTAATTAGCAATGAATAATAAACATATATATTTTATCAATTCATCGGATATGACCTAATGCAGATCTTAGATCATTTTTCTGGACCGCTAGAAATTATGAAAATTGGCACTGAATGTATATTGATACATGTATATTAACAATTTATACATTAGTATGGTATCTTATTTTACCACTCTCTTCTAATTTATGTCTAATGCCATAACAGTGTTTCTTTTGAATATTGGTTCACAAACAGGGATAAAATTTGTCACTTCAAAAATTGAGATATGCTGCAACCATAGAGTTAAAGTAGTGGTCATCATTTGATTATCTTTTTCAGCTGCAAAGTGTTTCTATGAAATAACTGTCAATAGATCTAGATTGAAGTGGAACTATAAGTTATACAATTCCCCTTATAAATTCACAAGTCTTTTGTCTGTAGTAATTCTATGTTCTCTCCAAAGCCTCTTCCTATATTGGACTCAACTGAGATCTAAATAAGAATTAATGGAAATAAAATGATGAACATGTTTAAATAGCACTGTAAGCAATGCACTAAGGAAGTCAAAATCATATGGTTGATATAGTCGCAAGGTCAAAGGTCATGATATAACATAAATTCTGGTCATTACACATTTCATGTGAAACAAACTAACCCAATACCTTATACCTCAAGATATAACATATCTGGCAATAATGAATGTTTTTCAAAAGTAGGTCAACAAGGTCAAAGTCAGAAGTTCAAAAGTAAAGCTCTTTTCATTAGTGATCTATAATATGTGCAATCTATATCAAAGCCCAATCCAAGGTGGTTGAGAAACTTTATACCAGTTTAAAGTTTTTGAAAACCATGCTATTTTAAAGACTAAGGTCAGGTACTAAATTAAACGTTTGGTACTAAAGAATATACACATTTGTATATCATTATGTAAAATATCAATATAATAAAATCTGGGTTAAACTTCAAAACCAAGGTCACAATATCAAACAGCATGGTATCAAATGAAAGTTCTTTCCATAAGATATCTAAATACTAAACATAAAAGACTAACCTACGTTATATACTTCAGGAGAATATAAATATGAGAGCCCTATTACTAACATGAGCAAGTTCCAGACAGACATGACCCCCCCCCCCCCGACTTTAGTCGTGGGCGCATAGTAGAAATGAATCAACACAACTTAGGAACATTTGCATTTTCAAAGGATTTAGTGTGGCCCTGCTAACCTTGAAAAATAATTTATTTTAATTTCCTGTATATTCCCATATCATACTTTGATCTCCTCCCTACCCTAATTCTTTAGCCCCTGAATTGAACAAAATAAAATTTACACTACCTGCAGATCCTTGCTTATGAATATGACTAATCATTGACATACTCTTCTTGAGAAGAGGATTGTTAAAGATGCTTCCTTATATTATCCCTTATAAAACTTTGACCTTATAGCCTCATCCTACACCCAGCTCATGAATTGAACTAAATCCAATCTACACAACCTGGGAATGCTTGCATAATTTAATTACATTAAACGACCCCGTCATATTTTTGCCTTTTCTTGATTATCTCCCTTCAAAGGGGGCATGACCTTTCATTCAAATGAACATGAATCTCATTCACCCAATGGAGCTTTTGGTTTGTGCCAACTGTAAAGTTTGATTTAAATTGGTTCATTGGTTCTGGAGAAGATGGAAATCGGAAAAAATATTATCACAATGATAACAGAATCCAGACATTTTTTTTTGGATGAAAAAAGCTCTCTTGAGTCTTCAGCATTTCAAAACATCACCTCTGATTTTTATATATATATATATATATATATATATATATATATATATATATATATATATATATACGAGGTAGTATTTGAAATTTTTTAAACAAGAATTGTCTGAAGAAAGTTTAAAGCTTGTCGAGTGGGTTAAAATCTTTGATAACAGTCATGAATTAAAAATACATGAATGTGCATGAGGAAATCATCTGTTGTGTGTGTCATAACATAAAACTTCAATATGAAGGGTCAAGGTTGTAAGGCAAAAATGTTACTATCATATGACATAAGGAACACACATTTCTGTAATATCCAAACCTCATTTCTAACCATTGTTATGTTATTGTCAAAGTTAAAGTTTTTATATTCTACATCTATGTCTGTCAATTGTGTTAAAATAAAAGGATTGTGACATCATAACTTTGGATCCCTTTGATCAGGATTTGTCTCAAGAAATATACATGTCAAATGTGGAATTAAGCCCTTATCTGTAATAGTTCTAAATTTACATAATTTAAGAATCATGACAATATGACAAGGTCAGATGTACCGTGCTCTGAATTTAAAATCGTTTGATTGAAATAAATAAATATACTCACTGATACAGTATGATAATTGGCTTACAGTAGCGTTGATTTGATTATCATTATTTTCCAAATCTGTAATGAAATGGGTGTTTTATTCATTATCAAGCTTTGGCATATACATGTATGTCACACCAATACACTTTAGTATATGTGTGCATGCATACATGTATCAATCATCAGATTCTGTGTCATGTTAAACCATCTGATTTTTATAATCCATTCAGCTTAAATTTAGAGAAAGAAACAAGTAAATTAATGATTAATTGTAAATATGTACATGTAGTTACTACATTAACCTTTAACCCCACCCCCACACACATAATGGTTCGTAAGTTGCAAAAACTTGTTTCTAATCCTTTTGTATATAGTATATACAATAAAATATGTTCAAAACAAAACAATGGTTCTTATAGTTGCATAATTACACATATAAATATATATTATTATTTTTATAATAATTGTTCGGTTTTTTGTCACATACATGCACGTACATATACTAACCTCTCACACTGATTCATTCATTCTTTAATAGTTATTAAATCTGGGAACCCACAAAACAAACAGATGTGAAAAGTAGCTAGTAAAAAAAAAATCAGTAAAAAATAATCTGATATAATCTTAATATAGGTATGTACATAGTTTGCAGGACAATAAACATCATTCATTTTTATAAACACTCATTGATTGTTACCACCTTCATCTTGTTTTTGTGTGATTCTATTGTTTCTTAATTCAAGGATTTGTGGATGAACATTGTGTTCTACATATTTTAAAAATCCCTACTGTTACATTAAAAAACAAAAACCCAGGTTTATTCATTTTTTTTTAATGTAGGGATTTGTTACTTTAATCATTATTTAAAAAAGAATCATTTCATCAAATGAATTGTTTGCATTGACACATCACGATAACTTGCATCAAAATTGTCTAGCAATCAAGACAGAGTTTTCAAAGAAAAATGACACAGAAAATTCGACATTGATACTTACCACTTCCAACGGGAAAAACCACTGACAACTTGAAAGAGGAAAACATATTTCCATCAAAACATTGAAGTTTACTGCTCTGCCTGCTTTACACTTTCCTTTGTGTAGTAGATAACAACATTTGGTGGTGGTTACCTCTAGTAAATCCCCAAAGAATCGCAATTACCTCGGCATACTAGTAAGCATCTGCACCGTGCACGATAGTTTAAACAGTTACACTTTCTCGTCCAATTCGAAATAAATATACCACGATCTGTACAGCAGGAGGTCAATCTCGGTTGAATGACACACGCAGTTCCAACTTTAAAATATCTTAAATATCCACTTATGTCTTTTAAACAATTATTAAGGGTTGACAAGTCCCTAAAACAAACACCACTCCTAGAAAAACTTCACGTTTATATCACTTGTCAGCCATATCTGTTTATCCACGAAACTTTGATAAGGTGCGTGCTGAATATTTATTTTTCACCATCAAATGAATAAAACATTAATTCCACGTTTAAACTTGATACAAGAAATCGAGATAAGTGAGATGTGTTCTAAATAAATACTTTTTTCTTCGGAAATTACAATTTATGCAAGTTTTGGATCATTTTACATTTTTTACGTCAAGGGAGGTAACTCAATTTACTGGCTTTTCGGCTACTTCTGTCAGTAAATCCTCAACAATTGCATTGTTCCCCAGCAATTTTATTGTTTCATCTTAATTATTAAGGGAATTTCTTCAAATAGTGTCTATACTTTCTGGACAAATTTTATTGTATTGGGTATATTTAACTTTACAAAATGATCGTTTTCTATAGATTATATAGGGTCCTCGGATTTATGAAATAGGCCTAGTTTTGGCACCTAACAATGTTTTTTGTGAAATTCACTTTACATACGCTAAAATTGGCGTATGACCTTAACTTTTATTAGGTATGAATACAATTTTGGGGAATTGGATGCGCCAGCCATATTATAGCTACTGCCTGATAATTGCAAAAGACACATTTTAGATGTGTAAATTCAAGCCATTACATTTGAAAACAATATCCATTGACAGTTGTGATCTTGGGTAAATAAAGAAGTTAAGTGATTGTTCATAACGGTCATACATTCACCAGTCCATGCACAATAAGGTCATTTACAAAATGGAAGTTTGTGTTTTGCACGCTGAAGTTTATTTTATTTTAAATCCTGAGTGACCATATACTGGTTCATGTATATAACCTAACCTCGTACAATTTACGCTTCACATAATCCGCATCAGTGATTATAAAGTTTGAACTGCACTACTCTAGGTATATATCGTATGATATAGGTCATAAGTTTTGAAACCACCATGCACAATGTACATTGTGTGGTGTTACAGTACCAGCTACGTTTTTCTCGAAATGATAAATGATAGAACACGATACAAGCACGATATGATAAGATATATGTAGGCTAGGTAAGCTACACACACAATGCGATGTTATAAAAGAAAAACCTGATAAACGCAAATAATAATAAAATGATAAACGTAAAACGTGATGAACGAACATCACAACAGATATGATCAACGCGAAATGTGATAAACGCGCTACACCATAAACGTAAGAAGCGATAACTGATCTTCATGATGAACAGACAATCTGATAGAAATGTTGTAAATTCAGAAATAACTTAGACAGAACGAAATGTTGATAGTTACAAGATTATGTTGATATTAATTGAAATATATCAATATTCACTATGTACCAGACAGGTATATCCAAAAACATCCAATTGGAAGGCAATAATGTATTTGCACAAATAATTACCATGTTTTTTGTTTAGTTCTGTACTTCCTGTTATAAATGATGCAATTTTTCAAAGATGAATATGTGTTTCTTCTGTTCAACATAAACCTTTTGCTATCAGTAAAGGAAACTCCTTGCAAGTGAAATACTCAAGTTTGAAACGCCTTCATTAACCTGAAGGCAGATTTATATTTTATTTGTTTACTCATTTACTAGATGAAGACACTCGCAAGCGCAAAAAATTGAATTGTAGATGTTGACTTTTAAGATTTGGGGGTTTTATACATGAAGTTTCAACTTCAAACAAACATTAACACAGGAACCACTAATATAACGTATATTAAATTGAAAACCGGAGCATTCATCCCTTTTAGTTTTGAAAAAAAAAGATACCTTGACTTATGTTGACTGCATAGTAGTGTGATGGAACCGGGCATATGCAAGGTGAAGATAACGAACAGTGATCAATCTCATAACTCCTACAAACAATACAAAATAGATAGTTGGACAAACACGGACCCCTGGACACACCAGAGGTGGGATCAGGTGCCTAGGAGGAGTAAGCATCCCCTGTTGACCGGTCACATCCGCCGTGAGCCCCAAATCCTGATCTGGTAAACGAAATTATCCGCAGTCAAAATCAGTGCGCCAAGAACGGCTTAACAATCGGTATGAAACACGTCAGACAGCATTTGACCCAATGCGAGGTTGTATTGACGACCTAAATCGTTATAACGACCATCGAATTTGCGAAATGCTGACTTCAATCGAGACTGTTGAAATTCTTGTACCATCAACTTGTTTGTCAGTAGCTTACCTCGATTTAAAAACTGACTATACCCAGAACAAGCTCTTGCATATCGAATCAGTTGAGATATATACACACCATATGCAGGTGATAATGGAATATTGCTACATAAATGTGGGAAGTTGACGATGGAGAAGCTGAAATCATCCCGTTTGTCATACAGTTGAGTTGTTAGTTTGCCGTTAACGTCTACTTTCAATAAAATATCTAAGTATGAAGCAGAAATGGACGACTCTGTGGTGTCCTTTATTTCGAGCTCACAGGGATATATCAAATCGACATATGAATGAAAGCTGTCATTGTTAATAAACAAAACGTCATCAATATATCTAAAAGTCGAATTGAAGGTCACAGCGAGAGATTTTTTCTTCTCACGTAGAAGTTTTTGAATAAATTCTGCTTCATATGAATATAAAAACAGATCAGCTAACAAAGGATCACAATTCGTGCCCATGGGAATTCCAACAGACTGTTGGAAGACCTGATCACCAAAGACCACGAAGATATATGATTAAGCCTTTACCACTTTTGCTAGACATACATTAATCAACGATTAGTCACCTTGCTCACTTTATCTATCCCCCTTTCAGTTTGTACGTTAATCAACGAAACTAGTTGGTGTCTTCCTTCTCATTTGTTTCAGCGCCGCAGTGGCCTATACCTTATAGACTTCACCTGACATACGGAATGCCGGTTTGGAATCCTATCTGCGACACACCTAAGTCGTTAAAACATGTAATAACATTTCCATCGCCAAACACTCGACATCAAAGGTGGATGTCACAGGTCCTCTAAGATACCTTAAGAACATATATTCCGTAAAACAGTAGGTACAGTACACTGCCCAATGGCCGTAAGTGTGGGAAAAGACCTAGATTTGAAGCCCTCCATTGGTCTTGTTTAAAGCTCCATATGAGTGACACAATCTCGAGAGAGACGTTAAACAAGATAAATCCAATAAATAAATCCCCTTTGCTTCCGATACCCGTATGCGGTGTAACAACCCCACCCATTTGATTGATTGAAATAGAGCAACACTAAACAATCACCTCTATAACGTAGCAATAAGATTCATTTATATATAAATACTTTAGCCAAAACCAGATGCCAATTTAGCCTCTATCTGTGTACAATAGTCCTAAACTTGTAAAAAAAAAACCCATAAGGTTTGTTTACCATAAACAATGTTAAGCAACATATGGCATGCGTGTTCTATGAAAGATCAATTGAAATATACAGTTTTACCAAATACAATTTTAAACAAAAATGACCAAACCCCTCTTGTCTGCGTTAGATAACGCTATATTTTCCGGTACTTTGCTCGCCAGCCTGGACAATGGATAAGATATGCTCTGTTCAGTATGATATATCCATCTACCATTCTGCCAAATTTGCAACTATGTTAAGAGTTCCCAAACTTAGTAGATTTAGTAAATTGATAATCTATGGTTCTGTCATCGTTTAAAGTCATCATGGCTGGTATTTGAGGAGACACGTCGAATATTATCAAATGTAATATCATTCTCACTAGCAATGTCAGTGTTAAAATAACTAGTATGATTCATACCTCCCCAGCAAGATCCACATAGATGCAATGCTACAATAATCCCAGCAAGTTATTTCCACTTCACCACGTTGTTGCAGACACGTGATTGGTTTTCTAACTTTAGATGCCTATACACAGTAATAAAAATGTCATGGTCATAATATAAAACAAAAATCATTGCAACGTAAACGATTTATTGACACTCTATTTCCCTGAAATAGCTCTAAAAGTTTATTGTTATTTCGGATTTCAAATATTTCGGTTGAGCATCACTGACGATACATTATGCAAGGTGAAGATAACGAAAAGTGATCAATCTCATAATTCCTACAAGCAATACAAAAAAGATAGTTGGACAAACACGGACCCCTGGACACACCAGAGGTGGGATCAGGTGCCTAGGAGGAGTAAGCATCCCCTGTTGACCGGTCACACCCGCCGTGAGCCCCATATCCTGATCAGGTAAACGGAGTTATCCGCAGTCAAAATCAGTGTGCCAAAAACGGCTTAACAATCGGTATGAAACATGTCAGACAGCATTTGACCCAATGCGAGGTTGTATTGACGAACTAGATCGTTATAACGACCATTGCATTTGCGAAATGCTGACTTCAATCGAGACTGTTGAAATCCCTGTACCATCAACTTGTTTGTCAGTAGCTTACCTCGATTTAAAAACTGACTATACCCAGAACAAGCTCTTGCATATCGAATCAGTTGAGATATATACACACCATATGCAGGTGATAATGGAATATTGCTACATAAATGTGGGAAGTTGACGATGGAGAAGCTGAAATCATCCCGTTTGTCATACAGTTGAGTTGTTAGTTTGCCGTTAACGTCTACTTTCAATAAAATATCTAAGTATGAAGCAGAAATGGACGACTCTGTGGTGTCCTTTATTTCGAGCTCACAGGGATATATCAAATCGACATATGAATGAAAGCTGTCATTGTTAATAAACAAAACGTCATCAATATATCTAAAAGTCGAATTGAAGGTCACAGCGAGAGATTTTTTCTTCTCACGTAGAAGTTTTTGAATAAATTCTGCTTCATATGAATATAAAAACAGATCAGCTAACAAAGGATCACAATTCGTGCCCATGGGAATTCCAACAGACTGTTGGAAGACCTGATCACCAAAGACCACGAAGATATATGATTAAGCCTTTACCACTTTTGCTAGACATACATTAATCAACGATTAGTCACCTTGCTCACTTTATCTATCCCCCTTTCAGTTTGTACGTTAATCAACGAAACTAGTTGGTGTCTTCCTTCTCATTTGTTTCAGCGCCGCAGTGGCCTATACCTTATAGACTTCACCTGACATACGGAATGCCGGTTTGGAATCCTATCTGCAACACACCTAAGTCGTTAAAACATGTAATAACATTTCCATCGCCAAACACTCGACATCAAAGGTGGATGTCACAGGTCCTCTAAGATACCTTAAGAACATATATTCCGTAAAACAGTAGGTACAGTACACTGCCCAATGGCCGTAAGTGTGGGAAAAGACCTAGATTTGAAGCCCTCCATTGGTCTTGTTTAAAGCTCCATATGAGTGACACAATCTCGAGAGAGACGTTAAACAAGATAAATCCAATAAATAAATCCCCTTTGCTTCCGATACCCGTATGCGGTGTAACAACCCCACCCATTTGATTGATTGAAATAGAGCAACACTAAACAATCACCTCTATAACGTAGCAATAAGATTCATTTATATATAAATACTTTAGCCAAAACCAGATGCCAATTTAGCCTCTATCTGTGTACAATAGTCCTAAACTTGTAAAAAAAAAACCCATAAGGTTTGTTTACCATAAACAATGTTAAGCAACATATGGCATGCGTGTTCTATGAAAGATCAATTGAAATATACAGTTTTACCAAATACAATTTTAAACAAAAATGACCAAACCCCTCTTGTCTGCGTTAGATAACGCTATATTTTCCGGTACTTTGCTCGCCAGCCTGGACAATGGATAAGATATGCTCTGTTCAGTATGATATATCCATCTACCATTCTGCCAAATTTGCAACTATGTTAAGAGTTCCCAAACTTAGTAGATTTAGTAAATTGATAATCTATGGTTCTGTCATCGTTTAAAGTCATCATGGCTGGTATTTGAGGAGACACGTCGAATATTATCAAATGTAATATCATTCTCACTAGCAATGTCAGTGTTAAAAGAACTAGTATAATTCATACCTCCCCAGCAAGATCCACATAGATGCAATGCTACAATAATCCCAGCAAGTTATTTCCACTTCACCACGTTGTTGCAGACACGTGATTGGTTTTCTAACTTTAGATGCCTATACACAGTAATAAAAATGTCATGGTCATAATATAAAACAAAAATCATTGCAACGTAAACGATTTATTGACACTCTATTTCCCTGAAATAGCTCTAAAAGTTTATTGTTATTTCGGATTTCAAATATTTCGGTTGAGCATCACTGACGATACATTATGCAAGGTGAAGATAACGAAAAGTGATCAATCTCATAATTCCTACAAGCAATACAAAAAAGATAGTTGGACAAACACGGACCCCTGGACACACCAGAGGTGGGATCAGGTGCCTAGGAGGAGTAAGCATCCCCTGTTGACCGGTCACACCCGCCGTGAGCCCCATATCCTGATCAGGTAAACGGAGTTATCCGCAGTCAAAATCAGTGTGCCAAAAACGGCTTAACAATCGGTATGAAACATGTCAGACAGCATTTGACCCAATGCGAGGTTGTATTGACGAACTAGATCGTTATAACGACCATTGCATTTGCGAAATGCTGACTTCAATCGAGACTGTTGAAATCCCTGTACCATCAACTTGTTTGTCAGTAGCTTACCTCGATTTAAAAACTGACTATACCCAGAACAAGCTCTTGCATATCGAATCAGTTGAGATATATAAACACCATATGCAGGTGATGATGGAATATTGCTACATAAATGTCTTAAATGTCGAAATGCGCATCTGGTGTATCAAAATTGGTACCGTATAAATTCTACATAATGACCCTTGGGTACAGCCCTCTGCTGGTTGACTGTTAGTCGCCGATGATCTTTACAACTCAGTAGCTAAGTACTTCGTTACTAGCTTGAATATACGGATGTATATTTAATTGCTATTGTGAAATTTAGAAATTCATTTCAAAATTAAGGATACCCAGCTGGTGCATTAACATTGGTACCGTATAAGTTTTACATTGGCCTATTGTGTGATATCAAAGAAGCACAATCCGTTCACCAACATCTGAAATCAAATTTAGGAATTTGCAGTTTAAAACATCACTGATTGTTTTCATTAATGACAAAATATTGTAGCATTTTACCTACACTGTCTTTATAATCCTGTACATTGTGAATTAAAGTTGCTTTTTTGTGACGTGAATCAGTGCGAAATACACTTAGCTACACGGTACTCCAGTATTTTCTTTCTCTGGATCTTTGTTTTATTGATATCTGTCTTGACATCGCGCGTTATCTGCAATATTAACACGGTATTCTGCTGTGATGATAGTGTTGGTTTTTCTTTCATTCTAAATATACGCTATCTATTGATCACAGTTTGGATCAGAAACTTCTTGAAAAAGGCATTGCATTTTTTCGGTGAAGTCTGAAGCTCCGGTAAACTATATACTGCTGTGATCCAATAATAATTAATTTCAAGCATGGCAGAACAAAGCTTATGGTACATAGAAGCAATAATACAAATTGGGATGTAGTTGATAACGTGAACCTTCCAAATTACAAGTCTACAGTAGTTTTCATCATACCACTGGCTGTGATAGGCCATTGGTTAACAGATCCGAGAGTCATGTATTTTCGTAACTTGTCTTAAAACAGATATCCGATGTTACGTTAGGTTCTAACACGCTAAATAATCACCAATGAGACAGTTGTGAGCGTAAAACGTTAACATAAATATATGACGAAACGATACATTCATTCTCAAATATACATAATGCAAAAGTGTTGCAGTGATCAACCTCCTAACTCCTATAAGCAATAAAAAAAATTCCTGGACCAATGGAGTAAGCATACCCTGTCGACCGATCACACCCGCTGTGAGCTTTATACCTTTATCCTAAGTGAACACCAGTGTGTCAAGAATGGCCTAACAATCAGAGTGAAACACGTCAAACACCATTTGACCCAATGATATGTTTTATTCTGAAACTGGATCACCATAACGACCATATAGTTTGTGAAATGCTGATTTTAAACGAGGTTGTTGGAACCCCTGCACCATCAGCTCGTTTTTCAGTAGCCTGTTTCGATATTAAAACCTGATAACACGAAGAACACGCAGAACCACTCCTTGTGTATCGAATTATGTGATCGCACCTTTCTAAATTATAATCATAAGACTGTTACTGGAAGTTCCTGTAAAATAATGCAATTGTGTTTTCCAGCTCATATTCTTAAGAAGGATAACTCAACTGACAACTCAACTGTATGACAAACGGGATGATTTCAGCTTCTCCATCGTCAACTTCCCACATTTATGTAGCAATATTCCATTATCACCTGTATATGGTGTTTATATATCACAACTGATTTGATATGCAAGAGCTTGTTCTGGGTATAGTCAGTTTTTAAATCGAGGTAAGCTACTGACAAACAAGTTGATGGTACAAGGATTTCAACAGTCTCGATTGAACTCAGCATTTCGGAAATTCGATGGTCTTTATAACGATCTAGTTCGTCAATACAACCTCGCATTGGGTCAAATGCTGTCTGACGTGTTTCATACCGATTGTTAAGCCGTTCTTGGCACACTGATTTTGACTGCGGATAACTCCGTTTACCTGATCAGAATATTGGGCTCACGGTTGGTGTGACCGGTCAACGGGGGGTGCTTACTCCTACTAGGCAACTGATTCCACTTCTGGTGTGTCCAGGGGTCCGTGTTTACCCAACTATCTATTTTGTACTGCTTGTAGGAGTTATGAGATTGGTCACTATTCGTTATCTTCACCTTGCATTTATTCACTTACTGATATTAATTGTATATATTTCTTTCTCTTTCAGGTACCTCAGCAGCAATCAAATAACAAAGATACCCGATACAGCATTCTCTGGTCTGGTGAATTTACAGACTCTGTAAGTGTATTTTACTTGTAATTGTTAACAAAAATAAACGATAAGAAAATCCTCTGTATAATACCCGTTTTACGAAATATAACAATACATATTTAGGCTTGTAAAATAAAACATTAGAATCTTTATCACACATACAGAACAAGTACATTCGTGTCAAGATTATTTTCAGGATCTCTAGTCAGTTTAAACTGGACAAAATATTCACGACAATGATAGTGTACACTTTCTGAACATGTCCTCTATGGGACATTCGCAGTATCTTGTTCAGATGTATTTTAAACAGAAATGTGAATCAGGAATCAATGATAGGCATTTGTATGCTCAAAGAAAGTCTTACTGGCTGTGTTTATAATGTAGAGACTATTGCAGATAGGATTGGGTCAGTTGGTCTGACCTGAATTTTGAGTGAGTGAGTTCGATTGCTCTCGGTCGGTGTAAAATTGAGCACTCCTATGGTAGGGATATTGATAATCCTTTTCACATGTAAAACTTATTCGGTACCAATGTTGATGCACCAGCTGCCCATTTCTACAAATAATGTCTTTTCAGTGTTATATTCGATACAACTTGTGTTCTTCAAACTTTTTTTTCGAATGACAAATAATTGGAAATTAATAACATTAATTTCAAACGATGGTGTTACTGTGTTACTAGTCGAACTCTGAATCATGACAAAGTAAAGATACGCATGCAACGAGAGTCAATCTCATATTTATCATGAAAGGTGAAGATAACAAATAAGGATCAACCTTACAATCCTATAATGAATTCAAAATAACGAGTTGGGCAAACACGGACCCCTGAACACACCTAGGACGAATAAGCATCCCCTGTCGAACGGTAACATCCACCATGAGCTTTATATCATGATCAGTTAAACGGAATTATCCGTAGTTAAAATTAGGGTGTCAAAAGCGAACTGCCAATCAGAATGAAACACTCCAGACAACATTTGGGCCAATGATATTCAGTATTTGCAACTATATTGTTATAACGATGATTGCATTTGCGAAACGCATACTATAAATGAAACTCCTGCATCATCAACGTGTTTGTAAATAACCTGAACTAATCGGAAAACTGACCATACGCAGAATCAGTTCTTGCGTATCGAATAAGTTGAGAGATCTGAACACGATATGAAGGTGGGAGTTGAATATTGCTGCATAAATATGGGAAGTTGATGATGGAGAAGCTAAACTCATTTTGTAAATCAAAAAATTAATACGAAATTGATAATGGGATAAACACAAACCTTTGGAAACATGGGACAATGCCAAGTGGTTGGTGATTAAGTACATACTGCCGATAGTATCTCGGCACGAGAAGCTATATACAGAACAGACAATGCGTGTTGTTAATTTAACAAAATCCTCTCGCAATATATTACTTCACCCAGCAATATAAAACCGCGATAGTCTCTCGTGGTTTTGACTCAAGCCATGCCTAAGCAATTGCGTTGTAAATTACCGTTTTTCAGCAGAATGCTTGTTTGAAACGTATGCCTGATCGCAATTCTGAGTATAAACTATAGATCAAATGATGTCATGATGTTGTGGTATTCTGTTAAAAATCTGAGTATAAACTACAAACTACAAACCAAACGCTGTCATGATATATGCTGTGACATTCTCTTAAAATCCCTGTACCTTTATAAAAAAAATCAAATAACATATTAGATCATGTGTATGGAGTATGCGTACACAATCAGTATTTTCATTCCACGTTATTGTGTTTGTACATCCATTTATGCATTTGATTTTTTTTTTTGGAAAACCACGTTTCCCAAGCATCTGTATACATTGTAAAGTGTAACATATATCTAAATAAAGTATAATGAAGGTAAATATTTTCTTCATTCCTCGGGTAGTAAAAATTAATTGTAATAATTAGTAAGCAAAACAATCCCTAGTTGATATGAAATAGAATCAGTCGTGATGAAAACCTAGAAAGTTAACGTCTTATCCAGTGTTCACAATTAAACGTTATATCAAATATATAGAATCAATAGTACACTATATCAGGCAGAATCAATTCAGGTCTACACTAAATGCAGTAAACAAAAACATTTCTAGTCTGTAGTTCATGATATATAATATAGTATTCTAAATAAATATATGTTATCGTAAACAGAATCAATCCTATTCTGTGAAGAGGTGAAGAAAGCCAAAAGTGACCAATCTATTACATTTTTTAATGATTACTAAATTAGGAGTTGGACAAACACGGGCCCCTCAACATACCAGGGGTGTAATCAATCGTCAAAAGGGAAGTACCGCATCCCTTATCGACATGTTACTCATGCGATTGATTACTGTTAATTATCTTCACCTTTCATATGGAAAATGGAATTCCTATTGAAAGCAATATCAATTTAAATATACAGAAACAAAATAAACCATAGTACACAAAATCAATCTTAGCGTATACCAAGTAAAATCAGTCTTAGTGCATGGGAAAACAATCAATTTTAATAAAGACATGTTCTTAGAAATTCAGAAATATACTCCATTTTATTATAGGGAGGTTGGTAACGAGGTCACCATCACGATGAATATTTACATTGCATATAGTGTAGCATAGATACAATTTGTAACGTGTAGAGGTCACCCAGCCAAGTGCTGATCTCGCTCCTTGTTACTTTACTTGCGTGATCAAGAGAGAGACTCTACAACATCACTCGAAAAGATAGCTCATTATCGAGGTAGTATAAGTTCTATCTTACACTGTTCGCTACACACACCCCTGCTCGGGAAGCTTTGATCCGATGCTTAGCGTGAGTCCTTTCTGATTTTTTAGCACCTGCTTAGTAAGGACATCCGCTATTCCCGACGACAACAGTCGTCGTTTCCGGACGAAGCCACGTCCTTATCGAGATATTCCAAAATACTCTAACTGAAGGCCTCCTAGCAAACACCAGAATTTGATATACATTGACAACTTATGTCTCCATCTCAGCCTATGTTGTTTGTAACTGTGTTATAGATATCTTTCGTCACTACCTGGTAATAGCTTTATTCATCATATTGTCCTTGAGTTCACAAATAAAGACGTTTAGCTTCTTATGAATTGTCCGCTCTTCTGTAAGCAGAACCTATAATGTTAATATTTTTGTCTCGCATTCTCCAGCTCCCTCTGTCGCTGGACACCCCTATTTTCCAGATAGGACATGCGATCTTCAAATATGAAAACCTGATTGGTATGCGTGTCTTCCTTTTCAGCCTTGATGGCTTCGCATTGATCTTGCATCTGATTGAGCTTCTCTGTCATCCCTGAGCTGTAGTTGTCTTTAACTTTCCTAGAGTATTTGTTTTTCATTTGCGCGAGCTGTGCTTGCCAGTAAGTCCCCTTTCCCCAACCTTCCTGTGAGTTTCGTCATTTAACTCTTGATAGCGTTTTGTTCTGAAATCTACATCTTCCAGCAGTCATTGTACAGTTGTATTTAGCACAGCCTTAACTCCTTAGACCCCCCTCCTCCTAAGAGTGTTTCTCCAGCTCTACTATTTTTCTGTCATGTGTCATTTGTCTGTCATAAGCTTCGTTATGTTCACGATTTATTGCCGTGAAGTCTACTATTTTTTTCACTGATTTGCTTCAGTTGTGAATTATCCCCTTCGAAGATGACACATTATCCTGCTGTTCTTCACACAGTGTCCTAACTTCCTCTCGATATTCACTTATTTTTTTTTTTTTTGGTTTGTTTTCCTCCACAGCTGTTCCCTGATATAATATAAATTTCTCTTCCCCGTTTTCTTGCATCAAACAGGATGTGGCTTTAGTGGATTATACTCACATATCACTTTTTGATATTTGCAAATGTCCGCATTCCATTTTTGCAGCATTAATTCCATAATATCATATATGTTGCACTTTTCAGTGGTGATTGCTCGTTTGTGGCGGTATCGTATGAAATACTCTGGCCATTTACCGTATTTAGTAAATATCTGATTGCATGTTTCTTTGTCAGCTGTTCATCTACGAATACTGATTTTGCTTTGTTCAGCAGTGAATGTATTTTTGATGAAAATTTTAGAATATATTCTTGATATTGTCTTCTCATGTTCTGCAGCTGAGTTCCATAGATTTCTAGCAAGGTAATCACGTAATCGCTGTGTTATGGCAGAATACAATTCAGAAATATTAGGCCTCACAACTGGACTAAGTTGAGTCGCACATGTAAGTGAATCATCCTTCAAGCAAAAAGATAACTCCTCGGACTGTCTATGGGCAGTCCAACGAATTATTTATGAAATCATGTTTGATTGAGTCCACAAGAATTTTCTAGATTGTTTTGGTTTTTACCATTAAAACTTGGCAATCTTTCTTTAGGCTCATCACGATTAGGAGTTTCGTGATTTTCTTGAAATTGGTTCTTTCTTATTGTTCCACAAATTGTGTCCACTGTATTCATTTCCATATTCAAATATCCGTACATTGTTACTGGATATATGGTAATGAGAGTTTATATTTCTATTATTAACCCGATAAGAAAATTGTTATTCATTCTTTGTTTGTCTTCACATGCAGCTGTCATGCATATTTTCTTCCAAGTTTTTGGTATAGCCAGTATTGTGATTATGCATGATAGATGTGACATCGTATGTGCCACAACAACATATAACTGGGCCAAATGCTGTCTGACGTTTTTCATACCGAGGTCTTTCTTGGCACACTGATTTTAACTATGGATGACTCCGTTTACCTGATCAAGATACAGGGCTCACGGCGGGTGTGACCGGTCGACGGTGAATGCTTAATCCCCCTAGACACATAAATCCACCTCTAGTATATCCAGGGTTCCATGTTTGCCCAACTCTCTATTTTGCATTGCTTATAGGATTTATCATATTGATCACTTTTATTTCCCTCTCCTAGTTAAGATTAATCATTGGCAAGAATAAGATACTTGTTCACCTATTCATTATGTTTACACTTCATTAACAGCTAAAAAAACCGCTGTCGTCAATTGTTACGAATTTATTTGATAAAGAACAAGTTTAAAAATTAACAAATCTATTTAATTAAATATTATTACAATAAATCAATAATTTCAAATTTTTAGTGTCCTTAACTCAGTGCTCTCTTCTTTACTCCTACCAACGCTAACCTTGACTTCAGAAATCTTCACGAGCTCTTAATTTTACAACTGGGCATCTAATTGCTGACAAGTAATTCTAATCACTAACTCAAACTGCTAGCGACATTCTGTTTTTTTTTTTAGATAAGAGATGTTTATCAAGACTCGGTTGTAAATAAGTAGATAACTAGGTCACCACTACATTGAGTATCTACATGTTTTAAAGCAACACATATATAAGAAAGTATATCAATAAAACAAGAAATACACAGAAACATTCGTTATTTTTCAAGCTGTGCCACATTTTCAACATAATCACGGTCATTTCTAATTATAAACAACAAGATCGGGATCGAGATATCCATGACATCGTCCGAATTCCTGTAATATTGAGGAGATAAGAAAGCAGTATGTAAAGATTTCCCGATGTGTGTCAAGTATAAACGATGAGACATGTGTTTTATAACAATAAAGTGACAATATTACTAAACGTAGTAAATGATAATACTGTAGTAGGAATTTGTACAACCTGCACAAAACACAAAAATCAACCAAATCTGCTTTTTCTCTATAAATAAATAGGCGTTACATAAACATTTATTACAAGGATACAGTAAACACAATAATTCATAGTGTATGCTAAACAAAATTAATATCAATGTGTAGTAAACATAATCAATTCTAATAAATTGTAAACAAAATTAATCCTAGTGTAAAACAAACAAAATATATTCTAGTGTATAGTACAGAATCAATCCCAGTTCAAAGTAATGGAAATTAAACCCTACTGTGAAGTCAATAAAATCAATCCTACTGTACCCTAAACAAAATCAATCTTCGGGTGTAGTGAACATAATCGAATCCGGTATATATTCAACAAAATCAATGTTAGTGTAAAGTAAACAAAATCAAACTATATTGTGCAGTAAAAACATTAATCATAATGTATACTAAACAAATGCGTCTGTACAAATTGTATAGCAAACAAAAATAATGCATAGTAAACGAAATCAAACCTAGTGCATAGCATACCGAATCAATTTTTGTGTACGATAAACAAAATCAACCCAAGTGTGTTGTAACGGAAATGAATCCCAAAGTGTTGCAAACATAATCAACTCTAGTGTATTTTTAACAAAATAAATCGTAATGCATCGTAAACAAATCGACACTGGTATGTAGCAAACATATTGAAATATAGTGTGTGGATAACGATATGAATATTCCTGGTCATATTGAATCCAACTTGTCAATGTCGACGGAGTTAATGTTAAATTATGTTTAAGAACAGCACCGGTTATCTATAAAATATAGCAATTAGAGAGGGTATTGTCTTTATTGAAATGGACATTACTTTCGAAGTTGTTTTATACTTACTACGCGTCTACTAAGAGATGCCGTATTTCAAATCCATTCTCAAAATACAATACGACAGTTTTCGTATGTGTATCTACCACAGGTCCATTCTATCGAAAGTGTTCAAACATTTCGGACATTTAAAGCAAACATCGCAAATCATAGTTTATGCTAAGGTATGTAGTGGAAACTACTGCATTTATTGTATTGTGTATGCTTATAATATCACACTAATAGTCGTAAAAAGTTACCATATATTTATTTTGATTCAGATTGTTGAAACTTATGTATAATGTTATTAAATTCAATTGATTGGCCATTAATATCTCACAAAATTGAGATGTTAGTCTGTCAATAACAACTTTATCAAATTAGATACACAGATGTGAACCAGATAAAGAAGACTTAGTGGTGTCAACTATGATATATTGACGCCGTATATGTATGAAAATTAAAAAAAAAAACATGTTGATAGATGAACTTTCGTTGGTATATCTTATCTTGAGTTAAAGGTCACATAATTTTTTTTTGTAAACTCGTGACCAAATTTCATTGAACTACAATCAAACTAGTGGCATGTGCAAACACAATAAACCCGCTTATATGATTAAGAGAAAGAGTTTGGACCAAGTGTTACCAATCGACACGATATTCTTACTCCTCCTGGTCATTTGATCCTACTTCTGGTTTGTTCAAGTCTCCGCGTTTCCCAACTCTATTTGTTTAATACTTTATCGCAGTTATGATTTACATCATGATCGTTATTTTCACCTTTCCTTTGTACAATTAAAAATTGTGCAACAAAGACTGATATATATATATATATATATATATATATATATATATATATATATATATATATATCAGGAAAAAATAAAGGTTAATATTCAATTCGCTTACTCTTTAGGGGACACAAATAACAAATTCAACATAGAACAACACATGTAGCGCTCAGGAAAACACCAACAATACACATAAGAATGAACCAATTTAAAATAATCCCCCTAGTCAAAACGTTGTCTAGTGTTGTAAATGTACAATCTAAGTAAGTACAATTTGAAAATGAATGAAGCCGATGCATTTAATGGCAAAAGATATATTTTCGATGTGTAAATTCAAACCATTACATTTGAAAACAATTTCCATTGAAAATTGTGATTGTGAGTAAATAAAGGAGTTAGTTGATTTGTTCCTAGCAGTCATACATTCACCAGTCCATGCAGAATGGGGTCATTTGAAAATGGAAGTGCGTGTTTTGCACGATGAAGTTTCTTTTATTTTAAATTCTGAGTGACCATATACTGACCTGTGTTGTATATAACCTAACCTGGTGCAGTTTATGCTTCACATAATCTGTTTCAGTGATTATAAAGCTTAAACTACACTACTCTAGGTCTATACCGTGTGATATAGGTCATCATTTCTGTAAAAACCATGTACATATGTAGATAATATGGTGTTAAAGTACCCACTACGCTATTCTCGAAAAGATAAACGATAGAACACGATACACGCACGATACGTTAAGATACACATGGGATACGATAGGCTACACACACCATACGATGTGATAAACGAAAAAAAAACCTGATAAACGCAAATACGATAAGCGCTCTTCATGATATATACAAATTGTGATAAACGAACATCACGATGGATCTGATCAACGCAAAATGCGATAAACGCGCTTCACCATAAATGCAAAACGCGATCAATGATCTTCACGATAAACGGAAAATCTGATATATATGTTGTAAATTTAGAAATAATTTAGACAGAACGAAATGTTGGGAGGTAGAAGATTATGTTGATATTAATTGAAATATATCAATATTCACTATTAACTAGACAGGTATATAAAAGAATCAAATTGAAAGGCAATAATGTATTTGCACAAATAATTATCATATTTTTTTGTTTTGAACTTGCTGATATAAATGATACATTTTATTCAATAATCAACATGTGCTTATTCTGTTCAACATAAACCTTTTGCTATCAGTAAAAGACAATTCTTGCCAGTAGAAATCCTGTAAGTTTGAAACGCCTTCATTAACCAGAAGGCAAATTGATATTTGATTTGTTCACTCATCTACTAGATGAAGACCTGCGCATGCGCAGAAAATTGAAATAGAGCTGTTGAGTTTTGGGTTTTTGAGGATTTACACACAAATTTTTCAACTTCAAACAAACATTAATACATCAACTACTAATAAAACGTATACTAAATTGAAAACTGGAGCACCCATCCCTTTTAGTAATGAAAACAATGATACTTTGAATTCTGTTGTATGATTAAGCCTTTACCAGTTTTGCTAAATATA
This sequence comes from Ostrea edulis, assembly GCF_947568905.1. Lineage (NCBI taxonomy): Eukaryota > Metazoa > Mollusca > Bivalvia > Ostreida > Ostreidae > Ostrea > Ostrea edulis. Next base: position 72,127,232 of record NC_079171.1, read on the forward strand.
CATTAATCAACGACTATTCACGTTCCTCGCTTTATTTACCCCATTTCAGTCCGTACGTTAATCTACGAAACTAATTCGTGTCCTCCTTCTCATTTGTTTCACTGCAGCAGTGGTCAATAGCTTAGATCATTTGCCTGACATGCGAATCTCATCCGCGACAGACCCAAGTCGTCAAAACAGGTAGTACGAATTCCATCGCCAAGCACTCGACATTAAGGAAGGTTGCCACAGGTCCTCTAAGACGACCTTAAAAACAGATGATCCCTACCACGGTAGATACAGTACACTGTTCAATGACCGTAAGCGCCGAGCAAAGGCCTACATTTGAAGTATTTCATCGGTCTCGGTTACGCCTCCATATGAGTGAACAATTCTCGAGATAAACGTTAAACAGATAAAATCAATCGATAAATCTCCTTTATTTCCGATACCTGTATGCGGTCAATTGGTGCCCAATCGGCGGATCTTTATAGGTAAGGTGTTACAACCCCACCCATTTGTTTGATTGAAATAGATCAATGCTAAACAATCACCTCTATAGCGTAGCAATAAGATCCATTTATATTTACATACTTCGTCTCTCTCTCTGTGTACAATATTCCTAAACTTGTTATAAAACCTGATTTATATACCAAAAACAAAACAAAACAAAATTTGAAAATTACATTCTATACTTATGTTGAAATTCCTTTCAAATGATTGAAAGAATGATATCATCGTTGATAAGGTTATGTAATTACAATGGACTATTTGTAATCTGTCCAATCAAATAAAACAGCATAGATATTTCTTGACCCACGCTACTATTTTTTTTTCTTCAAACTTATCATTTGAAATCAGGAAACTATAAAATATATGGACCTGAATAAATACTACAACATAACATCAATATAATGCATAGTGACATACACTGTGCTTGATATCCTGCCCCAGTGGCTCTTTTCTTTTAATGTCTATCATCTGGTAATGCAAGTTAGGTTTGGCTGAAATTTTACCAGACCCCAATATCATTTAAACAATTAAGCTTTCCTGGAATGCGAAATTGAACCAAATAATATTTTGTGTAGCAATGGGGTGTATTTTGCATCAAGCAATAAGTTCACCACAGATTCAACAATTGCAACTACATGTACTGACTGTTAAAAAACAACTACACGAGATGATATTTCTATACGTTAGATATCCCTACACTATGAATTCTAGTTGGTACTCAAAAGTAATTTGAACATGCTCAAATCCATATCTTAATAGCGTCAAATAAAACGAATAAATATAAATAAAAGACGACTTGTTTTATTAGCACTTTTGAGACGGTTCAAACATGTTTGTGCATACTGTGTATACTCTAAAAATCCTTTACCAAATATAGAGTAACATCAAGGTGAAAGGGTACACTGGCTAATCCATTTACGTAACAAACATGTCAACCGTAGGGTAATTTGGATAATAGGTGAAGATAACGGACATTGATCAAGCTAATAAACAAATGATACGTGGAAACATGAACAATTAAAATGTACTCGTGTCTTGTTTCATCGGGGAATGAAGATATGTATCATTGCAGAAAAGAGGCATAACCCGAGTATACGGGTTATACATTTTTTCTGCAAATTATTTTCTTGTTTATTTAACAGTGAAACTAATTTTGAAATGAAAGAAGCTGACCAAGTTAAAGGGAATCGATAGGCTTCTGATATACGAATAAAAGTCATTGTTCTTTAAAAATTTTCCATTCATAGTGGTCAAAGTAGATATAGAAAACTTAGTAGATGGTCCATGCAGATGCAAGTCTACATTTTACAACTTGTTAGCATTGAATTAAGTTTCATCCGTGTGGTACAGTTTTCCGTCGTAGATAATATGACAAGTGTAAAATTTCGAAGTAGGTCAAATTGCCTTAGTTAAACAGAGAAGTTTCAGATTTTTTCAGGTAGTTTCGGTGTTTAGGTTACCTATTACACACAGGTGAGAACATATGTTATTGTTCATCGTGAGTCGTCCGTCGTTCACTAACATCGGAATAGTTTTAACTCTTGGTAACTAATTTCAAAGTATTTTAAAAATATATATGAAGGACCTTTGGAAGAGGCGGGCAAAAAATGAAAATACGAGGACAGCTGCACTCCCGAATATTTAAGAGCGGGAAAAATGTCCATTCTTTAAAAATAGTCGCCTCTACAACCATACATCTGTAAGGGAAAATAATCCATATATAGCAGGGAGGTTATCCACCAAAATTGTAAATTCATGCTCCTCTCGGTAGATGTTAGACTTCAGGGCTGATGCAAATTTAGTATGTAATGTTTTTACCCAAATATTTATCTACTATGTTCTACAATGCTCTTGATACTAAAGTGAGATTAATTGTATAATTAGAGTAAATATATCATAGGGAGTAAACTTTTGGTCCCGGGATGCTGCCGAAATCCTTGCAGGAGTTTCTGTTTTTATTCCTGGAGTCACCCATTTAAGCTTCCTCATGCAAATTAATAATAAATATATTTAGGAAGATGTCAAAATTATTAATTTCGCAGCTGCATAATATGACAGGTCAAATAAGTCATATCGTATGAATGTATAGAGCTCAGGCGGGTGTGATCGGTTGACAAGGGATGCTTACTCCTCCTAGGCACCCTATCCCACCGTGTTTGCCCAACCCTCTATTTGTATTGCTTATACGAGTTATGGGATTGCTCACTGTTTATTATTTTCACCTTTCATTGTTATAATGCTCTACAGGTTATATTTTGTTTTCATCTAATGCTACACTCTCAATGTTTTGCAAAACCCTTATATTTGCTTCTCAAGAAAAAAATTGTACCAATACATATATCAGAAGTAGTGTAAATCAATCGTGAGTATTAACCTATTCTAAAAAACCTTTAATAAATTTGAAATCACAAAGCTAGTCTCTAATCAACAACATCAAGAAGTATAGTTTTTCTAGGTCTCGTGGACACTTATTGTCTAGACTGTTTTGGCACCAGAGACAGTTGCCCCTTCAACAAAAATGGCAAAGGGAACCATTTACACCAAGTGATCAGTCATTTAATAATCACTTTACTGAACACCACTCTGATTTTACAAACACGTGGTATGTTGTTGATGTGAAGAAGAAGCTGGGGTTCCCCATTGACAATGTATTCGTAGTATTTGGTAATCAGGTCTTTCAACATTCTCTTGTATTTTCCACAGTGTGAATTGTGCTCCTGTATTAGGTTGGTATTCTGAAGAGAAAAATATGCAATTAATTAACTCGTACATGGAACCTATATGTTGTTATTGTCGTAATCTTAACATTTAAATATATCGAGGACGTTTTATTCATAAGCACTAGTTATTTTCGTTTATATTTCGATTCTATAAATCCCAGTGATCTCCATTCTTGGGTCACTGTTAAATATTTTAATTAATATAACTGTTGATGGCAATTAAAATGTCACTCATCATTATGACAAACGGGAAAAATGTTTCTCCATCGTGAACTTCCGATATGTATGTACTAACATTCTACCATCACCTGCATAAAGTGTTCATTTATTAATTATGAACTTAACAAACATGGTTCAGTTGCATAACTGTATAGCTTGTTCGGCGTATACTCAGTTTTTTAAAATCTTTTATTTAATGCAATATCAACAAATATATAAATCATTCATCAACACTATTCCCTTACAGGAACAGCGTTCTACATATTCAAATATATTTTATACTTTAATGAATTTGTAGTGGATTATATAACACAATTTTATGCTAAAGGAGGAAAAAGATGTTTTATATCAATTTTATTTTCAACATAGATGTATTTTAAAGGGTATACAGTAAAGTTTACAATAATTAGATTGGATTTTCAAGTCATACAAAGCTAGTGTTTACCACATCAAAGGCTACCTCCGTTTACCTGTAAGACACACTACCACATACATGAAAAGTCAAATTGCCTCCAGGTAAACAAAATGCGAAGGAACCGACCCCCCACCCTTACCGGGCCTCTCATATACAAACTTTCTTAAATATATTTTAAATACATATATTTGAATACGCTTGTTCTACAATGTATCGATATGTATTTAAAGCCCATTTCACTGAGATATATCAATTTTCACTGTTACAAGAGGTTTCAGTTCGTCTACAATTCATTTTATATTGATAAATCTTGAGTACAAAAAAAAATAGAAATATTAAGAACCTCTGATAGATTTGTTTCATTATCAAAGCCTATGGCGATATGTTTCCAAGAAATATCAATATTTAGTGCATTGTTAATCCTTTTCCATATTCTTTTAGACGTTATGTAGGCATATATAAGATGTGCTATGCTTTCAATTTCACCACAGTTTTCACAATATTTTTGTATATTTGAATTTCATTTGCTAACATTCAAATTACAATTGACAAGTTTATGTAACAATTGATAGTTAAACTCTGACAATTGTTTATCTGAAAATTTTTCGACTTTTAGTAGGTCAATTGTCTTTCATAAATGTTTTTGAAATGTCAATTTTTTCCGTCCAAAAGGTTTCTGTGATTGGCTTAATAAATTTGTTATCAACTAATATGTTATATAAGAAAGATGCTTTAATATTCAATATATTAAAAAAAAATTATCTTTTTAAAATAATACATGCATGGAAGGTAAAAATAACGAACAGTGGTCAATCTCAAAACATATACAAGCAATACAAAAAATATAGTTGAGCAAACACGGCCCCCATGGACACACCAGAGGTGGGATCAGGTGCGTAAGAGGAGTAAGCATTCCTGCGGAACGGTTGTCTGTAATATTAATGTAGGGATTTTCTTTGCAGTCAAACATACCGGTAAAACGATTGAACATTGTTTTTGAAATATAGTATTCACAGATAATATTGTTTCTATGGGATATTGGATCTTGAAAATATTTAAAATTTCTAAATACACCATTATTATCATAAAAGTCTTTGGCGTATAGAACTCCTGACTTGTCAAAATTGGGAAAATAAATTGGATGCTTTTTGAACTGAAATAAGTTTCCTTTCTAAATTGGTAAATATAAGGATTCTTCTGAAGTACAGACTGTGGACAAAAGTATTCGCACGATCGCGTCATTTTTCAAACGTGTTTATCGAGTATCATGCACTGCGGGTTATCTCTCTTTGCACAGAATCGAGGTAAGCTACTGAAAAACAAGTTGATGGTACAGGGATTTCAACAGTCTCGATTGAAGTCAGCATTTCGCAAATTATATGGTCGTTATAACGATCTACTTCGTCAGTACAACCTCGCATTGGGTCAAATGCTGTCTGACGTGTTTCGTACCGATTGTTAAGCCGTTCTTGGCATACTGATTTTGACTGCGGATAACTTCGTTTGCCTGATCAGGATATAAGGCACACGGCGGGTGTGACCGGTCAACAGGGGGTGCTTACTCCTCCTCGGCACCTGATCCCACCTCTGGTGTGTCCAGGGGTCCGTGTTTGCCCAACTATCTATTTTGTAATGCTTATAGGAGTTATAAGATTGATCACTGTTATTTATATACACCTTACATACATGAGTTATCCTTTCACCGATGATGTATTTAAAATAATGAAGGTCAATTATGTGACGTAATGATGTTTGTGTTCGTCTGCAACTATGTTTATACATGCACGGTAGTGATTAGAAAACATGGGTTGTAAACATCGGAACTGGATATAGGCTCATAAGAAAACATCGTATCATTAGTTCAGGGCTGTAAAAGTTCCGGGGAAGTTGTAAAATTATTATGAATTCCTATATCAACTGTCTATGGAGCTTGGTATAAGTTTCGAGTGCAAGGTACAACAGAAAATTAACAAAGAAATGGACGAAGAATAATATTGAGTGCAGGTGCACAACGCAGACGTGTTAGATAGACACTGTTGGATAGAAAAAGACCACTGCCGGACGTTACAAAAATGTAATGAAAATAGCAATGCAAATATTTCAAAGAAAACTATTTGGCGATGTTTAAGACAGAAATGGATACTAAATATGTATTTGTATCAAGAAAATACGGTCCAAGTTAAAAATCGTGTAAAACGTGCGTAATGGTGTGCGGGTAAAATAAACTGGGCCGTGATATGTGAAATGAAAATGGTAATTTCTTCTGACATGTGCCAGATTGTCTTTGGAAAATGCGGTCGAGTATATATATGGAGAAGAAGTGATTTAAATATTGACTGTTGGACTGTATTTTCCCTCGAAACTGGTAAAATATTTAGGGATGCATTACGTGTTATGGCGTTATCACTCTTTGCAGAGCCTATACATATAGCAACATGAATAATTATGAACAATACGTAGAAAACGTGTGGCTTGTATAGCAGAACTATTTCAAGACTACTATTTTCTGTTGATGGATGGTCATGCACCTGTTCATTGATCTTGTCTTTCAACCAATTACAAAACTGACAAACAAATTACAGAACTGAAGTGGCTCACACAATCACCTCATCTATGCCCCGTAGAAAACATATTGCTGGTAATTAAAAGAAAACTTCATGTTGCATTCGTACATTAAATTATGGTGATGAACTGTATCACAAAATTCTGGAAATCTGGACTTCATTTACAGTAAATTATACAAAATATCCATGCACCCTTCCACAACGAGTGCGCCAAATTCAAAGGGTCCGAGAGTATATCACGAAAGTATTAAGGTACTTCGCCTTCTTTTATTTTATTGATTATTGATAGAAACAAAATGTTTATTTACAATATCTTTGCATTTACAAGTTATTTGTCCTGTTCAGACACTCAAAAAATATGTTTGTTTACCGTCAAGCGTTTTTGATAAACAAAACGGGCGTCATGGCCCGTGCAAATACTTTTGTCCACAGTCTGTAGTTATAGAGATAGCTTTATTTATTTTGGTTTTGTTAAAAGCGCAAATTACTTCTGTATAGAACAACGTCATCAATTAATATCTTTATATTCTTTTACATCTTTTAAGTTTGTTTTAATTATATACCTCTTTTGAGATTTATGTTCAAGAAATGTTTACAAACTGGATGTAGTACTTTGCAGACGTGTAATCTAAGACACTTTTAATAAGAAAAAATGAAATGAAAATTAAAAAAAATATTGATCCCAAACTTCATTTCCTTTCCAATGAGTGTATTTCTTTTGATTCTTTCCCCTATATTACATAGATAATTAAATATCGTTTTGTTCAGTTGCTTAATTATTTCATAAGGGAGATTGAGAATTATCGACGCATTACATTGTAATTTAGAAATAATGAGATTATTGATTATCTCTTGTTTGCCTACAATTGTTAAAAATCTTTCTCCCCAGTTATTGAGTATGCTGATAATTTGATGAATTGTTAAATTTCGTTCTCCCCAGTTATCGGGTATGCTGATAATTTGTTGAATTGTTATTTTTTTTCTCCCCAGTTATCGAATATGCTGATAATTTGATGAATTGTTAAATTTCTTTCTCCCCAGTTATCGGGTAAGCTGATGATTTGTTGAATTGTTAAATGTCTTTCTCCCCAGTTATCGAATATGCTGATAATTTGATGAATTGTTAAATTCCTTTCTCCTCAGTTATCGAGTATGCTGATAATTTGATGAATTGTTAAATTTCTTTCTCCCCAGTTATCGAGTATGCTGATAGTTTGATGAATTGTTAAATTTCTTTCTCCCCAGTTATCGAGTATGCAACGATAAGAAAATTCTCTGTATAATACCCGTTTTACGAAACAATACATATCTATATTTGTAAAATAAAAGATCCGAATTTGTATCACACACACAAAAACAAGTACAATCGTGTCAAGGTGAATTTTATGAATATCTAGTCAGTTTAAAATAGACACAATATCCACGACGATGGTACTGAAGATGTCGTAGATGGAAGATTCGCAGTATCTTGTTTCCATGCATCTTAAACAGAAATGTGAATCGGAAATACATGATAGGCATTGGCATGTTCCATGATAATTTTACTGGCTACGTTTATAATATAAAGGCTATTACAGATACGATTGAGTGAGTTGGTGTGACCTGAATTTTTAGTGAGTGAATTCAATTGTTCTCGGTCGGTGTAAAATTGAAAACATCTATCATAGGAATATTAATATTTTTTTCACAATTGAAACTTAGACGGTGCCAATGTCGATGTACCAAATGTGCATTTTGACAAATAATGCCTCTTGAGTGATATATTCGATACAATTTGTGTTCTTCAAATTGATTTCAATTCTTTTTTTTTTTTTCGAATGACAAACAATTGGAAACCAATACTAATAATTTCAAATGATTATGTTACTCATTAATCGAACTGAGAATCATGACAAAGTTAAGATACACATATAACAAAATTAGTCGATTGCATCTTCATCATGAAAGGTGAAGATAGCGAATAATGATCAACCTCATCGATCATATAAGTAATACAAGATGACGAGTTTGGCAAATACGGACCCCTGGACACACTGTAGGTGGGAACATGTGCAAAGTAAGAGTGTCTCCTGTCGAACGGTCACACCCACCATGAGCTCTATATTACGAACAGGTAAACGGAATTATCCGTAATTAAAATGGGTGTGTCGAACTAACAATCAATATGAAACACGTCATACATCATTTTATCCAATGATAGGCTGTCTTTGCAACAATGTCATTATAACGATCATGTAATTTGCGAATTGCAGACTTTAATTGAAACTCATGAATTATCAATTTGTTTGTTAGTGGCCTGAACCAATCTAATAACTGATCATACGTTTGACAAGTTATTGTTTATCGCATCAGTTATGAGATCTGAGCATGATATGCAGGTGGGAATTTACTTTTAATGCATAAATATGGGAAGTCGATGATGGAGAAGCTAAACTAATTCCGTAAATCGCAAAATGAATACGAAATTGATCACGGGGCAAACAGAAACCTTTGAAAACACGAGACAATGTCAAGTGGTTGGTGATTAAGCATGTGCCGACTATAGTATGAGCACGCCAGGAGCGATATGCAGCACATGTATATTGTATTATCTCCTTCACGCATAGCTGTTATCATTAGACGAATTTGACTCCACTTTTTTGACACACTGTTTTCCCCTATAATAGATTTAAAACTTCCATTGTTATTTTGGATTTCAAACATTTAAGCAACTCATCTCACAATGTATTACTTCACCCAGCAATATAAACTCGCGATATTCTCTTTTCGTTTTGACTCAAGTCATGTCTAACAAACTGCGTTATGAATTACCGTTTCTCAGCAGAATGATTGTTTGAAACGAATGGCTGACCGCAATTCTGAGTATAAATTACAGACCAAACGCTGTCATGGTATATGTTGTGACATTCTGTTAAATTGCTGTAGCTTTTTTAAAATTCCAAATGACATATTAGATCATGTGTATGGTGTCTGAGTACAAAATCAATCTACCCATTCCACGCTATTGTGTTAGTACATCCATTCATTCATTTGATTTTTTTTCAAAACCTCGTTTCCCAAGCATTTGTATACATTGTAAAGTGTTATATATCTCTAAATAAAGTATAATGAAGGTCAATATTTTCTTCATTCCTCGAGTAGTAAAAATTAATTGTAATAATTAGTAAGCAAAATAATTTCAAGTTGATATGAAATAAAAACAGTCGTAATGTAACCGAGAAAGTTAACGTCATATTCGGTGTTCAGAATTAAACGTTATATCAAATGTACATAATCTATAGTATTGTATATACTCGCCTATAAGTCAGATTTTTGGTCCAAAACTCTATGTCCGACTTATAGGCGCGTCCTAAGAAAATCGGTATTTTTCTGGGCAGCGTAATGCAAGGTGAAGATAACGAACAGTGATCAATCTCATAACTCCTATAAGCAATGCAAAATAGATAGTTGGGCAAACACGGACCCCTGGACACACCAGAGGTGGGATCAGGTGCCTAGGAGGATTAATCATCCCCTGTTGACCGGTCACACCCGCCGTGAGCCCCATATGTAGTGTAGTAATATCTAGACACATCGTATTGTTTATGTATTTTAAAATTATGTATACAATTACGTATTTACATATATTCATAATTGTATCTAGTTAAGTGTATATTATTTATTTTAAAAATCATTTACATACCGGTATAACTAATTATTTCATTCAATTTAACAAATCTCTCGTTTATCGGCAAATTGGAATTGCGAACCCGATTAAATATTGAAATATTCATATGTATACCGGCTGAAATATATTTCGTAAAATATTGAATACTGTTAACAGATAATTTAGATCATCCTTCTTGACTTTTAAAATATCGAATGTTGATACAGTGAATTTTACAGGAATCCCACAATAACAATTTTCGCGAGGCGCATGCCTTTAATTAAACACGGTGTCAGGTACTGTGTAATTAGGACACCATAATTGCTTAGGTAAACAAGTGATCATTATCGATGATAAATCAAGGGGTTGCGTTTAAACCCCAAACAGATATGGCTTGGATATTGAGCACCTCATAATGATTAATTTCTGAAAATATTTTTTTTGAAACATAGGCGAAAACATTAGACCATTGACAAGAAATTGTCAACCGATTTTGACAAAAAAAGTGTACCGACTTACAAGCGGGCCAATGGTAAATTCCTACAAAATAACCTTAAAAACTACAACCAACTTATAGGCGGACCGACTTATAGGCGCATATAAACGGTAAGCAGAATCAATTCAGGTCTACACTAAATGTAGTAAACAGAAACAATTCTAGTATGTAGTTCATGACATAAAATATAATATTATAAATAAGTATATGTTATCGTAAACATAATCAATCCAATTATATTAAGGGGTGAAGGAAATGAAAAGTGATCACTCTATGTAATGATTACTAAATTAAGAGTTGAACAAATAGGATCCCTCAATATACAAGGGGTGTAATCAATCGCCAAAAGGGAAGTACCGCATCCCTTATCGATATATCACATATGCGATTGATAACTGTTCATTATCTTCACCTTTCATATAGAAAATTAAATTCCTATGGAATCTAAATAGACAGCAAACAAAATAAACCATAATGTATAGTACACACACTCGATCTTAGCGTATACCGAATAAATTTAGTCTTAGTGCATGATAAAAAAAATAATAAAGAACAATTCTTATAAATTAACAAATATATTCAATTTTGATATCGTTTGATTCCCTATTGTTTAACGTCCCGCTTGAGAATATTTCACTCATATGGAGACGTCACCATTGCCGGTGAAGGGCTGCAAAACTTAGGCCTATGCTCGGCACTTTGAACAGAGAGGTATCTTTATCGTGCAAAATTTGCTGTGACGCGAGGGCCACCCCATTTAATCATTCTTTACGACAAGCAAGGGATATTGCGGACCTACTCTAAACCGGGCCTCAATGCTATTTAATATAACCGTTGTTGTTATTATTATTGTATTATTGTGAAAAAATCAATAGTAACAAATCATTAGCATACATCACTCAGTTACCTCTTGTTTACACCTGTCAACATTAACCGTAACTTCAGAAGTCTGCACGGACCTCCTAATTTTATAATTGAAAACCTCAAGATATATTGCCCAAATAAAAATAATCTTGGTTTGTCCTCGCCCTATAGATTTTGAGAAAGTTGCATCGACCCAAAAGGTTTAATTCCGTCATTCATTCTGGCGATTATTTTTTACTCCGTTACAGGTACAAATCAATATTTTATAATGACCAGGTTTCTATATCTTGCTGGTTTTGATCTAAAATAAGCAACTAGGTAAAGGAGTCACCTTTAGGATTAGTATTTTAGTATTTCCATTGCATACATTGAATCATATATACAATTCGTAACGTGCAGAGGTCACACAGCCAAGTGCTGATCTCGTTCGCTGTTACGTTACTTGCGTGACCAAGAAAGATACTCTACAACATCGTTAGGGAAGATAGCTCATGAGCGAGGCAGTATAAGTTCCATATTATACAGTTTGCTACACACACCCCTGCTCGTGGAAGCTTTGTCTCCATGCTTAGCCTGATTCATTTCTGAATTGTTGGCACCTGCTTAGTAACGCCATCCGTTGTCCAAGACGATAACAGTCGTGGTTCCCGGACTAAGCCACGTCCGTATCCAGATATTCGAAAATATTTTAACTGAAAAAGGCTTCCTAACAAAGACCAGACTCGCTAGACTGTCACCAATTTGTCATAAATTGGCAACCTCTGTCTCCCTGTCAGCTTCTGTTATGTGTAACTGTGCAATAGCTATGTTTCGTCCCTACATATTATTTATATTTTTTTTTGTACTCGTACTTTCCCTATCATACGGTAATAACAAAACACGAAGAATCAAGAAGAATCTGTCCATAGCAATAGCGTGTTTCAAAATATAAACCCATCTCTCGTTATACAGTATCATTATTTATGGTATAATGATCATAAATCGCTAGTGTACATCCAAATAGATAACATATATTTCTGTTCAGTTCTTAAATATTACCATACATATTATATAAGAATATGAATCTGCACATAGATAATCTATATAACTAATGCATGATATCTTACAGTGATTGAATTTAACGCATTGAGTAGATTGATTTTCTTTCCGTTCAAGTTCTCATATATTCAGAAGCAGTACTGTATAATCCACATTGATGTAGATGTTCAAAAACTAACCATACAGAGATCCTCAAGCTACACGTGTCGTTATCAGTCAGTGAGAATGTACTCTTCAGAGTTCTACATGTGGTTCCTGTTGTTCTTTGATATTGGGGTGAAGGGATATAAATAGACTGTACTCTGGAACTAACACAGCCAGTTTAAGGGTGTTATCTTGTATTTTAGCGTTCCTAGGTGTCTACTTCAATTAAGTAACACTGATCAGTTTCATCTGCCTGACTACCTCATGCTGTACGGACTATAAAGTGCAGACAGTATTTTTCGTTGGATAAGTGTTTGATAGGTGTTTGATTCATTTGATAGGAGTTTGATAGGTGTTTGATTCATTTGAAAGGTGTTTGATTCATTTGATAGGTGTTTGATTCATTTGATAAGTGTTTGATTCATTTGATAGATGTTTGATTCATTTGATAGGTGTTTGATTCATTTGATAGGTGTTTGATTCATTTCATAGGTGTTTGATTCATTTGATAGGTGTTCGATTCATTTGATAATTGTTTGATTCATTTGATAGCTGTTTGATAGGTGTTTGATTCATTTCATAGGTGTTTGATTCATGTGATAATTGTTTGATTCATTTGATAGCTGTTTGATAGGTGTTTGATTCATTTCATAGGTGTTTGATTCATTTCATAGGTGTTTGATTCATTTGATAGGTGTTTGATTCATTGATAGGTGTTTGATTCATTGATAGGTGTTTGATTCATTTAAGAGGTCTTTGATTCATTGATAGGTGTTTAAAGGAATACTGTCCATTTCATGATAGCCTGCAAAGTTTTCCGCCTGACTCCTTTTATCTGCATCCTTCTACTAAACAATATTCACCGATCCCTATAAAAAATGAGAGATAGATTTAGAAATTAAATTTAAAAATTAAGGATGGATTACTTCCCGCATGCATACTTCTTATCCTTTGATGAATATGACTCCAGTCTTTGACACTCTGTTTTTTAGTTCTTACAAGTCTATTGTTATTTCGGATTTCCAATATCTCAACTTGAGCATCACTGAAGAGACAATTTTTCTCGATATGTGCATCTCGTGCATCAAAATTGGCACTGTATACGTTTTACAAATGCAGTGACAAAATTGCACATAGATAGAAAACGGACATGGCAGGATATTTTGATTAATCTACAAAACTTTCTTCAGTTACCAAGTGCTAATCTTAAGTACGGAAATATTTCTTAAATTCCCCACTTGTATAACTGTGTAAGAATGAAAATTGATGCTTTTATCATTTAATATACAGGAAGTAAATCAAGGACACCGGTAGTGTCTTCTTGTAATATTTACTACTGTATTGTAATGTAGAACACTTTTATTGCATTATCTCAGTGTACTAAGATATTTCAAGATAACTTGATGTAATTCACGTTTTCTATTTTTAAATCGATGACAGTTGTATGTACGTTATTACTATTCAAGCGACCAAATTAAAATTATTTTATATATGTATACTAGTCCTCGCGATAGGGGATGCAATCCATTGTTCCCTGACATGTACAGGGAAATTCAAACTTTTTAATTAAATAAAAAGCTGTGTTACTGTAAGCGATGTCTCGGCAACATATATCATGTATTATAATGGTTCGTAATAGGATGCACTAGATAAAGGTCACGATGAGTTTGAACTGTTTAATTACAAACATACCCTGTTATATAACACATTTACCTGTGGACAGATACTACAATGCATTTAATGGGTGGACCTGTAGAATTTACAGTGCTATCGATGTAAACCATTACACATTTAAAAAACTATATATGAAACAAGATAGATGGAACAAAAAAAACATACATGCGTATTCCAGCGATAAGTAATAAACGTGTGAGTTATTAATACTCTGTTGTGCCTGATGTTACGCGATGTGACCCACCGTTTAAAATCTGGAAACTAGATTTTCAGACAGCTTTACAAAGTCATTTTGTTATCAACTGCCCGACGTGACGAGCAAAATAAATATCCTGTATATCCTAATTATGTCACCAGATTATCACCTGGTGGATGACATCAAGGCACTCTATACGTAAGCATGATAGGTTCACCCAGAAAAAAAAGTCTAGCCCTAGGACTTCACTCCCATGTTTCCCAGAATCCGAAATTGTCCTTCTCTCGATTCTGTATTCCTTATGAGATTGATTACAATTCATTAAGCTGATCTCGTAATGATAGCACCCGCTCTCTAACAAATGCGCGAACAATTCAAATACCTTTGGCGATGTGTAACTTGAAAGTATGTTATATAAATGGTAGCTATACCAGAGAACGTAACGTAGCTTTACAAAAGTTTACTGTCTCAGCAAAACTTGGAGAGTTATGGTTCGTGTAGTTATACAGAATATATATATTTGCATTGGTTTGTCCAGCGTAAATGTTTCTTTTTTATGAAGGGTGCTATACTAAATACAGTACCGGCTATATTGTTTTAGGGTAGTAAAAGTGACACTGTTCCCCCTTCCTTACACTATAGCTTGTTTTCGGCGCTCGCCCTTTCCTATTCATTATGGTAATAACAAAATTCTAAGAATCAAATAGCATTTATTAATTGCAATAACGTGTTTGGAAATCTAAACTTTTCTCTCGATAGGCAGTTTTATCATATAAGAATAATGAATCGAATGTGTACATCCAAGTAGGTAATGCAAGGTTTTATGTTCAGTTCTTAAACTTTACCATACATATTATATAAAAATGTGCATCTGCATAAAAATAATCTATATAACGAATGAATGACATCGTACAGTGATTGAATTTAACTCATCGAATATATTGATTTTCTTTCCGTTCATTTACTCATATCTTAAGAAGCAATACTGTTTAATTCACATTGACGTATATACTCAAACACCCCATACGGAAGTCATCACAATACTCGTGTCATTATCATTGAGTGAGAATTTACTCTTCATAAGTATACATATGACTCCGGTTGTTGTTTGTTAATGAGGTGAAGGGATATAACTAGACTGTACGCTGGCGCTTACACAGCCAGTTTAAGCGTTATGTGTTATATGTTTCCCAGTGGACAACTTGAATTGAATACCACTGATCAGTTTCATCTGCCTGACCACTTCATATTGTACAATTAAGTATCACTGATCAGTTTCATCTGCCTGACCACTTCATACTGTACAGTCAAGCACCACTGATCAGTTTCATCTGCCTGACCACTTCATAGTGTACGAACTTCACATTGTGGATAGTCTTTTTCGCTGGATAGGTTGATGGGTGTTTAAAGGAATACTGCCCATTTCATAATGTCGTGTAGGTTTTCTGCCTAACTTATTTCTGTCTGTTTCCTTCTGCTAAATCACAGTCGCTCATCCCTGCGATATTTGAAACATATATGAAGTGACGAAAATGCACAAAGATTGCATACATAAAATGCAGGGTGCATTTATTAATTTGCAAAACTTTCTTCAATTATAAGGTGGTAATCTTAAATTAAGGAATATTCCTTAAATAGTATACTTATACAACTATAAGAATGGTGATTACGGACATTTAATATACAGGGAGTTAATTAAGAACTATGTTAGTTTTTTCCTGCAATATTTACATTGTAATGTAAAACATTTTTCATTGTTTCCCTCGGTGCATTGAGGAAGTTCAAGGTAAACTGATGCAAGTGAAGTTTGTTTTTTATTCTTATACCAACGACACTTCTTGTGTGCATCATCATCATTTAAGCTATCTAATTTATATTTATTCATATATAATTTCTCACCATAGGGGGCATGACCTGTTATTCCGGACATTCGCGTGGAACTTAAAACTTTTCAAGAAATAAATGACCATGTTACTGTAAGCAATGTAACGGTAATATAATTCATTGTCATGATTTCTGGCAAGAAAGAGTATACAAGGGTTACAAACATACCTTTTGTTATTTTACAACATTAACTATGAGCATACACAGGAATGCATTTGAAATGTGGAATTCAGAATTTACAATTTAAAGATGCAAATATTTAATCGTTGAAGAAAATATAAATGAAAGAAGACAGATGGACATAAATAGAAGACATATATATGCATTCAGTAAAAGCTTATCGATGTATGGGTCAATGTCAATCAATTGTGATTGATGTTACATGATTCGACCAATGATTAAAAAATCTGGAAACTAGATCTTCTGACAACTTGGCCAAGACCTTTTGTTCGAAAAAGTCTGACGTGACGATCAAAACAATATTTCCTGTATATCCCAAGTCTGTCACCGTTATCTGTTTTCACAGCGTCATACACACTTCCTATAATGTAAACAAACATGGGGTAAATGATGAACAAATCTGGGCGAAACAGTAGTTTCTTTGTAAATGTACTTGGGACATGTAAGCAGAATATTTAAGAAGAAAAGAAGAAAAATAAAAATTCGCTCGTTTTGCGCTTCCACATGAGTGTCGAATATCAGTACTTAGTAAAACATTCTAGTATGTGTGTAAGTGAAATTACTACTTCCGTAGTCAGAGTCTAAAACCGGTCTAATATAAAGAGGCTAAGGTTAAGTCTTATCAACTACAGAAAATAATGGCATGAAATGGATAATTATGTTTATTTCCATCACAATGGAATGGTATAGACATTAAAGTTTCTGTTCATTACAGCGAACAATCAAATGATATAGAAATTCGAGTTTTTGTCCAACTTTCACTCTATTTGAGACTAATATATAACATCCTTAAATGAAACAATCCAATGTACATCATCTTCCTTTACATTATGTAAAGAACAATTGAACGTTTAAATGAAATGGTGAAGGTCGCGTCAACATTGCCTGCCAATTCGAACTAAGAAAATCTGAATGATGATTGATTTTCAAACTTATTTAAATAAAACATCCTTCCCCAGACTGAATCTGATATCTCTCAGACAAAAGTCCACCACTACACTGTACTTCATGATTTCCACCGTTTCCGGGCCGTTGGTTTCTTGACCAGAATGATCTTGTTGTTTCAATCCTCAGACGTATACAAACAGTTTTCGCCCCTTCATCACGCGTTCGACATTTACAAATGAGAGTCATGAGTCTTACAGTTCAGACCTTAAAAAGGATTTTCTGTATCTCTCTAGGTGTAGGTGTGGTACGTTGAATTATTCCCAATGGCATGTGATGATTAGCGCCAATGATAGATCTAAATTAATGACTCTTTAGCTGCAGCATTTATTATCTCACTAAAAACTTTCGCCACAGTTCGTTTACTCACAAATCAAACTCTTCCAAGTTAGACATTGTGGGATATATATATATTTAGGCCGTGTATACTATACATTGGGTCAAATGCTGTCTGACGTGTTTCATACCGATTGTTAAGCCGTTCTTGGCACACTGATTTTGACCGCGGATAACTCCGTTTATCTGACCAGGATATGGGGCTCACGGCGGTTGATACCTGTCAATAGGGGATGCTTACTCCTCAGAGGCACCTGATCCCACCTCTGGTGTGTCCAGGGGTCCGTGTTTGCCCAACTATCTATTTTGTATTGCTTATAGGAGTTATGAGATTGATCACTGTTCGTTATCTTCACCTTGTATCAAATGATAAATCTTAAGAACAGTGATCAATCTCCATGTAGCAAGAGCTGAACAAGATAATTAAATTAGACATTCTTTACATGCTTGATTAACTTACTGCTAGCACCCCTATGCAAAGTCATTTTTAGTGATCCTTCCGCGATATTATATGAAATACATTAACATTGCTATTAGATTATTTTGAGTTTGTAACGTAGTTATCTATCAATGTTATAAATATTGGTAATAAATACCAGCCCTTACCTGAATGCGTATTTGATGTTTTCATCTCAGTCCGGTTCTCATATTAATATCTCAATAAACTGCGATGTTCCGAGGGAAAAAGGGGATAAAAAATCGTTTACTATATAAATCAGTGTAATCATATGAAATAACCAGAAATAAGGATGTCTTAGGATTATCAACAGGACACACTACTTAAAGATTATATGTGTTTTATGCATAAACTAGACGAAAAAAAAAACCGGAAATGCGTTTTCTTCTTAAAATTATCGGGAATACTTTTACACCCTAAAGAATAAATAACAACCATTTATTAAATAAAAATTGGTCAATTTTTATACGCCAAATCCACAATGAAGACTCTTAGTGATCGCCTTAAAATATATTTAATAATGAATTAGGCCATATAACAACAAATCGGCGAATATCAATATCGGGTATCGCGTTACATTTACACCCACCCTGAAAATGGCGAGTTCATAATTTTATTCCTACCCCATCATACATGAAGATCGGACAACATTGAATAAATAAAAGAGTTGGACAGGGATGTCTCATAAAGAAATGTTTCAATATGTCCTGCTGCAAATGTCTCTGAAAACATTTCCACAACCGCTGGACAAAATTGAGTGGGGTTGACTATAATTGAGAGAGAAAGAGAGCGAGAGCGCGCGCGCGCGCGCGAGAGAGAGAGAGAGAGAGAGAGAGAGAGAGAGAGAGAGAGAGAGAGAGAGAGAGAGAGAGAGAGAGAGAGAGAGAGAGAGAGAGAGAGACAGAGAGAGAGACAGAGAGAGACAGAGAGAGACAGAGAGAGAGAGAGACAGAGAGAGATAGAGCAAACTAACAGCAAACCAACAATACATGTATTCTAGCAAAGTTGAACCCTACAACTGCCCACCCCAAGGAGTGTTTGAAACTCGCAGTAAGGTTAGCTAGACATTCAGGGTTGACTGCTTGTAAACTTGTTAAAAGACCTACTTGCCCTGCATATTTTACATGTGTTACTACATGTATCTCTATTCTAATGAAGTACGATGGACCTAATTCGTTTGTAGTGCATAATATCGTATTGTATTTTTCATACGGTAGAATATGCAGTAAAATGTACTAAATTGACGAGGTATGTCCATTTAGTTACAGGTACAATAATGGAATTGATTCATCTAAATATCATTTAGCAGAAATTTTATCACGTACGATCGGGCAACTATACTAAGAAATTTATTCGCCCGTGGTAAAATAAATGCGTCTTGGGCGGTCGGGCGCATGTCTCGCAATGTATTACTTCACCCAGCAATATAAACTCGCGATATTCTCTCTTCGTTTTGATTCAAGTCATGTCTAACAAACTGCGTTAACTTATACGGTACCAATTTTGGTGCACCAGATGCACATTTCGACAAACTATCATCAGGGAGATTGAGAATTATTGACGCATTACATTGTAATTTAGAAATAATGAGATTATTGATTATCTCTTGTTTGCCTACAATTGTTAAAAATAGTTATCCCCAGTTATCGAGTATGCTGATAATTTGATGAATTGTTAAATTTATTTCTCCCCATTTATCGAGTATGCTGGTAATTTGATGAATTGTTAAATTTCTTTCTCCCCAGTTATCGAGTATGCTGATACTTTGATAAATTGTTAAATTTCTTTCTCCCCAGTTATCGAGTATGCTACGATAAGAAAATCCTCTGTATAATACCCATTTTACGAAACAATACATATCTAGATTTTTAAAATAAAAGATCCGCATTTTTATCACACACATAAATACAAGAACAATCGTGTCAAGGTGAATTTTATGAATATCTAGTCATTTTAGAATGGACACAATATGCACGACGATGGTACTGTACAATTTCTGAAGATGTCGTAGATGGAAGATTCGCAGTATGTTGTCTCCATTCATCTTAAACAGAAATGTGAATCGGAAATACATGATAGGCATTTGCATGTTCCAGGATGATTTTACTGGCTACGTTTATAATATAGAGGCTATTGCAGATACGATTAAGTGAGTTGGTGTGACCTGAATTTTTAATGAGTGAATTCAATTGTTCTCGGTCGGTGTAAAATTGATCACCTCTATCAAAGGAATATTGATACTTTTTTTCACAATTAAAACTTAGACGGTACAATTTCGATGCACCAAATGCGCATTTTCACAAATAATGTATTTTGAGTGATATATTCGATACAACTTGTGTTGTTCAAATGGATTTCAATTCTTTTTTTTTTTCGAATGACAAACAATTGGAAACCAATACTATTAATTTCAAATGGTTATGTTACTCGTTAGTGGAACTGAGAATCATGACAAAGTTAAGATACACATGGGACACTATTCCAGTATCACCTGCATATAGTGTTTATATATCTCAACTAATTCGATATCCAAGAGCTTGTTATGCGTATAGCCAGTTTTTAAATCGAGGTACGCTACTGACAAACAAGTTGATGGTACAGGGATTTCAACAGTCTCGATTGAAGTCAGCATTTCGCAAAGCCTATGGTTGTTATAACGATCTAGTTCGTCAATACAACCTATCGTTGGGTCAAATACTGTCTGACGTGTTTTATACCGATTGTTAAGCCGTTCTTGGCACACTAATTTTGACTGCGGATAACTCCGTTTACCTGATCACGATGTGGGGCTCACGGCGGGTGTGACCGGTCAACAGGAGATGCTTACTCCTCCTAGGCATCTGATCCCACATCTGGTGTGTCCAGGGGTCCGTGTTTGCCAAACTATCTATTTTGTATTGCTTTTAGGAGTTATGAGATTGATCACTGTCCGTTATATTCACCTTGTGGTAATGAAAGCAAAACAATGATATTTCCCTTTACATTTCTCTTTCTGTTTAAAGCAGAATTACATTAAGTGAGTTACTGACCACCCATACCATTAAGTCAGAAACTAACTAAACTTCAAATATAAGCATGATTTAAAGATTTGGAAAGTCAAACAATGCTCATCATTTTGCAAACGTATAAATGATGTTCAAACATTCCTATAAATAATTATAAGTACGGGTTAATAGAACTATCGCTCTTTAATGTTTGATATCAATGTCGCGACCTTATTTTGTTTTACTTTGAAAAGGAAAAAAATATATTTTAAAAAATGATATACTAACCTTGAAAACTCGTGTATCATATTTATCTTATACTTCTAATTTAATTTAAAACAGGATTTTAAATCGCTATAAGCATGGATTGACGTAGCTTCCTCTTTTTCATACAATTGGGCTTTAATTTGCTTGTCTGTGAAATGGAAAAAAAATAATAGAAAAAATGTATTTGCCTTAAAAACTAGTACAACTTTTTACAATTCTCACCCATTAATATTTTGGTTGGTGATTTTGATGACAGATTATTTTGTTTGTTAATTGGTTGCATTTATCTTGTAATTAAATATTGCTCGTACTGTAATATCAATATTAATTGTCGTTGTCGGCATTGATCATCATTTCCATTACACAATGGTACGAATTACTAAATAACTCTTTTGTACCCTAATTATTTCGAATTAATATATTCGCATCGTTTTTCTTTCACATTCACGTTTTCTTGCAATGATATCCATAATGTTGCCAAATTTCTATAATTATGAATGAAAATATGCCTTTCCCTATCATGTTCTGGTGATGGTACGAACTAGAACTAATCATTGCTATCTAATTTCAAAATCAATTTAAAGAATCACCTGAGTTAAACATTGATATTTTGTTTTCCAATGCTTTAAGGACATTGTGAATTTTATGTGATAGGGGGGCAAGACGGAAGGAGAATAACGAAACATTAGTTTTTGTTTACTATAGCCGCTGCATTTTCCATTCAAAGTGACATTTCTTCGAAGGTTTTAGTTTACCATCGTTTTGACATTCAACACGATGTTATTGATACAATTATTAGTGTTTTATGGCACTGTGCTTTCTCTGACGCCCTACATAGTATGTGGTGTATGCTACTGTGCAGGTACCGAGGTATACTGCTGGCGGCGGAGGTTAAAAAAATCAGACAGACAACCAAAAGACAATAACACACCTGCAAGTATATTTATTCTGCATATATAATGGGCAACACTCTTGTAATGGAATATACATACACCAGCACTACTTAATGCGGTTTTAAAACGGGTGGATATAAAGCTGCAGTCCACACAAAGAAAAAGAATTGTGAAACTGAACAGTAAACAATATAATTATTTCTATACATAATTCATGAATAAGGTAGGGTAAACGCGGATTCCGACAACACGAAGGACAGGGTTGCATGCTTGGAAGAGTAAGTATCCCATATTGACCAGTGACACATGTCTAGTAATGGGTACAATTACGTTGTCGGTCCCCGGAAGTGTACGGAATGCGCATGTCACGCGACCCATATCCTGGCTGCTATGTAAACGGTATCACTACTGTAAGATGAGTCATTTTGCAATCCAAATGCTCCAAAACCAAATTATTTACCAATCACGGATACCCATGTCCTAAATCATAATGTATCGGTTAGGCAAAAGCATTCGATAGGAGTGTTTCTGGTTATGAGTTAAAAGTGAACAACACGCCTCGTCGAGAGGTAGGTAAATATGTGGCTTTCATGTTTATAATAATTTAACCACTGTTGATGAAAACTGAGGATGTAATCAGCTGTAGAAATTATTAAAATACATGAAAGAAGCATCATTACTCATATTTGCAACGACATGGCGAAACGAGCTGATTTTCCGAGATCAGGAGGTTAAATTTTGAATAGTTTTCACGACTCCCGATTGTTAAGGTCAATATCAGCTCAATCACCTAAGCAGTAGAACTATTTTGACCACTCTAGGGGCGATTTATGCATGTTGAAATTAAAGTATTCTGCTATTTGTTATTTTGGTGTTTGTATTTTGTCATCCAAACGGGTGAGGTAACGCTTTATGGGATATGTTATGATTTAATAGATTGGTTATAATTAAGGGGAACAGTCGTTATTGACCTTGACAATCGAGAGTCGTGAGGACTATTCAAAATTCAACCTCCTATTTCATAAACGAAAACACTCCAAACAAATGTTCTTGCATAGCTGTTACACGTATGATTTAGGGTATGGGTAGCCGTGCAAATAGAGCCAAGAATATTCAGAATAAGACACACTTGTATCAAACAGTTAATTATACTGTCCAAAGAATAACTTATTTTCACAATATCTTTAAATTCCGTTGACATATTTGTTTACATTGAACACATGCTGAACTGAGAAAGTCATAAATATTAACTCTGTGCAGAATATGAGTGTGCAGAATTTACAACAGATGATATTTTGATAAAACATGGACCATTGTTTACTGATCGCATTCAAAACTCCAGTAAAGTATTATTCTGAACATGACACAAATGTCAAAAAATTCAAATTTGGGGTCAGAAACACTTCTTTTTCAAATAAAAACGTCTTTCGGCGTACTGTTTTAGCACTTTTTTATGGTGACCGGCAACATGAATTCGTTCCCTTGAAATATATATCTCAAATAGGCAAACGGGCTAATTCCTTGTTAAAATTAGAATGTAAAGAACGGTTAAACAATTTGTATGGAACACATCAGACAGCATTCTACCCAAAGTATTTACCTCAGTGTTAAAATATATAAAATCTGAAAGCAAAATACAATAGCAATGTTTACGTTCACAAAAGACACTTGTAGATTATTTCAACATGGGTATACGCGAAATTAAAGGTTCAAGTAACTTGTGTAATCCAAGAAGCTAGTGATGTATCAATCACAAACTGACCGTTTTATTTCTCTGTATGTTATCCTATCGTTATGTATTTCAGAACCCACAATATATGTAACAGTTGTCTCAGCAACTTAACGTTCATATGTTATTGATTTGTGGGAATTTAAAATAAAGTCATTCTTACAAGGCTTGCTGGTGAACTGTTAGTCCCCGAGGGTCTCAACAGCCCAGTAGCTAAGTCCTTCGTTACTAGCTTGAAAATACGGATGTATATTTAATTGCTGTTATAAAATTTAGAAATTCATTTCAAAATTAAGGATTATCTCCCTCATGCATAGCTCTTATCCTTGGACGAATTTGGCTCCACTTGTCTGGCACGCTGTTTTTGGCTATATTTAGATCTAAAACGTCATAGTTATCTCGGATTTCAAACATTTCGCTTGAACATCACTGAAGAGACATTATTTGTCGAAATGCGCATCTGGTGCATCAAAATTGGTACCGTATACGTTTTACATTTACTCTTTGAGCACTAAACCAATCGAATTAAACTATTTTACTAGACCTGGCCTTACATTCACTAACCCTGACAAACTATCAATACATATATTGACAAACTTTACGTTTGAACTAAAACGTATTTCATCATAGACATAGTCTCATAATTGATGTTTTCATTCCAAAACTTGCTATTTTTCGGAATCTCTAGATTATACCCGACTCGGACAATATTCAGTCTATTAAGAATACGATGACCTCGACCATTTAATTTCTTTCTATTTTATCAATCTGTTTTGTTTCTTCCATACGTGCTCTTCTCTTCTCTTGGGGCATCTTTCTTTGCGGACAAAACTCCGTATTTAAATAGAAAAAAAAAAAACCAGCTATCAGACGTAATTTATTAATTTCATCAAATTCCCTTGCATTAAATAGAAATAAACTGTGGTGAATTAAAATGAGTTCAATTGTATCTTCCATATATCTAAACCAGACAAAAGTTTACACACTTTTTGACATTAATTAACAACGAGTATTTGTCGTAAACATCACTTCCGACTGCGACTTATTGATTACAACTAAGGATATATAATGTGTCATCACGCGTTTTACATCTGTTCACAAATACCTTCCACTTATTGTCTTGTTAAGAACAAAATACCTAGTGAAACAATATGAATTTGAATTCATTTTTTTTAAAACACGACCAGTCAGATTAGTACGCAGCTCAGTTAAGGCTATCCGAGAAAAACCACAATGCTGTTATAAATGTACCTCTGTGCACTTCGCACCATATGACGTCAAAATGTAAAAGTACGTCACAGCGTACATGTTCTGATAGCTGTATCGCGGGAAAATGTCATAATATTTTGTCGTTATTTACTATTGTTATCAAGTTATAATCTGTATACGTGAAAACATTTCTTGTCGAATGATTATATATATTATTCCTTTATGATATAAAATCATTCTCCATTTTTAATATATAGTATGCACGAAGGTGATATTCATATTATATTGTGACCTTGAAATCGCCCCCAATCTGAATGACTGATATGTTTAAAAATTTCCTCATGTACATAAATAATATTATACTACATGTTCTTCGCACACTGATGTTGACTACAGCTGATTGTCTTGATATTATCAAGATATAGGGATCACGGTGAGTGTGACCGGTTGGCAGAGAATGTTTACTCCTCGTAAGCACCTGGTCTCCTATAACGAACAAGAGATATATCCCATATCCCCTGTAAGCAATACAAAATAGAGAGTTCGGCATACACGGGACCCTGGGTGTACAGGGGGTGAAATGAGGTGTGTAAGAGGGGTAAGGATACCCTTTATATGTAAATATATAAATAATAAAATAGTGTGGCATCCTATTTTGACTTTGCAATAAAGATAGAAACCTTGAGCAATGAAGATAGGTACATTAATATTCGATATAAGTTACCTATATTTCTATCCGTTTTTTTTTTCTTTCACTTTTCTTTTAATCTCACAAACCTCTAATCGAAGTGAACGTATTTTGCACATATTTTGACTTACGGGGGTTTGGAGGCAGATAAACTAAATATACAACATACTTATATAATATGCTTATACATCAACATCCCTCGTCATTGAAATTCCCAGTATTGTATTTCAGCAGAGTTTGATATTTCCCTGCATTTCCAAATATATTCCCGTTATTGTATACAGGCATTTTAATTACAAATAAACTTTATGAAGTCTAGATATATACCTATATATATACATAAACCACCTACATACTTTTATATTCGTATTCTTTTAACTATAGGGCTTGTCATAACTGGTGATGCTGATATTATTTCGAATAAAAACCTAAACTCACTTATTTTGATAGGCCATCAATTAAAGAACACCGCTCTTTCAATTGGAAAAAAATTGCATGCGTATTATGAATTCGGTTAAACATTATGCTCAGGCTATGGGTTAAATATGAATTGGAAAAACTTTCATCGAAATGAAATAGGTTGATAAAACGTATCAAAGGAATATCTAAATAAGATTTTAGACGAAGGGGATCAAAAGTTGTTGCCATCTCTTCGTCTGTGTTTACTAAATTAGAAGTGATAAAAATCATATAGATTAAATGAGAAAAATGTTTTAGTTCCAGCTAAAAAAAATGTCGATAGGGATCGTTATTACAACTAGATTTTAAACTAACTTGCCATTGATTTCACATCTGATAATCCTATTTACATCCCCTTACCCTTTCAAAAGACGAGTTTCTTAAAACCATGATTCGGTTTTAATTATATTTCATAACCAAGAGAATGCAACGAATTGAAACAATATAGGTACCTTACCTATGCTTTGCTCGCCAACTTCACAGACTTTTACAAAAGTACATTGCTGGATCCAGTGTATCTTTGATCAAACCCTTATCTTTGATCCTCACGAAATTATTAGGAGCTGTGGTAGAATAAGTTGAATCCTGTTGTGCTACAACCTACAACAGAAGTAGATTAAATGAAGTGTGGATCCTAAATTATTCTGAAGAACTTTTAGTGAATTAGAAATCACAAAAATAATTTATAGTCAACAACATAACCGCCTATGCTTTTTCAAGGCTTCGTAGACACTTAATAACTAGACTTGTTTGCCATCATGAACAGTTGCTTCTTCAACAAAAAATAGTACATTGAAATATATGCATCAAGTGATCAGTCTTTCAAAAATGACTTTGTCCAACACCACTTTGATTGTACACACGCGTACTCAGATGTTGATATGAGAAAATAAGCTGGAGTCCCTCATTGACAATGTCTTTGTAGTATTTGGTATTCAGGGCTTTCAACATTTTCTTGTATTTTCCACGATGGGAATTGTGCTCCTTTATTACGCTGATATTCTGAAGAGAAAAATATTCAATTAATGAACTCGTACATGTAATATGTATGTTATTGTAGTCGTAATCTTGTCATTTAAATATCTCTACGACGTTTTATTTATAAACATTAGTTATTTTCATTTATGTTTCGATTCTATAAATCCCAGTGAACTCCACTATTGGAAAACTGTTAAATATTTCAATTAATATAACTGTTGATGGTAATTAAAATACCACATTATCACAAACGGGAAAAAAATGTTTCCCCATCGTGAATTTCCTATATGTATGTACCAACATTCCACCATCCCCTGCATTATGAATTTATGAAGTTAACAAACATGGATCAGTTTCATAACTGTATACATTGGGTATAATCTGTCTTTACCTTTTATTTAATGTAATATCAACAAATATATTAATCACCCATCAACACTATTTCTTTACATCAATACATTAATGAATTTGTAAGTTTATGCTAAAGGAGGAAAATATTTTGATATCAATTATATTTCGATTTTAAATGTATTTCAAAGGGTTTACAATAAAGTTTACAATAGTTAAATTGAATTGTCGAATCATACAAAGCTATTGTTTACCACATGAAAGGTTACCTTTGTTTACCTGTAAAGCACACTACCATATACACCAAGAGTCTGCCTCCAGGTAAACACATTGTGAAGGAGCCGTCTTCCTCCAAACCGGGCCTCTCATATACACACTTTCTTAAATATATTTTCAATACACATCTTTGAATACAATTGTTCTACAATGTATCTATATGTATTTAAAGCCTGTTTCACTGAGACATATAAATTCTCACTGTTAGAAGAGGTTTCATTTAGTTTACAATTCATTTTATCTTCACCTCATATTTATAAATCTGCAGTGCAATGAAAGAAATAAAAATGTTAAGAGCCTCTGATAGATTTGTTTCATTATAAAATCCTATGACAATATGTTTCCAAGATATGTCAATATTTAATACATTGTTAATCCTTTTCCATATTCTTTTAGACGTTCTGCCGGCATATATAAGGTGTTCTATGTTTTCAATTTCACCACAGTTTTCACAATATTTTTGTATATTTGGATTCCATTTGCTAACATTCAAATTATTATTCAAAATTGTATATAACAATTGATAGTTAAACTCTGATATTTGGGGGTTTTTTGAAAAAAAATCGACTTTTAGTAGATAAATTGTCTTCCATCAATATTTTGAAATATTAAACCTTTCTGTTCAAATGTTTCTGTAATTGGCTTAATGAATTTGTTATCAACTAATATGTCATATAAGAAAGATCATTTAATATTCAATATATTAACAAAGCTATATCCTTTAAATAATACATGTATGAAAGGTGAAGATAACGAACAGTGGCCAACCCCATAAATCCTACAAGTAATAGAAAATAGATGGTTAGGCAAACACGGACCCCTGGACACACCGTGAGTGGGGTCATGTGCCTAGGAGGAGTAAGCATCCCCTATCGACCGGTTGATTTAATATCAATACAGGAAGTTGTTTTTGCAGTGAAATATACCTGTAAAGCGGTTGAACATTTTTTTTTTAAATATAGTATTCACAGATAATACTGTTTCTATGAGAGATTAAATCTTGATAATATTTTAAATATCCAAATACACCATTATTATCATATAAGTCTTTGGTGTATAGAAGTCCTGACTTGACCCGATTATGAAAATAAATTGGATGGTTTTTGACCTGAAAAGGGCTTTTTTTTTCCAAATTGGTAAAAATAAGGATTCGTCTAAAGTAGTCATAGAGATATATTTATCTGGTGTGTCCAGGGGTCCGTGTTTACCCAACTATCTATTTTGTATTGCTTGTAGGAGTTATGAGATTGATCACTGTTCATTATCTTCACCTTGCATTTAATCATTGTGGTTTTGTTAAAAACGCAAATTACTTCTTAATAGAACAACGTCAGAAATGTAATATATTTATATTCTTGCACATTTCTTAAGTTTGTTTTAATTGTATATCTCAGCGATAAATTTTCTTTTTGAAAAAAGCTGCCGCGATGGCCGAGAGGTTAGAGCGTTTGCCCCAGATGCGGAAGGGCGGGGTTCGAATATTGGTCGCGATGGACCTAAGTCGTTAAAACAAGTAGTAACAGTACCATCGGCAAACATTCGACATCAGGTGTGAATGTCACGGGTCGTCGGATATGACCTTAAAACGGATGACCCATCTCACAGTAGGTGTGGCACGCTAAAGAACCTTCACTATGCAATGACCGTAAGCGCCGAGCATAGGCCTAAATTTTAGATCTTCGCCGGTCTTGGCGACGTGTCCATATGAATGTAAAATTCTCGAGGGAGATCTCAAGCAAGAAACAATAATTTTTTTTTTTTTTTTTTTGAAAAATATGTTCAAGAAATGTTAAGAGACTGGATTTAGTACTTAGCAGACGTGCAATACAAGAAGCTTTTAATGAGAAAAACTTGGATTCAGCACCAAAAATACTGATTCCATCTTTTAATTTCTTTCCAATAAGTGGATGTCTTTTGATTCTTTCCCCTTTATTACAAAGAAAATTAAATATTTTACTGTTCATTTCCTTAAAAAATTCCTCAGGCGGATTGAGAATTATCGACGCATTGCATTGTAATTTAGAAATAATGAGATTATTGATTATTTCTTGTTTGCCAAAAATTGTCAAATTTCATTTTTCCCCAGTTATCGAGCATGCTAATAATTTGATAAATTGTTCCTATCCGATTGTTTTGGGACACAATGTGTTGTTATATCCTATAAATATACCCAATGTTTTAACTGGATTATTTGTTATAATTAGAGTTTCAATCATTTCACGTGTGTTTTTAAAGAACCTAGCAATATACATTCTGATTTATTTAGATTAAGCTTTAGACCTGCGAATCCAGATAATTGTTTTAATGTTTTAATTGCTTCCTTTACTTATTGCACATCCTTTAAGGGGTTTGTGGAATCATGTACATGTTGTGTATTTTTGTTATATCTTTGTTAATTCCAATTTCAAAACCATGTATTGTGTCAGAAGATCTAATTCGTGTAGCTAGCATACCTGTTGTGATGATGAACAGTGATGGTGATATTGGACATCATTGACGAATGCATCTAGTCATTTTACAAGTTTTAGATATGTAACCGTTATTCTTTACTCGAAATAAAACTTTATCGTAAAATGTTGTAATCCAGTTGCTAAAAATTGTTCCAAAATTTAAAGCTTTTAAAGTTTCAATCATAACACTTTATTCTACGGTATCAAAGGCTTTTTAAAAATCTAAAAATAATAAATTGTCATCTTCGTTCTGAACTTAACATAAATCAAAATATCTTGAATTTATCGAAAATTATTCCCTAAATATCTGCCTTTAATAAATGCTGATTGGTCTATATTTATAAATTTTCATATGACTGTTTGTAAACGTTTAACCAAAAGAAATGCTCGAATTTTATAATCGCAATTTGTTAGACTAATTCGTCTATAATTTCTAACATTTGACTTTTTACCTTTTTTTTTAATAAATAATACTTATTATTGACAGCCTTTGTGATTTTGGGAGCTTTTTACTTTCAGCAGCTTTCATCAAATAACTGAAAAAAAAATAATGCCTTATATCATTCCAGAAAATGTTGTAAAGTTTAACTGGTATAGCGTCTGTACCTTGAGATTTATTGTTTTTCATATTTTTTATTCCGTCTTTGAATTCGAATAAAGTTTAGAGACCCTCGCATATATTTTTTTCACATTCTTTAGTTTATTTTCAATATTTGTTTCTCCGATGTAATTCTTGATTCTACGCTTCCCTTATCCGAAGAATACAGGTATTCATTAAAATGGACAGGGGATCCTTACTCCTAATATACACCTGGTTTCACATTTGGTGTGTCCAGAGATCCGTGCTTGCCCAACTATCTACTTTGTATTGCTTATAGGAGTTATGAGATTGATCACTGTTCGTTATGATCGCCTATGTGGTCCGAAAAATGATTTTAAGCAAGACAGAACAAAGCTTATGATACGTAGTAGCATTGATCTGCATAAAAACCTACACATGAGGATGTGGTTGATAATATCAACCTTCCACTAGACAAGTATGCAGTAGTTTTAATCATATCACTGGCAGTGGTAGGTCATTGGTTAAAACGTCCACATGGTAAACCAACATATTTTGAGCCCAAGACCCATGAATCACCCACCATAAGAAGTGAGAGTCACGTATTTTAGTAACTTGTTTTAAAACAGATCTTCGATGTTGTGGTGGGTTCTGACACGTTTAATAATCACCAATGAGACGGCTATGAACGTTAAACGTTAACATAAATATATGACGAAACGAAACATAGGTTCTTAAAGAATCTTCTTAGGACGCTCCTATATTTACCTCCTCGATTTAAAATCCGATGCCACCAATTATGAATACGTAGAGGTAGCATGAAAGCAGAAAAAAAACTTCGGAAATCAAGTTCATCACATCCAGTGGTGATGTTTGACTGTGGCCAATCACATTGTTTGGTTCTGATATATACCAAAGTTATTTAGAAAACATTTGTGAAAGTTGCAATACACTATATTCACTGGGTACATATTACGTATAATTTATTTAATTTATAAACCAAAATGCGTTTTATTGACTATTGAAAGACGAAGATAACGAACCGTGATCAATCTCATGAAGCCTATAAGGCATACAAAATAGAACCCCTGGACCACTAGCAATACCAGGGACCAGGTACCTAGGAGGAGTTAGTACCCCCTGTCGACAGATAACACCCGGCGTGAACCCTATATCTTGATCAGGTAAACGGAATTATCCGTAGTCATAATCAGTGTGTAAAGAACTGTCTAAAAATTGGTATGAAACACGTCAGAGAGCATTTGACCTAATTATAGGTTGTATTTGGGAACTAGATCATCATAACGACCATATAATTTGCTGATTCTAAATGTGATTGTTGGAACCCCTGTTCCATCAGCTTGTTTGTCAGTAGCCTGCTTCGATTTAAAAACCTGACAACACGCAGAAGAACATCTTGGGTATCGAATCATGTGACTGCACCTTTGTAAATTATAAGCATGACTATTGCTGGAAGTGTCTGTAAAGTAATGTAACCATGTTTCCAAGGTCATTTGTTAAGAAGTAGAGTAGTGACTATGAATCACACCATCCGTTATCGAAAATAATTTAAAGAAAGTATAGCATTTATACAGTTACTGCTATTAACTGTTATCCGCAGTCAAAATCAGTGTGCCAAGAACGGCTCAACAATCGGTATGACACACGACAGATAGCATTTGGCCCAATGGTAGGTTGAATTGACGAACTAGATCGTTATAATGACCATTTAATTTGCGAATTGCTGACTTCAATGGATACTGTTGAAATCACTGTATCATCAACTTGTTTGTCAGTAGCCTGAACCAATCTAAAAACTGACCATACGAAAAACAAGTTCTTGCGTATCGAACCAGTTGAGATAGCTGAACATTATATGCAGGTGAGAGTTGAAGACTACTGGATACATATAGGAGTTGTTGATGGAGAAGCTAATTCCGTAAATCCCAAAAAAGGAATGCAAAATTGACCATTGGCCAAAGGCAGACCTTTGAAGACAATGTCAAGTTGTGGGTGATTAACCATAGTCTTTCCGCACCAGGAGCTATATTCAGCACATACAATATCTATTGTTCATTTAACAAACTCCTCTCGCAAATATATTACTTCGCCCAGCAAAATAAACCCGCGATAGTATATCTTCGTTTTGACTAAAGTCATGCTTAAGCAACTGCGCTGTGAATTGCCATGTTTTCAGCAGAATGATTGTTTGGAACGTGTAACTGACCGCAATTCTGAGTATAAACTACAAATCAAACGCTGTTATGGTATATGTTGTGCCGTTATGTTAAATTCCTGTAGCATTTTAAAAAATCCAAATGACATATTAGATCACATGTATGGTATCTGAGTACAAAATAAATCTTCCCATTCCATGCTATTGTGTGTGTACCTCCATCCATGCATTTTACTTTTTTTTTCCAAAATCACGTTTCCCAAGCATTTGTATACAGTGTATAGGGTAATATATATCTAAATAAAGTATAATAAGGGTCAACATTTTATTCATTCCCTGGATATTCAAAATTAATTCCAATATTTAACGAACAAAATAATTCCTAGTTGATATCAAATAGAATCAGTCGTTATGTAAACCGAGAAAGGAAACGTCATCTCCAGTGTTCAGAAGTAAACGTTACATCAATTATACACCATCAATAGTAGTATATAGCAAGCAGAATCAATTCAAATCTAAATGCAGTAAATAGAAATATATCTAGTATGTAGTTCATGACATAAAATATAGTATTCTAAATAGCTATATGTTATCGCTAATAGAATCAATCCTATTCGATGAAGAGGTGAAGAAAATCAAAAGTGATAAATCTATTAAATTATTACTAAATTAAGAGTTGGACAAATACGGCCATTCGACATACCAAGGTTGTAATGAATCGCCAAAAGGGAAGTACTGCATCCCTTATCGATATGTCACACATTATCTTCACCTTTCAGATGGAAAATTGAATTCCTATGAAAAGCAAGATCAATCTAAATGTACAGCAAACAAAATAAGTCATAGCGTACAGTACACAAAATCAATCTTAGTGTTTACCAAGTAAAATCAGTCGTAGTGCATGGCCAAAAAAAAATCAATTTTAGTAAAGAAAAATTCTTAGAAAGTAACAAATATATTCAATTTTATTATCGCTTGATTCCCTATTGTTTAACGTCCCCCTTGATAATATTCCACTCGTATGGAGACGTTACCATTGCTGGTGAAGGGCTGCAAAATGTAGGCCTATGCTCGGCACTTATGGTCTTTAAGCAGGGATGGATCTTTATCGTGCAAAACCTGCTGTGATACGAGGACCACCCTCATTTAGTCACCTTTTGCGACAGCCAAGTGATATTGGGGACCTACGGTAACTCGGGTCGTCATTGAATTTAATATAATCGTTATTGTTATTATCATGTTGTTATTGTGATAAGTCAATATTAACAAATTATTAGCATTCATACCTCAGTTACTTCTTGTTAACACCTTTCAACATTAACCGTAACTTCAGAAGTCTGCACGGGTCTCCTAATTTTACAACTGGACAACTTGAAATGTATTGCCAAAATAAGAATAATGTTGGTTTCCCCAGTTTCGATCTAAAGTAAGGAACTAGGTGACGAAGTCACGATTACAATGAGTATTTACATTGTATATAGTGTAGCATAGATACAATTTGTAACGTGTAAAGGTCACCCAGTTAAGTGCTGATTTCGCTCGTTGTTACTTTACTTGCGTGATCAGGGGAGAGACCCAACAGCATATTTTGAAAAGATAGCTCATTATCGAGGCAGTATAAGTTTCATCTGATACAGTTCGCTACACACACCCCTGCTCGGGAAGCTTTGCCCAGATGCTTAGTGTGAGTCCTTTCTGAGTCTTTGGCACCTGCTTAGTAACGACACCCGCTGTTCCCGTTGACAACAGTCGTCGTTCCCTGACGTCCTTATCCAAAGATTCGAAGATACTCTAACTCAAGAAGGCCTCCTAGCAAACACCAACATTTGATATAAATTGAACCTTTGTATTCTTCCCCACCTCTGTTATCTGTAACTGTGTTAAAGCTATGTTTCGTCCCTACATTGCATTATTGTTATCCATGATACTGTCCTTGAGTTCGCAAAAAAAAAAGTTAGTTACCTGTGGCTAGTCTGCTCTTCTGTAAGGATAACCTCTATTTTTAATCGTTTTGTCTCGCATTCTCCAGCTCCCTTTGTTGTTGGACGTCCGCATTTTCCAGATGAGACATGCAATTTTGAAAGATGAAAATATGATTAGTATGCATGTCTTCCTTTTCAGTCTTCATGGCGTAATATTGATGAGGTATCCTGTTGAGCTTCTCTGTCATCCCTGAGCTTTAGTTTTCTTGAACGTCCACAGAGGCCCTGGAGTATTTGTTTTTCATTTGCGTGAGCTGTGCTTGTCAGTAAGTCTCTTTTCTCCCAACCTTCCTGTGAGTTTGGTTATTTAACTCTTGATAACGTTTTGTTCTGACATCTACATATCCCAGCAGTCATTATACACTTGTCTCTAACAAAGCCTTAATTTCTCCATTAGCTCCCAATCCTCCTAACAGTGTTTCACCAGCTCTATTAATTTCTCTCACGTCTCATCTGTCTGGCTTGAGCTTCATTATATTCAGGATTTATTGCCGTGAAGTATACTACTTTTTTACGTCTTTGCTTCAATAGTTAATTATCCTCTTTCAAAGATGAAACGTTCTGCTGCTGTTCTTCACACAATACCCTAACTTCTCGATATTCACTGATTTTTGTTTTTTCTTTTCCTTCACAGATCTTCGCTAATCTAATATAAGTTTTTCTTCCCCGTTTTCATGCATCAAACATAACTGGGTTTGAGTAGATTATTCTCACATATGAGTTTTTGATATTTGAAATTTTCCGTATTCAGTTTTTGCAGCATTTATTCCATAATATCATATTTATTGCATTCTTCACTGATGATTTTTTTTCCGTTGTGACGACATCGTATGAGATACTCTGGTTAGCTGTGCATCTACGAATATTTGTTATACTTTGTTCAGCAGTCAATGTATTTTTGATGAAAATTTCAGATTATAGTCTTGATATTGTCTTCTCATGTTCTGCAGCTGAGTTCCACAGGTTCCTATCAAGGTAATTACGTAATCGCTGTTTCATGGAAGAATGAAATTGAAAAATATTTAGCCTCAAATCTGGACTAAGTTGAGTAATGTAAGTGAACCATCCTTCAAGCAAAAACATAACTCCTATGTCTCTCTACAAA
Source organism: Ostrea edulis (assembly GCF_947568905.1). Taxonomy (NCBI): domain Eukaryota; kingdom Metazoa; phylum Mollusca; class Bivalvia; order Ostreida; family Ostreidae; genus Ostrea; species Ostrea edulis. The sequence continues at coordinate 72,163,605 of NC_079171.1, forward strand.
ATCTCTTTGAAATCATGTTTGATTGAATCCACAAGAATTTTTAGATTGTGTTGTTTTTTTACCATTGAAAATTGGCATACTTTGTGTGGGCTCATTAAGATTAGGAGTTTCATGATTCTCTTGAAATTGGTTCGTATTGTTGCACAAATTGTGTCCAATGTATTCATTTCAATATTCAAATATCCGCACATTGTCACTGGATATATGGTAATGAAAGTTTATATTTCTATCATTAACCTGATAAGAAAATGGTGATTAATTCATTGGTTGTCTTCACATGTAACTGCCAGGTATAGTTTCTTCCGAGTTTTTGTTATAGTCATCATTGTGATTATGCATTTAATATTTGACATCGCATTTGCCACAGAAACATATCACTGGGTCAAATGCTGTTTGACGTTTTTCATACCGAGATCTTTCTTGACACACTGATTTTGACTATGGATAACTCCGTTTACCTGATCAAGATGCAGGTCCCACGGTGGGTGTGACCGGTCGACGGTGAATGCTTAATCCTTCTAGGCACATGACCCTACCTCTAGTATATCCAGGGATCCATGTTTACCCAACTCTCTATTTTGCATTGCTTATACGAGTTATGGTATTGATCACTTTTATTTCCCTCTCCTAATTAAGATTAATCATTGGAGAGAATAACATACTTTTTCACCTATTCATTATGTTTACACTTCATTAACAGCTAAGAAGAAAAAAACGCTGTCGTCAATTGTTACGAATTTATTTGATAAAGAACAAGTTTAAAAATTAACATATCTATTTAATTAAATATTATTACATTAAATAAATAATTTCAAACTGTTAGTGTCCTTGACTCAGTTATATCTTCTTCACACCTGTCAACGTTAACCGTGACTTCAGAACTCTTCACGAGCTCTTATTTTTACAACTCGACAACTAATTACTGACAAGTAACTCTGATCACTAAGTCAAACTGCTAACGACATTCTGTATTTATACGTAACAGATGCTTATCAAGACCCGGATTTAAATAAGTAGATATCTAAGTCACCATTACAATGAGTATCTATGTGTTTTAAAAGCAAGACATATATAAGAAAGTATATCAATAGATCAAGAAAAACAGAGAAAGATTCGTTACTTTTCAAGCTGTGCCACATTCTCAACATAATCACGGTTATTTCTAATTATAAACAACAAGATCAGGATCGAGATATCCATGAAATCGTCCGAATTCCTGTAATGTTGAGGGGATAAAAAGCAGTATGTAAAGATTTCCCGATGTATGTCAAGTATAAACGATGAGACATATGTTTTATAATAATAAAGTGACAATATAACGTAGTAAATGATACTACTGTAGTAGGGATTTGTATAGAGACAAACTGCACAAAACACAAAAATCAACCAAAATCTGCCTTTTCTCTATAAATAAATAGACGTTACATAAAAAATTATAACAAGTATACAGTAAACAAAATTATTCTTAGTGTATGTTAAAGAAAATAAATACCAATGTGTAGTAAACATAATCAATTGTAATAGATTGTAAAGAAAATAAATCCTAGTGTAAAATAAAATATATATATATATATATATTCTAGTGTATAGTACAAAATCAACCCCAGTTTAAAGTAAACAAAATCAAACACTACTGTGAAGTAGATAAAACCAATCCTGAAGTATACTAACCAAAATCAATCTTAGTGTGTAGTAAACATAACAAATCCAATATATAGTAAAAAAATCAATGCTAGTGTAAAGTAAACAAAATTAAACCGTGCAGTAAACACAATTAATCACAGTGTATACTAAATTAATGCATCTGTACAAATTGTACAGCAAACAAACAATAGTACATAGTAAACGTAATCAAACCTAGTGCATGCCATATCAAATTAATCCTTGTGTACGGTAAACGAAATTAACCCTAGTGTGTAGTAACGGAAATGAATCCCAGAGTGTTGCAAACATAATCAACTCTAGTGTATAGTAAACAAAATAAATCCTAATGTATCGTAAAAAATAGACACTCATATATATCAAACAGATTAAAATATAGTGTGTGGATAACGATATGAATATTGCTGATCATATTGAATCTAATTTGTCAATGTCGACAGAGTCAATGTTAAATGATGTTGAAAAACAACACCGGTTGACAATAATTGATGCAGTAATTAGAGTGGGTATTATCTTTATTGAAATGGACAATACATTCGATGGTGTTTTTACACTTGCTAGGCGTCTATTAGGAGATGACGTCCTTCAATTTTATTCCCCAAATCCAATACGGAAGTTTTCATATGTGCATATACTAGATTTTTATTCTGTCGAAAGTGTTCAAAGAGTTCGTACATTTAAAACACAGATCGCTTATCATAGTATATGCTAATGTATGTAGTGGAAACTACTGCATTTATTGTATTGTGTATGCTAATAATATCACAATAATAGTCGTAAAAAGTTACAATATATTTATCTTAATTCAGGTTGTTGAAACTTCGGTATACTGTTATTAAAATCAATTCATTGGCCAGTAACCTCTCTAACAATCGAGATGTTAGTCTATCGATAACATCTCTATCCAATTAGATGCACAGATATGAAGCAGATAAAGAGGACTAAGTGGTATCGACTATGCTATATCGACTCCGAATTATTGATAGATAAACTGTCATTAATATAGCTAATGTTGAATTAAATGTCACATCAAATTTGTTTTGTAATCACGTGACCAAATTCCATTAAACTACAATCACAGTAGTGTTATGTGCAAACAGAAGAAACTATGTTATCCAACTAAGGCAGCTGTATCGAATCATATTCAGCAAGGAACTTCTCTAATTATCGTATTAAGCATGACTTACTACGTACAGAAGAGTGTATGATGTGTTATTTTGTTTTGGTGTATCTTTTTTACGAAATTCTAATATTGACATCATATTTATTTTCTAATTCTGACAAGGACTCGGCTTCGATATTATCCTAGATATCATCAATTAATGATATACCTAACAAATGATGAATTCATGCATTGTAGTGACAAAAACAATTAATGTAACACAACCAGTTGTGTTAATTGAGTTAACAATACAAGGGATATGTACATTTCAAAGGTAACGTGATCATATATTAAAAGTTAGCTGAATACTTAGCTATTATAGCTAATTATCAAATAACCATGCATACATGTAAGGTCACGTACTTGAGAGACCTCAATAACGTTAATACTTACTATGATACATTAACTCATATCAAGAGACACACACGCCGTCTTAAAGTTATGTTCGAAAGACTTTAGACTCTCAATTGGCTTTCCACAAGCTGAAATATAAAAGACAGGTACCAACTTTCAGTGTCGTAAGATAGATGATTGAACACGTTTGTTTCATAAATACGCCATTCGCATCAAAATGTTGCAGGAAATTGTTATTGTAAATGTAAAATGTTACTGACCATCTACACATACACACATAAGAGTCTCGTCAAAAGAAACCGTATCGTCAGTTCTGATTTCATACATTCTCGCAAGTCAATAAAAATAATGGTTCAAAATATATCTAAAATTTTCAGTATGTCAACAATGACACATAAACGCCGTCTTAACGTTATATTCGAAAGATCTTAAACTCTCAATTGTTATACCACAAACTGGTGAATGAAATCTAGTTACCAACTTTCAGCATCGTAATATTGAGGATCGAATACGATTTCTATGAGTACGTCATTGGCATCAAAATAATGCATGGTATCGTAATGTAAATATAAAATGTTACTTTCCATAATGCAGGTAAAAGTCTTCTCATTAGAAACCGTGTCCCACATTTTTGATTTCATATATCTTTTGCAAGTCAATAAAAATATTGATTCAAAATATATCCACGATTTTTACAAAGCATTACATCCATGGCTTTATTTTTTTATTGTGATAGAGGAAATCCATATAGAATGGACTCGAGGTTTTATTCCATATACTTTAATCCAGGTGTGTGTAGATTGCTGTAAATAAATTGGCGTTCTTTGAAAAGATACAGTATTTATCTATCGATTCATTCAAACACCTTACATCTCTAAAGGCAAAAACCTAAAAGTACAGATGCACAATGAAATATCACAAAAATGTAGGAATTCAATATCCAAATACCCAATCACGTCAAAATAGTTTCCAAAATATTTCAGGCATTGAATTCCTGACATGCGAAATCATTGCATTATTGGTCAGTCATAATTCACACGAAAGATAAGCAGTTTGATAGTGGACAATATTAACAATTCTTTACAACTTGTCATTGGGGTATATGTTGTCTGGTGCGCTGAAACGAACCGTTACGCACTTCTTTGCAAGCTTATTTTCATGTCGGATCAAACCTCTTATCTGGTTAAGGGAAATAGTTCGCACAGGGTGTGACCGGTCGACATAATATGCTTACTCCTCTTATCACTTGACCCTACCCCTGGTGTGTTCGAGAGTCCGTCTTTCCAAACTCTAATTTTTGTATTCCTGAAATCAGTTATGAGATCTAGCAATATCGTTACTTTACGTTTTAATTGCACAACTCAAACATGCGTAACGCCGACTGTTATCGACCTTAACCTCAGAAAATAAAAGTTAAGATGTGCTCACTCTTAATCGAACATGGACTACAAATTCTAGATAGTGCAGTCACTGTTTGACCGGTCGACAGGGGATGTTTACTCCCCCTAGGCATCTGTTCCCATCGCTGGTATATCCAGGACTCCGTGTTTCCCCAACGCTCTATTTTGTATTGTTTATAGGGGTCACGGGATTGATCATTGTTCGTTATCTTCGTCTTCCATTGTAAATATGCAATCCAAGTAAGTACAATTTGAAAATCAAAGAAGCCAGTCCATGAAGAATAGAAGTATTTTTTACCACATGTATGCATGGGCCAAAGCTACATTTGGGAAGAACGGGATTCAGTCTTAGATCACATGGTAACCCTAAAGCTTCCAAATCGGTACACATGTACCTTTGACAAACATTGGCATTACAAACTCAAAATGTCTTTCATTCGGAGATCCCATCAGCAATGCTATGTAATGCTGAAAAACAGACGTGACTGTTCAATGTAACGAGCTTGAACAACATACATGAGTGAATCTCCGGAAAATTACTAATATCAAATGTCAGCATTCTGCAAGTTCTATGGTCGGTATAGCGATCTAGTATGACAATACAAACTATCATTAAGTCAATTGTTATGTATGTGCTAAGGTAAACTAGTAATAAAATTTACAATTTGCCTGTTGAAAGGTACCCCCCCCCCAACGAATCATATATATCACTGTTCGTTATCTGCACCTTGCATATATCACATTTTCATGAAACCATGGGGTATAGCCTATTTGATTTCAATAATCTGATTATCTACAAAACAGTGTCACCTCATTATGGGAATAATTAGAGGGGTAGTTCTGAATCGTGTCACTTGTTGTTGAAAACATTTCAACAGCCATTTATTAATAATATATACAATGTTGACATCATTCAATATCATTAACAAAGTAATGTAATGCGAAATCCATCGTCCTTGTACATACTACTTTTCTGTTCTCTCAAACTTATTTATAATTCCCAAAGTTCATAGCAAAAAATGGTTATCATAGTTTGTATTGTAAAGTCTACCCTGGGAATTGTTTAATTGTTTAAAGAATCTAGCGGATGACCCATAATGTAAATGAAATGTGTGAATATATCGAAAGGTGATCACTCTCATAAGTCCTATAAATAATAGAAAATTAAGAGTACGGGAAACAGGGACTCCCGAACACCTAACTATAGTTGTGGTGGGTTTGGGTATTTAGGATGAGTAAGCACTCCCTTTCTCCAAATAATATTTTCTTCATATCTACCCTTTTTATGAAACATATGCGAAAAAACGCCCAAACAGAATACTTTTATGATTATATAATCACATCAATAACTCGACTTTGATAAATGTCAAAGTAAAGGTCGCAGCATGTATTTTTGTTTTCTTCTAATTTCACCAACTATTTTTGAAATACAGCCACAACGAATTGCAAACAAAGACAGTTGGATTAAAATCATATTCCTCACCATCAAGTCATCCAAACCGTTCCTTTGTTAAACACCACTTTGATTCCACGCACAATTATTGCGAAGTTGAAATTGAAATATGTTGAAGTCCTCATTGACCATAATTTCGTACTTTTTGTGATAATGTCTTCTAATAGTCTGTTGAAATTTCCATGGTCACGAATTGTGTTCTTCCGTTGACTGATATTTTGTTACATTCCCATGAAGCAGAATCTATTAAAAGGCTTGGATGTGAGAAGAATAAAAATATCTTGCTGGGGCCTTCAATGCTAAATTTAAGTATGTCGACGACGTTGTATCTACCAACACTGATGTTTTTCATCCATATGTCGATTCGATATATCCCTGAAAACTCGAAATAAAAGACACCAGAGAGTCGTCAACTTATTTTTCATACTTAGATTATATTTTATTGAAAATATATATTAACGGTAAAGTAACAACTCAACATGATGATAAACAGGATGATTCCAGCTTCTCCGTCTTTAATTCCCATAATGATGTAGCAAAAATTAATTGCCTCCAGCATATGTGTGCTTATATCTCTAAAGATACTTGACATGTAAGAGCTTGTTCTGCGTATGATCATTTTCTTGGGATTTATACAACCCATCTGTGTTCGTTATCTTCTCCTTTCATTTTGAAATGAAAGAAGTTGATCAACTGAATTGGAACGGATAGGCTTCTGAGATATAAATTATATATCTTATTATTCGAGATATGTTTCATTTATCATGACCATATTGCAAGTAGAGATGGTAGTAGATGATTTATAAGCGGTCTACAACAATTCAGTCCAAGTAAAATGAAATATGCTAAAAATACGCATCAAAATGTTGTAGGATATGGTATTGTAAATGTAAAATGTTACTATCCCTACTGCAGGTAAAAATCTTCTCAAAAGAAACCGTGTCCTACATTTCTGATTTCAAATATATTTTGCAAGTCAATAACTATATTGATTCAAATTATATCCATGATTTTTACAAAGTATTAGATCCATGGTTTCGTGATTTTTTTAATGATAGAAGAAATCCAGATGGAATGGACTCGGACTTTTATTCCATATACTTCAGCTCAGGTGGGTGTAGATGGTTTTAGATAAATTGGCGTTCTTTGAAAATATACAACGGTATCTATTTATCGAATCGTTCAAACACCTTACATCTCTTAGGGTGAAAACCTAAAAGTACAAATGCATAATTATACATCATAAAAACATCCATTCAATATCCAAATATTCATTCACATCAAAATAGTTTCCAAAATCTTTCAGGCATTGAGTTGGTGGCATGTGAAATCATTGCATTATTCGTCAATCATAAATCACACGACAGATAAGCAGTTTGATTGTAGACAACATCAACAATTGTTTACAACTTGTCATTGTTGTAAATGACGTCTGGAATGTTGAAATGAACTGTTCAGCACTTCTTTGCAAGCTTATTTTGATGTCGGATCAACCCGCTTATCTGATTAAGAGAAAGAGTGGACACCGGGTGTGACCAGTCGACATGATATGCTTATTCATTGAATAATGTGGTGGTGCCTTTCTGAATCGACATCATATATCTATCTTGAAAGTGCCTGCAAACAGCGTCATTATAGATTCAGCTCAATTTGTGAAGAAGTAGAGGAGTAGTTATGAATCTTAACACTCGTTGTCGAAAATAATTTAAAATATAATGATCGCATTTATTCAGTTAGATCATAGACATTACTGGACACTGACTGTGTACATTTCTTTCTGTTTCAGGAGGTTATATGGTAATCAAATAACAAATATAAATCGCATTTATTCAACAATATCAGATACATCAATGACATTAACTGTATACATGTCTTTCTCTTTAAGGGACCTGAGTTACAATCAAATAACAGAGATACCACAGGCAGCATTCTCCGATCTGGTGAAATTACGAATTCTGTGAGTGTATTTTAAATGTATTTTTGTAGACTAAAATAAAATAGGGGGCTAAATGGTAATCGAATAAGAGAGATACCCTCGACAGCGTTCTCCAGTCTGGTGAATTTACGAGAACGTTAAGTGTATTTTACTTTTTGAAAAAAAATAAATAAAGAAGGATGATCATCTGCAATAAATACACATCTTACAAACTACATCAATACATATTTAGATTTGTGAAATAAAACATATGATTCTCTATCACATACACGCACACTTGCACAGAAATCCTTCAGTTTCTATTAGAACGGTAGTTTGTTGTTATAATAATGTCCTTCTTAGGCATTCAATTATTCCTATGGGTTGTTTTAAATTGTTTAGATGATGTTAGAGTAAGTATATAATTACATTAGGAACTATATATTAATAATGATGATTTTGTATTTTAAGTCTGACACCATGAATATTTAACTTAATTGAATATAATAATTTGATATGAAATTTAATTTAATTGCTGTTAAAAAAAAAAAGAAATTCATTTCAAAATTAAGGATTTTCTCCCTCACGCATAACTCTTACCCTTAAACAAATTTGACTCCACTGTTTTCACACATTGTTTCTCCCAATAATAGTTCTAAAACTTCATTGTTATTTAGGATTTCAAACATTTCGGTTGAATATCAGTGAATAGACATTATTTGTCGAAATGCGCATCTGGTGCATCAGAATTGGTATTGTATCAGTTTTACATTTACATGTGTGTGCACATTGATTTTATATAATATTTTCTCTCAAATTTGTAAAGTACTTTAAAGAACTGTTGACAGGGCGCTATCCATTGTTTTAGATTTCAATTACAATTACGATAACAACCAATCCTGTCAATTTAAATTTTCAGCTGTAGTCAGTTCATTTTAGCAACACTATCCACCGCATTGATGCCAAACAACATTTAGAAAAGTTACGGTATACGGCAGATTCCCATTTATTTATTTTCAATGTGGTTTAACGAGAATAGCGAGTCGGAAATATTTCTAACACAGACATTTGTATGCTCGAGGACAGTGTTACTGACTACGTTTATAGTTCAGAGACTATAATACAGATAGGATTGGGTCAGTTAATGTGACTTGATTTTTGAGTGAGTGTATTAAAATGTTCGCGCTCGGTGTGAAATTGTACACCTCTGTCAAGGATGGTTTCACCCTTAATTTGAAATGTAAATCATGAAACAGTGAACGGGACGACAATTGACCAATATCATTAATCCCATAAGGAATACAAAATTGAGAGTAGGACAATCACATACCTTTGAAAACATGACATTGTATCAGGTGTTGGTGTGAGTAAGCATACACAGTTGATCGATTTTCGGTACCAGGAACTATATACAGAACAGTTGAAAGAAATTGGTCATTTAACCACACTCCTCGCAATGTATTACTTCGTCCTGCAATAAAACCCCGCGTTGGTTTATCATGGTTTTGACAACAGTTATGTATAGACAACAGGGTTATGAATCACCGTTGTTCAGCGAAATTATTCCTGTATGCAAATGGTTGTTCGGAGATATGAGTAAAAAATATAGTTTTCGTAATATATGTTGTTGTATTCTATTTAAATGCATGTGCTCTATAAAAAATAATAAGTAACAAAGCAAATCATACAAATTCTGTCTAATTATAAATCCATCTTTCAATTTAACTATATCGTGTTTGTACTATCTTCACAAATCAAAGGTTATTGATTCATTATCTCGCACTAACCCTTAACATTAGTCAGCATTCAAAGGCATGGTTTGAGATAGTTGTATAACTGTAGAGCTCTCTGAAAATAATATTGCACGGTGAACGCACGATGAGCCCACGTTGAACTTACGCGGATCGCATGGTGAACGCACTTTGAGCGCAAGATGAACACAATGTGAGCGCACAATGAACGCTCGATGAGCGCACAGTGAACACACGGAGAGCACACGGTGAAGGCAGGGAGAGCACATGGTGAGCGAACGGAAACATTGTGAAACAGAACGTTTCAGGGACTGTAAATCCACGGCCACACGGATTCCATTAGTCTGGAGCGGTCCCCATCCTCATCGTACGAGCATGGAGAACCAATCAAAGTTTTTGTTGTATTTTCAATAACTGTGAACTTGTTTTACCTTTAGATAAACTACATTTGTTATATCTCTCCATTATTAATGTTTATAATAAATGAAGAAGAAATACATAACTTGTATCAAATTATATAAATAAATATCAATAGCAACAGGGTTCAAATTTACTAGCTCCCTAACATGACCAAGTCACCAAAAGGAAATCATTTGAATCTGTGATTTTTCAGTTTGTATGGGGTTTTAATAAATATCATAAGGTATTTTGGACAGACATATAATATGAAAATGTGTTAATATTGTTTCGATACTAGGTTTAAAAGACGGCGATGCAATGATATAGCGATATCGAGTCTCAGCGGTGCTCAATTTTCGGTGCACCGTAAATCGAATGTGTTCACAGGAGGTGGATGTGTAGCTCTCTGATCTCTTCCGAATATATTTTTTCCAGAGAGTTAAAGTTCGGAATTAAGGTTGGGGAGAGAGGATGACGAAATAATATAAAATTAAGATTAAATGAGATGGTCTGTTTACGATGCAAGTTTGGTAAGTTTGGTAAGATCAAAATCTAAAGTGAATACTGGGAGTACGTGAAATTTGCATACTGATTTTATACGTAACGTAATAAATAATTAGCAGTTTCGCCCCTTATATGGTGTAGCTATTGAGTTATCTATTTCAATGTTAAATACAAGTGTTCAATTTGTTGAAACACAATTGACACACACAGTTGGGTAAGTCATCGTTTTCACGCTGTTCGTAATATCAAACTTAGACTGATTGTTTGTTTAAAAACTAATTTCATAAGATCAATCAATGGTGACAACTTCTACACCATGTTGTTTATGCCGCGTCATGTGTATTTAGTTTCGTATTCTACATATTGCCACAAATGTTCTCTGATTGGCTCCACGATACAGAGTACCACACTCCACCCAAGTGTAAAAGGGGTACCTGCCTATAGACAGTGAAAGATATTGTTAAAATGTTAGTGTTCTAGCGCTTGTAATGACATCTTGCACTGTATGCTTCCTAGGAGGCTGAGAAAGTTCTAGATTTATATAAGGTCTGCCGGGGTAATAATGTACATTGATTATTGTAAAGCGCTTTGAGCACCAAACGCTGGAAAGACGCTATATAAAAATAATAATAATTATTATTATTATTACCAACAAAGCATATGCTCCGTTTCTAGCGTTTATTTTGAATGGTGGCTGATGTCAAGGATTTGTGCGACATAACCAATCAATAACTCTTTACTTGTGAAAATGTGTTGATATGTCCATTCATACATTTTTCTTATTTATTTTTTTTACCAAAATCATTTTTCTAATCCATGTGTAAACATTTTGTATGATACAATATCTCAAAAACAATATATAACATGTCAAACTACCTATGCTGTACTGCGTATTGGAGTTAACAGATTGGTCACTGTTCGTTATCTTCACCTTTCATAGGTCAACATTTGCTTCTTTCCTTGGGTAATCAAAGTTAAGTATATTCATTAGTGAATGAAATAATCCCATGTTGATATAAAACTGAATTGGTCGTAACATAAAACGACAAAGTAAACGTCATCCCAAGTGCTCTGAATTAAACGGTATCTAAAATATACAGAATCAATAGTAGTTTATAGTAAGCATAATCAATTGAGGTCTACAATACATATTCTAAATAGAAACAAATCTAGTGAGTGACATAGACTGTAATAATGTGAAGAAGTTCTAGGTTATTGTAATCAAAACAAATCCAATTATATGAAGGTGAAACTAACGATCAGTGATTTATGTAATAACTTCATAAGGAATACAATATAGATAATTTGACAAATACGGTCCCTTCCACATACCAGGGATGAGTTCAGGTATCAAGGGGAAATAAGAATACCTTATCGGTCGGTTAAATACAAAAAAATCGTTTCCAATAGAAAACAAAATCAATCTAAATATACATACTTGGAAACGAAACCTAGTGCACAGCACATATAATCAAACATAGTAAACAGCACATAAAATGAAACCGTAGAGTAAACAAAAGCAAGCATAGTGTACAGTATAGAAAATCAAACCTGGTGAACAGTACACAAAATCAAACCTAGTGTACAGCATATCAAATCAAACCTAGAGTGATGCACACAAAATCGACCTTAATGTACAGCACATATAATCAAACAGTATACAGCACACATGATAATATCTAGTGTACAGTGTACAAAATCAAACCTAGTGTACAGTGTGCGAAACTAGACTTAGTGTATAGTACATCAAATCAAACCTGGTGTACATTACACACATTTAAACCTAGTGTATAGTACATAAAACCAAACCTAATGTTCAATACACACAATTAAACCTAATGTACGTTACATAAAATCAAACCTAATGCACGGTACAAATCAAACCTAATGTACAGCAAACATGTATATCCAGAGATTCATGTTTGTCCAACTTTCCATTTTGCATTGAATATAGGAGTTATGAGATTGATCACTCTTCGTTATAATCATCCTTCATCGATCACTCTTCGCTATAATCAGCTTAATAAACAAAACCAATTGTAGTATATGATAAACAAAACTAATCCTTATGTATAATAAACAAAAGCAACCCCAATATATAATAAAGAAAATCAGTAATAATACATGATAAACAAAATCAATACTAATATATAATAAACAAAATCAATACTAATATATAATAATCAAAGTTGTAACTAAATGTTTCCTAAATTGGAAACATTTACAGTATAGATCGTTTATCATATTTTGTATTATGAGGTATATACGCAGCTCAGTTAAGGTTATCCGATAAAAATCACAGTGCTGTTATAAATGTACCCATGTGCACGTCGCACCATATGACGTCAGGATGTAAAAGTACGTCGCAGCTTACATGTTCTGAGAGTTGTATCGCGGGGAAAGTGTTATATAATATTCCTTCGTTGTTTACTATTGTTGTCAAGTGATCAGCTGTATATGTGAAAACATTTCTTTTCAAATGATTTTATATATTATTCCTTTATGATATCAAATAATTCTCTATTTTTAATATACCATATAAGGTGATATTTATATTTTATTTTGACCTTGAAATCGCCCCTGTCTGAATGACTTGTACAATTTCTACTGTAATCTGGCCCAGGAAATATATGATATCAGCAGGGGTCCCAAGATCTAGCATTCAAATAAGGGATATATAAGCAAATCAAAACTACATTTAATTTGATCCAAAATTGTTTTGTGTTTTATGACAGGAGCGTGAAGTTGGCATATAATTGCCAAAAAATGCAAAAAATCAATGAGAAAATTCATAAATTCAGGGTGTTTTCCTTTTAAAGCAAATTCATATTCAAATACATGTTTCGTCTTCTCTTAATACACAATATATATTAAATATATTTTGCTCGACAGATGGGCAACCCTTTTCCTAAGCAATAATCTAGATAACAGTTATCAAACTCTTTTTTTTAAAAAAGGCTGGAAAAACTCTTATTCATGACGTAAATCACTCTGGCCAATAATTCAAACTTCTAACGACATGCTGTATTTATATATAACATATGTTTTGCAAGACCGGGATTTATATAACTAGATAATTAGCTCACCATTACAATGAGTATTTGCATGTTATTTTGAGCAACACTTATATAAGAATATATACCAATAAAACAAGACAAACACAGAGACATTCGTTATTTTACAAGATGTGCCACATTTTCTAAATAATCACGGTTATTTCTAATTATAAACAACAAGATCGGTATCGAGATATCCATGACATCGTCCGAATCCCTGTAATGTTGAGAAGTTAAGAAAGCATTATGTAAAGAGTCCCCGATGTATGTCAAGTATAAACGACGAGGGATATATTTGATAATAATACATTGACAATATTGCTAAACGTAGTAAATGATAACGATGTTGTAGGAATCTGTAAAGAGACAACCTGTACAAAACACAAAAAATCAAGCCAATCTGTGGGTTTTTTTATAAATAAATACACGTTTCATAAACATTTATAAAAAGTATATAGTATACAAAATCAATCATATTGTATGTTAAACAAATACAATAGCAATGTGTAGTAAACACAATCAACTCTAATATATAGCAAAGAAAAGCATTCCTAGTGTACAAAAAACAAAATGTATTCTAATCAATCCCAGTTAAAAGTAAACAAAGTCAAACCCTACTGTACACTAACTAAAATCAGCCCTACTGTATATCAAGCAAAATCAATATTAGTGTACAATAAATATAATCGAATCCAATATATATCCAATCGAGGTAAGCTACTGACAAACAAGTTGATGGTACAGGGATTTCAATAGTTTCGATTGAAGTCAGTATTTCACAAATTCTATGGTCGTTATAACGATCTAGTTCGTCAGTACAATCTCGCATTGGGTCAATGCTGTCTGACGTGTTTCATACCGATTGTTAAGCCGTGCTTGCCACATTGATTTTGACTGCGGATAACTCTGTTTACCTGATCAGGATATAGGGCTAACGGCGGTTGTGACCGGTCAACGGGGGATGTTTACTCCTCCTAGGAACTTGATCCCACCTCTGGTGTGTCCAGGGGTCCGTGTTTGCCCAACTATCTATTTTGCAATTCTTTTAGGAGTTATGAGATTGATCACTGTTCGTTATCTTCACCTTACAGACATGAGTTATCCTTTCACTGATGATATATTTAAAAAAAAATGAAGGTCAATTATGTGACGTAATGATGTTTGTGTTCGTCTGCAACTCTGTTTATACATGCAAGGTAGTGATTAGAAAACATGGGTTGTAAACATCGGAACTCGGTATAGGCTGATAAGAAAACATCGTAGCTTTAGTTCAGGGCTGTAAAAGTTCCGGGGAAGTTGGGAAATTATTAAGAATATTGATACTTTTATTTCACAATAAAAACTTAGACGGTACCAATTTCGATGCACCAAATGCGCATTTTGACAAATAATGTCTCTTAAGTGATATATTCGATACAACTTGTGTTGTTCAAATTGATTTCAATTCTTTTCTTTTTTCGAATGACAAACAATTGGAAACCAATACTATTAATTTCAAATGATTATGCTACTCCTTAGTCGAACTGAGAATCATGACAAAGTTAAGATACACATGTGACAAAATTAGTCAATCTCATATTTATCATGAAAGGTGAAGATGACGAATAATGATCAACCTCATCGATCATATAAGTAATACAAAATGACGAGTTTGGCAAACACGGACCCCTGGAAACACTGTACGTGGGAACATGTGCAATAATTCACATTGATGTAGATACTCAAACACTTCATACAGAAGTCCTCAAGCTACACGTGTCGTTTTCAGTGCAGCCAGTTTAAGCGTTTTATCTTGTATTTTAGCGTTCCTAGGTGTCTACTTCGTTTAAGTAACACTGATCAGTTTCATCTGCCTACTTCATGCTGTACGGACATTAGAGTGCAGACAGTATTTTTCGTTGGATAAATGTTTGATAGGTGTTTGATTCATTTGATAGGTGTTTGATTCATTTGATTCATTTGATAGGTGTTTGATTCATTTGATTCATTTGATAGGTGTTTGATTCATTTGATAGATGTTTGATTCATTTGATAGGCGTTTGATTCATTTGATAGGTGTTTGATTCATTTGATAGGAGTTTGATAGGTGTTTGATTCATTTGATATATGTTTGATTCATTTGATAGATGTTTCATTCATTTGATTCATTTGATAGGTGTTTGATTCATTTGATAGGTGTTTGATTCATTTGATTCATTTGATAGGTGTTTGATTCATTTGATAGGTGTTTGATTCATTTGATTCATTTGATAGGTGTTTGATTCATTTGATTCATTTGATAGGTGTTTGATTCATTTGATAGATGTTTGATTCATTTGATAGGCGTTTGATTCATTTGATAGCCGTTTGATTCATTTGATAGGTGTTTGATTCATTTGATAGGTGTTTGATTCATTTGCTAGGTGTTTGATAGGTGTTTGATTCATTCGATAGGTGTTTGATTCATTTGATAGGTGTTTGATTCATTTGATAGGTGTTTGATTCATTTGATAGGTGTTTGATTCATTTGATAGGTGTTTGCTTCATTTGATAGGTGTTTAAAGGAATACTGTCCATCTCATGATATCCTGCAAAGTTTTCCGCCTGACTCCTTTTATCTGCATTCGTCCACTAAATAATATTCACGGATCCCTAGAAAAATTGAAAGATAGATTTAGAATTTCAATTTAAAAAATAAGGATGGATTATTTCCCGCATGCATGGTTCTTATCCTTTGATAAATTTGACTCCAGTCTTTGGTACTCTGTTTTTTAGTTCTTATAAGCAAGTTCTTATAAGTCTTTTGTTATTTCGGATTTCCAATATTTCAGCTTCAGCATGACTGAAGAGACATTTGTTCTTGATATGCGCATCTGGTGCATCAAAATCAGCACTGTATACGTTTTAAAAATGCAGTGACAAAATTGCACAAAGATCGAAAACGGAAATGGCAGGGTGTATTGATTAATCTACCAATATTTCTTCAGTTACCAAGTGCTAATCTTAAGTACGGAAATATTTCTTAAATTCCCCACTTGTATAACTGTGTAAGAATGGAAATTGATGCTTTTATCATTTAATATACAGGAAGTAAATCAAGGACACCTGTAGTGTCTTCTTCTAATATTTACTACTGTATTGTAATATAGAACACTTTTATTGCATTATCTCAGTGTACTAAGATATCTCAAGATAACTTGATGCAATTCACGTTTTCTATTTTTAAATCGATGACAGTTTTCAGTACATTATTACTATTCAAGAGACCAAATTCAGATTGTTTTATATATTTATACTAGTCCTCGCGATAGGGGATGCAATCCGTTGTTCACTGACATGTACAGAGAAATTCAAACGTTTTAATTAAATAAAAAGCAGTATTACTGTAAGCGATGTCTCGGTAACATATGCCATTCATTAACATGGTTCGTAATAGGATGCAGTAGATAAAGGTCACGTTGAGTTTGAACTGTTAAATTGCAAACATACCATGTTATATAACACATTTATCTGTGGACAGACACTACAATGCATTGAATGGGTGGACCTGTATAATTAACTCCACTATCGATGTAAATCATTAAACGTTTAAGAAACTATATATGAAGCAAGATAGAATGAAGAAAAAAAGGATACATATGCATTCCAGCGATAAGTAATAAACGTGTGAGTTAATAATACTCTGTTGTACCTGATGTTCCGTGATTTGACCCACCGTTTAAAATCTGGAAACTAGATTTTCAGACAGCTTTACAAAGTCATTTTGTTGTCAACTGCCCGACGTGACAAGCAAAATAAATATCCTGAATATCCGAATTATGTCAACAGATTATCACCTGTTGGATGACATAAAGACATTATATAGGTAAGCATGACAGGTTCAACCAAAAAAAGCATCTAGATACAGTCAGTTTAAGTGTTATGTGTTATATTTTTCCTAGTGGACAACTTGAATTGAGTACCACTGATCAGTTTCATCTGCCTGACCACTTCATATTGTACAATTACGTATCACTGATCAGTTTCATCTGCCTGACCACTTCATATTGTACAATTAAGTACCACTGATCAGTTTCATCTGCCTGACCATTTCATATTGTACGAACTTCACAGTGTGGATAGTATTTTTCGCTATATAGGTTGATGGGTGTTTAAAGGAATACTGCCCATCTCATAATATTGTGTAGGTGTTCTGCCTAACTTATTTTTATCTGTTTCCTTCTGCTAAATCACATTCACTGATCCCTGGGATATGTGTAACATATATAAAGTGACGGAAATGCACAACGATTGCATACAGAAAATGCAGGGTGTATTTATCAATTTGCAAAACTTTCTTCAATTGTCAGATGGTAATCTTAAATCAAGGAATATTCCTTAAATGTTATACTTATACAACTATAAGAATGGTGATTATGGACATTTAATAAACAGGGGGTTAATTAAGAACTATGCTAGTCTTTTCCTGCAATATTTACATTGTCATATAGAACAATTTTTTATTGTTTCCCTCAGTGCACTGTGGGATTTCAAGGTAAACTGATGCAACTGAAATTTGTTTTTATTCTTAAACCAACGAGACTTCTTTTCTGCATCATCAGCATTTAAACTATATAATTTATATTTATTCATATATCATTTCTCACCATAGTGGGCATGAGCTGTTATTCCTGACATTCGCGTGGAACTTAAAACTTTTCAAGAAATAAATGACCGTGTTATTGTAAGCAATGTAGCGGAAATATGTATAATTCATTGTCATGATTTCTTGTAAGACAGTGTATACAAGGGTTACAAACATACCTTTTGTGATTTTACAACATTAACTATAAGCATACACAGGAATGCATTTAAAATGTGGAACTCATAATTTACAATTTATTGATCCTAATATTTAATCGTTGAAGAAAATATAGATGAAAGAAGACAGGTGGACATAAAAAGAAGACATACATATGCATTCAGTAAAAGTGTTAAACTTATGCGGTACCAATTTTGATGCATCAGATGCGCATTTCGACAAATAATGTCACTTCAGTGATGCTCAACCGAAATGTTTAAAATCCGAAATAACTATGAAGTTTTAGAGCTAAATATAGCCCAAAAGAGCGTGCCAAAACAAGTGGAGCCAAATTCGTCCAAGGATAAGAGCTATGCGTGAGGGAAATATTCCTTAATTTTGAAATGAATTTCTAAATTTTATAGCAGCAATTAAATATACATCCGTATTTTCAAGCTAGTAACGAAGTACTTAGCTACTGGGCTGTAAAGACCCTCGGGAACTAACAGTCCACCAGCATAGGCCTCGATCCAGGGGTCATAATGTAAAACTTATACGGTACCAATTTTGATGCATCACATGCACATTTCGACAAATAATGTCTCTTCAGTGATGATCAACCGAAATGTTTGAAGTCCGAAATAACTATGAAGTTTTAGATCTAAATATAGCCAAAAACAGCGTGCCAAACAAGTGGAGCCAAATTCGTCCAAGGATTGATTTGTCATTCAATATTGATATTAATCAATTGTGGTTGATGTTACATAATTCGACCAATCATCAGAAAATCTGGAAACTAGATTTTCTGACAGCTTGGCAGATACCCTTTGTTCGAAAAAGCCTGACGTGACGATCAAAACAATATTTCCTGTGTATCCTAATTATGTGAATTTCTGTCTCCGTTATCTGTTTTCACAGCGTCATACACACTTCCTATAATGTAAACAAACATGGGGTAAATGATGAACATATCTGGGCGAAACAGTAGTTTCTTTGTAAATGTAATTGGAACATGTAAGCAGAATATTTAAGAAGAAAAGAAGAACAATAAAACATCACTCGTTTTGCGCTTCCACATGAGTGTCGAATATCAGTATTTAGTAAAACGATCTAGCATGTGTGTATGTGACATTACTACTTCGGTAGTCAGAGTCTAAAACCGGTCTTATATAAAGAGGCTAAAGTTAAGTCTTATCAATTACAGAAAATAATGGCATGAGATGGCTAATTATGTTTCTTTCCATCACAATGGAATGGTATAGACATTAAAGTTTCTGTTCATCCCAGCGAACAATCAAATTATATAGAAATTCGAGTTTTCGTCAATCTTTCACTCTACTTGCAACTAATATATAACATCCTTAGATGAAACAATCCAATGTACATACTGTTCCTTTACATTATGTACAGAACAATTCAACGTTTAAATGAAATGGTGAAGGTAAAGCTTATTTTCCAATATGTTCTCAGTCCTGACCACTCCTATGTCGTCGCGTGAACATTGCCTGCCAACTCGGACTAAGAAAACCTGAATGATGATTGATTTTCAAACTTATTTACATAAAACATTCTTCCCCAGACTGAATCTGATATATCTCAGACAAAAGTCCACCACTACACTGTACTTCATGGTTTCCACCGTTTGCGGGCCGGTGGTTTCTTGACCAGAAGGAACTCGTTGTTTCAAGCCTCAGACGTATACAAACAGTTTTTGCCCCTTCATCACGCGTTCGACATTTACAAATGAGTCATGAGTCTTACAGTTGAGACCTTAAAAAGGATTTTCTGTATCTCTCTACGTGTAGGTGTGGTACGTTGAAATGTTCCCAATGGCATGTGGTGATTAGCATCAATGGTAGATCTAAATTAATGACATTTTAGTTGCAGCATTTACTATCTCACTAAAAACTTCCGCCATAGTTCGTGTGTTCACAAATCAAACACTTCCAACTTAGGCATTGTGGGATATATATTTCTTAGGCCGTGTATACAAGTATATTACTTTACACTATAATTTGAAGATAGTCTCCCTATGTTTAATGATCGTTTGATCCTTTTATGTTTAAAATAAAATTTATGCTTTTATATTGATGTTCTTAATGTCAATATTTGCAAGCTTTAACTACGAACTAAGTCTTTAGAGTTATTTGCTGGGATAATCGCCGACTCACAATATATTAATCTGTATATTGTACTACGTCACATACGAGATGTATATACGTAGGTGACGTAATGAGGCCTCGATGGGGAGTTTATATCTCACTATGGAACACTAGTGGAGGGACATTTCTTTTATTTTTTTTGTCAAATTCTCTATTTTGTATTGCTTATAAGAGTTATGAGACTGATCGCTGTTCGTTATCTTCACCTTTATAGGAGTTACGAGATTGATCACTGTTCGTTATTTTCATATTGCATTGAGCAATGTTCGTTATCTTCACCTCTATAGGAGTTATGAGACTGATCAATGTTCGTTATCTTCACCTTTATAGGAGTTATGAGATTGATCAATGTTCGTTATCTTCACCTTTATAGGAGTTATGAGATTGTTCACTGTTCGTTATCTTCACCTTTATAGGAGTTATGAGACTGATCAATGTTCGTTATCTTCACCTTTATAGGAGTTATGAGATTGATCAATGTTCGTTATCTTCACCTTTATAGGAGTTATGAGACTGATCAATGTTCGTTATCTTCACCTTTATAGGAGTTATGAGATTGACCAATGTTCGTTATCTTCACCTTTATAGGAGTTATGAGACTGATCAATGTTCGTTATCTTCACCTTTATAGGAGTTATGAGATTGATCGCTGTTCGTTATCTTCATCTTTATAGGAGTTATGAGATTGTTCACTGTTCGTTATCTTCACTTTCTTTTGATCGTCTACCTTCTTAGTTTTCTTAAATGTGTTCCCTGAAAAGAACAATACTATAATTATGCTGTAATACATTTATACTTGATTCAAAAATGTGAGTAAGACTATGTTCTAGATGTGATATACCCTGAACGATTTTGTCAATTAAACATGAATATTACAATCCATTTGACTTCCAGTAGACTTATCTACTTACGTCGTAGAATAGAAGTGTGCGTAATCTGAATGCGTGTATAAAGGCACTGTATGTATGTGGTACAAAACTACTCGACTAAGCAGTCATTTGGATCCGTATCATAATATATGGGGGTTTTGAACTGAATTTGAAACGAACAGCTGATTTGTGACAGATTACAAATATCGGGCGGGATTTCAATTCAGCGTCAAACCAACATTAAGCACTAATTTCATATAAGTAATTATTATATTGATATATTTTCTTAAAATAATTGTGAATAAATTGCTTAAAATATTTCAATTGACTTTGTATAATTGATTTATGTTGCTTCTGACTTATAACACAGTATCATAGCATACGGTATCATCACAGTACGTTAACGTTAGAAATACTGTGTAGAAAATATGAATGAATAGGTTTTAAAAATGACCCCTCATTGGATGTATTTGTTACGCCTATTACCATAAAACACTTAAACAAAACAGTACAATTTTTTTGGTATCCTCTATATTGATATAATCTGTTCAATTCCTTCCTTCTGAAACGTTATTATAAAAATCCAATTCTCCAACAACGCCATATGCACGATTCCCCGCGTCCATGATGTCTACATGTCGCTACTATTGTGGAGAACTAGGTAATTTATCTCGGGATTGTAGATATGTTATCAAAGTAGACTGTTAGTAATGTGGGGTACCTGGTCACAAGGAAAAGTTTTATTCATATTAAAATCTTGACAAGGAAAGATATGCCGAACATAACAAAAGCATCTCCCTTAGTATGCAAAACAATATTTATCTCCAAGAGATGTGTAGATAATTTAATGTGATTATTGTGTACGAAAGGTGAAAATAACGAACATAGATCAATATCATGACTTCTATAAGCAATACAAAATAGATAGTTGGGCAAACGCGGAACCCTGGACACACCAGCTCACAAAAATGTCAAATGAAACATTAACCAACAATGTGCATGTTCTAAAAAGATACACATATATCTAGTTCTAGAAATTAAGATCCACAAACCTCCAACCTGTGAAGCGTTCAACTTAGGATATGAAAAACAAACAATAAACACAGACACAACAGCTAAATGCTTACAAGTAAACTTTGGATTTGGTGTATCAAAATAGGTTTGCATTCCGAAAATTTTAATGTAAGTCATGAGAGGTGAACATAACGAACAGTGACCAGTCTCATAACTCCTAAAAGTAATAAAAGAGAAAGTTGAGCAAACAGAGGACCTGGATATATACCATAGATGAGATGACATGCCTAGGAGTGACCATCCCCTGTCTACCCATCACACCCGTCATGAGCCCTTTATATTTATCAACAAAACGGAGTTAAAGGTAGTGAAAATCAGTGTTCAAAGAACAGCAAAATGATTGGTATGAAACACGTCAGACAGCATTTAATCCATTGCTAGGCTGTACTGGCAAATTAGATCGTTATAAAGACCATATAATTTGCGAACTACTAACTTTAAACTAGACTGTTGAGACCCCTGCACCATTAATTTGTTTTCCAGTAGCCTGTCTGGATCTTTAAAAAAACTGGTCATACGCAGAACAATCAATCCGTCTCATGACACAAATTTCCGATTGACAGGGTATGCTTACTCCTCCTACGAACCTGCTGTCTTAAATATCATGTTGTCCGGGTTTGGTGAATTCTCTATTTTCTATTGCTTATAGGAGTTATAGGATTGATCACAATTCATTGTATTCACCTTTTGTTGGCTTTAATCCGCATTGGTTAAAAAACTAAAACAAGCCCAATCTAGGTGAGGAAAAAGTGTTAGATTATGTGCTATTAGCCAAAACGAAGATTCAACAATATTGTGCGCACTTGAAATGAATAAATAAACAGATGTACATGCTAATGTATCATGACTATTATATTCTAGTGCGAAATAAATTTCTAAACCCGTAACCTATCTTAGTAATGCTAACATCACTAATGACATTTTCCTTCATATCTGATACAAGCTGAAGTCATCCCTATACACAGATAGAAAGATGAAATGACCGAAGTAACTACGACTAGTATCAATTTTATTAAGCTAATGAAGTACTTGAATTCATAGAAGCGTTTGGTTTATTACAAGCTCAGAATCTGGGTTTAGTGAATTTCATTCTTGTCAAACAGTATTAACCAAAGTTACTGGCAGCAGGTTACATGTAAAGAACCAATGGGATATCATTGTCATAACGTTCTCAGAATTCAGTATTACATTTTATTTACTCAGTTATACTATCCTACTAAGAAGAATACTAGGGCTTTGATTCACACAGAATACAATTGTTTCAGTCTTATTTAAATGACAGCTCCCGAAGTGTAAAGCGTGCGCATGTTCTTCTACCGTCACACCAATCACAACAGGGATACCACAAGGACCTATTTTTTTATCACTCTTAACCTGTATACACCCCCTTTTATGTGTTAATTGTTCTAATATTGATATGTCTAAAGACGAAGGAACTCTGTATTTATCTTACATTAATGTACGTAACATCGAAATAACTTTAAATTCCGACATTGTCTACAGAGGAAAACGATTTAGAGCTCCGAAAAATCAAATTAATATACAGCAAACAAAATAAACCATAGTGTACAGTACACAAAATCACCCTTAGCGTATACCAAGTAAAATTAGTCTTAGTGCATGCCAAAAAATACATTTTAATAAAAATCAATTCTTAGAAATTAAGAAATATACTCAATTTTGTTATCGCTTGACTCCCTATTGTTTAATGTCTCTCTTCAGAATAGTTCACTCATATGAAGACGTCACCATTGACGATGAAGGGCTTCAAATTTAGGCCTATGCTTGGCACTTATGGTTTTTATTTAAGCAGGGAGGTGTCTTTATCGTGCAAAATCTGCTGTGACACGAGAACCACCCCATTTAGTCACCTTTTTACGACAAGCAAGGGGTATTGGAGACTTACTCTAACCTGATTTCCCACGGGATTTAATCTAATCGTCGTTGTTATTATTATTGTGTTGTTGTGATAAGTCAATATTAACACATTATTAGCATCCATGTCTCAGTTACTTCTTGTTTACACCTGCCAACACTAACAGTAACTTCAGAAATCTGCACACACCTACTAATTTTACAACTGAACAGCTCTAAATATGCTGCCAAAATAAGAATAATGTTGATTTCAAATTGAGACAGTTTCATCGACCCAAAAGATTTTATTCCGCCATTCACTCTGGCGATTATTCATTACACGAGGGTTGTAGCAGGTACAGATCAATCTTTTACAATCACCAGATTTTTTTTTATCTCCCTGATTTCGATCTAAAGTAAGGAAGTAGGTAACGAGGTTACCATTACGATGAGTATTTACATTGTATATAGTGTAGTATAGATGCAATTTTAACGTGTAGTGGTCACCATCATGATGAATAATTATATTGTATATTGTGCAGCATAGATACAATTTTAACGTGTAGAGGTCGCCATTACGACGATTATTTACATTATATATAGTGTAGCATATATACAATTTGTAACGTCTGGAGGTCACCATTACGATGAGTATTTGCATTTCAAATAGTGCAGCATAGATATAATTTGTCATGTGTAGAGGTCACCATCACGATGAGTATTTACATTGCATATAGTGTAGCATATATACAATTTGTAACGTGTAGAGGTGACCCAGCCAAGTGCTGATCTCACTAGCTGTTACTTTGCTTGCTTGATCAAGAGAGAGACTCTACAACATCGAGGCAGTATAAGTTCTAGCTTATATTGTTTGCTACCCACACCACTGCTCGGGAGGCTTTGCCCCGAAGCTTAGCGTGGGTCCTTTCTGAGCTTATGGTACTTGCTTAGTAACGACACCCGCTGTTCCCGACGATAACAGCCGTCGTTTCCGGACGAAGTCACGTCCTTATCCAGATATTCGAAGAGACTCTAACTGATGAAGACCTCCTAGCAAACACCAAAGTTTGATATAAATTGGCAACGTATGTCTCCTTCTCAACCTTTGTTGTTTGTAACTGTACTATAGCTATGTTTCTTCCCCACAGGACATTTTCTTTATCCACGATCATGCCCTTGAGTTCGCAAATAAAGGATTGTAGGTCTCTGTGGTTAATCTGCTCTTCTGTAAGGAGAACCTCTATTTTTTAATATTTTTGTATCGCATTCTCCAGCTTTCTTTGTTGCTGGACGTCCCTATTTTCCAGATGAAAACAGACAATTTTGAAGGATGAAAATCTGATTGGTATGCATGTCTTCCTTTTCAGCCTCCATGAGCTCCATATCGATGAGGTATCTTGTCGATCTTTTCTGTCATCCCTGAGTTTTAGTTTTCTTGAACTTCCTCAGAGGCCCTGGAATGTTTGTATTTCATTTGCGCAAGCTGTGTTTGCCAGTAAGTCTCTTTTCCCTCAACCTCACTGTGCGTTTGGTTATTTAACTCTTGATAACGTTTTGTTCTGAAATCCACATATCCCAGCAGTCATTGTACAGTTGTCTCTAACACAGCCTTACTTTATTCCTTAACTCCCCCTCCTCCTACCAGTGTTTCACCAGCTCTATTAATTTCTCTGACGTGCCATCTGTCTGTCCTGAGCTTCGTTATGTTCTCGATTTATGGCCGTGAAGTCTACTACTTTTTCACTTCTTTGCTTTAATTGTGAATTACCCTCTTTCAAAGGTGACACAATTCCCTGCGGTTCTTCACACAATGTATTAACTTCCTCTTGCTATTCACCGACTTTTTTTTGGTTTCTTTTCTTCCCCATATGTTTCCTAATCTAATATAAGTTTTTCTTCCCCGTTTTCTTGCATCAAACAGAATTTACCTTTGGTAGATTATTCTCACATATCACTTTTTGATGTCTGCAATTTTCCGTATTCCATTTTTGCAGAATCAATTCCACAATATCATATCTATTACACTTTTCAGTGATGATTGTTCTTTTGTGGCGACATCGTATAACATACTCTGGTCATTTACCTTATTTAGTAAATATATGAATGCATGTTTCGTTGTCAGCTGTTCATCTACGAATACTGATCATGGTTTGTTCAACAATGAATGTATTTTTGATGAAAATTTCAGAATATATTCTTGATATTGTCTTATCATGTTCTGCAGCTGAGCTCCATCGGTTTCTAGCAAGGTAATCACGTAATCGCTGTGTCATGGCAGAATGATATTATGGGATATTTAGCCTCACATCTGGAGTAAGTTGAAGCGCAAACGTAAGTGAATCATCCTTCAAGCAGAAATATAACTCCCCTGTCTGTCTACGGGCAGTCCAACGGAATTTGTATGGAACCATGTTTGATTGAATCCACAACAAATTCTAGATTGTGTTGTTTTTTTACCATTGGAGATTGACAATCTTTCTTTGGGCTCATTAAGATTAGTAGTTTCGTGATTTTCTTGAAATTGGTTCTTATTGTTGGACAAATTGTATCCAATGTATTCATTTCAATATTCAAATGTCCGTATATTGCCTCTGGATATATGGTGATTAGAGTTTGTATTTCTATCATTAACCTGGTATCAAACTTGTGATTAATTCATTGGTTGTCTTTACATGTAGCTGCCAGGCGTAGTTTCTTCCGAGTTTTTGTTATAGCCATTATTGTGATTATGCATCTAAGATCGTGGCATCGTATTTGCCACTACACTTTATCACTGGGTCAAATGCTGTCTGATGTGTTTCATACCTTGGTCTTTCTTGTCATACTGATTTTGACTATGGATAATTCCGTTTACCTGATCAAGATACAGGGCTCACAGCGGGTGTGGCCGGTAGACGGTTAATGCGTAATTCACCTAGACAAATGACCCCATCTCTAGTAAATCCAGGGATCCATGGTTGCTCATCTCTCTATTTTGTATTGTTGATAGGAGTTATGCTATTTATCGCTTTTTGTAATCTTCAGCTTTTAGTCTCCATCATCGTCTGCATTCCCTGCATAACATCCATGTGTGTCATCATATGTTGTTGCATCATTTTCATTCATTGCATGGCTTATTGCCTTTTTCGTTTCTAGTATAGTTGACTGAGCATCACATGTCCAGATACACCAACATGCGTTCATATTTTAACTTGCTTCTCCTCCCTTTAAAGTGGAAATGTTTGATTTCCCATATCATACCCTTCAGCGTTTTGAGGTTCCAAAGTGGTTTAGGATGGAATTGTGTATTTCTAAAATACATGTATTTGTCGTTTTTTGTTTAATCAGAGATACATTTTATTTATCTGGGAAATAAGGTTTCGTTACCTTTTCGTCACCCTGGTTCTACCTATTTTATTCACTAACAAAATGGAAAACAAAATATATATTTTTCCACAAGTATCTTAAGTTCCAAATAAACGACTTAGCTGTCTTTTATTTTCTTCCCCTACTTAAGATTAATAATTTGCAAGAATATGATGCTTTGTCGCTTATTCATTATGTTTACACTTCCATTAACAGCAAACAAAAAAAAAGAAAAAAGAAAAAAAAAAGAAAAAAGAAAAACGTTGCTGCCAATTGTTACGAATTTATTTGATGCAAGGTGGAGATAACAAACAGTGATAAATTTCATAACTCCTATAAGCAATAAGAACTAGATAGTTGGGCAAACATAAAGAACAAGAACAAAGAACAGAACAAGAAGAAAAAACAAAAGAACAATTTTGAAAATTAACAAATATATTTATTCAAATATTAATACAATGAATTAATAATTAAATTTGTTAGTGTTCTTGGCTCAGTTACCTCTATTTCACACCTGTCAACATTAACCATGAGTTCCGAAATTTGCACGGACCTCTTATTTTTAAAACTGGACAACTTAACAACTAATTACTGACAAGTAATCTGACCACTAACTCAAACTGCTAAAGACATGCTGTATTTATACATAACATATGTTTACCAAGAACCGGATGTAAATAATTAGATAACAAGGATCCCATTATAATGAGTATTTACATGTTATATAGAGCAACACATATATAAGAAAGTATATCCATAAAACAAACAAAATCACAAAAACATTTGCTATTTTACAAGGTTTGCCAATTCTCTACATAATCACGGTTATTTTTAATTATAAAATGCAAGGTCGGGATCGAAATGTCCATGACATCGTCCGAAATCCTGTAATTTTGAGGAGATAAGAAAGGAGTATATGACGATTTCCCGATGCAAGTGAAGTATAAAAAAATGGATATTTGATAATAATAAAGTGATGATATCACTAAATGTAGTAAATGATAATGATGTTGTAGGAATCTGTAAAGAGACAACCTGCACAAAACACAAAAATCAAGCCAATCTGTGTTTTTATAAATATATACACGTTACATAAACATTTATAACAAGTATATAGCATACAAAATCAATCACATTGTATGTTAAACAAATACAATAGCAATGTGTAGTAAACAAAATGAACTCTAATATATTGTAAGCAAAATTAATTCTAGTGTAAACTAAACAAAATATATTCTAGTGTATAGTACAAAATAAATCCCAGTTTAAAGTAAACACAATCAAACCCTACTATGCATTGGATAACATCAATCCTACTGCATTCCAAACAAAATTAACCATAATCGAATCCAATATATATTAAACAAAATGAATGCTAGTGTAAAGTAAACAAAATCAAACTGTGAGTTAACAAACTTAATCATAGTGTATACTAAACAATTGCTTCTGTACAAATTGTATAGCAAACAAACAATAGTGGGTATTAAACGAAATCGAACCCAGTGCATGTCATACAAAATGAATCTGTGTGTACGGTAAACAAGACCAACCCTAGTGTGTAGTAACAAAAATGAATCCCAGAGTGTTTCAAATATAGGCAACTCTAGTGTATAGTAAACAAAATCAATTCTAATATATCGTAAAAAAATCGACACTGATATATAGCAAACAGATTAAAATATAGTGTGTGGATAACGATATGAATATTGCTTGTCATATTGAATCCAACTTGTTAATGTTGACGGATTCAATGTTAAATGGTGTTGAAGAACAACTTCGGTCATCAATGAAATACAGCAATTAGAGTGAACATTTTCTTTATTGAAATTGACATTACCTTCGAATTTGTTTTTATACTTGCTAGGCGTCTCGTGGGTGATGACGTTCTTCAATTTCCTTCCCAAAATGCAATACGGCAGTGTTCTTATGTACATTTACCACAGCTTCATTTTCAAACATTTCGGACATTTAAAGCAGATATCGCTTATCATAGTTTATGATGAGGTGTGTAGTGGAAACTACTGTATTTATTTTAGTTTGTATGCTTACAATATCACAATATTAGTTGTAACAAATTACAATATATTTATTTTAATTCAGATTTTTGAAACTTTTGTATCATGCTATTAAAATCAATTGATTGGCCAGTAACCTCTTCAACAATTGAGGTGTTTGTCTACCAATAACATATTTATGCAATTAAATGCATAGATATGAAGCAAATAAAGAGGACTAAGTGGTATCCACCATGGTATATCGACTCTGAATATGGATGAAAATAAAAATTGTTGAGATAGAAAATGGCGTTGATATATCTAACGTTGAGTTAAATGTCACATCAGGGTTGTTTTTGTAATCATGTGACCAAATTTCATTAAACCACAATCACAGTAGTGTTGCGTGCAAACAGAAGAAACTATTTTATCCAACTTTGTATTGTTCACGGAATTTTAATGTTGACATCACATTTCTTCTCATTCTGACAAGGATTCTGCTTCGATATTATCCTATATATTATCGATTAATAATCTATACAACAAATTATTAAGTCATTTATTGTAGTAACAAAAAACAATTAATGTGACACGCCCAGTTGTGCTTATTGAGTTAACAGTATAAGGGATTTCTACATTTCAAAGGTAACGTGATAAAATATTTTTTTTTAAATATTCTCAGATTGCATAGCTGATTTAGCTAATTATCAAATATCCATACATACATGTAAGGCCACGTAATTGAGGATCCTGAATAACGTTAATGCTTACTATGATACATTAACTCATATCAATATACATAAAAGCCGTCTTAAAGTTATGTTCGAAAGATTTTTAGACTCTCAGTTGGCTTTCCACAAGCTGGTATATAAAACACAGTTGCCAACTTTCAGTGTTGTAAGATTGAGGATCGAACACGTTTGTTTTATGAATACGCCATTGGAATAAAAATGTTGCGGGCTACTGTATTGTAAATATAAAATGTTACTGACCATATACAAATAAGAGTCTCGTCAAAGAAACCGTATCCCACAGTTCCGATTTCATACATGTTTACACGTCAATAAACATAATGGTTCAAAATATATCCAACATTTTCAATAAGTCAACAATAGCACATAAACGCCGTCTTAACATTATATTCGAAATACCTTGAACGCTCAATTGTTATACCACAAGCTGGGGCATGAAATATAGTTAGAAACTTTCAGCATCGAAAGATTGAGGATCGAATACGATTTCTATGAGTACGTCATTGGAGTCAAAATAATGCATTGTATCGCATTGTAAATATAAAATGTTACTGACCATAATGTAGGTAAAAGTCTCCTTAAAAGAAACCGTGTCCCACATATCTGATTTATGATGGTTTGCAAGTCAATAAAAATATTGATTCAAAATATATCCACGATTTTTACATTCATGTATTATATCCAGGGCTCCATTATTTTTTTAATGGTAGAGGAACCCCAGATGGAATGGACTCGAAGTTTTATTCCATATACTTCAGTTCAGGTGGGTGTAGATGGTTGTAAATAAATCGGCGTTCTTTGAAAATACACATCAGTATCTATTTATCAATTCATTCAAATTCCTTACGTATCCAAGTGTGAAAAAATAAAAGTACACCTTGCATGCATAATGAAATATCACAAAATTGTAAGAGTTAATATACAAATACTTATTCACGTCAAAACAGTTCTCAAAATGATTCACGGATTTAGTTCGTGCATTCTAAATCATTGCATTATTGGTCAGCCATAATTCACACGAAAGATAAGCAGTTCGATAGTAGACAGCATACGTAATTGTTTACAACTTGTCATTGGTGTAAATGTTGACTGGAGTGTTGAAGCAAACTGTTAGACACTTCTTTGCACGCTTATTTTGACGTCGGATCAACCCGCTTATCTGATTAAGAGAAAGAGTCCGTACCGGGTGTGACCAGTCGACATGATATGCTTACTCCTCTTAGTCGCTTGATCCTACCCATGGTGTGTTCAAGAATCTGTCTTTCCAAACTCTATTTTTTTGTATTCCTGAAATCAGTTATGAGATCTATCAATATCGTTACTTTACGTTTCCCTTGCACAACTCAAACATGTGTAACACAAACGTTTATCGACCTTAACATCAGAACATAAAAGTTAAAATGTGATCACTTTTTAGCGAACACAGACTACAAATTCAACATAGTGCAGTCACTGGGTGACCAGTCGACAGGAGATGTTTACTCCCCCTAGGCATATGATTCCACCTTTGATATATCCAGGGGTCCCCGTTTGCCAAACTCTATATTTTGTATTGCTTATAGGGGTCGCGAGATTGATCATTGTTCGTTATCTTCGTCTTACATTGCAAATATGCAATCCAAGTAAGTACATTTTGAAAATCAAAGAATTCGATTCATTTAATGGGGAAATACATATTTCTGCTATGTAAATTAAATTTATCGTATTTGAAAACTGTGTACATTGATGATTGTGAGAGTGAGTAAATGGAGAATTAATGGATTGTTCATAACAGTCATCAATACAACAGTCCACGCAGAATGGAACCGTTTAAAAATGGAAGTATGTTTACAATATGTATGCATGAGGTAATGTTACATTTGGAAAGAGCGGGATTCGTACTCAGATCACAATCCAAGCCTAAAGCTTCGAAATCGGTACACATATACCTTTGACAAATATCGGTATTACAAACTCAAATATTTTAACTGGTGAATCACATTATCAATACTATGTATTCAGCTGAGAAACGGACGTGACTGTTGAATGCAACGAGCATGAACAACATACAGGAGTGTACGTCCGGAAAAGGACTACCGTCAAATGTCAGCATTTTCCAACTTCTATGGCCGGAATAATGGTCTTGTATGCCAATACAACCTATCATTAGGTCAATTGATATATATCTGGTAAGGTAAACTAGTGATACAATTTACAATTTGCCTGTTGAAAGCCCCCCCCCCCCCCCCCTAGATATGATCTATATCAAGGTAAAATAACATACTCATAAAACCATTGGGAAATGCGTATCTAAATTGTAATAATATGTTTAGCTACGAAACAGTGCCACCTCATTATGGGAATAATTTGACAGCTGGATCAAGAGCATATTCCTCACCATCAAGTCACCCAAAACACTCCTTTGTTAAACACCACTTTGATTCTACCTACAAACACTGTGCAGTTGAAATTGAATTTGATAATCCATAACGCAACTGCCAAATCCCGTGGGTCTTGTTAAAAGGCAAATTTGGTAAAATATAGAGATTAAATAAGAATATGAATAAATAGTTACCGTGTGATGGAATACTATCCGTTCCCCATAGCTTCAATATGGAAAAGACAGAGATACTCAACAACATTTATCTATTTTCATACAGTTATCGTGACTGCAATTATGAAAAGGCAGCATTTGTCAATTCAACAATTTTAATCACGATGCAAGATAAGTTGTCTCGTCATTTCGAGATAGCTATCGCAACAAAATGAGATAACTTAGCTTAACTACACCAGATATAATTTGGTTTATGTCGAGAAAACCAGAAAGTCATCTTAACTTGGCGAGATAGTTCTCTTGACTCAATATCTTATGTTGACGAAAATTATCTGGACGACATAACTATTCCACCATATATACCAGACAAAACTTTACACACGTTTTGATTCTAATTAACGACGGATATTTGCCGTAAACATCACTTCTGACTGCGACTTATATATTACTACTAAGAATACATCCTGTGTTATCACCCGTTTTATATCTGTTCACAAAGACCTTGTACTTATTCTCTTGTTAAGAATAAAATACCCAAGGAACCAATATGAATTTGAATTCGATTGTTTTTAAAACACGGTCAGTCAGATTAGTAAATATGATTTACCCGATCATTTAGTAGACACGGTTGGTCGGGGGTGATATATTGTCAAGCCATGCTAAGAAATAATGTGTAATACCCCAATATCTAGACTTTGACTTTCAGTTGTTGTCGTATGTATAAGTTTTCTGTAAATTTTCCTACGAATATGAATTCGAGTTTTTTCAAACACGGCCAGTCAGACTAGTAAACTTACTTTACCCGATCGGACCTATAATTTAGCACACTCGGTTGGTAGGGGTGACCTATTGTCAAACTCTGTTAAAAAATAATATATAATACCTCAATATGTAGACTCTGACCTTCAGTTCTTGTGTTATGTATAATTTTTCTGTGGATTTTCATATCAATGACGTTATGTATACTATCTACTCGCATTTGTCTCTACCCTTTCTCCAAGATGTTCTAAATAATATGCGACATAGCTAGTCGTCACAATAATCTATATTACAAATACAATCTATGATGTAGTTAAAAGCTGTCAGACTTATTTTATATCGAATGTTAAGCCGTTCTTCGCACACTGATTTTGACTACAGATAATTCCCTTTACCTGATCAAGATATATGGCTCAAAGTGGATGTGACCGGTTGACAGGGAATGCTTACTCCTTGTAGGCATCTGGTCTCCTATAATGAACAAGTGATCGATCCCATATCCCCTGTAAGCAATACAAAACAGAGAGTTGGGCAAACATTGAACGCTGGGTATACCAGAGGTGAGATCAGGTGTGTTAGAGTAGTAAGGATCCCCTCTCTACTTAAGTATATAAAGAATGAAATAATGTGGCATCCTACTTTGATTTTGTAATAAAGACAGATCCTTTGGGCATCGAAGATAGGAAAATTGATGGTCGATATCATTTCCCTGTATCATTTCCATTCCCCTGTATCTCAGTTTTAATTGTTTTTGTTTTCATCGCACAAACCTCTACTGGAAATGAACGCAATTTGCTCATACATTGACATACGGTGGTTTGGAAGCACAGCAACCACATATACAACATACTTATTTAATATGCTTATACATCAACAACATCCCTCGTTATCGAAATTCCCAGTATTGTATGTCAGCATAGTTTGATATTTCCCTGCTTTTTCAAATATATTTCCGCCATTATATCCAGTCATTTTAATCACAAACCAACTTTATGAAGTCTATATATAGACCTTTCTATATATAAATCTCACGCATGCTTTGCGATTCGTATTCATTCAACTATAGGGCATGTCATAGCGGGTGAGGTTGATATTATTTCGAATAAAGACCTAAAATCACTTATTTTGATAGGTCATCAATTAAAAAAAACATCGCTCTTTCAATTGGAAAACAATTGCATGGCTATTATAAATTCGGTCAAACATTATGCTCAGACTATGGACTAAATATGAAAGGGACACACTTTTGTCGAAATAGAATAGGCTGATAAAACGTATCAAAGGAACATCTAAACCACAAAGGGAAACAAAAGTTGGTGTCATAAATGTGTCTGTATTTAGTAAATTAGAAGCGATAGCAAATAAAATGGATTAAACGAGGAACGTTCTAGTTCCAGCTGAAAAAAAATTAAAATTGTGGTTCTTTATACGACTTTTTATTACAACTGGATTTTAAATTAACTTGCCATTAATTTCACATTTCATGATCCTATTTACCCCCTCCCCCCACCACCCCCTTTGCTCTTTGAAAGGACGATTTTATTCAAAATCATGATTCATTTTTTTTTAAATATATTTCATGACCAAGACAATGCAACGAATCGAACAATATAGGTATCGTACCTATGTTTTGCTCGCAAACTTCACAAACAGCTACAAAAGTGCATAGCTGGATCCAGTGTATGTTTTTTCAAACCCTATTTTTACTCCTCACGAAATTATTAGGAGCTGTGATAGAATAAGTTGAATCCTGTTGTGCTACAACATACAGCTGAAGTAGGTAAATCAAGTGTGAATACTAAAATATTCTGAAGAACTTTTAGCAAATTGGAAATTGCAAAAATAATTTCTAGTCAACAACATCAAAGCGTACCACTTTTCAAGGCCCCATGAACACTTACTGACTAGATTTGTTTGTGGACACTTAATGCCTAAACTTGTTTGTGGATACTTAATGACTACATATGTTTGCCATCATGAATAATTGCTTTTTCAACAGAAAATAGCAAAATGAAATATATGCATCACGTGAAGTCATTTAAAAATAACTTTGTCCAACACCCCTTTGATTGTACGCACGCGTACTTTATTGTTGACATGAAAAAGAAACCGTAGTCCCTCATTGACAATGTGTTCGTAGTATTTAACAATCAGATCTTTCACCATTACCTTGTATTCCGCACGCTCAGTTATGTCCCTTTATTAGGTTGATATTCTAAAGAGAAAATATTCAATTAATTAACTCGTACATGGAATATGTATGTTATTGTGGTCGTAATATTGGCATTTAAATATGTTGACGGCGTTTTATTTATAAAAGAAATAGTTGTT
Source organism: Ostrea edulis (assembly GCF_947568905.1). Lineage (NCBI taxonomy): Eukaryota > Metazoa > Mollusca > Bivalvia > Ostreida > Ostreidae > Ostrea > Ostrea edulis. The sequence goes on from NC_079171.1 coordinate 72,199,693, forward strand.
TTCATTTATATTCCGATTCTATCAATTCCAATGAAATCCACTATGAACTTCACTATTGGGTCAATGTTAAATAACTGTTGGTGGCAATTAAAATGTCATTTATCGTGATGACAAACGGGAAAACATGTTTCTCCATTGTGAATTTCCCATATGCATGTACTAACATTCTACCATCACCTGCATAAATTGTTCATTTATGAATTATGACGTTAACAAACATGGGTCAATTATATATATATATATATATATTTAAAGCCTGTTTCACTGAGATATATTAATTTTCACTGTTACAAGAGGTTTCAGTTAGTCTACAATTCATTTTATATTTATAAATCTTTAGTGCAATGAAAGAAATGAAAATATTTAGAGCCTCTGATAGAGTTGTTTCATTACAAAATCCTATGATGATATGTTTCTAAGAAATATCAATATTTAATACATTGTTAATCCTTGTCCATATTCTTTTAGACGTTCTGTCGGCATATATAAGGTGTTCTATGTTTTCAATTTCAGCAAAGTTTTCACAATATTTTTGTATATTTGGATTCCATTTTAATAGATAAATTGTCTTCCATAAATATTTTGGAATGTCCATATGTTTCTGTGATTGGATTAATAAATTTGTTATCAACTATTATGTTATTTAAGAAAGACGATTTAATATTCAATATATTAAAACGTAATCTTCTTTAAATAAAACATGCATGTAAGGTGAAAATAACGGACAGTGGTCAATCTCATAACTCCTATAAGCAATAAAAATAGATAGTTAGGCAAACGAGGACCCCTGGACACACCAGAGGTGGGAGCAGGTGCCTAGGAGGAATAAGCATCCCCTATCGACCGGTTGTCTTTAATATTAATATAGGGAGTCTTTCTTTTGCAGTCAAATATAGCGGTAAAGTGGTTGAAGATTGTTTTCAAATTATAGTATTCACAGATAATATTGTAATAAAGTTTAAATCTTGAAAATATTTTAAATCTCTAAATGCACCATTATTATCATATAAGTCTTTGGTGTATATAACTCCTGACTTGACCAGAATGGGAAACTAAATTGGGTGATTTTTGAACTGAAATAGGCTATTTTTCCAAATTGGTAAAGATAAGGATTCGTATGAAGTAGTCATAGAGATATCTTTAACCATCGTGGTTTTGTTAGGAGCGCAAATTACTTCTTTATAGAACAATGTCAGAAATGTAAAGTCTTTATATTCTTGTACATTTCTTAAGTTTGTTTTAATCAGATATTACAGCGTTATATTTTCTTTTTGAAAAAAAGCCGCCACGATGACGGAGAGGTTAGAGCCATCGTCCCGCACGCGGAAGGGCGGGTTTTGAATCCCAGGCGCGACAGACATAAGTCGCTAAAACAGGTAGTGACAGTTCCATCACCAAACGCTCGGCATTAGGTGTGAATGTCACGGGTTCTCGGAGATGACCTTAAAAACGGATGACCCATGTCACAGTAGGTGTGGCACGCTAAAGAACATTCACTACTCAATGACCATAAGCACCGAACATAGGCCTAAATTTGAAGCCCTTCACCGGTGACAACTCCATATGAGTGTAAAATTCTCGAGCGAGACGTTAAGCACGATACGATCAACCAATCCCTTTGAAAAATATGTTTAAGAAAAGTTAAGAGAATGGATTTAGTACTTAGCAGACGTGCAATCCAAGCCGCTTTTAATGAGAACAACTTGGATTCAACATCAATAATATCGATTCCTACTTTCAATTCCTTTCCAATATGTGAATTTCTTCTGATTCTTTCCCCGGTATAACATAGAACATTAAACAGCTTATTATTGAGTTCCTTAAATATTTCATCAGACGGATTAAAAATTATCGATTTTATACATAATGAGATTATTGATTATGTCTTGTTTGCCACCAAAAAAAATGTTAAATTTTGTTTTCCCCAGTTATGGAGTATTCTAATAATTTGATTAATTGTTCCCATTCGATTTCTTTGGACACACTATTTTGTTATCTCCTATAAATACAGCAAGTGTTTTAACTAGATTGTTTGTTTTAATTACAATTTCAATCTGTTCACATGTTTTGCACATCCCTTAAGGGGCTTGTGGAATCATCTGTATGTTGTATATTTTATATCTCTTTGTTAATTCCAATTTCAAAACCATGTATTATGTCAGAAGATCTTATTCTTGTACTTAACATCTCTGTTGTGATAATAAACAGTGATGCTGATATTGGACATCATTGATGAATACCTCTAGGCATTTTACAAGTTTTAGATATGTTACCGTCATGTTTTACTCGAAATAAAGGTTTATCGTATAAGGTTGTAATCCAGTTGATAAAAATTGTTCCAAAATTTAAAGTTTTTAAAGTTTCAATCATAAAACTTTATTCTACGGTATCAAAGGCTTTTCGAAATCTAAAATAATAAATTGTCATCTTCGTTATGAGCTTTACAGTAGTCAACATATTTTGAATTAGTCGAACATTATTCCCCATATATCTGCCTTTAGTATATGTTGATTGGTCTATATCTATAAGTTTTGAAATGGCCGTTTGTTAACGTTTAACCAAAACAAATGCACGGATTTTATAATCGCAATTTGTTAGACTAGTTGGTCTATAATTTCTAACGTTTTACTTATCGCCCCCTTTTTTATAATTAAGACTTATTATTGACAGCCTCTGCGATTTTCGGTGCTCTTTACTATCAGAAGAGTTTATCAAAGAACTGAAGAAATAATGCTGTGTATCATTCCAGAAAACTTTGTAAAATTCAACTGCACCTGGAGATGTATTGTTTTTCATATTTTAATTCCGTCTTCATATTCGGATAAAAATGGGAGACTATCGCATATATTTTTTCACATCTTTTAGTTTATTTTCAATATTTGTTTCTGCTATGTTATTCTTGATTTCATCTACGTTTCACTTTTCTGAAGAATACAGGTTTTCATTAAAATCGACAGGGGATGCACACTCCTCCTAGACACCTTTTCCCACCATTACACCAATGGCCCAGGGGTCCGTCATTGCCCAGCTATCTACTTTGTATTGCTTATAGGAATTATGAGATTGATCACTGTTTGCTATGATCGCCTTTCATAGCTGACCCAAGATTTTGTTATTGGTATAGTATGTGTTATTACCCTCTACAATTTTTTTTCAATTACATTGTTGTTTTAATGCTTTTATTGGAAATTTAAAACTATTTTTTCCATACTTTATCCAGTTATCCTTTGATCTTATATAGGCTCCCTTTGATTTATAAGCAGTTGTAATCAAGGAAGAACACTGAAAATAACCTCATATGTCAGTAATTTCAACATTTTCGTTTAAAGTGAGCATTTGACAAATTTTATGGTGGTTTCAACGATCCGATTTGCCACACAAACATGCTATTAGGTTAAATGCAGTAAAACGTGTTTGATGTATATAGTGGGAATGTATAACAAGGATAAAGAATGAAGGAGCATGCTCACAAGAGTTGAGGGAGACTGTCATACTACATGTAAGGTGAAGATAACGAACAGTGATCAATATTCATAAATCAAACCTATATGTTGACGACTAAATTTCTTACATCAATCCACATCAATCTCTAATCTATTGTATCTTTGACAAATTAATAAAAAAAAAACGAAGGGGTTTCTATTGAATAATAACTGAAAGGTCATTACATGTTCACTATCAGCTGACTGACATATACCAGAAAGGTTAGTGACAAACTAAAGCGTTATTGGATAACCTTAATGTCACTTAATCTGAATACGTGGTAGCTGGAAGTTGAGTGAATAACAATTAAAATTAGCTGATTGATTACTAAAGGCTGACTTAAAACTGAATGAAGTGTGAGTAAAAGATATTCTAAATGTGAACGATTTATCGTTAAATGATGACAGAATGGAAAGTTGAAAGTGAATGAATGATCACTGAAAACTGACTGAATGTTCCAATCACTCAGTTAAATGAAGTGTCACTTAAATGTATCAGAAAAAAAATATCTGCTAATACTTTTATCTGGACAATTCGCGAATCAATACACAAAAAGTGCGTTGACTGAGGAGCGGCATTTTGTCTTCTTAAAGATATGTTCATCGGGGAACTCCAACATCACTTTACTATTAGCTTCAGGGTGTTTGTGTTCAGTATTTACCAGTTTTTTTGACGACTGATTACAAGTAGGCAGGCTATTGACAAATATGTTGATGTTAAAGGGGTTTTAAAAGTGTCGCTTCAAGTTATCCTATCGCAAATTCTACGGTCGTATGGCCAAGTCGTCAATTGCTAGACAGATGCATGCAAATCTCGTGTGTAACAAACTGATATAACATATGCATATGGAAAATTTACCCTAACGGCCTAATCATATGGTGTAAATATTGCAGTAGGAATGTACAACTATTAGCGTGATTCCCGGATTTGTGTAGGATGGTTGAGATGTAAAGCAATAAAATGGTGTACGTTTTCTATGAAAGATAAATTGAAAGATTCCCGAGCGGGACGTTAAGCAATATACAAATCAATCAATCACTCATCTCTCATTTTAATAAATGCTTGCATACATAGGCGTATGCTTGCAAATAACATATGGATATGGAATATTTACCCCAACGGCCTATCATATTGTGTAAATATTGCAGCAGGAATGTACAACTAGTAGCTTGATTGCATGGTCATAATATGAGACAAAAATGACTGTAATGCATATGATTTATTGACATTGGATACTTGTATGATATCAATGAAGCGTAATCCTTTCATCCAATATTTGAAAGCAAATTTAGACATTGGCACTTTGAAATATCACTGCATGTTTTCATTAATACCAATTTTGTAACATGTTCCCTACAATGTCATTCTAACCCTGTACATTGTGAATTAAAGTTTGTTGTGACGTGAAGCAGTGTGAAATGCGCTAAGATACACAGTACTGCAATGTTGTCTTTCTCGGGATCTTTGTTTCATTGATATATGCCTTAACATCGTGCGTTATCTTCAATACCAACACGGTGTTCTGTTTTGCTGATTTCTCTCTTATTTTAAATATACATTGTTTTATTGAGCACAGTTTGAATCACTAAACTTCTTGAACAAGGCATTGTATTTCTTCGGTTTGGTCTGAAGCTTCAGTAAACTATATACTGTTGGGGTCCAATAAGATAACTTTAATCATGATAGAACACAGCTTCTGATATTTTGCAAAAATATGTCCCTGTATTTACTTTACTTATTGTAGTATAAAAGACAATTAGTGGTTTATCTGCATTATAAATTAGTTTTGACAACTATAATTTTGATCGGGTTCGAGACACATTTAAATACTGTAAACAATCCTCTAGTAACACGTTTTGATCTTTCATGATGCAAGTCCACGTTGTCATTATGTTTATATGTTTTCATTAAGTCAGCAAGTGTAATTAACACATTATAATTGCATAACACAGGAAGAAATATGCATAATCCATGACATTTGTATGCTCGAGGAGAGTGTTACTGACGAAGGTTTTTGTTTGTTTGCTTGATGTATACCATCCTCTTTATCATTTTTGTACTCTGACTGCATGTGTTTTATTTTTTTTTTCTATTTTATTATCCGAGATACATGTTCATAAAATTGTGCTGTAGATAAATGAGATATAAATATTATATGTCAATTGCCAAAACCTAGGCTTCCAAGAAAAGAGAAAATATGTCTTAATTTTTTTTTTGGAAATCCAAGAAATGTGATATATATTGTCTACAAGACACACACTTTGTAGAATATAATCATAACATTGTCCAAAGTGAATAGGGTTTTGATACTTTTTTTAGTTCTTATGCATCGAATTCAAGAGGGACTGTCATTGTTTTTAATAATACTTTTGACTTTAAAGTGCATGAACATGTATCTGATGAAGATGGTAATTATGTAATTTTGAATGTCACTTTGGAGAATACACGAGTAGCACTAGTCAATATATATGGTCCAAATAGGGATCATCCTGAATTTTATATATTGGTTGTGCAAAAGGTAAAAAAAAAATCTGGGAAATGAAAATTACATAATTTGTGGTGACTTTAATTTTATTCGAAACCCAAAATATATTGCAATTATTATAAGGAATATACCATGAATAAACCTAATGCTAGAAAATTCATGTTAGAAACAATAGAGGGATTTAAATATTTTAGATATATATAGGGAATTACACCCTGATACACATAGCTATACATGGAGAATGAAAAACCCAAGGAGATGGCTAGATTATATTTCTTTCTCCTATCGAATATACTTTTGAACTGTGTTCATGAATGCAATATAGGTCCTAGTTACAGAATAGATAGGAGTTATCAGATTGATCACTGTTCGTTATCTTCACCTTGCATCATTCTATAGTAATTTCATCTTTAAAGTTCCAAGAGTATCAGAGAGGTAAGCGACTATGGGAATTTAATAATCCACTTATATACGTATATATATATATATTTTATATATATTTGTTGCAAAAGTCAAAAAAGAAATATTGTTAAAATTATTCACGATATTATCTACCAGTACACAATACTTAATATGTTTTTAATATACCTGATACTGAACTTACCTTCTTCATTGATGATCAATTGTTCTTAGAAGTATTATTGATGAAACTATAGGTCAGTCAATTTCTCATTCCTCTTTTATGACAAAAAAGGAACAACAACCAAAAAAATCTACATGCACAAATACAATGTCTTGAGGAAAAAGAAAGTGAAGAAATGCATCTCACACTGAGGAACTTAATAAACAATTATAAGCCATTAGAATTGAAAAAAAAAATAATTTTGTAGTGTAGAAAAACGAAACTGTACCTGTGAAATTTTACAAAGAGTAGAAACTGGGGGAGGGGGAATTAATTTTAAACAGGGTGAAATTTTAGAGGGCATATGTGAATTCTATGAAACTTTATACCAGAGTAAAACTTTAAAACATGATTCACAAACATGGGAACATGATAATGTATGTAATAGCACTAGAAAATTATCATTAGAAGAAAAAATGAAACTGGAGGGTGATTTAGTTATAATGAGGCAGCATGCACTCTGAAAAATTTAAATAATGATACAAGTCCAGGAAGTGATGGATATACTACTGATTTTTTTTTAGGGATTTAGGAGATTTCATTTTCAGATCTTTGAATTATTCTTTCAGAAATGGTAATTCACCTGTCACTCAAAGACAATGTATAATAGTGTGCATTTCGAAAGATGACAAGCAAAAAGAATACTTAAAAAATGGTGACCGATTACATTACTAAATACGGTTTACAAAATTGCCTCAGTGTGAATTGTACTCAGAATAAATTATGTCTTACCAGTATTCATACATGGAGACCAAACATGATTTATACCAGGTCGATATATTGCAGAAAATACTAGATTGATCTATGATATTATGAATTATAAACAAGTCAAAAATATTCATGGATTAATTTTACTTATAAACTTTAAAAAAGCCTTCGATACAGTGTCATGGAACTTGATGCTACAAGTGCGGAACATTTTCAATTTTGGTAATTCAATAATTAGTTGGATAAAAATGTTTTACCACGACATCATAACAACAATTAACCAAGGTGAGAATTTGTCTAGGTGGTTCAAGAATGGAAGAGGTTGTAGACAAGGGGATCCGATTACTCCTTATTTGTTTGTATTATGTGCAGAGATTCTTGCAATCAAATTAAGAGGGTATAACATTTTTAAGGGAATAAATATAAGGGAGAATATACATATTATATTCCAATTTGCAGATGATACCACGTTTTTCTAGATGGAGCCAGGGAATCTATGAAGGCTACAATTCATGAATTAAATATGTTCAAACAAATATCAGGACTATCAAAATATTATTCAAAATCACAAGTTATATGGATTGGAAGTAAAAACAAAGCACACAAATATTAATAAATAACATAGATCTAACATGGGAAAATAAGTCTTTTAAAATATTGGCCATATAAATTGACATTAGTTTACAGGATATGGTTAAAACAAATTTTACTGAAAAAATAAAAAAAAACATTAAAAAAGATATATTAAAACATTGGGAGAGACGAAATATTACCCCTATGGATCGTATCTCTGTAATTAAGTAACTTGCTATATCTAAACTGGTGCATCTCTTTATTACTTTACCCAATCCATCGACAAATTTAATTCAACAACTAAATCAGATTATGTTTATATTCCTATGGAAGAGTCCTATTTCTAAGATTATGAAAAAAGTAGTCACTTAGAATTATGAAAAGGGGACTTAAAATGATTGATATTGAGAATTTCATAGAAACCATGAAAATACCCTGGGTTAAAAAAATACTCAAGTGTTCTGCCAAATGGGAGTCAGTTATAGGTACATATATTGATATCCATCAAGTTATTTCTTGAGGGTTACTTCAAGCTTTACAGAAAGTGAAGGAATCTAAGAATCGGTTTTGGTTTGATGTATTTCAATCTTGGAATAAACTTGTTAATTTTTATGTACAATTATCTTTTAGTGTTCTCTGGTATAATGAGAACTTGCATAGCTCTTATCCTTAATTCAGTGATGTATTCGATATAACTTGTTTTTCAAATTTCAAATTGATTTGAACTCTTTTTTCCCGGATGACAAATAATTGGAAACTAATAACATTAATTTCAAGCGATGGTGTTACTCCTTAGTCAAACTGTGAATCATGACAAAGTGAAGATACAGATGTTACGAAAATCAGTCAATTATTATAATTAATTTGTTAAAATGTCAAATTTGTTCAGTTTTTCACCTCCTATACAAATCCCAGAGGTGGTGCCAGGTGCCTAGAAGGAATAAGCATCCACTGTCGAACGGTCACATTCGCCATGAGCTATATATCATGATCAGGTAAACGTAATTGTTCGTAGATAAAATGGGCGTGTCGAACAAACAATCAATATGAAACACGCCAGACAGGATTTGACCCTGTATTTTGAACTATATCGTTATAACGATTATGGAATTTGCAAAATGCAGAATTTAAATCAAACCCCTGTATCATCAACTTGTTTCTCAGTAGCTTGAACACATCTAAAAACTGACCATACGCAGACGAAGTTCTTGTGTATCGAACCAGTTGATATATCTGGACATCATATGCAGGTGGGGGGTGAATGATACTGCATACATATGGGAAGTTGATGATGGAGGAGCTAATTCCGTAAAACCCAAAAGGAATACGAAATTGGTCATGGGGCAAAGACAAACCTTTGAAGACCTTAGACAATGTCAAGTGGCTGGTGATTAAGCATTTACTACCAATAGTATTTCCGCACCAGCAGCCATATTCAGCACAGACAATGCGTATTGTTCATTTAACAAACTCCTCTCGCAATTTATTACTTCGCCCAGCAATATAAACCCGTGATATTCCATCTGGTTTGACTGAAGCCATGCCTAAGCAACTCCGTTATGAATTACCGGATTTTTTCCCCAGCAGAATGATTGTTTAAAACTGTATGCCTGACCGCAATCCTGAGTATAAACTATAGATCAAACGTTGTCATGACTCATGGTATATGTCGTGGCGTTCTGTTAAATTCATGTAGCTTTTTAAAAATGATATACTAGATCATGTGTATGGTGTCTGAACACAAAATCACTATTCCCATTCCACTCTATTGTGTTTGTACATCGATCCATGCATTTGTTTTTTTTTTTCAAAACCACGTTTCCCAAGCATTTGTATACATTGTATAGGGTAACGTATCTCTAAATATAGTATAATAATGGTCAACGTTTTCTTCATTCCTTGGATAGTCAAAGTTCATTTCAATAATTAGCGTCATCTCCAGTGTTCAGAATTAAACATTATATCAAATATTCACAACCAATAGAAACATATAGCAAGTAGAATCAATTGAGGTATACATTGAATGCAGTAAACAGAAATAAGTTCTGGTCTGTAGTTCATGACAAAAAATATAGTATTCTAAATAATTATATGTTATCGTAAACAGAATCAACCCTATTATATGAAGAGCTTAACAAAATGGAAAGTGATGGATATTAATTTTTTAAATGATTACTGAATTAGGAGTTGGACAAAAACGAGCCCCTAGACATACCAAGGGTGTAATCAATCACCAAAAGGGAAGTACCCCATCCCTTATCGATATGTCTCACATGCGATTGATTACTATTCATTACATTCACCTTTCATCTGGAAAATTGAATTCCTATGGAAAGCAAGATCAATCTAAATATACAGCAAACAAAATAAGCCATAGTGGACAGTACACAAAATCAACCTTAGCGTATACCAAGTAAAATCAGTCTTAGTATATGACAAAGCAATCAATTCTTAGAAATTAACAAATATATTCAATTTTATATTCCCTTAAATTCCCTGTTGATTAACTCCCTATTGAGAATAGTTCCCTCATATGGAGACGTCACCCCTGCCGGTGAAGGGCTGCAAAATTTAGACCTATGCTCGGCACTTATGGTCTTTATTTAAGCAGGGAGGGATCTTTATCGTGCAAAATCTGCTGTGGCACGAGGACCACTCCATTTAGTCGCCTTTTTACGACAAGCAATGCGTATTGAGGATCTACTCTAATCCGGGTTCCCACGGGATTTACTATGACCGGTGTTGTTATTATTGTGTTATTGTGATAAGTCAATATTAACAAATTATCAGCATCCATGACTCAGTGACCTTTTGTTTACACCTGCCAACATTAACCGTAACTTCAAAAGGCTGCACGAGCTTCCTACTTTTACAACTGAACAACTTAAAATATATTGCCAAAATAAGAATAATATTAGTTTCCCCTCGAGAAAGTTGCATCGACCCAAACGGTTTTATTCCGTCATTCAATATGGCGATTATTTTTACAGGTACATATCAACCTTTTATAATGACCAGATTTTTTTTTTTATATCTGCCTGGTTTCGATCTAAAATAGGGAACTATGTAACGAGGTCACCATTACGATGAATATTCACATTGCATATAATGTAGCATAGATACACTTTGTAACATGTAGAGGTCACCCAGTCAAGTGATGATCTCACTCGCTGTTACTTTACTTGCGTGATCAAGAGAAACTCTACAACATCACTCGAAAAGATAGCTCATTATCGTGGCACTATAAGTTCCATCTTATACTGTTTGCTACAAACACCCCTGCTCCGGAAGCTTTGCTACGATGCTAAGCGTGAGTCGTTTCTAAGTTTTTGGTACCTACTTAGTAACGACACCAGTTGTTCCTGATGACTACAATCATGGTTCCTGCACGAAGTCACGTCCGTATCCAGATATTCGAAGATAATCTAACTGAATAAGGTCTCCTAGCAAACACCAGAATTTGATATGAATTGGCAACCTCTCTCCATCTCATGATTTTGTCCTTGAATTCACAAATAAAGGATGTTAGCTCCTTGTGGCTAGTAAGCTCTTCTGTAAGGAGTTTGGTTATTAACTCTTGATAACGTATTGTTCTGAAATCCACATATTCCAGCAGTCATTATGCAATTGTTTCTACCAAAGTCTTAATTTATCCTTTAGATTCACTCTCATCCTAACCGTGTTTCTCCAGCTCTATTAATTTATCTCACGTCTCATATGTCTGTCTTGAGCTTCGTTATGTTCATGATTTATTGCCATGAAGTCTAGTACTTTTTCACATATTTGCTTTAATTGTGAATTCTCCTTTTGCAACGACACATTCCCATGCTGTTCTTCACACAATGTTCTAACTTCCTCTCGATATCCACTGATTTTTTTTGTTTCTTTTCCCCAACAGATGTTCGATAATTTAATATCAGTTTTTCTTCAGTTTTCCCCGTTTTCTTGCATCAAACAGAATTTGCCTTCAGTAGATTATTCTCACATATAACTTTTTGATATTTGCAATTTTCCGCATTCCATTTTTGCAGCATTAATTGCATACTATCATATCTACTGCACGTTTCACTGATGATTGTTCTTTTGTTGCGACATCGTATGAAATAATGTGGTATTTTACTCTATTTAGTAAATATCTGATTGTATGTTTCGTTGTCAGCTGTTTATCTACGAATACTGGTCATGCTTTGTTCAGCATCGAATGTGTTTTTGATGAAAATATAGTCTTGATATTGTAATCGCTGTTTCATGGCAGAATACAATTAAGAGATATCGGGTCTTGCATCTGGACTAAGTTGAGGCGCAAATGTAAGTGAATCACCCTTCAATCAAGAAGACAACTCCTCTCTCTCTGTTTACGGACAGCCCAACGTAATCTCTATGAAATAATGTTTGATTGAATTCACAAGAATGTTTAGATTGTGTTGTTTTTTACCATTGAAAATTGGCAATATTTCTTTGCGCTGATCAAAATTAGGAGCTTCGTGATTTTCTTGAAATTGGTTCTTATTGTTGCACAAATTGTGTACGATATATTCATGTCCATATTCAAATATCCGTACACTGCCTCTGAATATATGAAAATGATAGTTTGTATTACTATCATTAACCTGATAACAGAATTGTGTTTAATTTAGTAGTTGTCTTCACATGTAGCTATCAGGCATATTTTCTTCAGAGTTTTTGTTAGAGCCATCTTCGTCATTATGCAGCTAAGATTGTTGCATCACATGTGCCACTACATTCTATCGCTGGATCAAATGCTGTCTGACGATTTTCACACCTAGGTCTTTCTTGGCACACTGATTTTGACTATGGATAACTCCTTTTAACTGATCAAGATGCAGGACTCACGGCGGGTGTGACCGGTCGACGGTGAATGCTTACTCCTTCTAGGCACATTGTCCCACCTTTAGTATATCCAGGGACCCGTGCCTGTCCAACTCTCTATTTTGTATTGCTTATAGGAGTTATGATATATATCATTTTTCGTAATTTTCACCTTTTAGTTTGCATCATCGTCTGCATTTCGTACATAACATTCATTTGTGTCATCATCTGTTATTGCATCATTTTCATTCATTACGTTTTGACTTTCCTGTTTCTGTTATAAGCTGAGAATTCCATGTCCAGCTACATTACTCTGTGTCGATATTTCATCCTGTGTTTTCTCCCTTTGAAGTGAAAATGTTTGATTTCTCATTTCTTTCCGTTCAGAGTCCTTGGGTTACACTGTGGTTTGGGATCGAACTGTCTATTTCTCAAATACATGCCTTTCTCGTTTTTTTTGTTTATTTAGAGATACAATTTATTTATCAGGGAAATTAGGTTTTGTTACCTTTTGGTCGCCCTGGTTCTACCTTAAAATCTATTTTATTCATCAATAAAAAGGAAAACAAAAAAATACTTTGTTGTTGATTTTTTATTTTTCTTTGGTTTCCACAAGTATCTAACGCTCCAAATAAACGGGGGGGGGGGATAATTTCACTTTAGGGACAACGACTTAGCTGTCTTTTATTTTCCTCTCCTGGTTAAGATTAATAATTAGCAAGAATAAGATACTTTTTACCTATTCATTATCTTTACACTTCATTAATAGCAACAAATAAAAAATATAATTAAAAACCACAAAAAGCCAGCTGCCATCAAATGTTACTAATATATTTGATAAAGAACAAGTTTAGAAATTAACAAATGGATTTAATTAAATATTATTACAGACTTTTAATGTCCCTGTCCTGTCCTTCACACCTGTCAACATTAACCGTGACTTCTGAAATCTGCACGAGCCTCTTACTTTTACAACTGCACAACTTAACAACTAATTATTGACAAGTAACTGACCACGAACTGAAACTGCTAACGACATTCTGTATTTATACATAACATATGTTTACCAAGACCAGGATGTAAAGAACTAGATAACTAGGTCCCCATTATAATGAGTATTTACATGTTATTTAGAGCAACACATATATAAGAAAGTATACCAATAAAACAAGAAAACTACAGAAACATTCGTTATTTTTCAAGCTCATTCACATTCGCAACATAATCACGGTTATTTTTAATTATAAACAAAAAAATCGGGATCGATATATCCATGACATCGTCCGAATTTCTGTAATTTTGAGGATATAAGAAAGCAGTATGTAAAGATTTCCCGAGGTATGTCAAGTATAAACGATGAGACATATATTTGATAATAATAAATTGACAATATTACAAAATGTAGTAAATGATAATGTTATAGTAGGAATTTCTACAGAGACAACCTGCACAAAACACAAAAACCAATCAAATATGCCTTTTCTCTATAAATAAATAGACGTTACATAAACATTTATAACAAGTATACAGTAAACAAAATTATTCACTGTGTATGTTAAACAAAATCAATATCAATGTGTAGTAAACATAATCAATTCTACTATATTGTAAACAAAATCAATCCTAGTGTAAAATAAACAAAATATATTTCAGTGTATAGTACAAAATAAATCCCAGTTTAAAGTAAACAAAATCAAACCCTACTGTGTAGTAAATAAAATCAATCCTACTGTATCCTAAATAAAACCAACCCTAGTATGTAGTAGCATAATCGAATCCAATATATAGTTAACAAAAGCAATGCCAGTGTAAAGTAAACAAAATTAAACCGTGCAGTAAACAAAATTAATCATATTGTATACTAAACTAATGTATATGTACAATTTGTACAACAAACAAAAAAATAGTGCATAGTAGACGAAATCAAACCCAGTGTATGTCATACTAAATCAATCCTTGCGTACGGTAAACGAAATCAACTCTAGTGTGTAGTAACGGAAATGAATCCCATAGTGTTGCAAACATAATCAACTCAAGTATATAGTAAAAAAAAAATCCTAATGTATCGTTAAAAAATCAACACTGTTATATATCAAACATATTAAAATATAGTGTGTGGATAACGATATGAATATTGCTGATCATATTGAATCCAACTTGCCAATGTCGACGGAGTTAATCTTAAATGATGTTGAAGAACAACACCGGTTAGCAATACTTGATACAGCAATTGAAGTATATATTATCTTTATTGAAATGGACAATACCTTCGAGGGTGTTTTTATACTTGCTAGGCGTCTATTGGATAGCTTATCATAGTATATGCTAAGGTGTGTAGTGTAAACTGCTGCATTTATTGTATTGCATATGCTTATAATATCACAATAAAAGTCGTAAAAGTTACATTAGATTTATTTTAATTCAGGTTGTTGAAACTTCGGTATACTGTTATTAAAATCAATTGATTTGCCAGTAACCTTTCTAATAATTGAGATGTTAATCTCCCAATAACATATTTACCCAATTAGATACACAGATATGAAGGAGATAAAGAGGACTAAGTGGTATTGACTATGCTACATCGACTCCGAATTATTGATAGATAAACTGTCTTTGATATATCTAATGTTGAGTTAAATGTCACATCAGATTTGTTTTGTAATCACGTGACCAAGTTCCAGTAAACTACAATCACATTAGTGTTATGTGCAAACAGAAGAAACTATTGTATCCAACTTAGGCAGCTGTATCGAATCATATTCAGCAAGCAACTTATGCAAGGTGAAGATAACGAACAGTGATCAATCTCATAATTCCTACAAGCAATACAAAATAGATAGTTGGGCAAACATGGACCCCTGGACACACCAGAGGTGGAATCAGGTGCCTAGGAGGAGTAACCATCCCCTGTTGTATTAAGCATGACCTACTACATACAGAAGAGTGTATGATGCGTTGTTTTGTTTTGGTGTATCTTTTTACGGATTTCTAATATTGACATCATATTTTTTTTTTCTAATTCTGACAAGGACTCGGCTTCGATATTATCCTAGATATCACCGATTAATGATCTACCTAACAAATGATGAATTCATGCATTGTAGTGACAAAAACAATTAATGTAACACAACCAGTTGTGTTAATTGAGTTAACAATACAAAGGATATGTACATTTCAAATTAACGTGATCATATATTAAAAGTTAGCTGAATACTTAGCTATTATAGCTAATTATCAAATAACCATGCATACATGTAAGGTCACGTACTTGAGAGTCCTCAATAACGTTAATATTTACTATGATACATTAACTGATATCAAGACACACACGCCGTCTTAAAGTTATGTTCGAAAGACTTTAGACTTTCAATTGGCTTTCCACAAGCTGGAATATAAAAGACAGGTACCAACTTTCAGTGTCGTAAGATAGATGATTGAACACGTTTGTTTCATGAATACGTCATTCGCATCAAAATGTTGCAGGAAATTGTATTGTAAATGTAAAATGTTACTGACCATCTACACATACACACATAAGAGTCTCGTCAAAAGAAACCGTATCTTACAGTTCTGATTTCATACAGTCTTGCAAGTCAATAAAAATAATGGTTCAAAATATATCTAAAATGTTCAGTATGTCAACACTGACACATAAACACCGTCTTAACGTTATATTCGAAATATCTTGAACTCTCAATTGTTATACCACAAACTGGTGAATGAAATATAGTTACCAAATTTTAGCATCGTAATATTGAGGATCGAATACGATTTCTATGAGTATGTCATTGGCATCAACATAATGCATGGTATCGTAATGTAAATATAAAATGTTACTTTCCATGATGCAGGTAAAAGTCTTCTCATTAGAAACCGTGTCCCACATTTCTGATTTCATATATATTTTGCAAGTCAATAAAAATATTGATTCAAAATATATCCACGATTTTTACAAAACATTACATCCATGGCTTCATTATTTTTTATTGTGATAGAGGAAATCCAGATAGAATGGACTCGAGGTTTTATTCCATATACTTTAATCCAGGTGTGTGTAGATTGCTGTAAATAAATTGGCGTTCTTTGAAAAGATACAGTATTTATTTATCTATTCATTCAAACACCTTACATCTCTAAAGGTAAAAACCTAAAAGTAAAAATGCACAATGAAATATCACAAAAATGTAGGAATTCAATATCCAAATACTCATTCCCGTCAAAATAGTTTCCAAAATATTTCAGGCATTGAATTCCTGACATGCAAAATCATTGCATTATTGGTCAGTCATAATTCACACGAAAGATAAACAGTTTGATAGTGGACAACATTAACAATTCTTTACATCTTGTCATTAGGGTAAATGTTGTCTGGTGCGCTGAAACGAACCGCTAGATACTTCTTTGCAAGTTTATTTTCATGTCGGATCAACCCTCTTATCTGGTTGAGGGAAAGAGTTCGCACAGGTTGTGACCGGTCGACATAATACGCTTACTCCTCTTATCACTTGACCCTATCCCTGGTGTGTTCAAGAGTCCGTCTTTCCAAACTCTAATTTTTGTATTCCTGAAATCAGTTATGAGATCTAGCAATATCGTTACTTTACGTTTCCATTGCACAACTCAAACATGCGTAACGCCGACTGTTATCGACCTTAACCTCCGAAAATAAAAGTTAAGATGTGCTCACTCTTAATCGAACACGGACTACAAATTCTAGATAGTGCAGTCACTGTTTGACTGGTCGACAGGGGATGTTTACTCCCCCTAGGCATCTGTTCCCAACGCTGGTATATCCAGGACTCCGTGTTTCCCCAACTCTCTATTTTGTATTGTTTATAGGGGTCACGAGATTGATCACTGTTCGTTATCTTAGTCTTCCATTGTAAATATGCAATCCAAGTAAGTACAATTTGAAAATAAAGAAGCCGATGCATTTAATGGGATAATACATATTTCTGCTATGTAGATTTATTATATCGTATTTGAAAATATTTTACATCGATGATTGTGAGAGTGAGTAAATAGAGAATTAATGGATTGTTCATAACAGTCGTCAATACACCAGTCCATGAAGAATAAAAGTATTTTGTACCACATGTATACACGGGCCAAAGCTACATTTGGGAAGAACGGGATTCAGTCTTAGATCACATGGTAACCATAAAGCTTCCAAATTGGTACACATGTACCTTTGACAAACATTGGCATTACAAACTCAAAATGGCTTTCATTCGGAAATCCCATCAGCAATGCTATGTAATGCTGAAAAACAGACGTGACTGTTCAATGTAACGAGCTTGAACAACATAAATGAGTGAATGTCCGGAAAATTACTACTGTCAAATGTCAGCATTCTGCAAGTTCTATGGTCGGTATAGCGATCTAGTATGACAATACAAACTATCATTAAGTCAATTGCTATTTTTGTGCTAAGGTAATCTAGTAATAAAATTTACAATTTGCCTGTTGAAAGGTACCCTCCCCCCCCCCCCCAACGAATCATATATATCACTGTTCGTTATCTGCACCTTGCATATATCACATTTTCATGAAACCATGGGGTATAGCCTATTTGATTTCAATAATCTGATTATCTACAAAACAGTGTCACCTCATTATGGAAATAATTAGAGGGGTAGTTTTGAATCGAGTCACTTGTTATTGAAAACATTTCAACAGACATTTATTAATAATATATACAATGTTGACATCATTCAATATCATTAACAAAGTAATGTAATGCGAAATCCATCGTCCTTGTACATACTACTATTCTGTTCTCTCAAACTTATTTATAATTCCCAAAGTTTATAGCAAAAAATGTTTATCATAGTTTGTATTGCAAAGTCTACCCTGGGAAGTGTTTAATTGTTTAAAGAATCTAGCGGATGACCCATAATGTAAATGAAATGTGTGAATATATCGAAAGGTGATCACTCTCATAAGTCCTATAAATAATAGAAAATTAAGAGTACGGGAAACAGGGACTCCCGAACACCTAACTATGGTTGTGGTGGGTTTGGGTATTTAGGATGAGTAAGTGCTCCCTTTCTCCAAATAACCTTTTCTTCATATCTACCTTTTTTATGAAACATATGAGAAAAAAACGCCCAAACAGAATGCTTTTATGATTATATAATCACATCAATAACTCGACTTTGATAAATGTCAAAGTAAAGGTCGCAGCGTGTCTTTTTTGTTTTCTTCTAATTTCACCAACTATTTTTTAAATACAGCCACGACGAATTGCAAACAAAGACAGTTGGATTAAAATAATATTCCTTACCATCAAGTCATCCAAACCGTTCCTTTGTTAAACACCACTTTGATTCCACGCACACTTATTGCGAAGTTGAAATTGAAATATGTTGAAGTCCTCATTGACCATTATTTCGTACTTTTGGTGATCAGGTCTTCTAATAGTCTGTTGAAATTTCCATGGTCACGAATTGTGTTCTTCCGTTGACTGATATTTTGTTACATTCCCATGAAGCAGAATTTATTAAAAGGCTTGGATGTGAGAAGAAAAAAAATATCTTGCTGGGGCCTTCAATGCTAAATTTAAGTATGTCAACGACGTTGTATCTACCAACACTGATGTTTTTCACCCATATGTCGATTCGATATATCCCTGAAAACTCGAAATAAAAGACACCAGAGAGTCGTCAACTTATTTTTCATACTTAGATGATATTTTATTGAAAATATATATTAACGGTAAAGTAACAACTCAACATGATGATAAACAGGATGATTCCAGCTTCTCCGTCTTTAATTCCCATAATGATGTAGCGAAAATTCATTGCCCCCAGCATATGTGTGCTTATATCTCTAAAGATACTTGACATGCAAGAGCTTTTTCTGCGTATGGTCATTTTCTTGGGATTTATACAACCCATCTGTGTTCGTTATCTTCTCCTTTCATTTTGAAATGAAAGAAGTTGATCAACTGAATTGGAACGGATAGGCTTCTGAGATATAAATTATATATCTTATTATTCGAGATATGTTCCATTTATCATGACCATATTGCAAGTAGAGATGGTAGTAGATGATTTATAAGCGGTCTACAACAATTCAGTCCAAGTAAAATGAAATATGCTAAAAATACGCATCAAAATGTTGCAGGATATGGTATTGTAAATATAAAATGTTACTATCCCTACTGCAGGTAAAAGTCTTCTCAAAAGAAACCGTGTCCTACATTTTTGATTTCAAATATATTTTGCAACTCAAGAACTATATTGATTCAAATTATATCCATGATTTTTACAAAGTATTATATCCATGGTTTCGTGATTTTTTTAATGATAGAAGAAATCCAGATGGAATGGACTCGGACTTTTATTCCATATACTTCAGCTCATGTAGGTGTAGATGGTTTTAAATAAATTGGTGTCCTTTGAAAATATACAGCAGTATATATTTATCGAATCGTTCAAACACCTTACATCTCTTAGGGTGAAAACCTCAAAGTAAAAATGCATAATTATACATCACAAAAACATCCATTTAATATCCACATACTCATTCACATCAAAATAGTTTCCAAAATGTTTCAGGCATTGAATTCGTGGCATGCGAAATCATTGCATTATTCATCACACGACAGACACGCAGTTTGATTGTAGACAACATCAACAACTGTTTACAACTTGTCATTGTTGTAAATGACGTCTGGAATTTTGAAATGGACTGTTAAGCACTTCTTTGCAAGCTTATTTTGATATTCGATCAACCCGCTTATCTGATTAAGATAAAGAGTTCACACCGGGTGTGACCAGTCGACAATATATGTTTATTCATTGAATAATATGGTGGTGCCTTTTTGAATCTTCACCATATATCTATCTTGAAAGTGCCTGCAAACAGCGTCATTAAACATTCAGCTCAATTTGTGAAGAAGTAGAGGAGTAGTTATGAATCTTAACACTCGTTCTCGAAGATGATTTAAAACATAATGATCGCATTTATTCAGTTAGATCAGAGACATTACTGGACACTGACTGTGTACATTTCTTTCTGTTTCAGGAGGTTATATGGTAATCAAATACCAAATATAGATCGCATTTATTCAGCAATATCAGATACATCAATGACATTAACTGTATACATGTCTTTCTCTTTAAGGTACCTGCATGGCAATCAAATAACAAAGATACCACAGACAGCATTCTCCGATCTGGTGAAATTACAATATCTGTGAGTGTATTTTAAATGTATTTTGTAGACTAAAATAAAATAGGGGGCTAAATGGTAATCACATAAGAGAGATACCCTCGACAGCGTTCTCCAGTCTGGTGACTTTACGAGAACGTTAAGTGTATTTTACTTTTTGAAAAAAATAATAAACAAAGAAGGGTGATCATCTGCAATAAATACACATCTTACAAACGACATCAATACATATTCAGATTTGTGAAATAAAACATCTGATTCTATCTCACATACACGCACACTTGCACAGAAAACCTTCAGTTGCTATTATAACTGTAGTTTGTTGTTTTAATAATGTCCTTCTTAGGCATTCGATTATTCCTATGGATTGTTTTAAATTGTTTAGATGATATTAGAGTAAGTATATAATTACATTAGGAACTATATATTAATAATGATGATTTTGCATTTTAAGTCTGACACCATGAATTTTTAACTTAATTGAATATAATAATTTGATATCAAATTTAATTTGATTGCTGTTAAAAAAAAATAGAAATTCATTTCAAAATTAAGGATTATCTCCCTCAAGCATAGCTCGTATCCTTAAACAAATTTGACTCCACTGTTTTCGTACATTGTTTCTCCCAATAATAGTTCTAAAACTTCATTGTTATTTAGGATTTCAAACATTTCGGTTGAATATCAGTGTATAGACAGTATTTGTCGAAATGCGCATCTGGTGCATCAGAATTGGTATCGTATCAGTTTTATATTTACATGTGAGTGCACGTTGATTTTATATAATCTTTTCCCTCACATTTGTAAAGTACTTCAAAGAACTGTTGACAGGGCGCTATCCATTTTTTTTAGATTACAATTACAATTACGATTACAAACAATCCTGTCAATTTAAATTTTCAGCTGTAGTCAATTTATTTTAGCAACACTATCCACCGCATTGATGCCAAACAACATTTAGAAAAGTTACGGTATACGGCAGATTCCCATTTATTTATTTTCAATATGGTTTAACGAGAATGGCGAATCGGAAATATTTCTAACACAGACATGTGTATGCACGAGGACTATAATACAGATAGGATTGGTTCAGTTATTGTGATTTGATTTTTGAGTAAGTGAATTAAAATGTTCGCGCTCGGTGTGAAATTGTACACCTCTGTCAAAGATGTTTTCACCCTTAATTTGAAATGTAAATCATGAAACAGTGAACAGGACGACAATTGACCAATATCATTAATCCCATAAGGAATACAAAATTGGGAGTAGGACAATCACATACCTTTGAAAACATGATATTGTGTCAGGTGTTGGGGTGAGTAAACATACACAGTTGATCGATTTTCGGTACCAGGAACTATATACAGAACAGTTCAAAGAAATTGGTCATTTAACCACACTCCTCGCAATGTATTACTTCGTCCTGCAGTACAACCCCGCGTTGGTTTATCATGGTTTTTACAACAGCTATGTATAGACAACAGTGTTGTGAATCACCGTTGTTCAGCGAAATTATTCCTGTATTTAAATGGTTGTTCGCAGATATGAGTATAAAATATAGCTTTCGTAATATATGTTGTTGTATTCTAAATGGTGGTTGTTCGCAGATATGAGTACAAAATATAGCTTTCGTAATATATGTTGTTACATTCTATTTAAATGCATGTGCTCCATAAAAAATAACAAGTAACACAGCAGATCATGCAAATGCTGTCTAATTATAAATCCATCTTTCAATTTAACTACATCGTGTTTGTACTATCTTCACAAATCAAAGGTTATTGATTCATTATTTCGCACTAACCCTTAATATTAGTCAGCATTCAAAACCATGATTTGAGATAGTGGTATAACTGTAGAGCTCCCTGAAAATAATATCGCACGGTGAACGCACGATGAGCTCACGTTGAACTTACGCGGATCGCATGGTGAACGCAGTTTGAGCGCAAGATGAACACAATGTGAGCGCACAATGAACGCTCGATGAACGCACAGTGAACACACGGAGAGCACACGGTGAAGGCAGGGAGAGCACATGGTGAGCGAACGGAAACATTGTGAAACAGAACGTTTCGGGGACTGTAAATCCACGACCACGCGGATTTCATTAGTCTGGAGCGGTCCCCATCCTCACCATACGAGCATGAAGAACCAATCTAAGTTTTTGTAGCATTTTCAATAACCGTGACCTTGTTTTACATTTAGATAAACTACATTTGCTATTTCTCTTCATTATCAATGTTTATATTAAATGAAGAAGAAATACATAACTTGTATCAAATTATATAAATAAATATCAATAGCAACAGGGTTCGAATTGACTAGCTCCCTAACATGGCCAAGTCACCAAAAGGAAATCATTTGAATCTGTGATTTTTCGGTTTGTATGGGTTTTAATAAATATCTTAAGGTATATTGGACATACATATACTATGAAAATGTGTTAATATTGTTTCGATACTAAGTTTAAAAGACGGCGATGCAATAATATAGCGATATCGAGTCTCAGCCATGCTCATTTTTCGGTGCGCCGTAAATCGAATGTGTTCACGGGAGGTGGATCTGTAGATCTCTTCCGAATATATTTTTTTTCCAGAGAGTTAAAGTTCTGAACCAAGGTTGGGGAGAGAGGTTGACGTAATAATATAAAATTAAGATTAAATGAGTTGATCTGTTTAAGATGCAAGTTTGGTAGGATCAAAACCTAAAGTGAATACTGGTCTTCCGTGGGAGTACATGAACTTTGCATACTGATTTTATACGTAACGTAATAAATAATTTGCAGTTTCGCCCCTTAGATGTTGTAGCTATTGAGTTATCTATTTCAATGTTAAATACACGTGTTCAATTTGTTGAAACACAATTGACAGACACAATTGGACAAGTCATCGTTTTCACGCTGTTCGTAATATAAAACTTCGACTGATTGTTTGTTTAAAAACAAATTTCTGAAGATCAATCAATGGTGACAACTTCTACACCATGCTGTTTATGCCGCGTCATGTGTATTTAGTTTCGTATTCTACAAATTGCCAAACATGTTGTCTGATTGGCTCCACGATACAGAGTACCACACTCCACCCAAGTGTAAAAGGGGTACCTGGCTATAGACAGTGGAATATGTTGTTAAAATGTTAGTGCTCTAGCGCTTGCAATGGCAGCTTGCACTGTATGCTTCCTAGGAGGCTGAGAAAGTTCTAGATTTATATAAGGTCTGCCGGGGTAATAATGTACATCGGTTATTGCAAAGCGCTTTGCGCATCAAACGCTGAAAAGGTGCTATATAAAACCAATTATTATTATTATTACCAACAAATCGCATGCTCCATTTCTAACACTTATTTTGAATGGTGGCTGATGTCAAGGATTTGTGCGACATAACCAATCAATAACCCTTTACTTGTGAAAATGTGTTGATACGTCCATTCATACATTTTTCTTATCTTTTTTTTACCAAAATCATTGTTCTAATCCATGTGTAAACATTGTGTATGATACAATATCTCAAAAATAAAATACAGCATGCCAAACTATCTATTTTGGACTGCATATTGGAGTTAACAGATTTGTCACTGTTCGTTATCTTCACCTTTCATAGGTCAACATTTGCTTCTTTCCTTGGGTGATCAAAGTTAAGTATATTCATTAGTGAATGAAATAATTCCAAGTTGATATAAAACTGAATTGGTCGTAAAATAAAACGACAAAGTAAACGTAATCTCAAGTGTTCTGAATTAAACGGCATTTAAAATATACAGAATCAATATTAGTTTATAGTAAGCATAATCAATTGAGGTCTACAATATATGTTCTAAATAGAAACAAATCTAGTGAGTGACATAGAATGTAATAATGTGAATAAGTTCTAGGTTATTGTAATCAAAACAAATCCCATTATATGAAGGTGAAACTAACGATCAATGATTTATGTAATAACTTCATAAGGAATACAATATAAAGAATTTGACAAATACGGTCTCTTCGATATACCAGGGATGAGTTCATGTATCAAGGGGAAATAAGCATACGTTATCGGTCGGACAAATACGAAAAATCGGTTGCCAATGGAAAACAAAATCAATCTAAATATACATGATTGGAAACCAAACCTAGTGCACAGCACATATAATCAAACATAGTAAACAGCACATCAAATGAAACCGTAGAGTAAACAAAAGCAAACCTGGTGTACAGTACACAAAATCAAACCTAGTGCACAGGACACCAAATCAAACCTAGAGTGATGTACAGAAAATCGACCTTAATGTACAGCACATATAATCAAACGGTATACAGCACACATGATAATATATAGTGTACAGTGTGCGAAACTAGACTTAGTGTACAGTGTGCGAAACTAGACTTAGTGTATAGCACATCAAATCAAACCTGGTGTATAGTACACAAAATCAAACCTAGTGTACATTACACACATCTAAACCTAGTGTATAGTACATAAAACCAAACCTAGTGTTCAATACACACAATTAAACCTAATGTACGTTACATAAAATCAAACCTAATGTACGGTACAAAGCAAACCTAATGTACAGCAAACATGTATATCCAGAGATTCATGTTTGTCCAACTTTCCATTTTGTATTGAATATAAGAGTTATGAGATTGATCACTCTTCGTTATAATCATCCTTCATCGATCACTCTTCGCTATAATCAGCTTAATAAACAAAATCAGTTGTAGTATATGATAAACAAAACTAATCCTTATGTATAATAAACAAAAGCAATCCTAATATATAATAAAGAAAATCAGTAATAATACATGATAAACAAACTCAATACTAATATATAATAAACAAAATCAATACTAATATATAATAATCAAAGTTGTAACTAAATGTTTCATAAATTGGAAACATTTACAGTATAGATCGTTTATCATATTTTGTATTATGAGGTATATACGCAGCTCAGTTAAGGTTATCCGATAAAAATCACAGTGCTGTTATAAATGTACCCATGTGCACGTCGCATCATATGACGTCAGGATGTGAAAGTACGTCGCAGCTTACATGTTCTGAGAGTTGTATCGCGGGGAAAGTGTTATATAATATTCCTTCGTTGTTTACTATTGTTGTCAAGTGATCAGCTGTATATGTGAAAACATTTCTTTTCAAATTATTTTATATATTATTCCTTTATGATATCAAATAATTCTCTATTTTTAATATACCATATGCACGAAGGTGATATTTATATTTTATTTTGACCTTGAAATCGCCCCTGTCTGAATGACTTGTACAATTTCTACTGTAATCTGGCCCAGGAAATATATGATATCAGCAGGGGTCCCAAAATCTAGCATTCAAATAAGCGATATATAAGCAAACCAAAACTACATTTAATTTGATCCAAAATTGTTTTGTGTTTTATGACAGGAGCGTGAAGTTGGCATATAATTGCCAAACAATGCAAAAAATCAATGAGAAAATTCATAAATTCAGGGTGTTTTCCTTTTAAAGCAAATTCATATTCAAATACATGTTTCGTCTTCTCTTAATACACAATATATATTAATTGTATTTTGCTCGACAGATGGGCAACCCTTTTCCTAAGCAATAATCTAGATAACAGTTATCAAACTCTTTTTTAAAAAAAGGCTGGAAAAACTCTTATTTATGACGTAAATCACTCTGGCCAATAATTCAAACTTCTAACGACATGCTGTATTTATATATAACATATGTTTTGCAAGACCGGGATTTATATAACTAGATAATTAGCTCACCATTACAATGAGTATTTACATGTTATTTTGAGCAACACTTATATAAGAATATATACCAATAAAACAAGACAAACACAGAGACATTCGTTATTTTACAAGATGTGTCACATTTTCTAAATAATCACGGTTATTTCTAATTATAAACAACAAGATCGGTATCGAGATATCCATGATATCGTCCGAATCCCTGTAATGTTGAGAAGTTAAGAAAGCAGTATGTAAAGATTTCCCGATGTATGTCAAGTATAAACGACGAAGGATATATTTGATAATAATACATTGACAATATTGCTAAACGTAGTAAATGTTAACGATGTTGTAGGAATCTGTAAAGAGACAACCTGTACAAAACACAAAAATCAAGCCAATCTGTGGTTTTTTATCAATAAATACACGTTTCATAAACATTTATAACAAGTATATAGTATACAAAATCAATCATATTGTATGTTAAACAAATACAATAGCAATGTGTAGTAAACACAATCAACTCTAATATATAGCAAAGAAAAGCACTCCTAGTGTACAAAAAACAAAATGTATTCTAATCAATCCCAGTTTAAAGTAAACAAAGTCAAAAACTACTGTGCAGTAACTAAAATCAACCCTACTGTATATTAAACAAAATCAATCTTAGTGTATAGTAAATATAATCGAATCCAATATATATCCAATCGAGGTAAGCTGCTGACAAAACAAGCTGATGGTACAGATATTTCAATAGTCTCGATTGAAGTCAGTATTTCACAAATTCTATGGTCGTTATAACGATCTAGTTCGTCAGTACAATCTCGCATTGGGTCAATGCTGTCTGACGTGTTTCATACCGATTGTTAAGCCGTGCTTGCCACACCGATTTTGACTGCGGATAACTCCGTTTACCTGATCAGGATATAGGGCTAACGGCGGTTGTGACCGGTCAACAGGGGATGTTTACTCCTCCTAGGAACTTGATCCCACCTCTGGTGTGTTCAGGGGTCCGTGTTTGCCCACCTATCTATTTTGTAATCATTTTAGGAGTTATGAGATTGATCACTGTTCGTTATCTTCACCTTACAGACATGAGTTATCCTTTCACCGATGATATATTTTAAAAAAAATGAAGGTCAACTATGTGACGTAATGATGTTTGTGTTCGTCTGCAACTCTGTTTATACATACAAGGTAGTGATTAGAAAACATGGGTTGTAAACATCGGAACTCGGTATAGGCTGATAAGAAAACATCGTAGCATTAGTTCAGGGCTGCAAAAGTTCCGGGGAAGTTGGGAAATTATTAAGAATATTGATACTTTTATTTCACAATTAAAACTTAGACGGTACCAATTTCGATGCACCAAATGCGCATTTTGACAAATAATGTCTCTTGAGTGATATATTCGATACAACTTGTGTTCTTCAAATTGATTTCAATTCTTTTCTTTTTTCGAATGACAAACAATTGGAAACCAATACTATTAATTTCAAATGATTATGCTACTCTTTAGTCGAACGGAGAATCATGACAAAGTTAAGATACACATGTAACAAAATTAGTCAATCTCATATTTATCATGAAAGGTGAAGATGACGAATAATGATCAACCTCATCGATCATATAAGTAATACAAAATGACGAGTTTGGCAAACACGGACCCCTGGAAACACTGTACGTGGGAACATGTGCAATAATTCACATTGATGTAGATACTCAAAAACTTCATACAGAAGTCCTCAAGCTACACGTGTCGTTTTCAGTGCAGCCAGTTTAAGCGTATTATCTTGTGTTTTAGCATTCCTAGGTGTCTACTTCGTTTAAGTAACACTGATCAGTTTCATCTGCCTACTTCATGCTGTACGGAGTATAGGGTGCACACAGTATTTTTCGTTGGATAAATGTTTGATAGGTGTTTGATTCATTTGATAGGTGTTTGATTCATTTGATTCATTTGATAGGTGTTTCATTAATTTGATAGGTGTTTGATTCATTTGATAGATGTTTGATTCATTTGATAGGCGTTTGATTCATTTGATAGGTGTTTGATTCATTTGATAGGAGTTTGATAGGTGTTTGATTCATTTGATAGATGTTTGATTCATTTGATTAATTTGATAGGTGTTTGATTCATTTGATAGATGTTTGATTCATTTGATAGGCGTTTGATTCATTTGATAGGCGTTTGATTCATTTGATAGGTGTTTGATTCATTTGATAGGTTTTTGATAGGTGTTTGATTCATTTGATAGATGTTTGATTCATTTGATAGGTGTTTGATTCATTTGATAGGTGTTTGATAGGTGTTTGATTCATTTGATAGGTGTTTGATTCATTTGATAGGCGTTTGATTCATTTGATAGGTGTTTGATTCATTTGATAGGTGTTTGATTCATTTGAGAGGTGTTTGATTCATTTGATAGGTGTTTGATTCATTTGATAGGTGTTTGATTCATTTGATAGGTGTTTGATTCATTTGATAGGTGTTTGATAGGTGTTTGATTCATTTGATAGGTGTTTGATTCATTTGATAGGCGTTTGATTCATTTGATAGGTGTTTGATTCATTTGATAGGTGTTTGATTCATTTGAGAGGTGTTTGATTCATTTGATAGGTGTTTGATTCATTTGATAGGTGTTTGATTCATTTGATAGGTGTTTGATAGGTGTTTGATTCATTTGATAGGTGTTTGATTCATTTGATAGGTGTTTAAAGGAATACTATCCATCTCATGATATCCTGCAAAGTTTTCCGCCTGACTCCTTTTATCTGCATCCTTCCACTAAATAATATTCACGGATCCTTAGAAAAATTGAAAGATAGATTTAGAATTTCAATTTAAAAAATAAGGATGGATTATTTCCCGCATGCATAGTTCTTATCCTTTGATAAATTTGACTCCAGCCTTTGGTACTCTGTTTTTTAGTTCTTATAAGTAAGTTCTTATAAGTCTTTTGTTATTTCGGATTTCCAATATTTCAGCTTCAGCGTGACTGAAGAGACATTTGTTCTCGATATTCACATCTGGTGCATCAAAATCAGCACTGTATAAGTTTTACAAATGCAGTGACAAAATTGCACAAAGATCGAAAACGGAAATGGCAGGGTGTATTGATTAATCTACCAATATTTCTTCAGTTACCAAGTGCTAATCTTAAGTACGGAAATATTTCTTAAATTCCCCACTTGTATAACTGTACAAGAATGAAAATCGATGCTTTTATCATTTAATATACAGGAAGTAAATCAAGGACACCGGTAGTGTCTTCTTGTAATATTTACTACTGTATTGTAATATAGAACACTTTTATTGCATTATCTCAGTGTACTAAGATATCTCAAGATAACTTGATGCAATTCACGTTTTCTATTTTTAAATCGATGACAGTTTTCTGTACACTATTACTATTCAAGCGACCAAATGCAGATTGTTTTATATATTTATACTAGTCCTCGCGATAGGGGATGCAATCCGTTGTTCACTGACATGTACAGGGAAATTCAAACGTTTTAATTAAATAAAAAGCAGTATTACTGTAAGCGATGTCTCGGTAACATATGCCATTCATTGACATGGTTCGTAATAGGATGCAGTAGATAAAGGTCACGTTGAGTTTGAACTGTTAAATTGCAAACATACCATGTTATATAACACATTTATCTGTGGACAGTCACTACAATGCATTGAATGGGTGGACCTGTATAATTAACTCTACTATCGATGTAAACCATTAAACGTTTAAGAAATTATATATGAAACAAGATAGATGGAAGAAAAAAAGCATACATATGTATTCCAGCGATAAGTAATAAACGTGTGAGTTAATAATACTCTGTTATACCTGATGTTCCGTGATTTGACCCACCGTTTAAAATCTGGAAACTAGATTTTCAGACAGCTTTACAAAGTCATTTTGTTGTCAACTGCCCGACGTGACAAGCAAAATAAATATCCTGAATATCCGAATTATGTCAACAGATTATCACCTGTTCGATGACATAAAGGCATTCTATAGGTAAGCATGACAGGTTCACCCAAAAAAAAGCATCTAGATACAATACCGAATATATTGTTTTAGGGTAGTAAAAGTGTCCTTACACTGTATATTGTTTGCGGCGCTCGCCCTTTCCCATTCATTATGGTAATAAAACAATTCTAAGAATTAAATAGCATTTATCAGTTGCAATAACGTGTTTGGAAATCTAAACCCTTCTCTCGTAAGGCAGTTTTATCATATAAAAATAAAGAATCGCATGTGTACATCCAAGTAGGTAATATATTTTATGTTCAGTTCTTAAACTTTACCATACATATTATATAAAAATGTGCATCTGCATAAAAATAATCTATATAACGAATGAATGACATCGTATAGTGATTGGATTTAACGGATCGGGTATATTGATTTTCTTTCCGTTCATTTACTCATATCTTCAGAAACAGTACCGTATAATTCACATTGACGTAGATACTCAAACACCCCATACGGAAGTCATCACACTACTCGTGTCGTTATCATTGAGTGATAATTTACTCTTCATAATTCTACATATGACTCCGGTTGTTGTTTGTTATTGGGGTGAAGGGATATAACTAGACTGTACGCTGGCGCTTATAGTTAGTTTAAGCGTTATGTGTTGTATTTTTCCTAGTGGACAACTTGAATTGAGTACCACTGATCAGTTTCATCTGCCTGACCATTTCATATTGTACGAACTTCACAGTGTGGATAGTATTTTTCGCTGTATAGGTTGATGGATGTTTAAAGGAATACTGCCCATCTCATAATATTGTGTAGGTTTTCTGCCTAACTTATTTTTATCTGTTTCCTTCTGCTAAATCACATTCACTAATCCCTGGGATATGTGTAACATATATAAAGTGACGGAAATGCACAACGATTGCATACAGAAAATGCAGGGTGTATTTATCAATTTGCAAAACTTTCTTCAATTGTCAGGTGGTAATCTTAAATCAAGGAATATTCCTTAAATGTTATACTTATACAACTATAAGAATGGTGATTACGGACATTTAATAAACAGGGGGTTAATTAAGAACTATGCTAGTCTTTTCCTGCAATATTTACATTGTCATATAGAACAATTTTTATTGTTTCCCTCAGTGCACTGTGGGATTTCAAGGTAAACTGATGCAACTGAAGTGTGTTTTTATTCTTAAACCAACGGCACTTCTTTTCTGCATCATCAGCATTTAAACTATATAATTTATATTTATTCATATATCATTTCTCACCATAGGGGACATGAGCTGTTATTCCTGACATTCGCGTGGAACGTAAAACTTTTCAAGAAATAAATGACCGTGTTATTGTAAGCAATGTAACGGTAATATATATAATTCATTGTCATGATTTCTGGTAAGACAGTGTATACAAGGGTTACAAACATACCTTTTGTGATTTTACAACATTAACTATAAGCATACACAGGAATGCATTTAAAATGTGGAACTCATAATTTACAATTTATTGATCCTAATCTTTAATCGTTGAAGAAAATATAGATGAAAGAAGACAGATGGACATAAAAAGAAGACATACATATGCATTCAGTAAAAGTGTTAAACTTATGCGGTACCAATTTTGATGCACCAGATGCGCATTTCGACAAATAATGTCACTTCAGTGATGCTCAACCGAAATGTTTAAAATCCGAAATAACTATGAAGTTTTACAGCTAAATATAGCCCAAAACAGCGTGCCAAACAAGTGGAGCCAAATTCGTCCAAGGATAAGAGCTATGCGTGAGGGAGATAATCCTTAATTTTGAAATGAATTTCTAAATTTTATAACAGCAATTAAATATACATCCGTATTTTCAAGCTAGTAACGAAGTACTTAGCTACTGGGCTGTAAAGACCCTCGGGGACTAACAGTCCACCAGCATAGGCCTCGATCCAGGGGTCATAATGTAAAACTTATACGGTACCAATTTTGATGCACCAGATGCACATTTCGACAAATAATGTCTCTTCAGTGATGATCAACCGAAATGTTTGAAATGTTTGAAGTCCGAAATAACTATGAAGTTTTAGATCTAAATATAGCCAAAAACAGCGTGCCAAACAAGTGGAGCCAAATTCGTCCAAGGATTAATTTGTCATTCAATATTAATATTAATCAATTGTGGTTGATGTTACATAATTCGACCAATCATCAGAAAATCTGGAAACTAGATTTCCTGACAGCTTGGCAGATACCCTTTGTTCGAAAAAGCCTGACGTGACGATCAAAACAATATCTCCTGTGTATCCTAATTATGTGAATTTCTGTCTCCGTTATCTGTTTTCACAGCGCCATACACACTTCCTATAATGTAAACAAACATGGGGTAAATGATGAACATATCTGGGCGAAACAGTAGTTTCTTTGTTAATGTAATTGGAACATGTAAGCAGAATATTTAAGAAGAAAAGAAGAACAATAAAACATCACTCGTTTTGCGCTTCCACATGAGTGTCGAATATCAGTATTTATAAAACGATCTAGCATGTGTGTATGTGAAATTACTACTTCGGTAGTCAGAGTCTAAAACCGGTCTTATATAAAGAGGCTAAAGTTAAGTCTTATCAACTACAGAAAATAATGGCATGAGATGGATAATTATGTTTCTTTCCATCACAATGGAATGGTATAGACATTAAAGTTTCTGTTCATCCCAGCGAACAATCAAATTATATAGAAATTCGAGTTTTCGTCCATCTTTCACTCTACTTACAACTAATATATAACATCCTTAGATGAAACAATCCAATGTACATACTGTTCCTTTACATTATGTACAGAACAATTCAACGTTTAAATGAAATGGTGAAGGTAAAGCTTATTTTCCAATATATTCTCAGTCCTGACCATGTCGTCGCGTGAACATTGCCTGCCAACTCGGACTAAGAAAATCTGAATGATGATTGATTTTCAAACTTATTTACATAAAACATCCTTCCCCAGACTGAATCTGATATACCTCAGACAAAAGTCCACCACTACACTGTACTTCATGGTTTCCACCGTTTGCGGGCCGGTGGTTTCTTGACCAGAAGGAACTCGTTGTTTCAAGCCTCAGACGTATACAAACAGTTTTTGCCCCTTCATCACGCGTTCGACATTTACAAATGAGTCATGAGTCTTACAGTTGAGACCTTAAAAAGGATTTTCTGTATCTCTCTACGTGTAGGTGTTGTACGTTGAAATGTTCCCAATGACATGTGGTGATTAGCATCAATGGTAGATCTAAATTAATGACATTTTAGTTGCAGCATTTACTATCTCACTAAAAACGTCCGCCATAGTTCGTTTGTTCACAAATCAAACACTTCCAAGTTAGGCATTGTGGGATATATATTTCTTAGGCCGTGTATACAAGTATATTACTTTACACTATAATTTGAAGATAGTCTCCCTATGTTTTAATGATCGTTTGATCCTTTTATGTTTAAAATAAAATGTATGCTTTTATATTGATGTTCTTAATGTCAATATTTGCAAGCTTTAACTACGAACTAAGTATTTAGAGTTATTTGCTGGGATAATCGCCGACTCACAATATATTAATCTGTATATTGTACTACGTCACATACGATATGTATATACGTAGGTGATATAATGAGGCCTCGATGGGGAGTTTATATCTCACTATGGAACACTAGTGGAGGGACATTTCTTTTAATTTTTTGTCAAATTCTCTATTTTGTATTGCTTATAAGAGTTATGAGACTGATCGCTGTTCGTTATCTTCACCTTTATAGGAGTTACGAGATTGATCACTGTTCGTTATTTTCACATTGCATTGATCAATGTTCGTTATCTTCACCTTTATAGGAGTTATGAGACTGATCAATGTTCGTTATCTTCACCTTTATAGGAGTTATGAGATTGATCAATGTTCGTTATCTTCACCTTTATAGGAGTTATGAGACTGATCAATGTTCGTTATCTTCACCTTTATAGGAGTTATGAGATTGATCGCTGTTCGTTATCTTCACCTTTATAGGAGTTATGAGATTGTTCACTGTTCGTTATCTTCACTTTCTTTTGATCGTCTACCTTCTTAGTTTTCTTAAATGTGTTCCCTGAAAAGAACAATACTATTATTATGCTGTAATACATTTATACTTGATTCAAAAATGTGAGTAAGACTATGTTCTAGATGTGATATACCCTGAACGATTTTGTCAATTAAACATGAATATTACAATCCATTTGACTTCCAGTAGACTTATTTACTTAAGTCGTAGAATAGAAGTGTGTGTAATCTGAATGCGTGTATAAAGGCACTGTATGTATGTGGTACAAAACTACTCGACTAAGCAGTCATTTGGATCCGTATCATAATATATGGGGGTTTTGAACTGAATTTGAAACGAACAGCTGATTTGTGACAGATTACAAATATCGGGCGGGATTTCAATTCAGCGTCAAACCAACATTAAGCACTAATTTCATATAAGTAATTATTATATTGATATATTTTGTTAAAATAATTGTGAATAAATTGCTTAAAATATTTCAATTGACTTTGTATAATTGATTTATGTTGCTTCTGACTTATAACACAGTATCATAGCATACGGTATCATCACAGTACGTTAATGTTAGAAATACTGTGTAGAAAATATGAATGAATAGGTTTTAAAAATGACCCCTCATTGGATGTATTTGTTACGCCTATTACCAGAAAACACTTAAACAAAACAGTACAATTTTTTTGGTATCCTCTATATTGATATAATCTGTTCAATTCCTTCCTTCTGAAACGTTATTATAAAAATCCAATTCTCCAACAACGCCATATGCACGATTCCCCGCGTCCATGATGTCTACATGTCGCTACTATTGTGGAGAACTAGGTAATTTATCTCGGGATTGTAAATATGTTATCAAAGTAGACTGTTAGTAATGTGGGGTACCTGGTCACAAGGAAAAGTTTTATTCATATTAAAATCTTGACAAGGAAAGATATGCCGAACATACCAAAAGCATCTCCCTTAGTATGCAAAACAATATTTATCTCCAAGAGATGTGTAGATAATTAAATGTGATTATTGTGTACGAAAGGTGAAAATAACGAACATAGATCAATATCATGACTTCTACAAGCAATACAAAATAGATAGTTGGGCAAACGCGGAACCCTGGACACACCAGCTCACAAAAATGTCAAATGAAACATTAACCAACAAAGTGCATGTTCTAAAAAGATACACATATATCTAGTTCTAGAAATTAAGATCCACAAACGTCCCACCTGTGAAGCGTTCAACTTAGGATATTAAAAACAAACAATAAACACAGACACAACAGCTAAATGCTTACAAGTAAACTTTGGATTTGGTGTATCAAAATAGGTTTGCATTCCGAAAATTTTAATGTAAGTCATGAGGGGTGAACATAACGAACAGTAACCAGTCTCATAACTCCTAAAAGTAATAAAAGAGAAAGTTGAGCAAACAGAGGACCTGGATATATACCATAGATGATATGACATGCCTAGGAGTGAGCATCCCCTGTCTACCCATCACACCCGTCATGAGCCCTTTATATTTATCAACAAAACGGAGTTAAAAGTAGTGAAAATCAGTGTTCAAAGAACAGCAAAATGATTGGTATGAAACACGTCAGACAGCATTCAATCCATTGCTAGGCTGTACTGGCAAATTAGATCGTTATAAAGACCATATAATTTGCGAACTACTAACTTTAAACTAGACTGTTGAGACCACTGCGCCATTAATTTCTTTTCCAGTAGCCTGTCTGGATCTTTAAAAAAAACTGGTCATACGCAGAACAATCAATCCGTCTCATGACACAAATTTCCGATTGACAGGAGATGCTTACTCCTCCTACGAACCTGCTGTCTTAAATATCATGGGGTCCGGGTTTGGTGAATTCTCTATTTTCTATTGCTTATAGGAGTTATAGGATTGATCACAATTCATTGTATTCACCTTTTGTTGGCTTTAATCCGCATTGGTTAAAAAACTAAAACAAGCCCAATCTAGGTGAGGAAAAAGTGTTAGATTATGTGATATTAGCCAAAACGAAGATTCAACAATATTGTGCGCACTTGAAATGAATAAATAAACAGATGTACATGCTATTGTATCATGACTATTATATTCTAGTGCGAAATAAATTTCTAAACCCGTAACCTATCTTAGTAATGCTAACATCACTAATGGCATTTTCCTTCATATCTGATACAAGCTGAAGTCATCCCTATACACAGATAGAAAGATGAAATGACCGAAGTAACTAAGACTAGTACCAATTTTATTAAGCTAATAAAGTACTTGAATTCATAGAAGCGTTTGGTTTAGTACAAGCTCAGAATCTGGGTTTAGTTAATTCCATTCTTGTCAAACAATATTAACCAACGTTACTGGCAGCAGGTTACATGTAAAGAACCAATGGGATATCATTGTCATAACGTTCTCAGACTTCAGTATTACATTTTATTTACTCAGTTATACTATCCTACTAAGAAGAATACTAGGGCTTTGATTCACACAGAATACAATTGTTTCAGTCTTATTTAAATGACAGATCCCGAAGTGTAAAGCGTGCGCATGTTCTTCTAACATCACACCAATCACAACAGGGATACCACAAGGACCTATTTTTTGATCACTCTTAACCTGTATATACCCCCTTTTATGTGTTAATTGTTCTAATATCGATATGTCTAAAGACGAAGGAACTCTGTATTTATCTTACATTAATGTACGTAACATCGAAATAACTTTAAATTCCGACATTGTCTACAGAGGAAAACGATTTAGAGCTCCGAAAAATCAAATTAATATACAGCAAACAAAATAAACCATAGTGTACAGTACACAAAATCACCCTTAGCGTATACCAAGTAAAATTAGTCGTAGTGCATGGCAAAAAATACATTTTAATAAAAATCAATTCCTAGAAATTAACAAATATACTCAATTTTGTTATCGCTTGACTCCCTATTGTTTAATGTCTCTCTTGAGAATAGTTCACTCATATGAAGACGTCACCATTGACGACGAAGGGCTTGAAATTTAGGCCTATGCTTGGCACTTATGGTTTTTATTTAAGCAGGGAGGGGTCTTTATCGTGCAAAATCTGCTGTGACACGAGAACCACCCCATTTAGTCACCTTTTTACGACAAGCAAGGGGTATTCGAGACTTACTCTAACCTGATTTTCCACGGGATTTAATACAATCGTCGTTGTTATTATTATTGTGTTGTTGTGATAAGTCAATATTAACACATTATTAGCATTCATGTCTCAGTCACTTCTTGTTTACACCTGCCAACACTAACAGTAACTTCAGAAATCTGCACACACCTCCTAATTTTACAACTGAACAGCTCTAAATATGCTGCCAAAATAAGAATAATGTTGATTTCAAATTGAGACAGTTGCATCGACCCAACAGATTTTATTCCGTCATTCACTCTGGCGATTATTCATTACACGAGGGTTGTAGCAGGTACAGATCAATCTTTTACAATCACCAGATTGTTTTATCTCCCTGAGTTCGATCTAAAGTAAGGAAGTAGGTAACGAGGTTACCATTACGATGAGTATTTACATTGTATATAGTGTAGTATAGATGTAATTTTAACGTGTAGTGGTCACCATCATGATGAATATTTACATTGTATATTGTGCAGCATAGATATAATTTTAACGTGTAGAGGTCGCCATTACGACGAGTATTTACATTGTATATAGTGTAGCATAGATACAATTTGTAACGTCTGGAGGTCAGCATTACGATGAGTATTTGCATTTCAAATAGTGCAGCATAGATATAATTTGTCATGTGTAGAGGTCACCATCACGATGAGTATTTACATTGCATATAGTGTAGCATAGATACAATTTGTAACGTGTAGAGGTGACCCAGCCAAGTGCTGATCTCGCTAGCTGTTACTTTGCTTGCTTGATCAAGAGAGAGACTCTACAACATCGAGGCAGTATAAGCTTTAGCTTATATTGTTTGCTACCCACACCACTGCTCGGGAGGCTTTGTCCCGAAGCTTAGCGTGGGTCCTTTCTGAGCTTATGGTACATGCTTAGTAACGACACCCGCTGTTCCCGACGATAGCAGTCGTCGTTTCCGGACGAAACCACGTCCTTATCCAGATATTCGAAGATACTCTAAGTGATGAAGACCTCCTAGTAAACACCAGAATTTGATATAAATTGGCAACTTATGTCTCCTTCTCAACCTTTGTTGTTTGTAACTGTATTATAGCTATGTTTCTTCCCCACAGGGCATTTTCTTTATCCACGATCATGCCCTTGAGTTCGCAAATAAAGGATTTTAGGTCCCTGTGGTTAGTCTGCTCTTCTGTAAGGAGAACCTCTATTTTTTAATGTTTTTGTATCGCATTCTCCAGCTCTCTTTGTTTCTGGACGTCCCTATTTTCCAGATGAAACAGACAATTTTGAAGGATGAAAATCTGATTGGTATGCGTGTCTTCCTTTTCAGCCTCCATGAACTTCATATCGATGAGGTATCTTGTCGAACTTTTCTGTCATCCCTGAGTTTTAGTTTTCTTGAACTTCCCCAGAGGCCCTGGAATGTTTGTATTTCATTTGCGCAAGCTGTGCTTGCCGGTAAGTCTCTTTCCCCTCACCATTCCTGTGAGTTTGGTTATTTAACTCTTGATAACGTTTTGTTCTGAAATCCACATGTTACAGCAGTCAGTGTACAGTTGTCTCTAACACAGCCTTACTTTATCTCTTAGCTCCCCCTCCTCCTAACAGTGTTTCACCAGCTCTATTAATTTCTCTGAAGTGCCATATGTCTGTCCTGAGCTTCGTTATGTTCTCGATTTATGGCCGTGAAGTCTACTACTTTTTCACTTCTTTGCTTTAATTGTGAATTACCCTCTTTCAAAGATAACACAATTCCCTGCGCTTCTTCACACAATGTATTAAGTTCCTCTTGATATTCACCGATTTTTTTGGTTTCTTTTCTTCCCCATATGTTTCCTAATCTAATATAAGTTTTTCCCCCGTTTTCTTGCATCAAACAGAATTTACCTTTAATAGATTATTCTCACATATCAGTTTTTGATATCTGCAATTTTCCGCATTCCATTTTTGCAGAATTAATTCCATAATATCATATTTATTGCACTTTTCAATGATGATTGTTCTTTTGTGGCGACATCGTATAACATACTCTGGTCATTTACCTTATTTAGTAAATATATGAATGCATGTTTCGTTGTCAGCTGTTCATCTACGAATACTGGTCATGGTTTGTTCAGCAGTGGATGTATTTTTGTTGAAAATTTCAGAATATATTCTTGATATTGTCTTCTCATGTTCTGCAGCTGAGTTCCATAGGTTTCTTGCAAGGTAATCACGTAATCGCTGTTTCATGACAGAATGATATTCTGGGATATTTAGCCTCACATCTGGACTAAGTTGAAGCGCAAACGTAAGTGAATCATCCTTCAAGCAGAAATATAACTCCTCTGTCTGTCTACGGGCAGTCCAACGGGATTTGTATGAAACCATGTTTGATTGAATCCGCAACAAATTCTAGATTGTGTTGTTTTTTACCATTGGAGATTGACAGTCTTTCTTTGGGCTCATTAAGATTAGTAGTTTCGTGATTTTCTTGAAATTGGTTCTTATTGTTGGACAAATTGTGTCCAATATATTCATTTCGATATTCAAATTTCCGTATATTGCCTCTGAATATATGGTGATGAGAGTTTGCATTTCTATCATTAACCTGGTATCAAACTTGTGATTAATTCATTGGTTGTCTTTACATGTAGCTGTCAGGCGTAGTTTCTTTCGAGTTTTTGTTATAGCTATCATTGTGATTATGCATATAAGATTGTGACATCGTATTTGCCACTACACCCTATCACTGGGTCAAATGCTGTCTGATGTGTTTCATACCTTGGTCTTTCTTGTCATACTGATTTTGACTATGGATAATTCCGTTTACCTGATCAAGATACAGGGCTCACAGCGGGTGTGGCCGGTTGACGGTTAATGCTTAATTCACTTAGGCAAATGATTCCACCTCTAGTAAATCCAAGGGTACACGTTTGCTCATTTCTCTATTTTGTATTGCTTATAGGAGTTATGTTATTTATCGCTTTTTGTAATCTTCAGCTTTTAGTCTCCATCGTCACCCTGGTGCTACCTTAAAATATATTTTATTCACTAATTATATTTTATTCATTTAGTCTCCAGCATCGTCTGCATTCCCTGCATAACATCCATGTGTGTCATCATATGTTGTTGCATCATTTTCATTCATTGCATGGCGTATTGCCTTTTTCGTTTCTAGTATAGTTGACTGAGCATCCCATGTCCAGATACACCAACATGCGTTGCTATCTTATCTTGCATTTCCTCCCTTTAAAGTGGACATATTTGATTTCCCATGTCATACCCTTCAGCGTTTTGAGGTTCCAAAGTGGTTTGGGATGGAATTGTCTATTTCTAAAATACATGTATTTGTCGTTTTTTTTTTTATTATTCAGAGATACACTGTATTTATCTGGGAAATAAGGTTTCATTTCCTTTTCGTCACCCTGGTTCTACCTTAAAATCTATTTTATTCACTAGCAAAATGGAAAACAAAAAATATATTTTTCAATAAGTATCTTAAGAGCCATTCTCTGTTACCACTTAAACAATTATATAAGGGGTCCGGCACGCACTGTCACCGATTTTTTTCAAATTTGGCACATCGACTTAATCTGGCATAAGTAATGTAAAACCAACATAATTTGGTTGCTATGCAACTATGTTGCCATGGTAACACGTGCATGCCATTCAGGTCACAAAAGAGTCAATTTTCGCATGAAAAATGACATTTTTCATTCAACTATACTGGATTAACCTGTTTGAGTTCTTATTTAATCATTATCAAATGATACTATATTGCATTTTTATTATTTAGTTTGATATTTAGTAAAAGGTTTGAATAATTCTTTTATATTTTCATTCTGTCTGGAAAAGAGGGTTGTTTGATACATTCTGAAAAAGCTAATTTAGAGGCAAATTTGAATGATGGATAAAAATTCCCGCATTCAGCTTGAAATTTATAAATGCTTGTACAACATACATTAGATATAGTACTATCATATACCAATGAGACATGTTTGGGAATCTACCATCTAAGCTGTGTTTCCATGGAAACAAAATGATGCATTTCGTCATGATATGACAGTAGAGATGCATGTTTCAATGTAATTCAAAATACAATTTTCTATGTATTCAAAGTATATAATCTTAATAACCGATTGCTACTGATGTTAGATTTTAAATTTTAACAAGTGTAATTTAAGAATTCATGTTGGTTGCCATGGAAACGAAAATTGCTATTTCTTTTCAAATTCGAAATCCATGCAAAATAAATAAATTTTTAGACCCCCCCCCCAAAAAAAAATGCTTTTATAGACAGATTCAACTGAAGTCAAAGTTATAGTTGATAAAATATTAATACTGATAGATAATTCATATTACATTGTTGCTATGGTAACAAAATATCATAAAACAGCAAACTTGATGTTCTCATTCTTTTCAGGTAAATCTCATTTTGTTATACATCATGCATGTTCTTCAATCATAAACATTCTTAATTTGTAACAGATAATTAAATCAATGCATAGTTTTTGTTTTTTAATTTTGTTTCTTCAAATGTGCATGATTTCTATTTGTGTATTGTACATGTATCACAAATTGCAAATGTATATCTCAAGAATTCATCAAAATAACTACCATATCTAGAAAATGCATATTTGAATATTTCAGTTATTTCAAACTATCGTAAATTTGTTCACCTTGCCAATCGAATTAAGTGTGACATTGAAATTGAATCATTGATCTTAAAAATTGTTCAAGTTAAATAAACTAAATAAGATACATACAGATTGTAATTTATCATTGATTCATGAGGAATTACCCCCCCCCCTCTCTCTCTCTCTCTGCAGTTCAATATTAGCTCTGCTTACTATGTATGTGCAAGAAATGTTATGCCAGTACCATGTATGAAATCTATTAAACTAATATTTTTTTAATACATGACTTGACAATTTACAGTTACTTATTAGGAAGTATTTTGACCTTGACTCGTGACCTTGGCATTTGATTAAAAACAATTGAGGGCCTCTGTTTTCTAGAGTCTGGACGTTAATCATGGTCACTCGTTTAATGTATATTTTTAAACATAGGTATGTGAATTATATTTCAACATCATAAGAAGACCTTGCTTGTAACTGTAACATACCAATGATGTTCATATTGAAGTCATTTAGTATGCTGGGAAAGTCAATATCTTTAATATCTGACATCGTTGGAACCCACGGGTTGATTCATTGATTATCATTTAACGTACCGCCGAAGAATTTTTCACTCATACGGAGACGTCACCATTGCCAGTGAGGGTTGCAAAATTTAGGCCTATGCTCGGCGTTTAATTACGGCCTTTGAGCAGTGGGTTCCAATGATGAATATTTCATAATCGTATCCTATTATAAATGGTATACCTTTATTTTAGAATCATATATTACAAAATAGACAAGATAAGCATACACAATCTTTTTTATTTTCTAATTTTGCGCATATATAGTCATCATGGCTTTAATCGTCTTCTCAATGGCATAGAGGCAACTAAAATATAATGTGATCTGCTGTCCTGATAGAAATTCTTTCCGGTTAAATGAACCACACTCTATCATATCCTTTGTGGCAACATAAGCATCGAACATACACTGATGTTTCTGACTTGGCCCCCACCAAAATGACAATATGACACTTCCTACAAAATCAATAAATGATATTAATTTTAAGAGAAATACCAAGATGAATATGTAGCTGTAATATGTATTCCTTAAATTATATGTTTGAATGAAATCTTATTCAAACCCTTTTCTTACGGTAGGTAATAACTTACTTAAATACATGTATTCTTATCTAGATTTAGTTTCATCTAAACTCTAAGGTGATTATATGACCTCAATTAATCAACACATGGCCATGATGGGTTAATTATAAAATTCAAAACAGTGAGAATTGTTTTGCGGTATTTTATCACTTGAGGACTTCTGCGACGTTTCTTAATAATAGATATCAAGTTTCATGAATGTGCACTCTGTCTCGTTTCTACAAAAAAAAATCTTGGGGTACGTCGTATTACCATGTCTGTTTTAGAGATAGCATACTGGTACTCAGTATTTTGATAGTTTCTAATATTGTTGCAATCAAAAGTTATGTATTACATCAGGTTGTATATATAAGGACAGTACAAATATATTTTAGCAAATAATGGATCAAATCCATGACCCCTGCATTACAAGATAGGTTATCTAATCGCTAAGCTACCCAGGCCGGTAAAATTTGAATTTATTTCCGAAATCATACGATAGCTTTTTATATCAAGAAGACGGGGAAAAAATCAATGTCAGAAATGTTGCTTTATGAAAACAAAATCAAGCTGAACAAAAAAGAAAAAAAAATAGAGTAAATTTCCATGCATAACATGTATAGTATAACGTGTATCAGAATTGGTATTTCTACAATATTTCAATTCTGTTTAATTAATTGAATTTATTCATAGAATTGATAATTTTATAAAGTATCATCAAAAGTAAAGAATAATTAATATGTGGATGTCTAATAATACTGAATAGTGTCCCCACCTCAATTCACTTCTCAGTTGAGTATCTGTACATGTATAACCCCCCCCCCCCCCCCCGAACTGATACAAGTACAAAATATTACAGATAAAATTCAATGTTATGACCCATTACTTTATTTCACGAAGGAGAGCTTATTCAATGTTTTGGCATGTATCAATGGGGGAAAAAAAGTATGCAATGGCTTAATCACAACAGGGCGTCTCTTTTCTTTTATGTAATATGTATAATAACGAAAGGTCATGCATTTTTCAAATGAATAAATATCTATGATTTTTTTTTAATGATTCTATTACTTCATTCTATTATAAAACAAATAATGATAACGATTTTGCATTTATTATCTCAATTTCATCCTAGTCATACGATCCCCTACAGAATAAAGTGTGCTGCATTAGGCCTAAGTA
The DNA here is from genome assembly GCF_947568905.1 of Ostrea edulis. NCBI lineage: Eukaryota > Metazoa > Mollusca > Bivalvia > Ostreida > Ostreidae > Ostrea > Ostrea edulis. The sequence continues at coordinate 72,244,386 of NC_079171.1, forward strand.
GATCTAAGTACTGTAATGTGTGACGCCACAGTCTACATTTTGACGTCAGATCAATACAACTGAAGCAGTGGCGAGTTGAAGGGTGAATATTTAGCACACACACACACATCATATGTGCCATGCTATTGGCAGATCTAGAGAAATCCATAATTGTACACAATATCTATGAAAACATTTGACATCAAATGATTGTGATCAAGTTGATTAATTCTAGGCTTGTGAATGGATTTCAAAGTAAATAGAATAATTACCTGTATTACTAGAACGCTGGTACTCGGAGATATGTCTCTCACACCTTCTTCTTTCGTGTGGGTGAGTGGAGATAATATTTTGAATGCCACATATCTTCGTCTAAACTTCTGTCAGCATGCAGTAAGACATTATCCCGCCATATTATATGTGTTTCTATGTAATTTTACTGCCTTATGACGTTGAAGAGTTTCAAAGGGGAATAACTCTTGGTTACATAATGCATTTCCCCCCATAATTCATTCACTTCAAATTGTATGAAATAGGCAGATTCCCAAAAGTTTTAGTTTAGATTTATGAAGAAAATAGATTAGTTGTTTTAAAAACTTGTGTCACTTTATTTGAGGTGGATGCGAATAAAAGTTATTAAGACATAAAAACCATTGAATTTAAACACAATTTTACAGATTTGTTCAATTATAAAAATCACTTAGGATTGTCCATTATTCAATTTTTTTCCTTAAATGACAAATATGGGATCTGTTTTATAATTTAATTTGAAAATTAGAATTTTAAGACTATTCATAATATTTTATATTCAACTTTTGTACCAAAACTACCAAATTCTAGAAAATGGCCAAACTTGATAAAATTGTACCTGTTTCCATAGCAACCATGATAACTATCTAATTTTTAAATATATTTTCTTGAATATGTTATATAGATGTTTCATTCAGGTGAGTTTCGTGAAAATCGGTGACTATGCGTGCCGAATTGTTTAAGTGCTTACAGAGAATGGCTCTTAAGTTCCAAATAAACGACTTAGCTGTCTTTTATTTTCGTCCCCTACTTAAGATTAATAATTTGCAAGAATATGATACTTTGTCGCTTATTCATTATGTTTACACTTCTATTAACAGCAAAAAAACAAAACAAAGAAATGCGTTGCCGCCAATTGCTACGAATTTATTTGATGCAAGGTGGAGATAACAAACAGTGATAAATCTCATAACTCCTATAAGCAATAAAAACTAGATAGTTGGGCAAACATAAAGAACAAGAACAAAAAACAGAACAAGAAGAAAGAAAACAACAGAACAATTTTAAAAATTAACAAATATATTTATTCAAATATTATTACAATGAATCAATAATTAAATTTGTTAGTGTCCTTGGCTCAGTCACCTCTATTTCACACCTGTCAACATTAACCATGACTTCCGAAATTTGCACGGACCTCTTATTTTTACAACTGGACGACTTAACAACTAATTACTGACAAGTAATCTGACCACTAACTCAAACTGCTAACGACATGATGTATTTATACATAACATATGTTTACCAAGAAAATCAGTCAATCTCATCTTTATCATCAAATGTGGAAATAACGAATAGGGACCAACCACATAAATTACCAGGGATATTGATAATCCTTTTCACATATGGCATATTTGATACAGCTTGTTTTTTTAAATTGATTTCAACTCTATTTTTTCGAATGCCAAATAATTCGAAACTAAAAACATGGTGGTGTTACTCCTTAGTCGAACTGTTAATCATGACAAAGTGAAGATACACATGTAACGAAAATCATTATCATGAAAGGTGGATATAGCGAATTGTGATCAACCTTACCAATCATATAAGTGATACTAATCCCAGAGGTGGTATCAGGTGCCTATGAGGAGTAAGCATCCACTGTCGAACGGTCACACCCACCATGAGCTATATATCATGATCAGGTAAACATAATTTTTCGTAGTTAAAATAGGTATGTGGAACAAACAATCAGTATGAAACATGACAAACAGGATTTGACCCAATGATTGGCTGCATTTACAACTATATTGTTATAAGGATTGTGGAATTTGCGAAATGCAGCGTTTGAATGAAACCCTGCATCATCAACTTGTTTGTCAGTAGCGTGGACCAATCGAAAAACCGACCATACGCAGAACAGTACTTGAGCATCGAATCAGTTGAGATATCTGAACATCATATGCAGGTGAGAGTTGAATGTTACTACATCAATATGGGAAGCTGATGATGGAGAAGCTTATTACGTAAATCCGAAAAGGAATACGAAATTGATCATAGGGCAAAGACAAAGCTTTGAAGACATGAGGCAATGTCAAGTTGTTGGTGATTAAGCATATACTGTCGATAGTCTTTCCGCAACAGCAGCCATATTCAGCACAGACAATGCGTATTGTTTATTTAACAAACTCCTCTCGCAGTGTGTTACTTCGCTCAGTAATAGAAACCCGCAATATTATCTCTTGGTTTTGACTGAAGTCATGCCTAAGCAACTGCGTTATGAATTAGCATTTTTCAGAAGAATGATTGTTTGGAACGTATGACTGTCAGCAATTCTGAGTATAAAATATAGACCAAACGCTATCATGGTATATGTTGTGGCATTCTGTTAAATTCCTGTAGCTTTTTAAAAATTCCAAATGACATATTAGATTATATGTATGGTGCCTGAGTACAAAATCAATCTTCCCATTCCACGCTATGGTGTTTCTACATCTATTCATGCATTTGATTTTTTTCAAAACCACGTTCCCCAAGCATTTGTATACATTGTATAGGGTAACATATCTCTAAATAAAGTATACAAGAAGTCAACATTTTCTTCATTCCGTAGGTAGTCAAAATTAATTCCAAAAAATAGAGAACAAAATAATTCCTAGTTGATATCAAATATAATCAATATTAATGTAAACCGAGAACAGTAACGTTATCTTCAGTGTTCAGAATTAAACGTTACATCAAATATACAGAATAAATAGTAGTCTATAGCAAGCAGCATTTATTCCGGTCTACACTAAATGCAGTAAACAGAAACTTTTCTAGCATGTAGTTCATGCCAAAAAATATAGTATTCTAAATAATTATATGTTATCGTAAATAGAATCAATCTTATTCGATGAGGAGGTGAAGAAAATCAAAAGTGATCAATCTTCTTTAATGATTGTTAAATTAAGAGTTGGAAAAACACGGGCCCCTCAACATGCCAGGGGTGTAATCAATCACCAAATTGGGAATTGCCGCATCCCTTATCGGTATGTCACACGTGCGGTTGATTACTGTTTATTATTTTCACCTTTCATTTGGAAAATGTAATTCCTTTGTAAAGCAAGATCAATCTAAATTTACAGCAAACAAAATAAACCATAGTGTACAGTACACAAAATCAACCTTAGCGTATACCGAGTAAAATTAGTCTTAGTGCATGACCAAAAAAAAAATACATTTAAAAAAAATCAATTCTTAGAAATTAACAAATATATTCAATTTTGTTATCGCTTGACCCCTTATTGTTTAATGTCTCTCTTGAGAATAGTTCACTCATATGAAGACGTCACCATTGACGACGAAGGTCTTCAAATTTAGGCCTATGCTCTGCACTTATGGTTTTTATTTAAGCAGGGAGAGTTCTTTATGGTGCAAAATTTGCTGTGACACGAGAACCAACCCATTTAGTCAACTTTTTCACGACAAGCAATGGGTATTTGGGACCTACTCTGACATGGTTTCCAACGGAATTTAATCTAATCGTCGTTGTTATTATTATTGTGTTATTGTGATAAGTCGATATTAACACATTATTAGCATCCATGACTCAGTTACCTCTTGTTTACACCTGCCAACATTAACAGTAACTTCAGAAATATGCAAAAACCTCCTAATTTTACAACTGAACATCTTTAAATATGTTGCCAAAATAAGAATAATATTGGTTTCCCCTTAAGACAGTTGCATCAACCCACGATATTTTATTCCGTCATTCATTCTGGCAATTATTTTCCTTACCCAAGGGTCGTTACAGGTACAGATCAATCTTTTATAATGGCCAGTTTTTTTAATATCTTCCTGGTTTCGATCTAAAATAAGGAACTATGTAACGAGGTCACCATTACGATGTGTATTTACATTGTATATAGTGTAGCATAGATACAATTTGCCACGTGTAGAGGTCACCATTACGATGACTATTTACATTGTATACAGTGTAGCATAAATACAATTTGTCACGTGTAGAGGTCACCATTACGATGACTATTTACATTGCATATATATCCCTGCGAGCTCGAAATAAAGGACACCACGGAGTCGTCCACTTCTGCTTCATACTTAGATACATGTATTTTATTGAAATTAGACATTAACGGCAAACTGTCAACTCAACTGTATGACAAACGGGATGATTTCAGCTTCTCCATCGTCAACTTCCCACATTTATGTAGCAATATTCCATTATCACCTGCATATGGTGTTTATATATCTCAACTTATTCGATATGCAAGAGCTTGTTCTGGGTATAGTCAGTTTTTAAATCGAGGTAAGCTACTGACAAACAAGTTGATGGTACAGGGATTTCAACAGTCTCGATTAAAGTCAGCATTTCGCAAATTCTTCGGTCGTTATAACGATCTAGTTCGTCAATACAACTTCACATTGGGTCAAATGCTGTCTGATGTGTTTCATACCGATTGTTAAGCCGTTCTTGGCACACTGATTTTGACTGCGGATAACACCGTTTACCTGATCAGGATATGGGGCTCACGGTGGGTGTCACCGGTCAACAGGGGATACTTACTCCTCCTAGGCACCTGATCCCACCTCTGGTGTGTCCAGGGGTCCGTGTTTGCCCAACTATCTAGTTTGTATTGCTTGTAGGAGCTGTGGTATTGCATAGTGTAGTATAGATACAATTTGTGATGTGTAGAGGTCACCATTACGATGAGTATTTGAATTGTATATACTGTAGCATAGATACAATTTGTAACGTGTAGAGGTCATCATTACGATGAATATTTACATTGTATATAGTGTAGCATAGATACAATTTGTAACGTGTAAGGGTCACCATTGCGATGATTATTTACATTGTATATATTGTAGCATAGATACAATTTGTAACGTGTAGAGATCACCATAAAGATGAAAATTTGCATTATATATAGTGCAGCATAGATACAATTTAAAACATGTAAAGGTCACCATTACGATGAGTGTTTACATTGTATATAATATAGCATAGATATAATTTGTAACATGTAGAGGTCACCATTACGATGAGTATTTACATTGTATATAGTGTGACATAGTTACAATTTGTAACGTGTAGAGGTCACCATTACGATGAGTATATTACATTGTATATAATGCAGCATAGATATAATTTGTAACGTGTAGAGGTCAACATTACGATGAGTATTTACGTTGTATATAGTGTAGCATAGATACAATTTGTAACTTTGTAAACTTCGAATGATTGTTTCTTTAAAAACAAATTTCTGAAGATCAATCAATGGTGACAACTTCTACACCATGTTGTTTATGCTGCGTCGTGTGTATTTAGTTTCGTATTCTACAGATTGCCAAAATATTGTCTGATTGGCTCCACGATACAGAGTACCACACTCCACCCAAATGTAAAAGGGGTACCTGCCTATAGACAGTGAAAGATATTGTTAAAATGTTAGTGTTCTAGCGCTTGTAATGACATCTTGCACTGTATGCTTCCTAGGAGGCTAAGAAAGTTCTAGATTTATATAAGGTCTGCCGGGGTAATAATGTACATTGATTATTGTAAAGCACTTTGAGCAGCAAACGCTGGAAAGGCGCTATATAAAACCAATTATTATTATTATTACCAACAAATCATATGCTCCGTTTATAGCGTTTATTTTGAATGGTGGCTGATGTCAAAGATTTGTGCAACATAACCAATCAATAACCCTTTACTTGTGAAAATGTGTTGATACGTCCATTCATACATGTTTCTTATCTTTTTTACCAAAATCATTTTTCTAATCCATGTGTAAACATTTTGTATGATACAATACCTCAAAAACAATATATAACATGCCAAACTACCTATGTTGTACTGCGTATTGGAGTTAACAGATTGGTCATTGTTCGTTATCTTCACCTTTCATAGGTCAACATTTGCTTCTTTCCTTGGGTGATCAGAGTTAAGTATATTCATTAGTGAATGAAATAATTCCAAGTTGATATCAAACTGAATTGGTCGTAACATAAAACGACAAAGTAAACGTCATCTCAAGTGCTCTGAATTAAACGGTATCTAAAATATACAGACTCAATAGTAGTTTATAGTAAGCATAATCAATTGAGGTCTACAATATATGTTCTAAATAGAAACAAATCTAGTGAGTGACATAGAATGTAATAATGTGAATACGTTCTAGGTTATTGTAATCAAAACAAATCCAATTATATGAAGGTGAAACTAACGATCAATGATTTATGTAATAACTTCAGAAGGAATACAATATAAAGAATTTGACAAATACGGTCCCTTCGACATACCAGGGATGAGTTCAGGTATCACGGGGAAATAAGCATACGTTATCGGTCGGACAAATACGAAAAATCCGTTTCCAATGGAAAACAAAATAAATCTAAATATACATAATTGGAGTCGAAACCTAGTGCACAACACATATAATCAAACATAGTAAACAGCACATAAAATGAAACCGTAGAGAAAACAAAAGCAAGCCTAGTGTACAGTATAGAAAATCAAACCTGGTGTACAGTACACAAAATCAAAACTAGTGTACAGTACATCAAATCAAACCTAGAGTGATGTACACAAAATCAATCTTAGTGTACAGCACATATAATCAAACAGTATACAGCACACATGATAATATATAGTGTGCAGTGTACAGAATTAAACTTAGTGTGCAGTACACAAACGCAAATCTAGTGTACATTGTACATAACCAAACCTAGTGTACAGCACATCAAATCAAGCTTGGTGTACAGTACACAAAACCAAACCTTGTGTACAGTACACAAAATCAAACCTACTCTACAGCATATCAAATCAAACCTAGTGTACAGTACACAAAATCAAACTTAGTGTACAGTATACACAATTAAACCTAGTGTACATTATATAAAATCAAACCTAATGTACAGTACAAATCAAACTTAATGTACAGTAAACATGTATATCTAGAAATCCGTGTTTGCCCAACTTTCTATTTTCTATTGATTATAAGAGTTATGAGATTTATTACTGTTCGTTATAATTACCTTTCATCGATCACTCTTCGCTATAATCAGCTTAATACACAAAATCAGTTGTAGTATATGATAAACAAAACTAATCCTAATGTATAATAAACAAAATCAGTCCTAATATATAATAAAGAAAATCAGTAATAATACATGATAAACAAACTCAATACTAATATATAATAAACAAAATCAATCCTAATATATAATAAAGAAAATCAGTAATAATACATGATAAACAAACTCAATACTAATATATAATAAACAAAATCAATACTAATATATAATAATCAAAATTGTAACTAAATGTTTCCTAAATTGGAAACATCTACAGTATAGATCGTTTATCATATTTTGTATTATGAGGTATATACGCAGCTCAGTTAAGGTTATCCGATTAAAATCACAGTGCTGTTATAAATGTACCCCTGTGCTCGTCGCACCATATGACGTCAGGATGTAAAAGTACGTCACAGCTTACATGTTCTGATAGTTGTATCGCGCGGAAAGTGTCATATAATATTTCGTCGTTATTCACTATTGTTGTCAAGTGATCAGCTGTATATGTGAAAACATCTCTTGTCAAACGATATTATATATTATTCCTTTATGATATCAAATAATTCTCGATTTTTAATATACCATATGCACGAAGGTGATATTTATGTTTTATTTTGACCTTGAAATCGCCCCCTGTCTGAATACCTTATACAATTTCTACTGTAACCTGTCCCAGGAAATATATGATATCAGCAGGGGTCCCAAAATATAGCATTCAGATAAGGGATATATAAGCAAATCAAAGATACATTTAATTTGATCCAAAATTATTTTGTGTTTTATGACAGGAGCGTGAAGTTGGCATAGAATTGCCAAAAATGCTAAAAATCAATGAGAAAATTCATAAATTCAGGGTGTTTTCCTTTTAAAGCAAATTCATATTCAAATACAGGTTTCATCTTATCTGAATACACAATATATATTAATTGTATTTTGCTCGACAGATGGGCAACCCTTTTCCTAAGCAATAATCTGGATCAAATTAAACAGTTATCAAACTCTTTTTGAAAAAAAGGCTGGGAAAACTCTTATTCATGACGTAAATCACTCTGTCCAATAATTCAAACTGCTAACGACATGCTGTATTTATACATAACATGTTTTGCAAGACCCGGATTTATATAACTAGATAATTAGCTCACCATTACAATGAATATTTACATGTTATTTTGAGCAACACTTATATAAGAATATATACCAATAAAACAAAACAAACACAGAAACATTCGTTATTTTACAAGATGTGCCACATTTTTTAAACAATCGCGGTTATTTATGATTATAAACAACAAGATCGGTATCGAGATATCCATGACATCATCCAAATTTCTGTAATGTTCAGGAGATAAGAAAGCAGTATGTAAAGATTTACCGATGTATGTCAAGTATAAACGATGAGGGATATATTTGATAATAATACATTGACAATATTACTAAACATAGTAAATGATAACGATGTTGTAGGAATCTGTAAAGAGACAACCTGTACAAAACACAAAAATCAAGCCAATCTGTGGGTTTTTTTTATAAATAAATGTACGTTACATAAATCTTTATAACAAGTATATAGTATGCAAAATCAATCATATTGTATATTAAACAAATACAAAAACAATGTGTAATAAACACAATCACCTCTAATATACAGCAAACAAAAGTACTCCTAGTGTATAAAAAACAAAATATATTCTAATCAATCCCAGTTAAAAGTAAACAAAGTCAAACCCTTCTGTACACAAACTAAAATCAGCCCTACTGTATATTAAGCAAAATCAATATTAGTGTACAATAAATATAATCGAATCCAATATATATCCAATCGAGGTAAGCTACTGACAAACAAGTTGATGGTACAGGGATTTCAATAGTCTTGATTGAAATCAGCATTTCACAAATTCTATGGTCGTTATAACGATCTAGTTCGTCAGTACAATCTCGCATTGGGTCAAATGCTGTCTGAAGTGTTTCATACCGATTGTTAAGCCGTGCTTGCCACACTGATTTTGACTGCGGATAACTCCGTTTACCTGATCAGGATATAGGGCTAACGGCGGTTGTGACAGGTCAACAGGGGATGTTTACTCCTCCTAGGCACTTGATCCCACCTCTGGTGTGTCCAGGGTTCCGTGTTTGCCCAACTATCTATTTTGTATTACTTGTAGGAGTTATGAGATTGATCACTGTTCGTTATCTTCACCTTACAGACATGAGTTATCCTTTCACCGTTGATATATTTAAAAAAAATGAAGGTCAATTATGTGACGTAATGATGTTTGTGTTCGTCTGCAACTCTGTTTATACATGCAAGGTAGTGATTAGAAAACATCGGAACTCGGTATAGGCTGACAAGAAAACATCTTAGCATTAGTTCAGGGCTGTAAAAGTTCCGGGGAAACTAGGAAATTATTAGCAATATTGATACTTTTTTTTCAGAATTAAAACTTAGACGGTACCAATTTTGATGCACCAAATGCGCATTTTGACAAATAATGTCTCTTGAGTGATATATTCGATACAACTTGTGTTCTTCAAATTGATTTCACTTCTTTTTTTTCGAATGACAAACAATTGGAAACCAATTCTATGAATTTCAAATGATTATGCTACTCCTTAGTCGAATTGAGAATCATGAAAAAGTTAAGATACACATGTAACAAAATTAGTCAATCTCATATTTATCATGAAAGGTGAAGATAACGAATACTGATCAACCTCATCAATCATATAAGTAATACACAATAACGAGTTTGGCAAACACGGACCCCTGGACACACTGTAGGTGGGAACATGTGCAATAATTCATATTGATGTAGATGCTCAAAAACCTCATACAGAAGTCCTCAAGCTACACGTGTCGTTTTCAGTGCAGCTAGTTTAAACGTTTTATCTTGTATTTTAGCGTTCCTAGGTGTCTACTTCAATTAAGTAACACTGATCAGTTTCATCTGCCTGACTACTTCATGATGTACGGACTATAGAGTACAGATAGTATTTTTCGTTGGATAAATGTTTGATAGGTGTTTGATTCATTTGATAGATGTTTGATTTATTTGATAGGTGTTTGATTCATTTGATAGATGTTTGATTCATTTGATAGGTGTTTGATTCATTTGATAGGTGTTTTTAATTCATTTGATAGGTGTTTGATTCATTTGATAGGAGTTTAATAGGTGTTTGATTCATTTGATAGGTGTTTGATTCATTTGATAGGAATTTGATTCATTTGATAGGTGTTTGATTCATTTGATAGGCGTTTGATTCATTTGATAGGTGTTTGATAGGTGTTTGATTCATTTGATAGGTGTTTGATTCATTTGATAGGTGTTTGATTCATTTGATAGGTGTTTAAAGGAATACTGTTCATCTCATGATATCCTGCAAAGTTTTCCGCCTGACTCCTTTTATCTGCATCCTTCCACTAAATAATATTCACGGATCCCTAGAAAAATTGAAAGATAGATTTAGAATTTCAATTTAGAAAATAAGGATGGATTATTTCCCGCATGCATAGTTCTCATCCTTTGATAAATTAGACTCCAGTCTGTGGTACTCTGTTTTTTAGTTCTTATAAGTAAGTTTTTAAGTAATACTTTTGCTATTTCGGATTTCCAATATTTCAGCTTCAGCATGACTGAAGAGACATTTGTTCTCGATATGCGCATCTGGTGCATCAATACCAGCACTGTATAAGTTTTACAAATGCAATGAGAACATTGCACAAAGATCGAAAACGGAAATGACAGGGTGTATTGATTAATCTACACATATTTCTTCAGTTACCAAGTGCTAATCTTAAGTACGGATATATTTCTTAAATTCCCCACTTGTATAACTGTGTAAGAATGAAAATTGATGCTTTTATCATTTAATATACAGGAAGTAAATCAAGGACACCGGTAGTGTCGTCTTGTAATATTTACTACTGTATTGTAATATAGAACACTTTTATTGCATTATCTCAGTGTACTAAGATATCTCAAGATAACTTTATGCAATTCACGTTTTCTATTTTTAAATCGATGACAGGTTTCTGTACATTATTACTATTCAAACGACCAAATTCAGATTGTTTTATATATTTATACTAGTTCTCGCGATAGGGGATGCAATCCGTTGTTCACTGACATGTACAGGGAAATTCAAACTTTTTAATTAAAGAAAAAGCTGTGTTACTGTAAGCGATGTCTCGGCAACATATATCATTCATTATCATGGTTCGTAATAGGATGCAGTAGATAAAGGTCACGATGAGTTTGAACTGTTTAATTACAAACATGCCATGTTATACAACACATTTATCTGTGGACAGACACTACAATGCATGTAATGGGTGGACCTGTAGAATTAACACTGTTATCGATGTAAACCATTAAACGTTTAAGAAACTATATATGAAACAAGATAGATGGAAGAAAAAAACATACATATGTATCCCAGCGATAAGTAATAAACGTGTGAGTTAATGATACTCTGTTGTGCCTGATGTTACGCGATTTGACCCACTGTTTAAAATCTGGAAACTAGATTTTCAGACAACTTTACAAAGTCATTTTGTTATCAACTGCCCAACGTGACGAGCAAAATAAATACCCTGTATATCCTAATTATGTCAGCAGATTATCACCTGGTGGATGACATCAAGGCACTCTATAGGTAAGCATGACAGGTTCACCCAGAAAAAAAGTCTAGTCCCTAGGACTTCACTCCCATGTTTCCCAGAATCCGAAATTGTCATTCTCTCGATTCTGTATTCCTTATGAGATTGATTACAATTCATTAAGCTTTCTAACAAATGCGCGAACAAGTAAAATACCTTTGGCGATGTGTAACTTGAAAGTATCTTATATAAATGGTAGCTATACCAGAGAACGTAGCGTATCTTTACAAAAGTTTACTGTCTCAGCAAAACTTGTAGAGTCATGGTTCGTGTAGTTATACAAATTATTTATATTTGCATTGATTTGTCCAGCGTAAAATGTTTCTTTTTTACGAATGGTGCTATACTAAATATAATACCGGATATATTGTTTTAGGGTAGTAAAAGTGAGACTACTCTTTTCCTTACACTATAGCGTGTTTTCGGCGCTCGCCCTGTCCTATTCTTTATGGTAATAACAAAATTCTAAGAATCAAATAGCATTTATTAATTGCAATAACATGATTGGAAATCTAAACCCTTCTCTCGTTAGGCAGTGTTATCATATAAATATAATGAATCGCATGTGTACATCCAAGTAGGTAACATATTTTATGTTCAGTTCTTAAACTTTACCATACATATTATATAAAAATGTACATCTGCATAAAAATAATATATATAACGAATGGATGACATCGTACAGTGATTGAATTTAACGCATGGGATATATTGATTTTCTTTCCGTTCATTTACTCATATCTTCAGAAGCAGTACTGTATAATTCACATTGACGTAGATACTCAAATCCTTCATACGGAAGTCATCACACTACCCGTGTCGTTATCATTGAGTGATAATTTACTCTTCATAATTCTACATATGACTCCGGTTGTTGTTTGTTATTGAGGTGAAGGGATATAACTAGACTGTACGCTGGCGTTTACACAGCCAGTTTAAGCGTTATGTGTTATATTTTTCCCAGTGGACAACTTGAATTGAGTACCACTGATCAGTTTCATCTGTCTGACCACTTCATATTGTACAATTAAGTATCACTGATCAGTTTCATCTGCCTGACAACTTCATAGTGTACAGTTAAGTACCACTGATCAGTTTCATCTGCCTGACCACTTCATATTGTACGAACTTTACATTGTGGATAGTCTTTTTCGCTGAATAGGTTGATGGGTGATTAAAGGAATACTGCACATTTCATAATGTTGTGTAGGTTTTCTGCCTAACTTATGTTTATCTGTTTCCTTCTGCTAAATCACAGTCACTCATCCCTGCGATATTTGAAACATATATGAAGTGACGAAAATGCACAAAGATTGCATACCTAAAATGCAGGGTGTATATATTAATTTGCAAAACTTTCTTCAATTATAAGGTGGTAATCTTAAATCAATGAATATTCCTTAAATAGTATACTTATACAACTATCAGAATGGTGATTACGGACATTTAATATACAGGGAGTTAATTAAGAACTATGTTAGTTTTTTTCCTGCAATATTTATATTGTAATATAGAACATTTTTCATTGTTTCCCTCAGTGCACTGAGGAATTTCAAGGTAAACTGATGCAACTGAAGTTTGTTTTTTATTCTTAAACCAACGACACTTCTTTTGTGCATCATCAGCATTTAAGCTATCTAATTTATATTTATTCATACATCATTTCTCACCATAGGGGGCATGACCTGTTATTCCGGACATTCGCGTGGAACTTAAAACTTTTCAAGAAATAAATGACGATGTTACTGTAAGCAATATAACGGTAATATAATTCATTGTCATGATTTCTGGAAAGAAGTATATACAAGGGTTACAAAAATACCTTTTGTTATTTTACAACATTAACTATGAACATACACAGGAATGCATTTGAAATGTGGAATTCAGAATTTACAATTTAAAGATGCAAATGTTTAATCATTGAAGAAAATATAGATGAAAGAAGACAGATGGACATAAAAAGAAGACATACATATGCATTCAGTAAAAGCTTATCGATGTGTGGGTTAATGTCAATCAATTGTGATTGATGTTACATGATTCGACCAATCATTAAAAAATCTGGAAAGTAGATTTTCTGACAGCTTGGCCAAGATCCTTTGTTCGAAAAAGTCTGACGTGACGATCAAAACAATATTTTCTGTATATCCCAAGTCTGTCTCCGTTATCTGTTTTCACAGCGTCATACACACTTCCTATAATGTAAACAAACATGGGGTAAATGATGAACACATCTGGGCGAAACAGTAGTTTCTTTGTAAATGTACTTGGGACATGTAAGCAGAATATCTAAGAAGAAAAGAAGAAAAATAAAACATCGCTCGTTTTGTGCTTCCACATGAGTGTCGAATATCAGTATTTAGTAAAGCAATCTAGCATGTGTGTATGTGAAATTACTACTTCAGTAGTCAGAGTCTAAAACCGGTCTAATGTAAAGAAGCTAAGGTTAAGTCTTATCAACTACAGAAAATAATGGCATGAAATGGATAATTATGTTTATTTCCATCACAATGGAATGGTATAGACATTAAAGTTTCTGTTCATCACAGCGAACAATCAAATGATATAGAAATTCGAGTTTTTGTCCATCTTTCACTTTATTTGTAACTAATATATAACATCCTTAAATGAAACAATTCAATGTACATCATCTTCATTTACATTATGTAAAGAACAATTCAACATTTTAATAAAATGGTGAAGGTAAAGCTTATTTTCCAATATGTTCTCAGTCCTGACCACTCCTATGTCGTCGCGTCAACATTGCAAGCCAATTCCAACTAATAAAATCTGAATGATGATTGCTTTTCAAACTTATTTAAATAAAGCATCCTTCCCCAGACTGAATCTGATATCTCTCAGACAAAAGTCCACCACTACACTGTACATCATGGTTTCCACCGTTTGTGGGCCGTTGGTTTCTTAACCAGAAGGAGCTCGTTGTTTCAAGCCTCAGACGTATACAAACAGTTTTTGCCCCTTCATCACGCGTTCGACATTTACAAATGAGAGTCATGAGTCTTACAGTTGAGACCTTAAAAAGGATTTTCTGTATCTCTCTAGGTGTAGGTGTGGTACGTTGAATTATTCCCAATGGCATGTGGTGATTAGCACCACTGATAGATCTAAATTAATGACACTTTAGCTGCAGCATTTACTACCTCACTAAAAACTTCCGCCATAGTTCGTTTGCTCACAAATCAAACTCTTCCAAGTTAGACATTGTGGGATATATATTTCTTAGGCCGTGTATACTATACATTGGGTCAAATGCTGTCTGGCGTGTTTCATACCGATTGTTAAGCTGTTCTTGGCACATTGATTTTGACCGCGGATAACTCCGTTTACCTGGCCAATATATGGGGCTCACGGCGGGTGTGACCGGTCAACAGGGGGTGCTTACTCCTCCGAGGCACCTGAGCCCATCTCTGGTGTGTCCAGGGGTCCGTGTTTGCCCAGCTATCTATTTTGTATTGCTTGTAGGAGTTATGTGATTGATCATTGTTCGTTATTTTCACCTTGCATCAAATGATAAATCTTAAGAACAGTGATCAATCTCCATGTAGCAAGAACTGAACAAGATAATGAAATTAGACATTCTTTACATGCTTGATTAACTTACTGCTAACACCCCTATGCAATGTCACTTTTAGTGATCCTTCCGCGATACTATATATGAATTACATTACATTTAACTAATATGAAATACATTAACATTCCTTTTAGATTATTTTGAGTTTGTAACGTAGTTATCTATCAATGTTTTAAATATTGGTAATAAATACCAGCCCTTACCTGAATGCGTATTTGATGTTTTCATCTCAGTCCGGTTCTCATATTAATATCTCAATAAACTGCAATGTCCCAAGGGAAAAAGGGGATAAAAAAACGTTTACTATATTAATCAGTGTAATCATATGAAATAACAAAAAATAAGGGTGTCTTAAGATTATCAACAGGGCACACTACTTAAAGATTATATGTGTTTTTGCATAAACGAGACGAAAAAAACAACAACCGGAAATGCGTTTTCTTCGTAAAATTTTCGGGACTACTTTTACACCCTAAAGAATAAATAACAACCATTTATTAGATAAAAATTGGCCAATTTTTATACGCCAAATCCACAATGAAGACTCTTAGTGATCGCCTTAAAATATATTTAATAAGGAATTAGGCCATATAACAACAAATCGGCGAATATCAATGTCGGGCATCGCGTGACATATGTCCCGGACTACATTTACACCCACCCTGAAAATGGCGAGTTCATAATTTTATTCCTACCCCATCATACATGAAGATCGGACAACATTGAATAAATAAAAGCGTTGTCCAGGGATGTCCTATAAAGAAATGTTTCAATATGTCCTGCTGCAAATGTCTCTGAAAACATTTCCACAACCCCTGGACGAAATTGAGCGGGAGTTGACTATATTTAAGAGAGAGAGCGAGAGAGAGAGAAACAGAGAGAGATAGAGAAAGAGAAAGATAGAGAGAGAGAGAGAGATAGAGAGAGAGGGGGAGAGAGAGGGAGAGAGAGAGAGAGAGAGAGAGAGAGAGAGAGAGAGAGAGAGAGAGAGAGAGAGAGAGAGAGAGAGAGAGAGAGAGAGAGAGAGACAGCAAACTAACAGCAAACCAACAATACATGTATTCTAGCAAAGTTGAACCTTACAACTGCCCACCGCAAGGAGTGTTTGAAACTCGCTGTAAGGTAAGATAGACATTCAGGGCTGACTGCTTGTAAACTTGTTAAAAGACCTACTTGTCCTGCATATTTTACATGTGTCACTACATGTATCTCTCTTCTAATGAAGTACGATGAACCTAATTCGTTTCTAGTACATAATATCGTATTGTATTTTTTTATACGGTAGAATATGCAGTAAAATGTACTAAATTGACGAGGTCTGTCCATTTAGTTACAGGTACAATAATGAAATTGATTCATCTAAATATCAGTTAGCAGAAATTTTATCACGTACGATCGGGCGACTATACTAAGAACTTTATTCGCCCGTGGTAAAATAAATGCTTCTTGGGCGGTCGGGCGCACGGTTATTTCAAACACTGCAACAGGCTTAATACTCTAAATGTATAAAGAACAAGAATGTGAAGTTGATCGAAAATTAGAACAAGTAGCTGACGTTTCAAGTGAATCTGCAATACAAGTTTAAAATAATTATAGTTTTATACCGCGTTTATGTTTTTGAGGGGTTGTTTGGCTCGGGAAATTGAGCATGTCTATGTGTTTGTGGAGGGAGGGGTGTTAAATTAACATAAATATATTGTAAAATAGAAACAGCTGTAGTTGTAAATCTACATAGAGTATTACGACATGATTAACCTACATGTATCTGAAATTAAAATGTAACCTTAATGGGATTCAAAAATAAAATTACACTATTGCATGCAGGCTATATCAGTTAATTCATTGTTACTGCGATCATGCGATAGCAAAAGAAGAAAAAAAAATCAATTATTAGCCGCAAAACACAATTTAGATATAGAGCAGAGTATATGTACACATTTATATATATTGAGAAATTTTGCGATATACATTTTGTAAATAATGATTATCTTGTCCACACATATTTTATATTTCCCCTTCAAAACCAGGAATCAATAACGTTGTTTTGAGTTCTTTATGAAGTGATGCATAAAAAGTAAATGAACAACGTTGTTGAATGCCGTCGCGAATATTTATAACGTTATTTGTTAAAAACGGTTGTTTTGATGGTTTTTATCAAACTTTGACATCTTTGTCGTTTAAAAACGAACTCGAATACCCCATAATTTTTGTTTATAAATATTTTTTCAAATTATTTTTGTTTCGCTATGATATTAATATTATCAAGATGAAGAGCACCAAATTATGTTTATTTTAAGTTGAATTACGTTATGAATAAAGTCAATCACTATTATTTTCTATATAATCCAATGGAAAACAGTGTCACTATCGTTAAAACAATGGTACGTTGAAGACGTAGTTACTAAAACAAACCATCCTGTTGAATGAAACACAATTTTCACAGAGTAGTACATACATTGTCAAGATACATTGGTCAAATTTTCAGATGCGGTTTTCGAGTGAGAAAAAAAGGTATGTAAACCTGCGACCTACATTAAATGGAAACACAGCTGTAAGACGTTATCTATTAGTTTCAACAAAACTCCCTTGCATTAAATGGAAATAAACTGTGTTGAATTACAATGATATCAATTTTACCTTTCATATATCTATACCAGAGAAAATCTACACACTTTTTGATTTTGACTAACAACGAGTATTTGTCGTAAACATCACTTCCGACTGCGACTTATTGATTACAACTAAGATACATATTGTGTTATCACGCGTTTTACATATGTTCACAAATACCTTCCACTTATTCTCTTGTTAAGTGTAAAACTTATACGGTACCAATTTTGGTGCACCAGATGCACATTTCGACAAACTATGTTTCTTCAGTGATGCTCAACCGAAATGTTTGAAATCTTAAATAACAACGACATTCTAGAGCTATTATAGGCAAAAACAGTGTGCCAAAAAAGTGAAGTCAAATTCGTACAAGGATAAGAGCTATGCGTGAGGGAGATAATCCTTAATTTTGAAACGAATTTCTAAATTTAATAACAGCAATTAAATATACATCCGTATAGTCAAGCTAGTAATGATGTACTTAACTACTGGGCTGTAGAGACCCTCGGGGACTAACAGTCCACCAGCAGAGGCCTCGACCCAGGGGTGATAATGTAAAAAATATACGGTACCAATTTTGATGCACCAGATGCGAATTTCGACAAATTTATGTTTATTCAGTGATGCTCAACCGAAATGTTTGAAATAAAATACCCAGTGAAACAATATGAATCTGAATTCGAATTTTTTAAACACGGTCAGTCAGATTAGTAAACACAATTTACCCGATTTGACCTATCATTTAACAAGCTCGGTTGGTCAGGGGTGACTTATGGTCAAACCATGTTAAGAAATCATGTCTAATACCTCAATATATAAATCTTGACGTTCAGTTGTTGTCCTATGTATAGGTTTTTTGTGCATTTTCCTATCAATAACATTATGTATACCATCTACTGGCATTGATGTCTTCCCTTTCTCCAACATGTTTTAAATAATATGTGAGATATATTGTCGTCATAGCAATCTAGATTAACAATACAATATATGATTGAGTGAAATGATGTCTGACTTATTCCGTATCGACTGTTGAGCCGATCTTGGTTACACTGATTTTTGACTGCAGATAAGTCCCTTTACATGATCAATATATAGGGCTCACGTTGGGTGTGACCAGTCGAGAGGGAATGCTTACTCCTCCTAGGTACCTGGTATCCTATAACGAAGACGTGATCAATCCCATAACCCCTGTAGGCAATACGAAATAGAGAGTGCGGCAAACACGGACCCTGGGTATACCAGAGGTGAGATCAGGTGTGTAGGAGTAGTATGGAAGCCATCTCTATGTAAAAATATAAATGATAAAATAGTGTGCCATTCTACTTTGGCTTTGTAATAAAGAGAGATGGTTTGGGCATTGAAGATAGGAAAATTCATATTCGATATAATTTCACAGTATTTCTACCAATCTTAAGGTTTTTGTTTTTATCACACATACCTCTAATGAAAATGAACATATTTTGCGCATATCTTGACTTACGAAGGTTAGGAGACGCAGCAACCAATTGTTCAAAATAATTATGTAACATGCTTACACATCAACACCATCTCTCGTCATCGAAATGTCCTGTATTGTATTTCAACAGAGTTTGATAATTCCCTGTATTTGCAAATATGTTTCCGCTACTGTATCCAGGCGTTATAATTACAAACCAACTTTATGAAGTCTAGATATAGACCTATCTCTACATAAAACGCCTATATGCTTTGATATTCGTATTGTGTCAAGTATAGGGCATGTCATAACTGGTGATGCTGATATTATTTCGAATAAAGACCTATAATAACTTAGTTTGATAGGCCATCTATTAAAAAAAATCGGTATTTCAGTTAGAAAACCATTGGATCCTTATTATGTAGTCGGTCAAAAATTGCGCTCAGACTATGAACTAAATATGAAAGGGAAACACTTGTGTCGAAATAAAATAGGTTGACAGAACGTACCAAAGGAATATTTAAATCACATTTTAGACAACGGGAATGAAAAATCTGTGACATATATTCGTCTGTGTTTAGTAAATTAGAAGTGGTAAAATCAGATAGATTCAATTAGGAAAATGTTTTAGTTCCACCTGAAATAAAAACACGCCAACATTGTGTTTGTTTATACGACTCATCATTACAACTGGATTTTAAACTAACTTTCCATTAATTTCACATTTTATAATCATATTTACGTCTCCCTTGCTCTTTCAAAGGACCAGTTTCTTTCAAATAATTATTCAGTTTTAAATATATTTCATAACGAAGACAATGTAACGAATTGAAAAAAATATAGGTACCTTACCTATGCTTTGCTTGCAAACTTCATAAACTCTGTGAAAGAGTAATTTGAATCATGTTGTGCTGCAACATACATCAAATGTACATTAAATGAAGTGTGGATCCTAAATTATTCTGAAGAACTTTTAGTGAATTAGAAATCACAAAAATAATTTATCGTCAACAGCATAAAAGCGTATGCCTTTTCAAGGTCTCGTGGACACTTAATTACTCGATTTGTTTGCCACCATGAACAGTTGCTTCTTCAACAAAAATAGTACAATGATGTATATGCACCAAGTGATCAGTCTTTCAAAAATAACTGTGTCGAACACCACCTTGATTTTACGCACGCGTTCTCTGATGTTGATATGAGAAAAGAAGTTGGAGTCCCTTATTAACAATGTCTTTGTGGTACTTGGTAATTAGGTCTTTCAACATGTTCTTGTTTTTTCACGATGGGAATTGTGCTCCTTTATTACGTTGATATTCTGAAGAGAAAAATATTCAATTAATTAACTGGTACATGAAATATGTATTTTATTGTAGTCGTAATCTTGACATTTAGATATGTCGACGACGTTTTATTTATAAACATTAGTTATTTTCCTTTATATTTCGATTCTATAAATCCCAGTGAACTCCACTATTAGGTCACTGGTAAATAGTTCAATTAATATAACTGTTGATGGTAATTGAAATGCGACCTATCATTATGAAAAAATGTTTCTTCATCGTGAACTTCCCATATGTATGTACCAACATTTCACCATCACCTGCATGAAGTGTTCATTTATGAATTATGAAGTTAACAAACATGGATCAGTTGCATAAATGTATACTTGCGTATAATCAGGTGTTATATCTTTTATTTAATGCAAGATCAACAAATATGTAAATCAGTCATGTACACTACTTCTTTACAGTTCTACATATTCAAATATATATTATATATTAATGAATTTGTAGAGCAATATATTAAACAATGTTATGCTAAAGGAGGAAAAATATGTTGATATCGATTATATTCTAATTTTAATTGTGTTTCCAATGGTATACAATTAGAGTCTACAATAGTTAGATTGAATTGTTAAGTCATGCAAAGCTATTGTTTACCACATGAACGGTTACCTTCGTTTACCTGTAAGGCACACTACCACATACACCAATACTCTGCCTCCAGGTAAACAAATTGCGAAGGAGCCGTATTCCTCCAAACCGGGCCTCTCATATAAAAACTTTCTTAAATATATCTTCAATACATATATTTGAATACAATTGTTCTACAATGTATCGATATTTACTTAAAGCCCGTTTCACTGAGATATATTAATTTTCACTGTTACAAGAGCTTTCAGTTAGTCTATAAATAATTTTAAATTGATAAATCTTCAGTGCAATGAAAGAAATAAAAATACTAAGAGACTCTGATCGATTTCTTTCATTACAAAATCCTATGACGATATCTCTCCAAGATATGTCAATGATTAATACATTGTTAAGCCTTTTCCATATTGTTTTAGACGTTTTGACGGGATGTATAAGGTGTTCTGTTTTGAATTTCATCAGTTTTCACAATTTTTTTGTATTTTTGGATTCTATTTGCTAACATTCAAATTTGTATTCAAAATTTTCTATAACAATTGATAGTTAAACTCTGATATTTCTTTATCTGAATTTTTTTCGACTTTTAGTAGATTAATTGTCTTCCTTCAATATTTTTGAATATCAAACCTTTCCGTCCAAATATTTATGTAATTTACTTAGTAAATTTGTTATCGACTAATATGTTATATAAGAATGATTGATTTAATATTCAATATATTGACAAAGTTATCACCTTTAAATAATACATGAATGAAAGGTCAATATAAAGAACAGTGGTCAGTCTCATAACTCCTACAAGCAATAGAAAAAAAGATAGTTAGGCAAACACGGACCCATGGACACACCAGGGATGGGATCATGTGCCTAGAAGGAGTAAGCATCCCCTGTCGACCGGTTGTATTTAATATTAATACAGAACGTTTTTTGGCAGTTAAATATATCATTGTTTTTAAAATATAGTATTCACAGATAATATTGTTTCTATGAAAGATTAAATCTTGAAAATATTTTAAATCTCTAAACACGCCATTATAATCATATAAATCGTTGGTGTATAAAACTCCTAACTTGACCAAATTAGGAAAATAAATTGGATGGTTTTTGAACTGAAATAGGTTACTTTTCTAAATCGGTAAAGATGAGGATTCGTCTAAAGTAATCATATAGATATCTTTAATCAGTGTGGTTTTATTAAAAGAGCAAAATACTTCTTAATAGAACAAAGCCGGGAATGTAATATCTGTATATTCTTTCACATTTCTTAAGTTTGTTATAATTATATATCTCAGTGATATATTTTCTTTTTGAAACAAAAAGCCGCCGCGATGGCCGAGTGGTTAGAGCGTTTACCCTGCATGCGGAAGGACGGGGTTCGAATCCCGGCTGCGACACACCTAAGTCGTTAAAACAGCTAGTGGTAGTTCTATCGCCAAACGCTTGACATCAGCTGTGAATGTCACGGGTCGTCGGAGATGACCTTAAAAACGGATGACCCATCTCACAGTAAGTGTGGTACGCTAAAGAACCTTCACTACGCAATGACCGTAAGCACCGAGCATAGGCCTAAATTTTAGCCCTTCTCCGCTCTTGGTGATGTCTCCATGTGAATGTAAAATTCTCGAGCGAAACGTTAAGTAAGCAACATTCAATCAATCTTTTTGAAAACTATGTTCGAGAAATGTGAAGAGACTGGATTTAGTACTTAAAAGATGTGCAATCCAAGATGTTTTTAATGAAAAAAAAATGGATTCAGCATCACTGATATTGATTCCACCTTTCAATTCCTTTCCACTACGTGTATTTCTTTTGATTCTTTCCCCGGCAGTACAAATACATTTAAATATCTTACTGTTCAGTTCCTTAGATATTTCATCAGACAGATTGAAAATTATCGACGGATTGCATTGCAATTTTGAAATAATGAGATTATTTATTATTTCTTTTTTGCCAAAAAATGTTAAATTTCTTTTCCCCCAGTTATCGAGTATGCTAATAATTTGATAACTTGTTCCTATCCGATTTTTTGGACACAATATTTTGTTATGTCCTATAGATATACCAAATGTTTAACAGAATTATTTGTTGCAATTACAATTACAATCTGCTCACATGTGTTTTTTTTTAAAAATACATTCTGATTTCTATGGATTAAGCTTTGGACCTGTAAATCCAGGTAATTGTTTTACTGTGTTCATTACTTATTTTACTGATTGCACGTCCTTTAGGGGACTTGTGGAATCATCTACATGTTGTATAATTTGTATTTCTTTGTTAATTCCAATTTCAAAACCATGCATTGTATCAGAAGATCTAATTCTAGTAGCTAACATCTCTGTTGTGATGATGGACAGTGATGCTGATATTGGACATCATTGACGAATATCTCTAGTCATTTTTACAAGTTTTAGATATGTAACCGTTATTTTGAACTTGAAATAAAGGTTTATCGTAGAAGTTCTAATACAGTTGATAAGAATTGTACGAAAATTTAAAGCTTTTAAAGTTTCAATCATAAAACTCAATTCTACGGTATCGAAGGCTTTTCGAAATCTAAAAATAATAAAATGTCATCTTCGTTATGAACTTTACAGTAGTCAAAATATCTTGAATTAGTCGAACATTATTTACTATATATATATGCCTTTAATGTATGCTGATTGGTCTATATTTATAAGTTTTGATACGACTGTTTGTAAACGTTTAACCAAAACAAATGCACGGATTTTATAATCACAATGTGTTAGACTAATTGGTCTATAGTTTCTAACATTTGACTTTTCAGCTTATTTTTATAAATAAGACGTATTATTGACAGCCTCTGCGATTTTGGGAGCTCTTTACTTTCAGAAGATTTTATCAAAGAACTGAAGAAATGATGGTTTATATCATTCCAGAAAATTTGGTAAAATTCAACTGGTATAGCATCTGTACCTGGAGATTTATTGGTTTTTCATATTTTCAATTCCGTCTTTGTATTCGGATAAAAATGGGAGACTATCACATACATTTTTTTTTCACATCGTTTAGTTTATTTTCAATACTTGTTTCTTTGAAGTAATTCTTGATTTCATCTACGCTTCACTTTTTCTGAAGAATACAGGTATTCAATACAATCGACAGGGGATGCTTGCTCCTCCTAGACTCCTCATCCCATCCTTGGTGTATTCAGGGGCCCGTGCTTGCCCAACTAAATACTTTGTATTGCTTATAGGAGCAATTAGATTGATCACTGTTCGTCATGATCGCCTTTCATAGCTGACCCAAGATTTCGTAATTGGTATATAGTGTGTTATTACCCTCTACATTTTTTAAATTACATTATTGTTTTGATGCTTTTATTCAAGATTTAAAATAAGATGCATATTTCTCTATACTTCATCCAGTTAGCCTTTGCTTTTATGAAGGCTTCCTTTGATTTATAATCAGTTTTAATCAAGGAAGGGCCCTGAAGATAACGTCATATGTCAGTGATTTCAACAGATTCGTTTAAAGTCAGCATATCACAAATTGTATGGCTGTTTCAACGATCAAATTTGTCACACAAACATGTTATTAGATCAAATGTTGTCAAACGTGTTCGATGCAATGAGTGGACTTTTATAACAAGGATAAAGTATAAAGAAACATGTTCACCAAAGTGGAGGGAGACTGCCAGGCTACATATGGATATTCATAAATCAAACATATACGTTGATGACTAAATATCTTAAATTAATCCACATCAATTTCTAATCTAATGTATCTCTGACAAATTATTTAAAGAAAAACGAAGGGATTTCTATTGAATGATAACTGAAAGGTCATTAAATGTTCACTACCAGCTGACTAACATATAACGGAAAAGTTAGTGACAAACTAAAGCGTTACTAGATAACTGTAAAGTCATTTAATCTGAATACATGGTAGATGGAAGTTGAATGAATAATGATTAAAATTAGCTTATTGATTACTAAAAGCTGACTTAAAACTAAATGAAGTGTGAGTAAAAGATATCTAAATGTTAACGATTGATCGCTAAATGATGACTGATTGAAAAAGTTGAAAGTGGATGAATAATCACTGAAAACTGACTGAATGTTCAAATCATTCAGTTAAATGAAGGACCACTTGAATGTGTCAGAAAAATATCTGATAATACTTTTATCAGGACAATTCGCGTATCAATGTACAAAAAATGGGTTGACTGAGGAGTAGCATTTTGCCTTCTTAAAGATATGTTCGTTGAGTAACTCCAACATCACTTTACTATTAGCTTCAGCGTGTTTGTGTTTAGTATTTACCGGGGCTTTTTTACGACTGATTACAAGTAGGCAGGCTATCGACAAATATGTTGGTGTTAAAGGGGTTTTAAAAGTGTCGCTTCAAGTTATCCTATCGCAAATTCTACGAACGTATGGCCAAATCGTCAATTGCTTGACAGATAGAGCATGCATATCTCGTGTGTAACAAACTGATATAAATTAAATGCCATTCAATTGATAGATAAATGAACCGAGGGTTGGATTTAGGTTTGTCGTATGATAAATATAAATATGATATCATGCTATTGTTTTTTCACGGAATTCAGTTTATAATGCTGAAATGACTTCAAATAGTACCAGATTATTTAATATTTAATTTGAAATATAAATCAGATGTTACTCACTGTGTAGAATCAATCAAGCTCACGTTCTGTGTGTATTTTTTTGATGATGTCTACATTTTAGTCAACATTTCTCAAAAGTCAAGAAAATAATTGAAAGTAATGGCAGATGCACGATTGATAATATTGTCAAAGCTGCTGACATATCGCTATCGCGGGCGTATTTTATTTTGAGGCCTACTTTTATCTCTGTCAGATGGATACAGCATATATTGGCAGATTATCAAAAAAGGGTACGAGTACAAACCGTTAAGCAATTGCTCAAAATATTTTCCAAATCCAATCAAAGAAAATTTGCAAACATTGTTACTGGTGACGAAACATGGATTCACTATTTCGAACCAGTAAGGAAAATTGGTTAACTAAACACGGTAGAAGGCATATAGTTTTTTTTAAAAAAGCAGACACAAAGAAGGTTCTTTATTGCATATTCTCGTGTGACGGTATATCCTTGGAAATTCCTGTGCCGAAGGGCAAAAGTGTTACAGATCGGCATTGCCGATGTTATACTAAAATGCGCAAGAAACATTCCTTATTCAAATGATCCATATTTGCCGAATTATGTATTCTGCATTGCTTATAGGAGTCATGATATTGATCACTGATCATCAATACCCCCTTGGTTGTCGTAAGAGGCGACTGTATTGGACGGTCCCTCGGATGAGACCGCAAAACCTGAGGATATGTGTCACAGCAGGTGTGACAGGATATATCTTCCCCTGCTCAAAGGTAGTAAGCACCAAGCATAGGCCAAAATTGTGCAGCCCTTCACGGGCAATGCTGACTTATGCATAGGAGTAAAATATTCCCGAGCGGGATGTTAAACAATATACAAATCAATCAATCGATCATCTCTCATTCTAAGAAATACTTTGATACATAACTGTATGTTTGTAAATAGCATACATTGCATGTCTATAGAATATTTACTGTAACGGCCTAATCATATTGTGTAAGCATTGCAATAGGGATGTACAAGTAGTAGCGTGATGAGTGGATCTTTGTGGGATGGTTGTGATGTAAAGCGATAAAACGGTGTGTTTTCTGTGAAGGATTAATTGAAATATACAGTTTCACCAAATAAAAATCCGAACAAAAATGTTCAAACATCTCTTGTCTGCGCGGGATAACGCTTTCTCCTCCGTTACTTTGATTACCAGTCTGGACGCCGGATAATATGTGCTCTGTTTAGTGTGGCATCTTCAGTTACCATTCTGCCAAATTTGTAACTATGTTAAGAGTTCCCGAACTTAGTACATTTAGTAAATTGATAATCTATAATGCTGACATCGTATAGTTTAAAGTCACCATGGTTAGTATTTGAGGAGAATCGTCGAATGTTATCAAAGTTAATGGCATTTCTCACTCACAATGTTGATGTTAAAAGAACTAGTATATTTCATACCTTCCCCAGCAACATCCACATAGATGCATGCTTACACTAATCCCAGCAAGCTAGTTACACTCCAACAATTTGTTGTACATACGTTATTAGTTTCATTACGCTAAGGGTCTATATACATTAAGAAATATTTCATGGTTATAATATAAGACAAAAATCACTGTAGCGTATATTTTATTGTCATTGGGTACTTGTATGATACCAAAGAAGTATAATCCTTTTACCAACATTTGGAAGCGAATAAAGAAATTGGCAGTTTAAAATATCACTGCATGTTTTCATTAATGCCAATTTTGTTATATTTACATTTCCCCTACAATGTCATTATAACTCTGTACATTGTGAATTAAAGTTTGTTGTGACGTGAAGCAGTGCGAAATACACTAAGCTACACAGTACTGCAATATTGTCTCTCTCGGGATCTTTGTTTTATTGATACCTGTCTTGACCTCGCGCGTTATATACAATACCAACAGGGAGTTCTGTTGTGATGATAGTGTTGTTGTTCCTTTTATTCTAACTATACGCTGTTTTATTGAGCACAGTTTGAACCACAAACTTCTTGAACAAGAAATCGTATTTCTTTGGTGTGGTCTGCAGCTTGCGTAAACGATATATTATTGTGGTCCAATAAAGTAAGTTTAATCATGACATAGTATCATCGATCTGCATAAAAACCTACATATGAGGATGTAGTTGTAAATGTGAACCTTCTAATAGACAAGTATGTTGTAGTTTTCATCATATCACTGGCAGTGGTAGGTCATTGGTTAAAACGTCCGCTTGGGAAACCAAAATATGTTGAGCTCAAGACCCATGAATCACCCACCATTAACAAGTGAGAGTCATGCATTATAGTAACTTGTCTTAAAACATATATCGGATGTTGCGGTGGTTTCTGACACGCTAAATAATCACCAATGAAAGAGTTATGAGCGTTAAACGTTAACCTAGATAACATCTAGAAACGAAATATGCATTCTTAAATAAGCATAATGGAAAATGTTTCCATGCCATTCAGCGAAGATATAAAAATATTGTTTGAAATGCTAAAAAAAAAAAAATATAAAAAGCACATACCCTGATAGGGCCTATGGGATTGATAAAATAATTGCTAGGTAAAGACGTCACTTTTACGATGAGTATTTACATTGCATATAAAGAAGCATATGTACAATTTGTAACGTGTAGAGGTCACCCAGCCAAGTGCAGATCTCGCTCGCTGTTACTTTACTTGAGTAGTCAAGAGAGATACTCTACAACATTGTTAGAAAATATAGCTCATTAGGGAGGCAGTATACGTTCCATCTGATAGTGTTTGCTCGGGGAAGCTTTGCCTTATTGCTTATTGCTTAGCCTGAGTCTTTTCTGAGTTTTTGGCACCTGCTTAGTGATGACATATGCTGCCCCCGACGATAACACGACCGTATCCAGAGATTCGAAGATACCCGAACTGAAGAAGGCCTCCTAACAAAGACCAGATTCCCTATGTTGTCACCAATTTCACATAACTTGACACTATCTGTCTCCTTCTCCGCCTCTGTTATCTGTAGATGTGCTATAGCTATGGTTCGTCACTACATGACATTATCTTTATCTATGATCTTGTCTTTCAGTTCATAAATAAAGGATCTTAGCTCCCTGTGGCTAGTCTGATCTTCTGTAAGGAGAACCTCTATTTATTTTTTTTTATTTTTGTCTCGCATTCGGCAGCTCCATCTACCGCCCGACACCCCTATTTTCCAGATGAGACATGCGATCTTGAAAGATCACAGTCTGATTAGTAAGCATGTCTTCATTTTCAGCCTCCCTGGCTTCATATTGACGAGTCATCTGGTTGAGCTTCTCTGTCATCCCTGAACTGTATTTTTTTTTTACTTCATCGGAGACCCTGGGTTATTTGTTTTTCATTTGCGCGAACGGTGCTCGCCAGTATCTTTTCCCTCAAGCTTCCTGCGACGAATTTGGTTATCTAAATCTTGATAATGTTTTGTACTGTAATCTGCATCCTCCAGCAGTCACTGTGCAGTTGTGTCTAACATAGCCTTAATATTTCACTTAGCTCCCCTCCTCCTAACAGTGTTTATCCAGTTTTTTTTTTTTTGCACGTCTAATATGTCTGTCCCGAGCTTCGTTTTGTTCATGATTTATTGCCCTGGAGTTTACTACTTTTTTCGCTTCTTTGTTTCAATTGTGAATTATCCTCTTTTGAAGAAGGCCTATGTATTATCCTTCTGTTCTTCACACAATGTTTTAACTTCCTCTCGATATTTACTGATTTTTTGTTTCCTTTCCTCCACAAAAGTTCCTAATCTAATATTAGATTATCTTCCCCGTTTCCTTGCATCAAACAGAATTTGGCTTTAGTAGACTATTCTCACATATCACTTTTTGATATTTGCAATTTTCCGCATTCCATTTGTGCAGCATTAATTATATAATATCATATCCATTGCACTTTTCATTGATATTTGTTCTTTTGTGGCGACATCGTAAGAAATGTTCTTGCCATTAACCCTACTTAGTAAACATTCGATTGCCTGTTCCGTTGTCAACTGTTCATCTACGAATACCGGTTATGCTTTGGTCAGCAGTTAAGGTATTTTTTGATGAAAATTCCAGAATATATTCTTGAGATTGTCTTCTAATATTCTGTAGCTGAGTTCCATAGGTTTCCAGTAAGGTGTCATCACGTAATCGCTGTTTCATGGCAGAATAAAATAGAGAAATTCTGGGCCTTACATCTGGACTAAATGGGGAAGCTAATATAAGTGAATCACCCTTCTAACAAAAATATAACTACTTCGTCTGTCTACGGGCAGTCCAATGAAATATTTAATCATGTTTGACTGACTCCACAAGAATTTCTAGATTGTGTTGTTATTTACCATTGAAAATTGGCAATCTTTCCTTGGGCTCATCAATATTAGGAGTTTCGTGGTTTTCTTGAAATTGGTTCTAATTGTTGCAAAAATTGTGTCCTATGTCTTCATGTCCAATATATCCGTACATTTCCTCTGAATATATGGTAATGAGAGTTTGTATTCATAGCATTCGTCTGATAACAAAATTGTGATTAATTCGTTGGTTGTCTTCTCATGTAGCTGTCAGGCATAATTTCTTCCAAGTTTTTGTTACCATGGTGATTATGCATCTGGGATTGTGGCATCGTATGTGACACTGCAACCTATCACAGGGTCAAATGCTGTCTGACGTGTTTCATACCTAGGTCGTTCTTGGCAAACTGATTTTGATTATGGATAACTCCATTTACCTGATCAAGATACAGGACTCACGGCAAGTGTAACCGGTCGACGGTGGATGATTAATACTCCTAGATACATTATCCCACATCTAGTATTGCCAGGGGTCCATGTTTGTCTAACTCTCTATTTTGTATTGCTTATAGGAATTATTATATTGAGCACTGTACGTAATCTTCACCTTTCAGTCTGCATCATCGTCTGCATTTCCTGAATAACATTCATGAGTGTCATCATCTGTTGTTGCACAGTTTTCATTCATTATATGGCTTCTTGATTTTCCTCTTTCTATTATAGACTGACTGAGAATTTCATGTCCAGATACACTACCCTGCGTTCATATTTCATCTTGCATATCCTCCCTTTGAAGTGGAAATGTTTGATTTCCCATGTTATTCCCTTCAGCGTTTTGAGGGTCCGCATTGGTTTGGGATGGAATTGTCTTTGTTGCTGATTTTGTTTTTGGTTTCCACAAGTATCTAACGTTCCAAATAATTGGGGAAACAATTCCACTTCAAGGAAAACGACTTAGCGGTCTTTGATTTTCCTCTCCTAGTTAAGATTAATCATTGACAAGAATAAAATACCTTTTCACTTATTCATTATGTTTATACTTCATTAACAGCTTTAAAAAAAAACGCTACCGTCAATCGTTACCAATCTATTTCATAAAGAACAAGTTTAAAAATTAACAAATGTTTTTATTTAAATAGTATTACAATGAATCAATACTTCATACTTGTCAACATTAACCGTGAATTCTGAAATTTGCACGAACCTCTTATTTTTACAACTGGACAACTTAACTAATAACTGACAGGTAACTCTCTCCACTAACTCAAATTGCTAGCGGCATGCTGTATTTATACATAACACATGCTTACCAAGTACCGGATGTAAATAACTAGATAACTAGGTCATCATTACAATGAGTATTTACATGTTATTTAGAGCAACACATATATAAGAACGTATATCAATAAAACAAGAAAAACACAGAAATATTTGTTATTTTACAAGATGAGCCACATTTGTTTTTACATAATCACGGTTATTTCTAATTAGAAACAACAAGGTCGGGATCGAGATATCCATGACATCGTCCGAATTTCTGTAATGTTGAGGAGATAAGAAAGCAGTATGTAAAGAGTTCCCGATGTGCGTCAAGTATAAACGATGAGACATTTTTTATAATAATAAAGTGGCAATGTTACTAAACGCAGTAAATGATAATGCTGTAGTAGGAATTTGTACAGAGAGAACCTGCACATAACACGAAAGTTAAGCCAATCCGTTTCATTTATAAATAAATGCATGCTACATAAACATTTATAACAAGTATATGGTATACAAAATCAATCACATTGTATGTTCAACAAATTCAATAGCAATGTGTAGTAAACACAATCAATTCTAATATATAGCAAACAAAAACACTCCTAGTGTATAAAAAACAAAATGTATTCTAATCAATCCCAGTTAAAAGTAAACAAAGTCAAACCCTACTGTGCAGTAACTAAAATCAACCCTACTGTATATTAAACAGCATCAATCTTAGTGTACAGTAAATATAATCGAATCCAATATATAGTAATCAAAATCAATCCTAGTGTAAAGTAAACAATATAAAACTCTATTGTACAAAAAACAAAATCGATCATATGTATACTAAAGAAATGCGTCTGTACAGATTGTACACCAAACAAACAATAGTGTATAATAAGCGAAATAAAACCTAGTACATGCTATACTAAATTAATCTGTGTGTACGGTAAACAAAATTAACCCTAGTGTGTATTAACGAAAATGAATCTCAGAGTATTGCAAACACAATCAACTCTAGTGTATAGTAAACAAAACCAATCCTAGTGTATCGTAAAAATCGACACTGGTACATAGCAAACAGATTAAAATATAGTCTGTGGATAACGATATGAATATTGCTGATCATATTGAATCCAACTTGTCAATGTCGACGGAGTTAATGTTAAATGATGTTGAAAAACAACACCGGTTATCAATAAATAATACAGCAATTAGAGTGGTTATTATTTTTATTAAAATAGACAATGCCTTCAAAGTTGTTTTATACTTCCTAGGCATCTATTGGGATATGACGTCCTTCAATTTCATTCCTAAAATACAATACGGCAGTTTTCGTATATGCATCTACCACAGTTTGATTCTGTCGAAAGTGTTCAGACATTTCGTACATTTAAAGCAAACATCGCTATCATAGTTTATGCTAAGGTGTTTAGTGGAAACTACTGCATTTTTTGTATTACGTATGCTTATATCACAGTAATAGTCGTAACAATTTATTTATTTTAATCCAGATTGTTGAAACTTTTGTATCATGTTATTAAAATCAATTGGTAGGCTAATAACCTCTAACACAATTGGCATGTTAGTCTGTCAAAAACAACATTATCCAATCAGATACACAGACATGAACCAGATAAAGATGACTAAGTGGTGTCGAATATGATAAATTGACTCCGAATATGGATGAAAATAAAAACTGCTGATATATAAACTGTCGTTGATATATTTAATGTTGAGTTAAAGGTCATATATGTAGGTTTTTTTCTAATCACGTGACCAAATTTCAGTAACATACAATCACAGTAGTGCTAAGTGCAAACAGAAGAAATCCGCTTATCTGATGAAGAGAACGAGTTGCAACCGAGTGTGACCAGTCGACAAGATATTCTTACTCCTCCTAGTCATTACATCCTACCCCTGGTTTGTTCAGGAGTCCGTGTTTGCCGACTCTAATTACTGTATACCTTATCACAGTTATGATTTACATCACGATCGTTATTTTCACCTTTTCTTTGTGCAATTCAATCTTGTGTAACACAGACTGATACATATCTAAATATCAGTAACAAATAAAGGTTAATGTTAAGTTTACTTACTCTTTCGGGAACACATATACCAAATTCAAGATAGAACACCATATGTAGAGCTCAGGAAAACGCCATCAGTGCCTATAAGAATGAACCAAATCAAAATAATCCCCATACTCACAACGTTGTCTAGTGTTATAAATGTACAATTTAAGTAAGTACAATTTCAAAATTAATGAAGCCGATGCATTTAATGGGAAAAAATTCAAGCCATTACATTTGAAAACAATTTCCATTAAAAATATGATTGTAAGTAAATAAAGAAGTTCGTTGATTTGTTCATAGCAGTCATGCATACACCAGTCCATGCAAAATGGGATCATTTGCAAAATGGAAGTCCGTGTGTTGCACGATGACGTTTCTTTTATTCTAAATTTTGAGTGACCATATACTGACCTATGTTGTATACAGTTTATGCTTCACATAATCCGCTTCAGTGATTATAAAGCTTACACTGCACTACTCTAGGTCTATATCGTATGATATAGGTTATAATTTCTGTAAGCCACCATGTACATATGTAGATAGTATGATGTTAAAGTACCCACTACGTTATTCTCCAAAATATCAACGATATAACACGATACACGCATGATACGTTAATATACACACAGGATACGATAGGCTACACACATCATACGATGTGATAAATGAAAAAAAAAAACATGATATACACAAAACGTGATAAATGAACATCACGATGGATCTGATCAACGCAAAATGCGATAAACACTATTCACCATAAACGCAAAACGCAATCAATGATATTCACGATAAACGGAAAATCTGATAGATATGTTTTTAATTTAGAAATAATTTAGACAGAACGAAAAGTTGGGAGCTAGAAGATTATGTTGATATTAATTGAAATATATCAATATTCACTATTTACCAGACAGGTATATAAAAAAAAATACAATTGAAAGGCAATAATGTATTTGCACAAATAATTATCATATTTTTTGTTTTGTACTTCCTGATATAAATGATGCATTTTTTTTCAATAATCAACATGTGCTTCTTCTGTTCAACATAAACCTTTTGCTATCAGTAAAAGACAATTCTTGCAACTGGAAATACTGTAAGTTTCAAACGCTTCCATTAACCTGAAGGCAAATTGATATTTTATTTGTTCACTCATTTACTAGATGAAGACCGGCGCAAGCGCAACAAATTGAAATGCAGCTGTTGGGTTTTGGGTTGTTGAGGATTTACACATGAAGTTTTCAACTTCAAACAAACATTAACACATCAACTACTAATAAAACGTATACTAAATTGAAAACTGGAGTACCCATCCCTTTTAGTAATGAAAAAAAAATGATACTTTGAATTATGTTGACTGACTAATGCAGGTGATGGAATCCTGTGGTGTATGATTAAGACTTTACCATTTTTGCTAAATATACATTACTCAACGAATATTCACGTTCCTCGCTTTATTTACCCCCTTTTCAGTTTGTACGTTAATCTACGAAACTAGTTCGTGATCTCCTTCTCATTTGTTTCACAGCAGCAGTGGGCTATAGCTTATATAATTTGCCTGACATGCGAATCTCATTCGCAACAGACCTAAATCGTTAAAACCGGTAGTAAGAGTACCATCACCAAACACTCGGCATAAATGGTGGATGACACAGGTCCTCTGATATGACCTTAAAAACAGATGGCCCGTGCCACGGTAGATACAGTACACTGCTCAATGGCCGTAAGAGCCGAGGAAAGGCCTACATTTAAAGCCCTTCATTGGTCTCGGTTACGCCTCCATATGCGTGAAACATTTTCGGGATAAACGTGAAACAGCTAAAATCAATGGATAAATATCCTTTACTTCCGATACCTGTATGTGGTCAATTGGTGTCCAATCGGCGGATCTTCATGGGTAAGGTGTTATAACCCCACCCATTTGTTTGAATGAAATAGAGCAATGCTAAACAATCACCTCTATAGCTTAGCAATAAGATCCATTTATATATAAATACTTTAGCCAAAACCACATGCAACTTCGTCTCTATCTGTCTACAATATTCCTAAACTTGTTATAAAACCTGATTTATATACCAAAAACAAAACAAAATTTGAAAATTACATTTTATACTTATGTTGAAATTCCTTTCAAATGATTGAAAGAATGATATCATCGTTGATAGGGTTATGTCATTACAATGGAGTATTTGTAATCTGTCCAATGAAATAAACAGTAATAAAACAGCATAGATATTTCTTGACCCACGCTGCTATTTTTTTCAAACATTTCATTTGAAATAAGGAAACTATAAATCGAATAAATATTACAACATAACATCAATATAATGCACAGTGACATACACCGCGCTTGATACCCTGCCTCATTAGCTCTTTTCTTCTAATGTCTATCATCTGGTAATGGAAGTTAGCATTGACTGAAATTTTACCAGACCCCAATATCATTTAAACAATTAAACTTTGCTGGAATGTGAAATAGAACCAAATAATATTTTGTGTAGCAATGGAGTGTATTTTACATCAAGCAATAAGTTCACCACTGATTCAACAATTACAACTACATGTAATGACTGTTTAAAAACCAACTACACGATGTGATATTTTTATACGTTAGATATCCCTACACTATGAATGATAGTTGGTACTCAAAAGTAATTGGAACATGTTCAAATCCATATCTTATTAGCGCCAAATGAAATGAATAAATATAAACAAAAGACGACTTGTTTTATTAGCACTTTTGAAACGGTTGAAACATGTTTGTGCATACTGTGTATACTCTAAAAATCCTTTACCAAATATAGAGTGTCATCAAAGTGAAAGGGTACACTGGCTAATCCATTTACGTAACAAACATGTCAACCATACGGTGATTTAGATAATAGGTGAAAATAACGAACATTGATCAAGCTCATAAACGAATGATACGTGAAAAAATGAACAAATAAAATGTATCCGTGTCTTGTTTCATCGGGGAATGAACGTATGTATCATTGCAGAAAAAAGGCATAACCCGAGTATGCGGGTTATACATTTTTTTCTGCAAATTATTTTATTGTTTATTTAACAGTGAAATTAATTTTGAAATAAAACAAGCTGACCAAGTTATAAGAATCGATAGGCTTCTGATATACGAATAAAAGTCATTGTTCTGTAAACATTTTCCATTCATAGTGGTCAAAGTAGATATAGAAAACTTAGTAGATGGTCCATGCAAATGCAAGTTTACATTTTACAACCTGTTAGCATTGAATTAACTTTTATCCGGGTGGTGCAGTTTTCAGTCTTAGATACTATGACAAGTGTAAGGTTTCGAAGTAGGTAAAATTGCCTCAGTCAAACAGAGAAGTTTCAGATGTTTTCATGTAGTTTTGGTGTTTAGGTTACCTATTACACACAAGTGAGAACAGCTGTCATTGTCCATCGTGAGTCGTGCGACGCCCGTCGTTCAATAACATCGGAGTAGTTTTAACTCTTACTAACTCATTTGAAAGTATTTTAAAAATATATATGAATAGATATGAAGGATCTTTGGAAGAGGCGAACACAAATTCAAAATACGAGGACAGCTGCACTCCCGAATATTTAGGAGCGGGAAAAATGTCTATTCTTTAAAAATAGTCGCCTCTACAACCATACATCTGTAATGGAAAATAATCATATATAGCAGGAAGGTTATCCACCAAAATTGTAATTTCATGCTCCTCTCGGTAGATGTTAGACTTCAGGGCTGATGCAAATTTAGTATGTAATGTTTTTAACAAAATATGTATCTATTATTTTCTACAGTGCTCTTGATACTAAAGTGAGATTCGTTGTATAATTAGAATAAATATATCATAGGGTGTAAACTTTTGGTCCCAGGATGTTGCCAACATCCTTGCAGGAGTTTCTGTTTTTATTCTTTGAATCACCCATTCCGGATGCAAATTAATAATAAATATATTTAGGAAGATGTTAAAATTATTAATTTCGCAGTTGCATAATATGACAGGTCAAATAAGTCATATCAGGCGGGTGTGAGCGGTGGACAATGGATGCTTACTCCTCCTAGGCACCTGATCACACCGCGTTTGCCCAACCCTCTATTCGTATTGCTTATACGAGTTATGGGATTGATCATTGTTTGTTATTTTCACCTTTCATTGTTATAATGCTGTGCAGCTTATATTTTGTTTTCATCCAATGCTACACTCTCAATGTTTTGCAAAGCCCCTATATTTGCTTCTCAAGAAAAAAAAATGTAGCAATGCATACACCAGAAATAGTGTAAATCAATCGAGAGTATTCAACTATTCTAAACAACCTTTAATAAATTTGAAATCACAAAGCTAGTCTCTAATCAACACAGAGACAGCTGCCCCTTCAACAAAAACGGCAAAAGGAACAATTTGCTCCAAGTGCTCAGTCATTTAATAATCACTTTGCTGAACACCACGCTGATTTTACAAACACGTGGCATGGTGTTGATGTGAAGAAGAAGCTGGGGTTCCCCATTGACAATGTATTCGTAGCATTTGGTAATTGGGTCTTTCAACATTCTCTTTTATTTTCCACGGTGTGAAATGTGCTCCGTTATTAAGTAGGTATTCTGAAGAGAAAAATATGCAATTAATTAACTCGTACATGGAACATATATGTTTTTGTGGTCGTAATCTTGACATTTAAACATATCGAGGACGTTTTATTCATAAGCACTAGTTATTTTCGTTTATATTTCGATTGTATAAATCCCAGTGAACTCCATTCTTGGGTCATTGTTAAATATTTTAATTAATATAATTGTTGATGGCAATTAAAATGCCACTCACCATTATGACAAACGGGAAACATGTTTCTCCATCGTGAACTTCCCATATGTATGTACTAACATTCTACCATCACCTGCATACAATATTAATTTATTAATTGTGAACTTAACAAATTTGGTTCAGTTGCATAACTGTATAGCTTGTTCGGTGTATAATCAGTTTTCTTATCTTTTATTTAATGCAATATCAACAAATATATAAATCATTCATCAACACTATTCCTTACAACAGGGGATGCTTACTCCTCCTGGGCACCTGATCCCACCTCCGGTGTGTCCAGGGGTCCGTGTTTACCCAACTATATATTTTGTATTGCCTGTAGGAGTTATGAGATTGAACACTGTTCGTTATCTTCACCTTTCATCAACAGTGTTCTACATATTCAAATATATATTATACATTAATGAATTTGTAGTTGAATATATAACACAATGTTATACTAAAGGAGGAAAAAGATGTTTTATATCAATTTTATTTGAAATATAGATGTATTTCAAAGGGTATACAATAAAGTTTACAATAGTTAAATTGAATTGTCAAGTCATACAAAGCTAGTGTTTACCACATGAAAGGCTACCTTCGTTTACCTGTAAGACAAACTATCACATACATGAAAAGTCCAATTGCCTCGAGGTAAACAACATGTGAAGGCGCACCCCCCACCCATACCGGGCCTTTCATATCCAAACTTTCTTAAATATATCTTAAATATATATATTTGAATATGATTGTTTTGCAAGGTATCGATATGTATTTAAAGCCCGTTTCACTGAGATATATCAATTTTCACTGTTACAAGAGGTTTCAGTTAGGCTACAATTCATTTTATATTGATAAATCTTCAGTACAATGAAAGAAATAAAAAATATTAAGAACTTTTGATATATTTGTTTCATTATTAAAGCCTATGACGATATGTTTCCAAGAAATATCAATATTGAGTATATTGTTAATCCTTTTCCATATTCTTTTAGACGTTATGTAGGCATGTGTTTTCAATTTCACCACAGTTTTCACAATATTTTGTATCTTTGAATTTCATTTGCTAACATTCAAATTACTATTGAAAAGTTTATGTAACAATTGATAGTTAAACTCTGACATTTGTTTATCTGAATTTTTTTCGACTTTTAGTAGGTCAATTGTCTCTCATAAATATTTTTGAAATTTCAAACATTTCCGTCCGAACGGTTTCTGTGATTGGCTTAATAAATGTGTTATTAACTAATATATTATATCAGAAAGATGCTTTAATATTCAATATATTAAAAACAGTTATCCTCTTTAAATAATACATGCATGGAAGGTAAAAATAACGAACAGTGGTCAATCTCACAACTCCTACAAGCAATACAAAATATATAGTTGAGCAAACACAGTCCCCATGGACATGCAAGAGGTGGAATCAGGTGCGTAAGGGGAGTAAGCATCCCCTACCGAACAGTTGTCTGTAATATTAAAATAGGGATTTTCTTTGCAGTCAAACATACCGGTAAAGTGATTGAACATTGCTTTTGAAATATAGTATTCACAGATAATATTGTTTCTATGAGATATTAAATCTTGAAAATATTTAAATTTCTAAATACACCATTATTGTCATAAAAGTATTTGGTGTATAGAACTACTGACTTGACCCAATTGGGAAAATAAATTGGATGCTTTTTGAGCTGAAATAGGTTATTTTTCTAAATTGGTAAATATAAGGATTCTTCTGAAGTACAGACGGTGGACAAAAGTATTCGCAAGATCGCTTCATTTTTCAAACGTGTTTATCGACTATCATACATTGCGGGTTATATCTCTTTGCACAGAATCGAGGTAAGATACTGACAAACAAGTTGATGGTACAGGGATTTCAACAGTCTCGATTGAAGTCAGCATTTCACAAATTATATGGTCGTTATAACGATCTACTTCGTCAGTACAACCTCGCATTGGGTCAATGCTGTCTGACGTGTTTCATACCGATTGTTAAGCCGTTCTTGGCACACTGATTTTGACTGCGGATAACTCCGTTTACCTGATCAGGATATAGGGCTCACGGCGGTTGTGACCAGTCAACAGGGGATGCTTACTCAACCTAGGCACCTGATCCCACCGCTGGTGTGTCCAGGGGTCCGTGTTTGTCCAACTATCTATTTTGTATTGCGTATAGGAGTTATGAGATTGCTCACTGTTTGTTATCTTCACCGTACATACATGAATTATCCTTTCACAGATGATGTATTTAAAAAAAAGGAAAGTCAATTATGTGACGTAATGATGTTTGTGTTCGTCTGCAACTCTGTTTATACATGCACGATAGTGATTAGAAAACATGGGTTGTAAACATCGGAGCTGGGTATAGGCTGATAAGAAAACATCGAGGCATTAGTACAGGGCTGTAAAAGTTCCGGGGAAGTTGGAAAATTATTATGAATGTCTATGCCAACTGTGTATAGAGCTTGGGATAAGTTTCGAGTGCAAGATACAATAGAAAATTAACAAAGAAGTGGACGAACAATAATAATGAGTACACGTGCACAATGGAGACTTGTTAGATAGACACTGTTGGGTAGAAAAAGACCACTGCCGGACGTTACAAAAATGTAATGAAAATAGCAATGCAAATATTAAAAAAAATATTTGGCGATGTTTAAGACAGAAATGGATACTAAATATGTGTTTGTATAAAAAAATACGGTCCAAGTTATCAATCGTGTAAAATGTGCGCAATGGTGTGCGGGTAAAATAAACTGGGCGGTGGAAAATAAAAGGAAAAT
Source organism: Ostrea edulis (assembly GCF_947568905.1). Taxonomy (NCBI): domain Eukaryota; kingdom Metazoa; phylum Mollusca; class Bivalvia; order Ostreida; family Ostreidae; genus Ostrea; species Ostrea edulis. Next base: position 72,285,708 of record NC_079171.1, read on the forward strand.
GGTAATTTCTTCTGACATGTGCCAGATTGTCTTTGGAAAATACGGTCCAGTATATATATGGAGAAGTGATTTGAATATTGACTGTTGGACTGTATTTTCTCTCGAAACTGGTAAAGTATGTAGGGATGCATTACGTGTCATGGCGTTATCACTCTTTGCAGAGTCAATACATATAGCAACATGAATAACTCTGAACAATACGTAGATAACGTGTGGCCTGTATAACAAACCTCTTTCAAGACTACTATTATCTGTTTATGGATGGTCATACACCTGTTCATTGACCGTGTCTTTCAACCAATTACAAAACTGACAAATTCCAGAACTGAAGTGGCTCACATAATCACCTGATTTATGCCCCGTAGAAAACATATGACTGGTAATTAAAAGAAAACTTCATATCGCATTCGTACATTAAATTCTGGTGATGAACTGTATCACACAATTCTGGAAATCTGGACTTCGTTTACAGTAAATTATACAAAATATCCATACACCCTTCCACAACGAGTGCGCCAATTTCAAAGGGTCCGATTGTATATCACGAAAGTATTAAGGTACTTGGCCTTCTTTTATTTTATTGATTATTGATAGAAACAAATTGTTTATTTGCAATATCTTTGCATTTACAAGTTATTTGTCCTGTTCAGACACTCCAAAAATATGTGTGTTTACCGTCAAGCGTTTTCGATAAACAAAATGGCCGTCATCGCCCGAGCGAATGCTTTTGTCCACATTCTGTAGTCATAGAGATATCTTTAATTATTTTGGTTTTGTTAAAAGCGCAAATTACTTCTGTATAGAACAACGTCAGAAATTAATGTCTTTATATTCTTTTACATCTCTTAAGTTTGTTTCAATTATATACCTCTTTTTGAGATTTATGTTCAAGAAATGTTTAGAGACTGGATGTAGTACTTTGCAGACGTGTAATCCAAGACACTTTTAATGAGAAAAAATGGAATGAACATAAAAAATACTGACCCCCCCTTCAATTCCTTTCCAATAAGTGTATTTCTTTTGATTTTTCCCCCTGTATTACGTAGAAAATTAAATATCGTTTTGTTCAGTTGCTTAATTATTTCATCAGAGAGATTGTGAATTATCGACGCATTACATTGTAATTTAGAAATAATGAGATTATTGATTATCTCTTGTTTGCCTACAATTTTTAAAAATAGTTATCCCCAGTTATCGAGTATGCTGATAATTTGATGAATTGTTAAATGTCTTTCTCCCCAGTTATCGAGTATGCTGATACTTTGATGAATTGTTAAATTTCTTTCTCCCCAGTTATCAAGTATGCTACGATAAGAAAATCCTCTGTATAATACCCATTTTACGAAACAATACATATCTAGATTTTTAAAATAAAAGATCCGGATTTTTATCACACACACAAATACAAGAACAATCGTGTCAAGGTGAATTTTATGAATATCTAGTCATTTTAGAATGGACACAATATGCACGACGATGGTACTGTACATTTTCTGAAGATGTCGTAGATGGAAGATTCGCAGTATGTTGTCTCCATGCATCTTAAACAGAAATGTGAATCAGAAATACATGATAGGCATTTACATGGTCCAGGATGATTTTACTGGCTACGTTTATAATATAGAGGCTATTGCAGATACGATAAAGTGAGTTGGTGTGACCTGAATTTTTAGTGAGTGAATTCAATTGTTCTCGGTCGGTGTAAAATTGAACACCTCTATCATAGGAATATTGATGCTTTTTTTTCACAATTAAAACTTAGACGGTACAATTTCGATGCACCAAATGCGCATTTTGACAAATAATGTATTTTGAGTGATATATTCGATACAACTTGTGTTCTTCAAATTGATTTCAATTCTTTTTTTTTCGAATGACAAACAATTGGAAACCAATACTATTAATTTCAAATGGTTATGTTACTCCTTAGTCGAACTGAGAATCATGACAAAGTTAAGATACACATGGAACAATATTCCATTATCACCTGCATATGGTGTTATATATATCTCAACTGATTCGATATCCAAGAGCTTGTTATGCGTATAGCCAGTTTTTAAATCGAGGAACGCTACTGACAAACAAGTTGATGATACAGGGATTTCAACAGTCTCGATTGAAGTCAGCATTTCGCAAATCATATGGTCGTTATAACGATCTAGTTCGTCAATACAACCTATCGTTGGGTCAAATGCTGTCTGACGCCGTTTAATACCGATTGTTAAGCCGTTCTAAGCACACTAATTTTGACTGTGGATAACTCCGTTTACCTGGTCAGGATGTGGGGCTCACGGCGGGTGTGACCGGTCAACAGGAGATGCTTACTCCTCCTAGGCACCTGATCCCACACCTGGTGTGTCCAGGGGTCCGTATTTGCCCAACTATCTATTTTGTATTGCTTTTAGGAGTTATGAGATTGATCACTGTCCGTTATATTCACCTTGTATTAATGAAAGCAACACAATGATAGTTCCCTTTACATTTCTCTTTCTGTTTAAAGCAGAAGTGAGTTACTGACCACTCATATCATTATGCCAGAAACTAACTAAACTTCAAATATAAGCATGATTTAAAGATTTGGAAAGGCAAACAGTGCTCATAATTTTGCAAACGTATAAATGATGTTCAAGCATTCCTATAAATAATTATAAATACGGGTTAATAGAACTATCGCTCTTTAATGTTTTGATATCAATGTTGCGACCTTATTTTGTTTTACTTTGAAAAGGAATAAATATATTTTAAAAAATTATATACTAACCTTGAAAACTCGTGTATCATATTTATCTTATACTTCTAATTTAATTTAAAACATGATTTTAAATCGCTATAAGCATGGCTTGACGTAGCTTCCTCTTTTTCATACGATTGGGCTTTAATTTGGTTGTCTTTGAAATGGAAAAAAAAATAGAAAAAATGTATTTGCCTTAAAAACTAGTACAACTTTCTACAATTCTCACCCATTAATATTTTGGTTGGTGATTTTGATGACAGATTATTTTGTTTGTTAATTGAATGCATTTATCTTGTAATTAAATATTGCTCGTACTGTAATATCAATATTAATTGTCGCTGTCGGCATTGATCATCATTTCCATTACACAATGGTACGAATTACTAAATAACTCTTTTGTACCCTAATTATTTCGAATTAATATATTCGCATCGTTTTTCTTTCACATTCACGTTTTCTTGCAATGATATCCATAATGTTGCCAAATTTCTATAATTATGAATGAAAATATGCCTTTCCCTATCATGTTCTGGTGATGGTACGAACTAGAACTAATCATTGCTATCTAATTTCAAAATCAATTTAAAAAATCACCTGAGTTAAACATTGATATTTTGTTTTCCAATGCTTTAAGGACATTGTGAATTTTATGTGATAGGGGGGCAAAACGGAAGGAGAATAACGAAACATTAGTTTTTGTTTACTATAGCCGCTGCATTTTCCATTCAAAGTGACATTTCTTCGAAGGTTTTATTTTACCATCGTTTTGACATTCAACACGATGTTAATGATACAATTATTAGTGTTTTATGGCACTGTGCTTTCTGTGACGCCCTACAGAGTATGTGATGTATGCTACTGTGCAGGTACCGAGGTATACTGCTGGCGGCGGAGGTGAAAAAAATCCGACAGACATCCCAAAGACAATAACACACCTGCAAGTATATTTATTCTGCATATATAATGGGCAACACTCTTGTAATGGATTATACATACACCATCACTACTTAATGCGGTTTTAAAACGGGTGGATATCAAGCTGCAGTCCACACAAAGAAAAAGAATTGTGAAACTGAACAGTAAACAATATCGTTATTTCTATACATAATTAATGAATAAGGTAGGGTAAACGCGGATTCCGACAACACGAAGGACAGGGTTGCATGCTTGGAAGAGTAAGCATCCCATGTTGACCAGTGACACATGTCTAGTAATGGGTACAATTACGTTGTCGGTCCCCGGAAGTGTACGGAATGCGCATGTCACGCGACTCATATCCTGACTGCTATGTAAACGGTATCACTACTGTAAGATGAGTCATTTTACAATCCAAATGCTCCAAAACCAAATTATTTACCAATCACGGATACCCATGTCCTAAATCATAATGTATCGGTTAGGCAAAAGCATTCGATAGGAGTGTTTCTGGTTATGAGTTAAAAGTGAACAACACGCCTCGTCGAGAGGTAGGTAGATATGTGGCTTTCATGTTTATAATAATTTAACCACTGTTGATGAAAACTGAGGATGTAGTCAGCTGTAGACATTATTAAAATACATGAAATAAGCATCATTACTCATATTTGCAACGACATGTCGACACAAGCTGATTTTCCGAGATCAGGAGGTTAAATTTTGAATAGTTTTCACGACTCCCGATTGTTAAGGTCAATATCAGCTCAATCACCTAAGCAGTAGAACTATTTTGACCACTCTAGGGGCGATTTATGCATGTTGAAATTAAAGCATTCTGCTATTTGTTATCTTGGTGTTTGTATTTTGTCATCCAAACGGGTGAGGTAACGCTTTATGGGATATGTTACGATTTAATAGATTGGTTATAATTAAGGGGAACAGTCGTTATTGACCTTGACAATCGAGAGTCGTGAGGACTATTCAAAATTCAACCTCCTATTTCATAAACGGAAACACTCCAAACAAATGTTCTTGCATAGCTGTTACACGTATGATTTAGGGTATGGGTAGCCGTGCAAATACAGCCACGAATATTCAGAATAAGACAAACTTGTATGAAACAGTTAATTATACTGTCCAAAGAATAACTTATTTTCACAATATCTTTAAATTCCGTTGACATATTTGTTTTCATTGAACATATGCTGAACTGAGAAAGTCATAAATATTAACTCTGTGCAGAATATGAGCGTGCAGAATTTACAACGGATGATATTTTGATAAATCATGGACCATTGTTTACTGATCGCATTCAAAACTCCAGTAAAGTATTATTCTGAACATGACACAAATGTCAAAGAATTCAAATTTGGGGTCAGAAACACTTCTTTTTCAAATAGAAACGTCTTTCGGCGTACTGTTTTAGCACTTTTTTTTATGGTGACCGGCAACATGAATTCGTTCCCTTGAAATATATATCTCAAATAGGCAAACGGGCTAATTCCTTGTCAAAATTAGTATGTAAAGAACGGTTAAACAATTTGTATGGAACACATCAGGCAGCATTCTACCCAAAATCTCTACCTCAGTGTTAAAATATAAAATGTGAAAGCAAAATATAATATCAACGATCACGTTCACAAAAGAAACGTGTAGATTAGTTCAACATGAATATACGCGGAATGAAAGGTTCAAGTAACTTGTATAATCCCAGAAGCTAGTTATGTATCAATCACAAACTGACTATTTTATTTCTCTGTGTGTTATCCTATCGTTATACATTTCAGATCCCGCGATATATGTACCAGTTGTCTCAACAACTTAACGTTCATGTTATTGACTTGTAGGAATTTAAAATAAAGACATTCTTACAGGGTTTGACATTTACTCTTTGAGCACTAAACCAATCGAATTAAACTATTTTTACTAGACCTGACCTTAGATTCAATAACCCTGACAAACTATCAAAAAATATATTGACAAACTTTACGTTTGAACTAAAACGTATTTCATCATAGACATAGTCTCATAATTGATGTTTTCATTTCAAAACATGATATTTTCGAAATCTTTAGATTATACCCGACACGGACAATCTCCAGTCCATTAAGAATACGACGACCTCGACCATTTAATTTCTTTCTATTTCATCAATTTGTTTTGTTTCTTCCATACGTTTTCTTCTCTTATCTTGGGACATATTTCTATGCGAACACAAATCCGTATTTAAATAGAAAAAAAACCCAGCTGTAAGACGTAGTTTCTAAATTTCATCAAACTCCCCTGCATTAAATAGTAATAAACCGTGTTCAATTAAAATGAGTTCAATTTTACCTCTCATATATCTAAACCACACAAAAGTTTACACACTTTTTGACATTAATTAACAACGAGTATATGTCGTAAACATCACTTCCGACTGCGACTTATTGATTACATCTAAGAATACATAATGTGTCATCACGCGTTTTACATCTGTTCGCAAATACCTTCCACTTATTCTCTGGTTAAGAATAAAATGCACAGTGAAACAATCTGAATTTGAATTCATTTATTTTTAAGCACGGCCAGTCAGATTAGTACGCAGCTCAGTAAAGGCTATTCGAGAAAACCACAGTGCTGTTATAAATGTACCTCTGTGCACTTCGCACCATATGACGTCACAATGTAAAAGTACGTCACAGCGTACATTTTCTAATAGCTGTATCGCGGGGAAAGTGTCATACTATTTTGTCGTTATTTACTATTGTTATCAAGTGATAAGCTGTATATGTGAAAACATTTCTTGTCAAATGATTATATATATTATTCCTTTATGTTATAAAATCATTTTCCATTTTTAATATATAGTATGCACGAAGGTGATATTCATATTATATTGAGACCTTGAAATCGCCCCCAATCTGAATGACTGATGTGTTTAAAATGTCCCTCATGTACATAAATGATAGCACACTACATGTTCTTCGCACACTGATGTTGACTACATCTGATGTCATGTATATGATCAAGATATAGGGCTCACGGTGAGGGTGACCGGTTGGCAGGGAATGCTTACTCCTCGTAGGCATCTGGTCTCCTATAACGAATAAGTGATATATCCCATACCCCTTAAGCAATACAAAATGGAGAGTTCGGCATACACGGGACCCTGGGTATACCAGAGATGAGAGTTGGTGTGTAGGAGGAGTAAGGATCCCCTATCTATGTAAATATATAAACAATAAAATAGTGTGACATCCTATTTTGACTTTGTAATAAAGATAAAAACCTTGAGCAATGAAGATAGGAAAATTAATATTAGATATAAGTTACCTATATTTCTATCAGTTTTTTTAACTTTTTCTTTTCATCGCACAAACCTCTAATCGAAATGAACGCATTTTGCGCATATTTTGACTTACGGGAATTTGGTGGCGCATAAACCAAATATACACCATAATTATATAACATCCTTATACATTAACAACATCCCTCGTCATCGGAGTCCCCAGTATTGTATTTCAACAGAGTTTGACATTTCCCTGCATTTCCAAATATATTCCCGTTATTGTATTCAGGCATTTTAATTACAAACCAACTTTATGAAGTCTAGATATAGACATATATATACATAAACAACCTAAATACTTGTATATTCGTGTTCTTTAAACTATAGGGCTTGTCATAACTGGTGATGGTGATATTATTTCGAATAAAGACCTAAAATCACGTGCTATGATAGCCCATCAATTAAGAAAACATCGTTCTTTCAATTGGAAAATAATTGCATGCATATTATGAATTCGGTTAAACATAATGCTCAGGCTATGGGTTAAATATGAAAGGGAAGAACTTTCATCGAAATGAAATAGGTTGATAAAACATATCAAAGGAATATCTAAATAAGATTTTAGACGAAAGGAATCAAAAGTTGTTACCATCTATTCGTCTGTGTTTACTAAATTAGAAGTGATAAAAATCATATAGATTAAATGAGAAAAATGTTTTAGTTCCAGCTAAAAAAATGCTGATAGGGCTCTTTATTACAACTGAAATTTAAACTAACTTGCCATTTGTTTCACATCTGATAATCCTATTTACACCCCTTACCCTTTCAAAAGACGAGTTTCTAAAAACATGATTCGATTTTAAATATATTTCATAACCAAGAGAATGTGATGAATTGAAACAATACAGGTGTCGTACCTATGCTTTGCTCGCAAACTTCACAAACCCTTACAAAAGTACCTTGCTGGATCCAGTGTATGTTTTATCCAACCCCTATTTTTGCTCCTCACGAAACTATTAGGAGCTGTGATAGAATAAGTTGAATCCTGTTGTGCTACAACATACAACAGAAAAATATGAAATCAACTGTGGATCCTAAAATATTGTGAATAACCTTTAGAAAATTGGAATTCAAAAAATAATTTCTAGTCAACAACATCAAAGCTAATGACTTTTCAAGGCCTCGGCCACACTTAATGAGTATACTTGTCTATCATCAGGAACAGTTGCTTCTTCAACAAAAATAGTTAAATGAAATGTATGCATTAAGTGATCAGTCATTCAAAAATAACTTTGTACAACACCCTTTTGATTGTACGCACGCGTACTCTGATGTTGACATGAAAAAGAAGCTGTAATCCCTCATTGACAATATGTTCGTAGTATTTGATAGTATGGTCTTTCAACATTCTCTTGTATTTCCCACGGTGTAACATGTGATCCTTTATTAGGTTGGTATTCTGAAGAGAAACATATTCAATTGATTAATTCGTACATTGAAACTATATGTTATCGTGGTCGTACTATTTACATTTAAGAGAAGCTGTGAGTAATCATTGAGCATTTTCTTTAAAAAGGTGGAAAGTGCAAAAATCACAAATCTAAATGAAACTCTCACACTTTTGTGTATGGTGATAATCAATGTTAAAAAAGTGAAAATTACAGGAACCATGCATCGTGATACCATGGCAACGGACCGCACTCACAGTTAAATCATGAGATGTTGAATTTTTAATCTTTTCACAAATATTTCTAATAAAGCAATTTCCCAGCAATGTACAGTGAATGGAAATTTAAGAAAGCACTTTAAATTATTGTACTTGTCATTTAAAAATGTGTATTTTCTTGCTTATTCTTAAAAATAAGTCATAAATTAAGGTAAAAAAGAGCATTTATGACTTTTTTCAGACACTATTTTCTATGAAACACAGCAGGGTTGACATTAATTCTACATGCCATTTTTAAGACATTTATTTATACTACCAATATAGTAAATAGAAACAGTTAACAAATTTACCCTTTTTTGTAAAACCCCTCAAAACTCTACACTAGGGCCTACTATTTTACACAATTATTACTCCCCTTGGTGTTAACTCTAGATTTAAAGGAAGACATGAATGAATATCACTTTGCAGACAACATAACAAATTCTGGATGGCCAGTAAGGAACTCATTTATCAGGAAACTTGAACGGTGGTGTAGAGATTAGCCTATTTTTCTGTAAATTAAATTTGATATGTTAGTTAATAGTGAAGTTAGAATTCATTTAATCATTCCAAATTCATACAAACTGTCCCAATGACAGATAGATCTAGTAACTTATTAGTAAACACTAGTAAATAAGATTCCAAGTATGTCTATTGTAGAACACTTGTTTCTCTTTTTAAAAAAATCAAAGAATATCTAAATCATTTTCTACACTCAATCAGTATCAATACTGACGTCACACTTTCACCTCATATTGCGTCATACTCAAAATGCATTCTGATGCACTTTTTGTGTATTCAAGGTATTTCAATCTCACTTAGATAATTCATCTTCTATCAAATGTTCAATGTAATTTCTATTATAATGCAATTCATATTTCAAAATATTGTACACGTAACGATGTGGATTGTTGTTCTGATGAGAAGGGGAAGGGAATATTTTGTTGGTATATCCTCTAACAAATATCCCATTTCTATATCATTACACTATGGGTATAGCACACACGTTTTCCAACTACAAATTATGTAATTCATGTATTTTATATCGCATCAATATTTTAAATGTATTAAAACAAAACACTTCATAGATATTTCGATATAGACATACTTGAGGCCTACTTATTCCAACATCTTACATGTATGCAAGGTGAACATAACAAACAGTGATCAATCTCATAACTCCTACAAGCAATACGGAATAGATGGTTGGGCAAACACGGACTCCCGGACACACCAGATGTGGGATCAGGGGTCTAGGAGGAGTAAGCACCCCCTGTTGACCGGTCACACCCGCCGTGAGCCCCATGTCCTGATCAGGTAAACGGATTTATCCGCAGTCAAAATCAATGTGCCAAGAACGGCTTAACAATCGGTATGAAACACGTCAGACAGCATTTGACCCCATGCGAGGTTGTATTGACGAACTAGATCGTTATAACGACCATAGAATTTGCGAAATGCTGACTTCAATCGAGACTGTTAAAATCCCTGTACCATCAACTTGTTTGTCAGTAGCTTACCTCGATTTAAAAACTGACTATACTCAGAACAAGCTCTTGCATATCGAATCAGTTGAGATATATAAACATAATATGCAGGTGATAATGGAATATTGCTACATAAATATGGAAGTTGACGATGGAGAAGCTGAGATCATCCTGTTTGTCATACAGTTGAGTTGTTAGTTTGCCGTTAATATCTACTATCAATAAATATCTAAGTATGAAGCAGAAGTGGACGACTCTGTGGTGTCCTTTATGTTGAGCTCACAAGGATATATCAAATCGACATATGAATGAATGCTTTCATTGTTAATAGACAAAACGTCATCGATATATCTAAAGGTCGAATTGAAGGTCACAGCGAGAGATTTTTTCTTCTCATGTAGAAGTTTTTGAATAAATTCTGCTTCATATGAATATAAAAACAGGTCAGCTAACAAAGGAGCACAATTGTATCAAGAACTCAAATTCTCTATTTTCAGTGAGTAATCAATGTCTCTTAAAACCAGGCTCGTAGAACCAGGATAGCGGTGGGGAGGGGAAGGTGTCCTATTTTTGATAAGTTATTTTTTTTACTTACCCCCCCTTCCCTAGATTTTGCATTCAAAGTTAGGGAATGATAACACTATTTAGGTTTCAATTATTATAGCCATGCATTTGGGGTGGGTGTTTTTTTAATTTTTTTTTTAATTTTGGTTGCTTGTCAAGAATTATTAGAAATTCCTCTGGGTTTTTTAAATTTATTATTATCCCGAACATCCCCTTCATCAGTTGCCCCCCCCCCCCCCCCCCCCCCCGGAAAATTATAGGCCTAATATGTGTCAGAAACTCTCAAATTTAGACAATGACTGTAAATGTGTTAATGACTTATTCATCTTCCGAAGACCCCCAATGTCGGTTTCAAATGAATTTATAAAACCGGAAACCGATATAAATCCTAGATATCATGTTACGAAGATTGCACAATTTGACTTCAAATCTGCTGCCTAATGTGATATATTTGCATCTGGTAACCATTGTTTAATAAACATGTGAATAGCATGTGAACTTTTCATATTTTGTTAAATTAACACATCAATCAGTGCCCCGGGATCCGTGTTTGACCAACTATCTATTTAATTGTTTACGGGATCTATGAGATTGTTCACTGATCGATGTTCGTTATCTTCGCCTTTCATTTTCCTTTGGGATACCTCAACAACTAAGTTATTTTCTCAGAGTTATCTCTCTTGGATTTATAAATAGGATTACCAGACGCACAGATTTTTCATACAGAATCTACCCAAAAATATTCAAGTTTTTCATGACTGTTTACTAGTCTGTAAATTATATATAATGAATTATGATAGGGTATAACCTAATAAATTGGGGGAAATATCACAAATCCTCTGTTTAACATCGACTTAACAGTGTAAACATTGCCGCATCGGAGGATCATGCATTTTTAGAAAGTGGATTTTTGTAACGTTTATATTGAAAATTAGGATTTTTTTAACCTCAGATTCATGGATTTGCGCTGCTATATCTGCTGTTACCTACATGTCTTATTTCTGCCGATCCGCTGCGAAAAGAAACATTCAGATTCTTAAAATTAAATATCATAAATTCTATAAATATTTTATCCAAAGCAAATCTAACACGTGATTTTGAATCACGTGCGTGTACATATAGGGATATTCACCTTTACGTATTGCACTAGGCCTACGTATCGTCAAATCTTTGTGACGTTATTTCTTTGTTCTCTTGAATATGCCATAAGGACCTTTTGTCATGGGCGCAATCATATATAAACTACAGAATATATAAACCACAACCATATCTGATTTAAAAAAAAAAACTACACAGGTTCGTTAGTCGATAAAGATATATAAAAGTTTAAATTAAATCCAAATGCAGTTTAGGTCAACTGATTAAATATGAAGGTCGTTAGTTAATGTATGTGATCTTGAGATTGTAGGACAATGATATTTACAAGGTTCAATAGAATTTAGAATGTCATTAGAACGTAATTCATGCACTCAAAAGGCAAATGTTCTTGACCTAAATTAGATCATTAGCCTAGTAATTAGATAGATTTTCGAAAATGTAGCTGAACATAAAAACAAATGGTGTTTTGGTAAGGTCAGTAACAAAAAAAAGAAAAGTTGTTTAACTGATTTTTTTTTATTTAATAAAAATCTAACATTTGTTATTTCTTTCTATATGAAAAACCTTTCATGATTGTGTTGCGTTTCTGAAAAAAGTTAGCTCAAAAATGTATTGTTTTATTGAATTTTTGACTGTATACAATGCAAAGTATGTTAGTTGCCATGAAGACATTTTTAGCTGAGATATTTAAATTTCTTGTTCAACACAATTTTATATAAGCCTTTTTCATTTACCTTAAACTAAAAAAAATATGCATCTTATTATCTTAATTGTATTTGTTTTGGACTTTAAAGAGGTATATTTCACTGTTTTTTCAACGGCTTTGTCCTTGTTACCATGGCAACAACAAAGTGATCAATAACTCTGTATTATTGAGTTTAAGTGACTCACACATGTGTTTTGAATGATTTTATCAATAACTCTGCATACAATTGTAGAATTTTTAATTTTTTTTTTTGCACTTTCCAAAAAATTCTCCATGATTACTGACAGCTTCTCTTAAATATGTCAACGTCGTTTTATCTATAAAAAAATAGTTATTTTCATTTATATTCCGATTCCAAAAATTCCAATGACCTCCACTATTGGGTCACTGTTAAATAGTTGTTCGGTGCACAATTAGTTTTCTTTTTATATTTAATATAATATCAACAAATATATTAATCATCCATCAACACTATTCCTTTACATCAACAACATTCTAAATATTCAAATATATATTATACATTAATGAATTTGCAATACAATTTATAATACAATTTTATCCTAAAGGAGGAAAATATTTTACATCAATTATATTTTAATTATAAATGTATTTCAAAGGGTATGCAATAAAGTTTACAATAGTTAGATTGAATTGTCAAGTCATGCAAACCTATTGTTTATCACATGAAAGGCTACCTTCATTTAACTGTAAGGCACATTACTACATACACCAATACTCTACCTCGAGGTAAACAAATTGTAAAGGAGCCGTATTCCTCCAAACCGGGCCTCTCATATACAAACTTTCTTAAATATATCTTCACTACATATATTTGAATACGATTGTTCTACAATATATCGATATGTATTTAAAGGCCGTTTCACATAGATATATTCATTTTCACTGTTACAAGAAATTTCAGTTAGTCTACAATTCATTTTATATTGATACATCTTCAGTAAAATGAAAAACAAAATATTAAGAGCTTCTGATAGAGTTGTTTCATTACAAAGGCCTATGACGATATGTGTCCAAGATATGTCAATATCTAATACATTGTTAATCCTTTTCCATATTATTTTAGACGTTCTGGCGGCATATGTAAGATGTTCTATGTTTTTAATTTCACCAGTTTTCACAATATTTTTGTATATTTGGATTCCATTTGCTAACATTCAAATTATTAATCAAAAGTTTATGTAACAATTGATAGTTAAAGTCTGATATTTGTTTATCTGAATTGTTTCGACTTTTAGTAGATAAATTGTGTTCCATAAATATTTTGGAATGTCAAACCTCCCCGTCCAAATGTTTCTGTGATTGGCTTAATAAATGTGTTATCAACTAATATGCTATATTAGAAAGATGATTTAATATTCAATGTATTAACAACGTTATCTCCTTTAAATAATACATGCATGTAAGGTGAACAGTGGTCAATCTCATAACTCCTATAAGCAATAAAAATAGATAGTTAGGCAAACACGGACCCCTGGACACACCAGGGGTGGGATAAGGTGAGTAGGAAGAGTAAGCATCCCCTGTGGACCGGTTGTCTCTAATGTAGATATAGGAAGTCTTTCTTTGCAGTAAGATATACCGGTATAGCGGTTGAACATTGTTTTCAAATTATAGTATTCACAGATAATATTATTTCTATGAGAATTTAAATCTTGAAAATATTTTAAATCGCTAAATACACCATTATTATCATATAAGTCTTTGGTGTATAGAAATCCTGACTTGATCAGAATGGGAAACTAAATTGGGTGATATTTTTGGGAACTAAAACCAGTTATTTTTCAACATTGGTAAAGATAAGGAATCGTATGAAGTAGTCATAGAATTATCTTTAGTCATTGTGGTTTTGTTAGGAACGCAAATTACCTCTTTATAGAACAATGTCAGAACTGTGATGTCTTTATATTCTTGTACATTTCTTAAGTTTGTTTTAATCAGATATCGCAGCGATATATTTTCTTTTTGAAAAAAGCCGCCACGATGGCCGAGAGGTTAGATCGTTCGTCCCTCATGCGGAAGGGCGGGGTTCGAATCCTCGTCGTGACAGACATACGTCGTTAAAACAAGTAGTGACAAATGCTCGCCATCAGGTGTGAATGTCACGGGTTCTCGGAGATGACCTTAAACACGGATGACCCATGCCACAGTAGGTGTGGCACGCTAAAGAACCTTCACTACTCAATGGCCATAAGCGCCGAGCATAGGCCTAAATTTGAAGCCTTCACCGGTCTTGGTGACGTCTCCATATGAGTGTAGAATTCTCGAGTGAGAAGTTAAGCAAGAAAAAATCAATCAATCTTTTTCAACAATATGTTCAAGAAATGCTAAGAGACTGAATTTAGTACTTAGCAGACGTGCAATCCAAGACGCTTTTAATGAGAAAAACTTGGATACAACATCAATAATATTGATTTCACCTTTCAATTTCTTTCCAATAAGTGGATTTCTTTTGATTCTTTCCCCAGTATTACATAGAACATTAAATATCTTACTGTTCAGTTCCTTAAATATTTCATCGAGCGGATTAAAAATTATCGATACATTGTATTGTAATTTAGAAGTAATGATATTATTGATTATGTCTTCTTTGCCAAACAATTGTTAAATTTCGTTTTCCCCAGTTATGGGGTATTCTAATAATTTGATTAATTGTTCCTAGCCCATTGTTTTGGACATACTTTTTTGTTATGTCCTATAAATATACCAAGTGTTTTACCTAGATTGTTTGTTTTAATTATATTTTCAATCTGTTCACACGTGTTCCATATGCAATATACATTCTGATTTCTTTAGATTAAGCTTTGGACCTGCGAATCAAGATAATTGTTTTACTATGTTAATTACTTCGTTTACTGTGTGCACATCCCTTACGGGGCTTGTGAAATCATCTGTATGTTGTATATTTTTTATCTCTTTGTTAATTCCAATTTCAAAACCATGTATTATGTCAGAAGATCTTATTCTTGTACCTAACATCTCTGTTGTGATAATGAACAGTGATGCTGATATTGGACATCATTGATGAATACCTCTAGGCATTTTAGAAATTTTAGATATGTCACCGTCATTTTTTACTCGAAATAAAGGTTTATCGTATAAGATTGTAATCCAGTTGATAAAAATTGTTCCAAAATTTAAAACTTCTAAAGTTTCAATCACAAAACTCTATTCTACGGTATTAAAGGCCTTTCGAAATCTAAAAATAATAAATTGTCATCTTCGTTATGAACTTTACAGTAGTCAAAATATCTTGAATTAGTCGAACATTATTCCCTATACATCTACCTTTACTATATGCTGATTGGTCTATATTTATAAGTGTTTAATATGACTGTTTGTAAACGTTTAACCAAAACAAATGCACGAATTTTATAATCGCAATTTGTTAGACTAGTTGGTCTTTAATTTCTAACGTTTGACTTTTCACCCTTTTTATAAATAAGACTTATTGTTGACAGCCTCTGCGATTTTCGGAACTCTTTACTTTTAGAAGATTTTATCAAAGAATTGAAGAAATAATGCTTTATATCATTCCAGAAAATTTTGTAAAATTTAACTGGTATAGCATCTGTAGCTGGAGATGTATTGTTTTTCATATTTTTAATTCCTTCTCCACATTCGGATAAAAATGGGAGACTATCGCATATATTTGTTTTCACTTATTTTAGTTTATTTTCAATATTTGTTTCTGCAATTTAATTCTTGATTTCCTCTACGTTTCGCTTTTCTGAAGAATACAGGTTTTCATTTAAATTGTATGGGGATCCTTACTCCTCCTAGACACCTGCTCCAACCCTTGGTGTGCCCAGGGGTCCGCAATTGTCCAACTATCTACTTTGTATTGCTTATAGGAGTTATGAGATTGATCACTGTTCATTATGATCGCCTTTCATAGCTGACCCAATAGTTTGTTATTGGTATATTATGTGTTATTACCCTCTACATTTTTCCCCAATTACATTATTGTTTTAATTCTTTTATTCAAGATTTAAAATAAGATTAACATTTTTCCATACTTTATCCAGTTAGCCTTCAATTTTATGTAGACTTCTTTTGATTTATAATCAGTTTTAATCAAGGAAGGACACTGAAAATAACCTCATATGTCACTGATATCAACAGTTTCGTTTAAAGTCAGCATTTGACAAATTGTATGGTCGTTTCAACGATCCGATTTGCCACACAAACATGCCATTAGGTCAAATGTTGTCAAACGTGTTTGATGCATAAAGTGGAATTTTATAACAAGGATAAAGCATGAAGGAACATGTTCACATGAATGGAAGGAGACTGTTATACTACATATGCATATTCATAAATGTTGATGACTGAATTTCTTACATGAATCCACACCAATCTCCAATCTATAGTATCGCTGACAAATTAATTAAAAAAGGAAGGGGTTTCTATTGAATAATAACTGAAAGGTCATTAGATGTTCACTATCAGCTGACTGACATATAACAGACAAGTAAGTGACAAACTAAAGCGTTATTGAATAACTGTAAAGTGACTTAATCTGAAACATGGTAACTGGAAGTTGAGTGAATATAATTAAAATTAGCTTATTGATTACTGAAAGCTGACTTAAAACTTAATCAAATGTGAGTAAAAGATACACTAAATGTGGACGATTGGTCGGTAAATGATGACTGAATGAAAAGTTGACAGTGATTGAATAATAACTGAAAACTGACTGAATATTCCAATCATTCAGTTGATTGAGGGGTTACTGAACTGCATCAGAAAACTAGCAGATACTACTTTTATCAGCGACAATTCGCGTATCAATAAACAAGAAAGTGGGTTGACTGAGAAGTGACATTTCGTCTTCTTAAAGATCTGCTCATTGAGGAACTCCAACATCATTTTAATATTAGCTTCATAGTGGTTGTGTTTAGTATAACTCCGTTTAACTGATCAGTATATGGGGCTCACGGCGGGTGTGACCGGTCAACAGGGGATGCTTACTCCTCCTAGGCACCTGATCCCACCTCTGATGTGTCCAGGGGTGCGTGTTTGCCCAACTATCGATTTTGTATTGCTTGTAGGAGTTATGAAATTGATCACTGTTCGTTATCTTCACCTTGCATTTACCAAAGTTAATTTGGACGACCGATCACAAGTAGGCAGGCTATCGACACATATGTTGGTGTTTAAGGGGTTTTGAAAGTGTCGTTTCAAGTCATCCTATTGCAAATGTTATTGTCGTATGGCCAAGTCGTCAACTGCTTGACACATGGAGCATGCATATCTCGTGTGTAACAAATTGATAGGAATGAATTGTCGTTTACTTAATATATAAATGAACCGAGGGTTGGATTTGGGGTTGTCGTATGGTAAATATAAATATTATATTATGTTATTGTCTTTTCACGGAATTCGATTTATAATGCTGAGATGACTTCGAATAATACCAGATTATTTAATATTAGATTTGAAACATAAATCAGATGTTACTCACGGTGTAGACTCAATCATACTCATATTCGGTATGTATTTTTCTGATGATTCCCACATTTTAGTTAAAATTTATCAAAAGTCAAGGAAATAATTAAAAGTAATAACAGATACACGATTCGTGATATTGCCAAATATGTTGGCGTATCGCTATCGCGGGTGCATTTCATTTTGAAGCGTACTTTCTGCCAGATTGATACCGCATATGTTGGCAGAATGGTACGAGTACAAACCGTTAACCAATTGCTGAAAATATTTCCCAAAAGCAATGAAAGACAATTTGCAACATTGTCACTGGTGACGAAACATGGGTTCAATATTTCGAAACAGTAATAGCATCCAGAAGTCAAATTCCGTCATTACGTAATATTATGTTACTCTATACAAAACGGTGTTTTTTAAAACACGGAAATATATTATTTTCACTCTGTCAGTAAGAAAACCCGTAATAGAGTTTAAGACAGAATTTCCTTATTGGTCAAAACTGTTTAATGTTGTCTTATAATACTGATCTTTATATACTCCTATTTGGAATTAAATACACGCTTGTTTGCATGAAATACGCCGAAATTATCAAAGATAATAAAAGTCGCGATTTATTTATCGGCAGTTTTTCTAAACTACCAAGGTGCATGAAACTGTTACTTGTTACAAAAAGACTCCCGATAATCTGCTGAACAAAATGATTATCAACATTTTATTACAGATGCAAAATTCATCATTTTAATAAACTGCATGAAGTAAGTAGTTTTCAGCCGAATTGTTCACAGTTTTCTCCGAGAGGTTGCATACATGTTACAATTTCAGATAGATTCAGTATTTTCTCCACTTTAATTTGATATATATGTTTCCCAAGTAAACAACAGCAATAAAGAGCGCTTTCAGAAAAATTATAAAATTACATATACATAGCTTTTTTAAATGCAGAAATGAATAATAAGGAGTAAAAATACACACGTTTATCAATATAGATAGATAAATGAATAAATAATGAACGTGAATAGATAAGTACTAAATAAAAAATACACAGAAAGTCAATGAAATACACAAACATATTCTTAATTATTACGTCTATTAAATATAAGCACTGCATATCACAGCACACAATTTAAAATTAGAATTATATAAAAAGGTAAATCATGTTTCACTTTTTTAAAACTAAAACCACTTGTATATGTATACTTATATTTATTGTTTGTTTGTTTGTTTGTTTTTTTTTTGTTGTTGGTTGTTCTTGTTTTTTTTTTTCTTTTGGAGAGAGTATTGTTCTATATATCTTATGGTCACTTTCCTTGATTTGATTTGTATTTAATTTGTACGTATTTCATTCCATATATAATATACAATTATACAACATGTTTGAGTAATATTTCTGACGACTTATGAGGTTCTGACTTTCCTTCTACGAGCTTTTTGTGATATGTCTGGTACTACCCCCCCCCCCTAAATTTTGAATTATGATGTGATTAACGCAAAATATGTCATCGTACATTTAAAACTGCCCGGTGGATAGAACACTACAAGGATTGTAACCATATGGTAATTTTTTTTTAAATATTTAGAATAAATATATAATTAAAGGAAGTATAATTTTTTTTCAAAGTCCAGTGGGGGTGGGGGTGGTGCTAAGGATAGCTTGTCGGAGTTGTCTAAAATTCTCGAAAAGCAGAAATAAATAAATAAACAGTAAGAAAAAAACACCAAGTTATTTTTGCAAAACTTTCAAAATCCTACATTTTTCAGTCCTTCGGATGAGACTGCAAAAACAATAGGATACCAACGTGTTATGTGGGAATATACAAGTAATTCTATCTAAAGTAGCAGGGCCACACTAAATCATATGGCAATGGAAATGTGCACATGCTGTGTGGATTAAAATTATATGCACCCGCGAATATAGTCAGATAATATTTGTTTGTCCTGTCTACAGGTACGTATGTGTGAAACTTTAACCGTGATTCCTCATAACTTTTGAATGGTGAGTGATAGAGCTGTCATATTTCATATCCATATTCTTTAAAACTTGATCGATTGATTGATTGTACATTGTTTAACATCCCTCTCAAGAATATGTCACTCATATGGAGACGTCACCACGGCCGGTAAAATTTAGACCAATGCTCGGCGCTTATGGCCATTGAACAGGGTTGTATCTTTATCGTGCCACACCTGCTGTGACACGGGACTTCGGTTTTTGCAGTCTCATCCGAAGGACCGCGCCATTTAGTCGCGCTTTACGACAAGCAAGGGAGCACTGAGGGCCTATTCTAACCCAGATCGTGCCAATACATTATTTTGATGTCAAAGCTTAAGCCTTTTGATCTTGACCTTGAATAATTCAGGGTTTTAACCTACTTTTACGAAAACTGAACCTATCTTACCTCATGAACTATATACGATAGTGCTTTCACAATATACATATGCAAGGTGAAGATAACGAACAGTGATCAATCTCATAACTCCTACAAGCAATACAAATTAGATAGTTGGGCAAACACTGACCCCTGGAAACACCAGAGGTGGGATCAGGTGCCTAGGAGGAGTAAGCATCCCATGTTGACCAGTCACACCCGCCTTGAGCCCCATATCCTGATCAGGTAAACGGAGTTATCCGCAGTCAAAATCAGTGTGCCAAGAACGGCTTAACAATCGGTATGAAACACGTCAGACAGCATTTGACCCAATGTGAGGTTGTATTGACGAACTAGATCGTTATAACGACCATAGAATTTGCGAAATGCTGACTTCAATCGAGACTGTTGAAATCCCTGTACCATCAACTTGTTTGTCAGTAGCTTACCTCGATTTGAAAACTGACTATACCCAGAACAAGCTCTTGCATATCGAATCAGTTGAGATATATAAACACCATATGCAGGTGCTAATGGAATATTGCTACATAAATGTGGGCAGTTGATGATGGAGAAGCTGAAATCATCCCGTTTGTCATACAGTTGAGTTGTTAGTTTGCCATTAATGTCGACTTTCAATAAAATATCTAAGTATGAAGCATTACCTATGGTAGAGACTTAAATTTTATTCACGATATTTGACCTTGGAGTTCGACCCAAATTTGAAAAATTCGATGTTATTCAATTGGAGCTTTTAGGGCTCTCATAGATTCCTTGTAACACTTTTTTCGGTTTCAAAGTTTCTAAAATGTTGACCTTAACCTTGGATTTTGAACTACTTTTAAGAAAACCTAACCTATCAAATGCCCCCTATACTTTCATAATACAGTACGCTTATATAAATTATTTATGGTAAAACCGTTTATTTATTACTCTGATGCTTGACCTCTGCATGTTTGTTTGACGTCCCTTTGAGAATTGTTCACTCATTGATATATCACAGGCTCTAGGTTTGGACCTATGCGTTATCAGCACTCAGAACCGAAACAATGAGTGTTCTTTAATGTATCAACGCCTGCCACGACACAGAACCTCTGTGTTTAATTAATATGCACTGTTTAGATATACAATACTTAACAAATTATTTCTACAATGTGCGAAATAAACTCATGACCGAATTATAAGCAATTTGCTTACGCTCTGTTTTCTATAAAATACTTGACATAAATTAGTGAAACGTTAGCGTAACGCACTGTAACGTGAACATAGTGTCATTAGATTACAAATAGCTCTATATAATTTATTCATTGTAAAAGTATGAAAGTTTCAATCAATACTAGGTGGTTAAACAATTAATAGTGCATACAATATTTATAGCTTTTTATTGAAATATAGATACATTGGTCATTGATTTCAAACACATATTTTGTAGAAAAGTGGTTACAAACAACTTCACAACCATGATATTTCACAATCTATCTTCAGTAACAATATGCGGCCTGTTACTCCCAAAATGCGATTTTCTTTATTTACATTCGATATGCTTCAAAATGATATATGATGCAAGTGGTAAATATCTTATATAAAATTTGACTTATGGATGCTACCAGTAAGGAAAATGGGCTAACCAAACATGGTTGAAGGTCTGTAGTTTCAAAACAAAACAACAACATAAACACAAAGAAGGTTCTTAATTGCATATTCTCGTGTGACGGTATAGTCTTAGAAATTTCGGTGCCGAATGGCAAAAGTGTTGCAGATCGATATTACCGAGATGTTATACTAAAAAATCTCAAAAAATATTCCTTATTCAAATGATCAATGTTTGCCTAACTCTATATTTTGCATTGCTTATGGAAGTCATGATATTGATCACTGGTCATCATTACTCTTTGGATATCGTAAGAGGCGATTGCATTAGACGATCCTTCGGACGAAACAGTAAAAATCAAGGCCCCGTGAATATAAATATGTAAATATTGCAGTGGAATGTTCAGCTAGTAGCATGATGCGTGTATCTGTGTAGGATGATTGAGATGTAAAGCAATACAATGTCGTACGTTTTCTATGAAAGATGAATTGAAATATACAGTTTCACCAAAACAAATTTTAAGCAAAAAGGGTCAAATACGTCTTGTTTGCGCGAAATAAAGCTTTCTCCTCCAATACTTTGATTACCAGCCTGAACGCCAGATAATCTTTGATCTGTTTTAGTATGGTATCTTCATCTACCATTTTGCCATTTGTACGTATGCCAAGACTTCCAAAACTTAGTAGATTTAGTAAATTCATGATCTATGATTCTGCCGTCATATCGTTTAAAGTTACCATGGTTGGCATTTGAGGAGAAACGTCGGACATTATTAAATTTAATGACATCTCTCACTAGCAATGTTGATGTTAAAATAACTAGTATAATTTATAGCTACCCCAGCAACATCCAAATAGACACATGCTTATACTAATCCCAGCAAGCTATTTACACTCCAACAAGTTGTTGCACACACGTGATTGGTGTTTTACTCTAAAGGCCTACATACATTAAAAAAGATTTCATGGTCATAATATAAGACAAAAATCACTGTAGCGTATATGATTCATTGACATTGGATGCTTGTATGATACCAAAAGAACTATAATCCTTTCGCCAATATTTGAAAGCAAATTTAGAAATTGGCAGTTTAAAATATCACTGTATGTTTTCATTAATGCCAACCTTTGTAAATTCTTCCTTACAATGTCAGCATAACTATGTATATTGTGAATTAAAGTTTGTTGTGACGTGAAGTAGTGTCAAATACACTAAGCTACACAGTACTGTAATATTGTCTTTCTCAGGATCTTTATTTTATTGATATATGTCTTGACATCGTGCGTTATCTTCAGTACCAACACGGTGTTCTGTTGTGATAGTAGTGTTTTTGTTTTCTGTCATTCTAAATGTACGCTGTTTTATTGATCACAGTTGGAATCACAAACGTTTTGAACAAGGCATTGTATTTCTTCGGTGTGGTCTGAAACTTGCATAAACTATATATTGTTGTGGTCCAATAAAATGATTTTAATCAAGACAGAACAAAGCTTATGATACATAGTAGCATTGATCTGCATAAAAACCTACATATGAGGAAGTAGTTGATAACGTGAACCGTCCACTAGATAAGTCTGCAGTAGTTTTCATCATATCACTGGCAGTGGTGGGTCATTGGTTAAAACGTCCACATGGTAAACCAAAATAGTTTGAGTCCAAGATCCATGGATCACCAACCATTAACAAGTGAGAGCCATGTATGTTAGTAACTTGTATTAAAACATATCTTGGATGTTGTGGTGGGTTTCGACACGCTAAATAATCACAAATGAGACGGTTATGAGCGTTAAACGTTAACATAACTATATGGCGAAACGAAACATGGATTCTTAAATATACTTAATGCAAAATATTACCGTGCCATTCAGCGAAAATAAAATAGAAATATTGCTTGAAGTGCAAAAAAGCAACAACAAAAAAATAAAATAAAAAAAAACAACATAAGAACACATGTCCTGATAGGAGCTATGGGATTGATCAATAATTGTAAGCTTCACCTGGTCATGACACAGTTGAAGTTTCATCTGGCACTACTAAATAATGCATGATAACCGAATGAGGAATGAAATGCGAAAAAAACAATTGAGTTACATTCTTTATATTACAAACTTATTGGAGTTATGAGATTTTTCAGTGTTTGTTATTTCACCTTTCATTCTGTCATGATGTACAGTTAATTTCAAAGGTAACTATTACATGGAAGAAGATATAAGGCTGCTGTATATAACCCCTCGACTTAATATCTAATGCCACCAGTTATGGATACGTATGTGTAGCATGAGAGTAGAAATAACTTCGGAAATCATGTTCATTACATGCAGTGGTGATGTTTGATTAAAACCGATCACATTGGTAAGTTCTTCTATATACCAACGCTGTTTAGAAAACAGTTGTCAAAGTTGCAATTAACTTTATTCAATGGATACACATTACGGATCATTTATTTCTAAACAAACCAAACGCGTTTTTATTGAATCATGAAAGACGAAGATAACGAACAGTGTTCAATCTCATAAGTCCTATATGATATACAAAATAGAACTACTGGACCAAAAGCTATACCAGAAATCAGATGCCTAGGAAGAGCTAGCACCGATAACACCCGTCGTGAGCCCTAAATCTTGATCAGGTAAACGGCGTTATCCGTAGTCATAATCAGTGTGTCAAGAACGGTTTAAAAATCGGCACGAAACACCTCAGGCAGCCTTTGACCCAGTATAGGTTGTTTTTGGGAACTAGACCATCATGATGACTATATAATTTGCGAACTGCTGATTTTGAATGAGATTGTTGAAACCCCTGCACCATCAGCTTGTTTGTCAGTAGCCTGCTTCGATTTAAAAACTGATTACACGCAGAACAACCTCTTGTATTTCGAAGTATGTGATTGCACCTTTCTAAATTATAATCATGACTATTACTGGAAGTGTCTGTAAAATAATATAATCGTGTTTTCAACTTCATTTCTTAAGAAGTAGAGTAGTGATTATGAATCGCATCATCCGTTGCCGAAAATAATTTAAAGAAAGTATAGCATTCATCCAGTTACTGAGATTAACTGTATACATTTATTTCTCTTTCAGGTGGCTATCTATCAATAAAATAACAAAGATATCCGAGACAGCATTCTCTGGTCTGGTGAATTTACAATATCTGTAAGTGTATTTTACTTGTAATTTTTTAAAGAAAAATATACGATAAGAAAATTATCTGTATAATACCCGTTTTACGAAAGACAACAATACATATTTAGATTTGTAAAATAAAATATCTTTATCACACACACAAACGAGAACAATCGTATCAAGATTATCTTTTTCAGAATATCTAGTCAGTGTAAACTCAACACAATATTCACGACAATGATTCTGTACATTTTTTGAGCATGTCGTCTATTCGCAGTATTTTGCTCCTATGTATCTTAAACATAAATGCGAATCAGGAATAAATGATAGGCATTTGTATGCTCCAAGACAGTCTTACTGGTTACCTTGATAATGCAGAGGCTATTGCAGATACGATTGTGTCAGTTGGTATGACGTGGATTTTGGTGAGTGAATTCAATTGTTCTCGGTCGGCGTACAATTGAACACCTTTATCATAGGTATATTGATAATCCTTTTCGCATGTAAACCAATCTTGATGCACCAGATGCACATTTCGACAGATAGTGTTTCCTCAGTGATATATTCGATATAAAGTGAAGATACACATCCAACGAAAATCAGTCAATCTGATCTTTATCATCAAAGGTGGAGATAACGAATAGGGATCAACCTCATAAATTACCAGGGATATTGCTAATCCTTTTCACATATGGCATATTTGATATAGCTTGTTTTTCAAATTGATTTCAATCTTTTTTTGAATGCCAACTAATTAGAAACTAATAGTATGATGGTTTTACTCCTTAGTCGAACTGTTAATCATGATAAAGTGAAGATACACATTTAACGAGAATCAGTCAATCTCATCTTTATCATGAAAGGTGGATGCAAAAATTATACGATACCAATTTTGATGCACCAGATGCGCATTTCGACAAATAATGTCTCTTCAGTGATGCTTAACCGAAATGTTTGAAATCCGAAATAACTACGAAGTTTTAGATCTATATATAGCCAAAAACAGTGTGCCAAACAAGTGGAGCCAAATTCGTCCAAGGATAAGAGTTATGCATGATGGAGATAATCCTTAATTTTGAAATGAATTTCTAAATTTTATAACAGCAATTAAATATACATCCGTATTTTCAAGCTAGTAACGAAGTACTTAGCTACTGGGCTGTGGAGACCCTCGGGGACTAACAGTCCACCAGCAGAGGCCTTGACCCAGGGGTCATAATGCAAAACTTATACGGTACCAATTTTGATGCACCAGATGCGCATTTCGACAAATAATGTCTCTTCAGTGATGCTCAACCGAAATGTTTGAAATCCGAAATAACTATGAAGTTTTAGATCTAAATATAGCCAAAAACAGTGTGCCAAAAAAGTGGAGCCAAATTTGTCCAAGGATAAGAGCTATGCATGGGGGAGATAATCCTTAATTTTGAAATGAATTTCTAAATTTTATAACAGCAATTAAATATGCATCCGTATTTTCAAACTAGTAACGAAGTACTTAGCTACTGGGCTGTATAGACCCTCGGCGATATAGCGAACTGTGATCAATCTCATCAATCATATAAGTGATACTAATCCCAGATGTGGTATGAGGTGCCTAGGAGGAGTGAACATCCACTGTCGAACGGTCGCACCCGCCATGAACTATATATCATGATCAGGTAAACGGAATTTTTCGTTTTTAAAATGGGTATGTGGAACAAACAATCAGCATGAAACACGCTGACAGTATTTGACCCAATGATAGGCTGCATTTACAACTATATTGTTATAAGGATTATGGAATTTGCGAAATGCAGCGTTTGAATGAAACCCTGTATTATCAACTTGTTTGTCAGTAGCGTGAACCAATCCAAAAACTGACCATACGCAGAACGAGTACTTGAGCATCGAACCAGTTGAGATATCTGAACATCATATGCAGGTGAGAGTTGAATATTACTGCATAAATAAGGGAAGTTGATGCTGGAGAAGCTAATTAAGTAAATCCGAAAAGGAATGCGAAATTGATCATAGGGCAAAGACAAACCTTTGAAAACATGAGGCAATGTCAAGTTGTTGGTGATTAAGCATATACCGTCGATAGTCCTTCCGCACCAGGAGCTATATGCAGCACCGACAATGCGTATTGTTCATCTAACAAACTCCTCTCGCAATGTATTACTTCGCTCAGTAATACAAACCCGCAATAGTAGCTCTTGGTTTTGACTGAAGTCATGCCTAAACAACTGCGTTATGACTTACCGTTTTTCAGAAGAATGATTGTTTGGAACGTATGTCTGTCCGCAATTCTGAGTATAAATTATAGACCAAACGCTGGCATGGTGTATGTTGTGCCATTCTGTTAAATTTCTGTAGCTTTTTAAAAATTCCAAATGCCATATTAGATTATGTGTATGGTGTCTGAGTACAAAAGCAATCTTCCCATTCCACGCTATTGTGTTTTTACATCCATTCATGCATTTGCTTTTTTTTCAAAACAACGTTCCCCAAGTTTGTGTATATATTGTATAGGGTAACACATCTCTAAACAAAGTATACTAAGAGTCAACATTTTCTTCATTCCCTGGGTAGTCAAAATTAATTCCAAAAAAGTAGTGAACAAAATCAGTCCTAGTTGATATCAAATAGAAGAAATCGTAATGTAAATCGGGAACGGTAACGTCATCTTCAGTGTTCAGAATTAAACGTTACTTCAATTATATATAATCAATAGTAGTCTATAGCAAGCAGAATTTATTCCGGTCTACACTAAATGCAGTAAACAGACACTTTTTTAGCATGTAGTTCATGCCATAAAATATAGTATTCTAAATAATTATATGTTATCGTAAACATAATTAATCTCATTATATGAAGAGGTGAAGAAAATCAAAAGTGATCAATCTATTAAATTCTTTAATGATTGCTAAATTAAGAGTTGGAAAAACGCGGGCCCCTCAACATACCAGGGGTGTAATCAATCACCAAAAAGGGAAGTACCGCATCCCTTATCGATATGTCACATATGCGATTGATTACTGTTCATTATTTTCACCTTTCATTTGGAAAATGTAATTCCTTTGTAAAGCAAGATCAATCTAAATATACAGCAAGCAAAATAAACCATAGTGTAAAATTCAAAAAATCAACCTTAACGTATACTAAGTGAAATTAGTCTTAGTGCAAGGCAAAAAAAAAAAAAACAACATTTTAATAGAAATCAATTCTTAGAAATTAACAAATATATTCAATTTTGTTATCGCTTGACTCCCTATTGTTTAATGTCTCTCTTGAGAATAGTTCACTCATATGAAGACGTCACCATTGACAATGAAGGACTTCAAATGTAGGCCTATGCTCGGCAATTGTGGTTTTAATTTAAGCAGGGATAGGTCTTTATCGTGCACATTCTGCTGTGACACGAGGACCACCCCATTTAGTCACCTTTTTGCGACAAGCAAGGGGTATTTGGGACCTACTCTAACCCGGTTTAATCTAATCGTCGTTATTATTATTATTGTGTTGTTGTGATAAGTCAATATTAACACATTATTAGCATTCATGACTCAGTTACCTCTTGTTTACTCCTCTCAACATTAACCGTAACTTCAGAAGTCTACACAAACCTCCTAATTTTACAACTGAACAACTTCAAATATATTCCCTTTGAGAAAATTGCATAGACCCTAGAGGTTTTAGTCCGTCATTCATTCTCGCGATATTTTTTTTTACTCCACGGTCGTTACAGGTACAGATCAACCTTTTACTATGACTAGATTTTTTTAATACATTCTTGGTTTTGATCTAAAATAGGGAACTAGGTAACGAGGTCACCATTACGATGAGTATTTACATTATATATAGTTTAGCATAGATATAATTTGTAACGTGCAGAGATCACCATTACGATGAGTATTTACATTGTATATAGTGTAGCATAAACTGGACGAATTTGGCTCCACTTTTTGGCACGCTGTTTTTGGCTATATTTAGCACTGAAACTTCATAGTTATTTCGATTTCAAACATTTCGGTTGAGCATCACTGAAGAGACATTATTTGTCGAAATGCGCATCTGGTACATCAACAATGGTGCCGTATAAGTTTTACATTATGACCCCTGGGTCGAGGCCTCTGCTGGGGGACTGTTAGTCCCCGAGGGTCTCTACAGCCCAGTAGCTAAGTACTTCGTTACTAGCGTGAAAATACGGGTGTATATTTAATTGCTGTTATAAAATTCAGAAATTCATATCAAAATTAAGGATTATCTCCCTCATGCATAGCTCTTATCCTTGGACGAATTTGGCTCCACTTTTTTGGCACGCTGTTTTTGGCTATATTTAGTTTTAAAACTTCATAGTTATTTATGATTTCAAACATTTCGGTTGAGCATAACTGAAGAGACATTATTTGTCGAAATGTGCATCTGGTGCATCAAAATTGGTACCGTATAAGTTTTACATGATTGTAGTAACAAAAAACAATTAATGTGACACAACCAGTTGTGCTTATTGAGTTAACAGTACAAGATAACTCTACATTTCAAAGGTAACGTGATGAAATATTGATGTTATGTAGGCATATATAAGGTGTTCTATATCTTCAATTTCACCACAGTTTTCACAATATTTTGTATATTTGAATTTCATTTGCTAACATTCAAATTACTATTGGAAAGTTTATGTAACAATTGATAGTTAAACTCTGACATTTGTTTATCTGAAAATTTTTAAACTTTGTCACCTATTCATTATGTTAACACTTCATTAACAGCAACAAAAACCTTGCCGTCAATTGTTACGAATTTATTTGATGCAAGGTAAATATAACGAACAGTGATCAATCTCATAACTCATATAAACAATACAAAATAGATAGTTGGGCAAACATAAAGAACAATAACAAAGAACAGAACAAGAAAAAGAACAAAATAACAATTTTAAAAATTAACAAATGTATTTAATTTGATAGTAGTACAATGAATCGATAGTTAAAAATTGTTAGTGTCCTTGACTCAGTTACCTTTTCTGCACACCTGTCAACATTAACCGTGACTTCTGAAATATGGACGAACCTCTTATTTTTACAACTGGACAACTTAACAACTAATTACTGAAAAGTAACTCTGACCACCAATTCAAACAGCTAAGAACATGCTGTATTTATACATAACACATGTTTACCAAGACCCAGATGTAAATAATTAGATAACTAGGTCGCCATTACAATGAGTATTTACATGTTATTTAGAGCAACGCATATATAAGAAAGTATATCAATAAAACAAGAAAAACCACAGACAATTCGTTATTTTACAAGATTTGCCAATTATCTACATAATCATGGTTATTTCTAATTATAAACAACAAAGGTCGGGGTCAACATATCCATGACATCGTCCGAATTCCTGTAATTCTGAGGGAATACGAAAGAAGTATATAAAGATTTCCCGATGCAAGTGAAGTATAAGAAAATGAATATTTGATAATAATAAAGTGATGATATCACAAAATGTAGTAAATCATAAGGATACTGTAGGAATCTGTAAAGAGACAACCTGTACAAAACACAAAAAATCAACCAAATCTGTTTTCTCTATAAATAAATACACGTCACATAAACATTTATAACAGGTATATAGTATACAAAATAAATCATATTGTATGTTGAACAAATTCAATAGCAATGTGTAATAAACAAATAAATTCTAATATATAGCACAAAAAATAAACAAACATATTCTAATCAATCCCAGTTTAAAGTAAACAAAGACAAACCCTACTGTGCAGTAACTAAAATCAACCCTACTGTATATTACACAAAATCAATCTTAGTGTACAGTAAATATAATCGAATCCAGTATATAGTAAACAAAACCAATCCGCCTTTCTCTAAAAATAAATACACCTTGTATTCACATTTATAACAAGTTGATAGTAAACAAAATCAATCATTGTGTGTGTTAAACAAACTCAATAGCACTGTTTAATAAACATATCCAATTCTAATATAGTGTAAGCAAAATTAATCCTAATGTAAAATAAACAAACTATATTCTAGTGTATAGTACAAAACAAATCCCAGTTTAAAGTAAACACATTGAAACCCTACTGTGCAGTAAATAAAATCAATCCTACTGTATCCTAAACAAAATTAATCATAATCGAATCCAATATATAGTAAACACAATCAATGCTAGTGTAAAGTAAACGAAATAAAGCTGTGAGTTAGCAACATTAATCATAGTGTATACCAAACAAATGCGTTTTTACAAATTGTATAGCAAACAAACAATAGTGGGTATTAAACGAAATCAAACCTAGTGCATACCATATTTAATGAATCGGTATGTACGGTAAACAAAACCAACCCTAGTGTGTAGTAACGAAAACGAATCCCATAGTGTTTCAAATATAGGCAACTTTAGTGTATAGTAAACAAAATCAATTCTAATATACCTTTAAAAAATCGACACTGATATATAGCAAACAAATTAAAATATAGTGTGTGTATAACGATATGAATATTGCTGGTCGTATTGAATCCAACTTGTTAATGTTGACTGATTCAATGTTAAATGGTGTTGAAGAACAACTTCGGTCATCAATGAAATACAGCAATTAGAGTGGATATTTTCTTTATTGAAATGGACATTACCTTCGAAGTTGTTTTTATACTTGCTAGGCGTCTATTAGGTGATGGCGTTCTTCAATTTCATTCCCAAAATGCAATACGACAGTGTTCTTATTTACATATACCACAGCTTCACTTTGTCGAACATTTTCAAACATTTTGGACATTTAAAGCAGATATCGCTTATCATAGTGTATGATGAGGTGTGTAGTGGAAACTACTGTATTTATTTATGTTGTATGCTTATAATACCACAATATTAGTTGTAACAAATTACAATATATTTATTTTAATTCAGATTATTGAAGCTTTTGTATAATGCTATTCAAATGAATTGATTGGCCAGTAACCTCCCCAACAGTTGAGATGTTAGTCTACCAGTAACATTTGTATGCAATTAAATGCATAGACATGAAGCAAATGAAGAGGATTAAGTGGTATCCACTATGGAATATCGACTCCGAATATGGATGGAAATAAAACTTGTTGATAGAGAAACTGGCGTTGATATATCTAATGTTGAGTTAAAGGTCACATCAAGGTTGTTTTTGTAATCACGTGACCAAATTTCATTGAACCACAATCATAGTAGTGTTACGTGCAAACACAAGAAACGATTCTATCCAACTTTGTATTGTTCACGGAATTTTGATATTGACATCACATTTCTTCTCATTCTGACAAGGATTCTGCTTCGATGTTATCCTATATATTATCGATTAATAATCTATACAACAAATTATTAAGTCATTTATGCGTATCTGGTGCATCAAAATTGGTACCGTATACGTTTTACATTATGACCCCTGGGTCGAGGCCTCTGCTGGTGGACTGTTAGTTCCCGAGGGTCTCTACAGCCCAGTAGCTAAGTACTTCATTACTAGCTTGAAAATACGGATGTATATTTAATTGTT
Source organism: Ostrea edulis (assembly GCF_947568905.1). Lineage (NCBI taxonomy): Eukaryota > Metazoa > Mollusca > Bivalvia > Ostreida > Ostreidae > Ostrea > Ostrea edulis. Next base: position 72,318,264 of record NC_079171.1, read on the forward strand.
GTTATAAAATTTAGAAATTCATTTCAAAATTAAGGATTATTTCCCTCATGCATAGCTCTTATCCTTTGACTCTACTTTTCGGCACGCTGTTTTTGGCTATATTTAGCTCTAAAACTTCATAGTTATTTCGGATTTCAAACATTTCGGTTGAGCATCACTGAAGAAACATTATTTGTCGAAATGTGCATCTGGTGCATCAAAATTGGTACCGTATAAGTTTTACATTATTGTAGTAATAAAAAAACAATTAATGTGACACAACCAGTTGTGCTTATTGAGTTAACAGTACAAGATAACTCTACATTTCAAAGGTAACGTGATAAAATATTTATGTTATGTAGGGATATGTAAGATGTTCTATGTTTTCAATTTCACCACAGTTTTCACAATATTTTGTATATTTGAATTTCATTTGCTAACATTCAAATTACTATTGAAAAGTTTATGTAACAATTGATAGTTAAACTCTGACATTTGTTTATCTGAAAAATTTTAAACTTTTAGTAGGTCAAATGTCTTTCATACATATTTTTGAAATATCAATTTTTTTCCGTCCAAAAGGTTTATGTGATTGGCTTAATAAATTTGTTATGGCTGCGTTTACGTTTCTGGGCTGTTGAAAAGGGTCCCATAATATATACGTTATTTCTTTGTGGACTAGTCACATTCCCTACATTGTCGTTATCAGCATTATATTGCATCCGTAAGAAAACACAGTGTTTGGATTTTTGATCCAGTGATTTTCTCGTTCTCTATGAAAAGAATTATTTAATGTTGTATTGTTTGTATGAGAGTATTTCTTTTCTAGAATATTAACACCCATGAACAAAATAGAGTGGTCAGGGAAATTAAAATGTTTAAGAGAAATTGGTCGCAATCGTTACTAATTTGAATTGTGTGTCCCGATTTTTTATTAAGTGAAACCATAGTTTCCCCGACATAAATTAAGCCATAGAGGGTACAACCGATAACATTGAAAACGTTAGGAGATTTACAGGTCAAGTTATCAAAGGTTTTCGTACAGAAACTACGTCAGTGAAAATACTAGTAAATGAAATTATAAATATCGATATAACGCAAGTTTTATTTATCCTTATCAACCTATTGACGGACAAGCGGATAAATTTAAAAGTGAAACGACTTAATCTACGGTAGAAAATGCGATAACAAAATTCAACTGGGAAATTACCAAACAAAACACAGGACGGTGTAAAAAGATACAGACATGTGTTTTGCTGTGGCCGTAGGGGACACATAGTAATGGAATGCTTAATAACAATGGATAAAACCTGCAACAAACGAGGAAACGTATAAACCATATACATTTGAAACATGGCAGTTGTCCATCATATTATGATCATATAATCTCTGTAAATCGGAAAAAAGTGTCCGTGTCATGGTGTATGTGAATGTAGGCTGAGTGGCATTACAAATGCTGAATAAATCCGGCGCGAGCTTGGATGTTGTTAGGCAAAATGTATAGAAGGCCGTCCGGGACAAAAATAAGAACATTGATATCCAAAAAAATATAAGCGCATGTAGTAGATATTACAATGAAAATGGAAAGGTCAATTCGTACAATGATGGAATAGAGCAAATGGTGATTACTTTGTTGTAAACAGCAACAATATATCTTTGCTTGGCAAAGAAACGGTGATCGCAATAAAAGTATTGCGCTTAGAGTGCAAGGATCCGAGTGTTGCTGGGTTTTTTAAATATACGAGTAAATGACATCGGAACGGTCTTATCGCCAGAAAACGGGCTTTCACGGTGTCGAAAAATTCAAAGATTTATGTTTGAATTTACAAATCAACGATACAGTAATGCCGGTTAGGCAGCCTATGACATAACTGTAATTCAACGTTAGCAACAATATCCACGAGAAGGTGATTGGAATGGAGGAAAATTATATTAAAACGAAATTATACATACCTTTAGCATGAATTTCAACTTTTCTCGTCACACAATAAAAAACAGCGATATATGAATATGCGTTCATATCCGTCCTGTAAGTACAAGGCGTGCGCGTCATCCGATACCAACAAATTGATTATATGTTAGAAGAAAGGATGGGAAACAAAGTGTTTTGAAAACCCGATGTGCGCTGTAGATATCAATAAATTGAACTTGAGGAAGTGTCATGAAAATCACTACGTTCACAACATTCAGAAGTCTCTACAATTACCCGCATCTGATGTTTTGAATCTCGTCTGCTTCCGAGATTTACCAGCCACTTATTGGTCAAGTGAGACAAATTATTGATGTATTACAGAAACTCCCCGCCGTCTGTGTTGTCTATGGAACAGACTAGGCAGATTTTGATAACACATTGGCAAAGGTAATTGATAGAGTATTAGATTAAGATATTACTTAAAACCGTGCTAAATGATATATAACCAAAAGCTCAAGCAAATGTCATAGTCATTTTGGGATTTTACTGGTTTATGATCTTTCACCGGCCTCCCTCTCACGTGTGAATTGCAGCTTTGATAAAACAGTTCACGACACAATCGTTATTTTTTTTTAATCTTGATAAAAAGTGTTCCAATCCACTTACGTAAACCAGAGTACGAGTATGAATATATTGAACACCCATTTTACTTGGACAGTACTACAGCATGCCAATAATTTAAATTTAACCAGTCATCTATTTATTGAAAATCTTAAATTAGAAATAGACATGGCCATTGCTGTGTTTTCTTTCCCTTTAAAGTATTAAAGACCTGCAAATAAGCCTCCTAAAAACTGACATTCACAATGATCAACAAGATACTTCGTTCTTTATTATCTGTTGTTAACACACGCACAATGTACCTATAATAATTGAAGTACAATACCACCCCCACAATACAATAAAATAACTACAAGTATTTCTTTACAGCATAGAAACTTCATATTTGCACATTTCAAAACAGATTATCATTTCTGTTTTCAGATTTACTAACTTTTATTACAGTTTAATAAACTCCTAATGATCTCCGATATACTTTACACTGTCTTAGGTGTCAAGTACAGCTTTCAATATCCCCCATTGCATATCTATTTAATAAGAAGCGGTGCAGTGATATCAATGTTTCTTCACTCACAAAAGGATTAGACTCCGACATAAAATAACTTATAATTAAAAGACCAGAGTGTCATGTCGTATGTGGTCATTGAAATTACAGAAGTGTCCCGGGTTCACTCCTCCACACATGGTTGTAGAGATTTAGTTTCACCGCAAATCTTAAACACAAGTGTAGGACCACATCAGAGACACTGCAAACATAATAAATCATTAGTTGTTATAACGGTTTCAATATCAGAGTAAAATAATCTCAAAATGACATCAAACATAAACGGTTGTCCTCACTGTAGAGGACTCTATCTCAGTATGGTTGGTGTGAATTCATCAATACAATTACTAGAATCAGAGTGAGATTTAACTTACTAAAGTACACCTTCCTCTTCTGAAATAATCGATACAATTGTCATTTACAATAATCGGTGTCATTATCAGGTACAATAGTCGATATGATTGTCATGCACGATGATCGATGCCACTGACATGTACAATAATCGTTAATATTGTCATTATAACAAGCAACGCCATTATCATTCTAATAATCGATATAATTTTCATGTACAATAATCGGTATCATTGTTATTATTATAATCGAAGTCATTGTCATTAAAATGATCGATAGTATTGTCATGTTCAAAAATCAATCACGTTGTAATGTATGATAATCAATACCATTTCTTTTTACAATAATCGATACAATTGTCATGCACAATGGTCGATACTATTGGTATTACAATCATCGATACCATTGCAATTATAATAACCGATACAATTGCCACCTACAATAATCGATAACATTGTTATATGCAATAATCGATGCCCTTGACATGTACAATAATCGACGTCATCGTTATGTACAATAGTCGATATCAGTGTCATATACGATAATCAACATCATTGTCATGTACAATAATAATAATAATAATAATAATAAGACCTTTATTTAACCAGGATTACATATTTAGCGATAACGCTAGTTTTCAATATGGTCCTAGTTTTCAATGATTAGTACCATTATCATTATAATGATAGATATCATTGTCATATACAATAATTGATACCACTGTTATGTACACTATTCGATACCATTATCATTATGATAATCAATATAATTGTCATCTAGAGAAGCTATAATCGCAATGTGAATTCGAAAAAAAAAGACACAAACAGTGATGTTGTTAGTGTGAGTTTCGGGATGTCTTTCGTCCTCGAGATAATCGTTATACAGCAGCGCGCAATAAGACACACCTATTACATTCCATCCAAATGTAAACGTGTTTTCTTCTTGGATTTATCTAAAGCAGAATACGATCCATTTTTAATGAAAGAAATATAGGACATTATACATATTATCGTCTTACTATAGGTAACCAAATCTGGACTAAAAACTGAACAAAAGTGATTGATTGATTCAATTTTCATTTAAAATCAGCATTTGTCACGTTCTATGGTTGGTATAGTGATATAGGTTGTCAATAAGGCCAATCATTGGGTCAGATGGTGTGTTCATACAGTACCAACCCGACCCAACCTGACACCCCAGCAGTTCCAGAAAGCAGTCCCTGGGACAGCTCTGGGACTACTATCTCAAAAAGAGGGAGTGCTCTGGGACTGCTCTAGCAAAAAGTGGGACTGCTTTGGGACTACCCTGGGACTGCTCCTGGGTTGATCTACTGGACAGTTTTGAACTGATTTGTTCAGCCAAGAATGAATGAATCACGTGGTGTTATGATTGACAAGGATTCCTTTTCAGTTTTTTTTCAAAGAAGCATATTTTACATGAATGTGAACAATTTACTCCGTGTTCTTTTCCAACTAAATCATGATTTTATGTAACATTTTACAAGTATGTGTAGTTCAGTGATTTTTTCATGTAAAAAGAAACATAAAGTATTTACCTGTCAGCGCCTGCTTTGGTCGTTGTGATATCTTCGGTGTTGGATTTTCTAACTCAGAGTGAAAAATCACTCTTCTGATTCAATTAGAATTTCTTTATCAATTTTAATTGGCCGATTACATTTGAAAAATGAAATCCATTGAAACATTTATTAGATAGACGAGTTTATACATGATTATTGAGGGAAGATTGGGTATGGTGTCGGCAGCTTCGATCTGAAGGGGGGAGCCACTCAGGTATAATGTGTCCATGGCGACAGGGGATATGGAATGTTGTCGTGTGTTTACAGGTTTCAAAACTGGGCTATCATGAATATCAAACATGCAATTATTGTTAAATGTTGTCGTCGGTAACGCTTTCGATACGTCTATTAGGGAACATGCACTTTACAAACACTGTACCCTCAATTTCTGTTTAAACAGCATGTACAATTACGCTTTGACTGGGATTTTCATAATTATATAAATATGTCTAAATATGGTAGTGGAATTAAAAAAAATTACAATCCTGGTGATAAGTAACCCATATATAACCAATCATTTTCAAATCATAAATACGTGTGCCCGTAAGTGGAAAGCAGTTTTTGCTTGTTTAATATATACGATACATGAATAAACCATTTAGGCGACTTTAAACATAATTATTTCTATAACCCAGACAAGAAATACATATAATTATGCTAACCAATTTTCAGAACCCAAGACACGCTTTATATGTATGATATATTAAAAAAAATGAATAACAACAGCAAAATTGCCTGACAGAACATGGACTTCAATCGATCTTACTTTGTGAAATTGTGGTTATCAAACTGAGAAACTATGCATGCATCTTTTTTCACTCGTATTCATCAACTATCATTTTGTTATTAATTCAGGAAAAAAATGTCACACAGACATTGTGTATATATGCTGTTTTCATGTATAATGTATTGTTTTCTCTTTAATTACATTGTAAGTCATTTATCTTCAATTTTGACTACCGTACTGATGCACTCCAGCGATTATTCACAATATCTATTGATAATCTAACTATCGGCTTAGCTCTTCTCACTAGTTATCTTAACTCCTCCTACGTGGACTGCTCGGACCATTGGGACTACTTGGACCACTGGAAACGCTGGGACTGTTTTTCGGTTTGTTTACTGGGACCGCTGGGGCTGCTTTTCGGTTTGTTTACTTGGACTGTTGTGGGACTGCTGCGGGACTACCCTGTGACTGCTGCGGGACTGTCTTGGGACTAATCTGGGAGTGTTAAGCAGTCCCAGAGCAGTTCCAGAAAGCAGTCTCAGGGACTGCTCTGGGACTGCTTTCTGTCAGGTTGATTCTGGTTTGTACTGTACTGATTGTTAGGCCGTTTTTGGAACAATAATTTCGTTAAAGATAACTCCGTTTACCTGATCAATATAGAGGACTCACGGCGGATGTGACCAGTCGACAGGGAATGCTTACTCTTCCTGGACAATTGATCATACCTCTGGTATATCCAATGATCCGTGTTAACTCAACTCTATATTTTGTATTGCTTTTAGGAGTTATCAGATTGATCGCTCTTCGTTTTATCCATCTTCCATTGTAAAAAATAGTTGTATACCGGTATATAACTGTCTACTTATCAATCTCACATGTCTATTGAATATTTGCCTTAGTAGTCCTACCACATCGTGTCATTATTTCTTACAATAGGATTGTACAACTAGTGGAACAATGTGTGAATATATGCAAGATGATTTTGATCTGAAGCCATATATGGAGTAGGTGTTCTATGGAAGGTGTATTGAGAGATGCAGTTTAACCTATACCAATTCTGAAGAAAAACAGTCAAACACCTCTTGTCTGCCTTAGATAACTATTTTCCTCCGGTACTTTGATCACCATTGTGAACCCTGTATAATCTTTATTGTCTTGAATATGGTATGTTCATCAACCACGCTGTCAAATAAGCAACTATTTTAAGGCTTCATAAACTTAGTATATGTAGTAAACTGATAATTTATAATTCTGTCATCGTATCTTTTAATTTAGCATGATTGGTATTTGAGCAGATACGTCGAATATTATCAAGTTTAATGGTATTTCGCACAAAAAAACCTTGATGTTAAAAGAAATAGGGTAATTCATACATTTCCGAGCAAAATTCACATAGATAATTATATATTTACACTAATCTCAGAAAACTGTCTTCCACTCAGCCAAGTTCTTGCTCACACCTATTAGTGTTCTTGTCCTAAATACCTTTATACATTAATGAAGATATCATGGTCCTAACATACAACCACAATCACTTTAGCATACACCATTTATTGCCATTGGATATCTGTATGATACCAAAGAAACATAATAAGCAATCATTTCACTCGCATTTGAAAGCAAACATTTTCCTTACAATATCAATATAAACCTGTCCATAGGGATTTCAATTTTGTTGTGACGTGACACGTTGCGAAATGCCATTAGCTACATTTTAACACGGTACAGCAATACTTTTTCTTCATATGCCTTAGCTATAATTTGTTCCATTTATTCCCTTCTTGAAGTGGCACATTATTTTCAAATGCTACATATTAGCACGGTGTATATGATAGTGCTGCTATTCCTTTCTTTCTACATATACGCTGTTTATTGCACACAGCTTGGTAAAACTGATTTACATCGCAAACTCTTAAAAAGACATAACATGTTTGCAGTGTGGTCTGAATCTCTGGGAAAATATACATTATATTATTTCTTCACTCCAATAACAATCAATCTCAATCATAACAGACACAAGACTATACCATATGGTAGTATTTGTAGACACAAATCCTACACATAAAGTAGACAAGTCTGCAGCAGCGGTATCTCATCGGTGAACATGTAGGCAATTCAACCAAGCTGTGTTATTTATCAAAACCAAAAATAAAATGGTGATTGAAGTGAAAAAAAACCCAACAACAATTACAATAAATAATCATATGTCATATGAATTCTGAGATTAATCAGCGTTTGTTATTTTGACTTTTTCATGGCACCTGTATTTCAACTGTTTTTCTGCGAATACCAAAAACTTTGTGATGAGCGAACAATGCATTTGTATAAATTCTATCATGGTGTATACTTAATTTCAAACTCATATGTTACCTGAAAGAAGATAAAAGGCTGATATATTCGCCGCCTCCACTAATATCGCACCCAGCAACCATAGCTACGTATATGTAGCACGACAGGAAATAATAACGATTAATGATTTCGGAAATCAGGTTTATCACACTGAAGTGTTGATGTTTTATTACTAGGCTTTCTTATGTACCAAAGTGTAGATAATCTGTTTGTAATAATAATGATCCACGATGTGAAATGATTACACATTATGTTTTGATTATTTCTAGACAAGAACACAATTATATAGAACCATGTGATGGTATATGTCATATATATATATATATATATATATATATATATATATATATATATATATATATATATATATACCATACAAGCATGTGTATGTTCCCAGATAGTCTTACCGGACACACTTGAAGTACAGAGGCCAATGTAGATACGATAGCGTCAAGTAGAGTCAATTGAGTTTTGAGTGAGTGAATCCAGCTCTTTGTCGGTGTCAGTTCTACCCTCGTGTTAAAGGGCATTGTTGATCCTTTTTACATATGCTATATTCGGTATCATCCATTTTATTTAAATTGGGCTCAATTCTTTTTCCTTATTGTGAGATCAATGGAAAATAATGCTATACAGAAATATTGATTCCTATGGGGAACAAAATTAATCTAAATATACAGCAAAGAAAACCAACCGTAGTGTACAATAAACAAAATCAAACCTACTAGACAGTACACAAAACAAAACAAAATTAATTATAGTGTACAGTAAAGAAAATCAAGCTTGGGTAGTAACAATAAACATGAGCTAAGACAATCAGTCTTATTAGTATGACTTGAGTTTGGAATCAATTGATCTAATTAATGTATGTTGGTGTGGTATTGTGGACTTTTATCATTGCATTCTATGTGATTAAATATCTCCAAATTAGATGGATATCGTAAAACATTGCTCGAAATTTGGTCGACATTTGTTTCATTCCTTTGGTAATTAAAATTCATCATAATCATTTGTGAATGAAAGAGTTCCAAGTTGACGTAAAACAAAATCAACCCAAGGGTCCCTAGTATTATTTGTCAATCTTTTTTTTTTTTTTTTTTGCTGATAGGATTGATGAGATAGATTATTGAGCCCGGTTTTTCAAAAGCTGGTTAACTTTAACACAGTGGCTAAATGTAATGGAATGTTAACTATTAACCAAGCGATCAGCTAACACAATGGTTAAATTCTTTTTTCGAAAGAAATTTAACACTTTGATTAGTCAACACTGTGATAACCGATTTAACCACTAATCATTTCATTACCCATAATGCACATGCACTTCCTATGTAAACAATAATAATACAGGAGTAAATAAAAGTTTTGTTTGTGGGAAATAGCTGTTGGAATGTCCATGCATTGGTTAGTTTTGAAATACATGACAGTGACTATGGATCATGCACTTATACTTGTAAATGTATTCATTAGTTTATTCAATTTGAATACTCATAGAGGTGTTAAAACATCATACAATGATATCTACTAGGCCCAGCCTAATTGAGAAAAACTGTGCTTATGTTGTAGAAAGCAGGTTCATTGCATACTTTATCAAAGCGGAGCTTTATAAGGACTCGGACAAGTTGACTTCACAATTGTCTGAAAATATTTGACAAGCCAAAACAAAATAATTTATAACCCCGCCCCCTTAAAATGAATTATTTCGTACGGACCGAACCTGAAATGATGTCAAATCCTAAATTGCGTGATGGGGGGGGGGGGGGAGTCATCCTCTACCAGTAAAATATACGAGTTCAGTTCAAGCTGAAATTTCAGCAGAGTACCAATATCTGGTACTATGATATGAAAAAGTGGGGAAGGGGGTGTGGGACTTTGCATGTGAAAATAACAGTAAACCTATGTTGTCAGAAATAAGATGGCTGTGTGCTACACGTCTTCAAAATTAACAACCGCAATAAAACCTGTGCTTTTCTATATTGTTTATTTCATAATTCGACAACATTTATGAGAGGGGTTGGACGACGATGCTAGCCTATACATATATCTAAATGTTTAAGAAAATCTAAATATCTTTTTGTTCTGTTCTTAGTCTTATTTACCCCAAAACAGTTAAACATATTGATGGAGAAAATGATAAATCAATTTACCTTATGATGGTCTGCTCACATAGATATCTATTTCATTCTATATCGATGTTGTTTTTATGCATTTATTTATTTTAATATTCTTTTTGTATTAAACATAACACTTGATCCATCACACCATTTCTACAAAGGGATGTTAATCTGGAGTATAAACAATGAAAAACTCTTCTTCCTAAGTGTGTGTTAACTGTATAAGCCTGAATTCAATACTGTTCATATTAGATAACCTTCAAAAAAGAAAATACATGTATGTACGTGTTCATGCATGCAGATACTAATTTGAATAAGTTTTAAATGATACAAGGGCTTTTCAAAAGGTCAAGGCAAGTGCAGACGATAGTGTTCTTTTTTTAAAGTTTAAAGTTTGTGTTTCAATGGAGATTACCACCATGAATTAAGGGCATGCATGCACTTTGAAATATGGAAGCCAGTGAATTTGTAAAATTACATCTTAAGCATGGATTATATTGAAGGATTTCATATAGATGAATCTAATACGAGTTGTATTAACCCCATGACCCCCCCCCTCCCTTATTGAAAGGTAATGCCGAAAGTATCTACAGATACGTGCAAGATATTGTCAGTGAAAGAAAGGTTGAACACCATCATCCAGCTGTACTAGTTTTCCCATTATATATTCCCCTTAGGTAAATTGCATGATATTTGACGAATACATCAATGTATGGCAGCATAATTAACACACCGTCATAGTTCAGCATCAGTACACACCTTAAAATGTCTGAGCCTTTGACATTTTCATGATTTTTGGTCTGAGGTGGACATAAATTGAAGGTTGCGGCCATTTTAACCACTGTGGTAAGATTTAACACCGGTACTGGAGGTGGATTAAAGTTAACACAACGTTAACACAGTATTAACGCAAACTATATGCTAGTGTAGTGTACAAAATAAAATCCTAGTGTAAAGTAAACAAAATCAAACCACCATCTGCAGTAAATAAAATCAATCCTAGTGTATAATAAACAATTTGATAGTGTTTAGCAAACAAATAAATTTTAGTGTATAGTAAACACAATGAATCTCATTGTATGTCATATTGAAGTGATCCTTATTTACAGTAAACACATCAATCCCAGTATGTAGTGACTAAACTGAATCCCATAGTGTTGTAAACAGAATCAACTCTAGTGTATAGTACACAAGATCAAAACTCTTTTAATTATAAACAAACTTTGTAGTACCTAGATATAGATCATCTTATACGTAATCCACCAACGTGTTCTTGTTCTTCATCTTCTTTCAACTATAGTCCAGCTGGACATTTCATTACTGGTGATGTTGATGTAGTTGAACGTGAGGACCTCAAATCACTTATTCTAAAAAGTCCTAAATAAAGAGAACCTCGATTTTTTAATTCGCGACAGGACTTCATCTCTATTATGAATGATGTCGAAGATTATGCCAGACGATGGGTTAAACATGAAAAAGAAGAACTTGATACATTGTCAGAATGGGTTAAGAGAATAAGAGGCGTATTAAAATCCTGCATTAGACATATGAAAACAAAAGTACGTACCATCTATCATTTTGTGTTTAAAAAACCATAAGCGATAAAAGATTTAGATAGGTTTCATGAGACATATGTTTTGGTTCCAGCTGAAAAAGGTAGCAAGAACATTGTCTTTGTTTGTAAGGTTCATTATTACAACTGTATTTTAAACGATCTTGGCATTGATACCACTTCTGGCAATCGTACTTATTCTCAAACTGCCCATTCAAAAGATGAAATTCTTCAAAACCATGCTTACGTTTCAGGCACATTTAATATCCCAATCATTGGGTAGAATGAATATGATTTTCCGTATCTATACTGGATTTCTAAACTACATAAAAACCCTAACAAACAAAGATACATTGCTGGATCTAGTAAGTGCTCTACCAAGCTCAAATATTTGCTCCTCATGAAAATATTAATATCTGAGAAGGAGAAACTTAAAACTTACTGTCCGACTACATATACCAAAAGTGTTGTTAATCAAATGTAGATTTTTTAAAAAATCTAAAGAATTTATAGTAAACTTGAAATCGCAACACTTTTCCCAAATCAATAACATCAAACTCTATGACTTTTCAACACTATACACGACCATTCCTCAAGATAATTTAAAGATTAGACTTTTTGACATCATAGACAGTTGCTTCTTCAACAAAAATGAAAAATGAAAATATTAATATCTAGTGATCAGTCATTTAAAAACTTACCTTGTTAAACGCCACTCCGAATCCACGCACAAGTACTCTGAAGGTGAAGAAAAAGTATGCTAGAGTTCTCCTTGACAATATTTTCGTGGTATTTGGTGACCAGGTCTTCCAACAGTCTGATGGAATCCCCGTGGACATGAATTGTGTCCCTTTATTATCTGACCTGTTTCTATATTCATATGAAGCAGAATTTATTTTTTAAAAAACGTCTACGTGAGAAAAACAATTTCTCGCTGTGGACTTCAATTCGATATTTCGATATATCGATGACGTTTTGTATATTAATAATAATAAATTTCATTCATATGTCGATTTCATATATCCCTGTGAGCTCAAAATAAAGGACACCTCAGAGTCGCCCACCCCTGCTTCATACTTAGATATTGAAAGTAGACAGTAACGGCAAAGTGACAACTAAACTGTATGGCAAAAGGGATGATTTCAGCCTCTCGATCGTCAACTTCCCTTAATTATGTAGCAACATTTCATTGTCACCTGCATATCGTGTTTAAATCGTTCAATTGATTCGATATGCAAACAGTTTTTCTGCGAATAGTCAATTTTTAAATCGAGGTAAGCTACTGACAAACAAGTTAATGGTTCAAGGGTTCCAACAGTCTTCATTGAAGTCAGCATTTTGGAAATCCTATGGTCGCTATAACGATGTAGTGTGTCTATACAACCTAACATTGGGTCAAATGCTGTCTGACGTGTTTCATACTCATTGTTAAGCTGTTCTTGTCACACTGACTTTAACTGCGGATAACTCCGTGTACCTGATCAAAATAAAGGGTCAACGGCGGGTGTGATCGGTCTATAGGGGATGTTTACTCCGTCTAGGCACCTGATCCAACGTCCTGTGTTTCCAGGGGTCCGATTTTGCCCAGCTATTCATTTTGCATTGTTTGTAGGAGTTATGAGATTGATCACTTCGTTATTTTCACCTTTCATCAATCCTAAGGAATCGTACAAATCGTGACTGGTCTATAGGGAACAGATATAAATATTATGTATGATTAACGTAATATTAAATGCAACTTCTCAAGATTGACAGAGTCAATGTCATTTGATGTTTAAGAGCAACATCGCTCATCATTAAAGAATACAGCAATTGGAGTGAATGTTGTCTATTGAAATGAACATCACATTCGAAGTTGTTTTTATACTTGCTAGGCGTTTCTTGGGAGATACAGTCCTTCAATTTCATTTTGCAAATTCAATACATTTTCATTCTGTCGAAAATGTTAAAAATTTCCGACATTTAAAGTAATGATCGTTAGTCATGATTGATGCCATCAGTTGCGTGGTGGAAACTGCTGAATACATTGAACACACGATCAAGTACCTAGAATGTACAAGCACACCCTGTCTTACTAGGGGCTCTATGTTACCTTCACTTTTTCAAGAACCACATCAAACAAAAACCGTCGAAATGACACATTGTTGTCTGCTTATAATACCAAAATAATAGTCATAAACATTTATATGATATCGATTTTAATTAAGAGTGTTGAAACTTCTGTAAAATGAAGTTATCAAAATATATGTATTGGCCAGTAACTTCTCACCAAATTGAGGTGTTAGTCTACCGATAACATCTTTATCCAATTAGATATACAGATATCAAGCAGATAAGGAATACTAAGTGGTGTCGACTGTGATATATGGACACTGAATATTAATGCAACTGAAAATTATTGATGCATTAACTGTCGTTGATATATTTAATGCTAAGTTAAAGGTCACATAATTTTGTAATTACGTCATCAAAGTTATTCAAACTAAATCCCATTAGTTTGAAGTGAAAACAGAACAAACTATTTCGTTCATCTTTGGAAGAGTATCAGATCATATTTAGCATGTAGCCTATTTAAGACTCTGATTAAGTACGACTTACTACATACATAAAAGTATATGATGCGTTCTTTTGCTCTGGTGTATTTTTAAAGGAATTTTGATATTGACATTACATTTTATCATGCTGACAAGGATTCGGCTTCGATATTATCCTAGATACCGCTGATTAATGGTCGAAAGGGGATGCTTACCCTCCTAGGCACCTTTTTCCCACCGCTGGTGGGTCCATAAGTCCGTGTTCGCCCAACTGTATATGTTGCATTGCTTATGTGAGTTTTGAGATTGATCACTGTTCGCTATCTTCTCCTTTCATATCCAACAGATGATGAAGTTATCAATGTTGTACCTTTCAACAAAAGCAATGAAAGTGACACAACCCGTTGTTTTAATGAAGTTAACAGGAAAAGGAACATGTACATTTCAGAAAGAGACGTGATCTAATATTAAAATGTGGCTGATTGTTTAGGTAGATTAGATAATTATTAAATAGCTATGCATACATGCAAGGTAAACCAATTGAGGGTCCTCGATAACGTTAAAGTTCACAATGGCAGATCAATGCCATCTTCAAGTTATATAGTTATAATACAGATAATACGTACTCCTCCTCGGCACCTTACCCCACATCTGGTGTATCCAGTAGTCCGTGTTTACCCAACAATATATTTTGTATTGTTTATAGGCGTTATAAGATTGATCATTGGTCGTTATCTACACATTGTATTCGAAAGTATTTCGACTCTCAATTGTTATACCACAAACTGGTGACCAAAACATAGTTACAAACTGTTAGTGTCATATGATTGAGGATCAAACACGTGTTTTTATGAATACGTCATTGAAACCAAATTATTGCAGGGCATTGTGTTGTTGATATAAAATGTTACTGACCATGTACAGATACGAGGCTTATTAAAAGAACTCATGTGCTATATTTCTGATTTCGTATATATTTTGAAAATCAATAACAATTATGGTTCAAAATAGGTCCACAATCTTTACAAAGTATTACATCTATGGCTTCATTTTTTATGATAGAGTAACTCAAGATGGAATGAACTTGAGGTTGTATTCCATATATTCAGTTTAGGTAGGGGTAGATGTTTGTAAATAAATTGAATTTATTTGAAAATATGCAAGAGTACCAATTTACCGATTCATTTACACACCTTACATCTCCAAGGGTGAAAATCTAGAAATACAAATGCTAAATGATATATCGCAAAAAAAGTGCAGGAATACTCATTCACATCAAAATAATACCCAAAATGTTTCAGGCATTGAGTTTGTAACATGCGAAATGATTACATTATTGGTCAACCATCATTTATATTAAAGTTGAGAAGTTTAATAGTAGACAACACAAACAATTGTATACAACTTGTCATTGGGGTAGATCTCGTCTGGTGTATTCATATGAATTGTTAGGCAATTGTGAGCACGCTGATTTGGACGTCGGATCAACCTGCTCATTTTATTAAAAGAAAAAGATTGGACCAGGTGTGACCAGTCGTCATGATATGCTTAATCCCCCAAGTCACCCGGTGTGTCCAAGAATCCATGTTTGCAAACTCTAGTGTTTATTCCTTGTAGTAGTTATGATATACATCAAGATCATGATGTTCACCTTTTCATTGCAAAATTCAAACAAGCGTGACACATACTGCTATCTACTTTAGCAATACATTATAGGTTAAGATTAAGCGTACTTACTCTTTAAGGAACAGGGAAAACAAATTCAACAGAGCGCAACACAAGTAGCCCTCGTGAAAACACCACATGTACACTAAAGTACGAACAAATTCAATTTTACTGCCATAGCACTACAATGCGTATTTAATTCCATGGGTAAGAGATCAATGTTACAATATGTCGGGTGTGTTTCAGTTTAATCCCCTGAAATTATCAAACATATCACATCACAATCATTCAGACACTGTGCGCGTATTTCAAGGTCATGGCGATATCATATCTCTGTGCAGGTTTAATTGATTTATCCGCAAACATTACAGCCAATAGGTTACTATCAGTTCATGTATTACATAAAGAGTTTCATTCTGTTGTGAGAGATAAATGTTCGGTATTAATACTCGTCATTATTGATCCGCAATTACACCAAATGAATAACCTAAATAGATACAGGTAGGGATGCAGGTCACTTTAACACCACACTCTGTAATTTTTCAACAAATCACAGTTAAATTTGCGAATCTCTAAACGACTATTTAAATCATAACACAGAGTGTATGGATAGTTTAGAATTCACGATGCATAACTACAGTACATGACACGAGTTTTATACACCTCACCGTGGAAAGATCATGGCAGAAAAATCCACGGAGATCCACTGTGTTGGACGACGTTTGTTATTTGCCAGTACACACAGCTTACGCGGGTGTCGACGTTTCTATCGTCGCTTTGCATAATATGTGAAATGTGCCACTGGCTAAACAATCATGATAAAGTGGAATTAAAAAAAAATAATATCGATCTAATCAAAAAAAACTTAATTCAATATAGCAATCAAAGTAATATTGGTGATTAATAAGTTGAAATTAATCTATTACATATATCAATACAAACAAAAATGCATTCATCAAATTATTTAAATTGATATATCATGAATTAATCACATTTGACCGAAACTTATAATCAAGCTGGATAATTAAATGATCTTTGTATAACAAGTAGAGTCCATCAAGTATTCCGGGGGATTTTTGTCACAATAGAATAAGTCACGGTTAGATAGTCCTCATATTTGAACTTAAAAGAAGTGTTTAACTTCTTGCGAAGCGTGAGAAAGATATCCAATCGACCTTCACATTGTAAGATCTGGTCTAAAATCATGTGTATTTTACGCAGACCTAATAATACTAATGATAATGTCATATTGATATAGCACCTTTGTCATACACTATGTACGCTTACTGACGCTTTACAATGCACACATACCTTACAACAGAATGTTTTACACATAATACATAAAAAATAAATAAAACATTAAAATACAATGATATAAAAGGCTTTATCACATATAAACAGTCCGTAGCTGTACCTATCCTGATTGTGCATATAAAACATGAAGACGTTATATACCATAACTATGCTAGATAAGAATAAACACCAGTTTCAGTTTCTAATGTATATCACACTTTTCGCAAGAAGTCAAACACTTGTGTTAATTTCTAATATTCGATTTAGATGACTCCCAACTGTTATATTGAGACAAAAACCCTTCCATTTGCATGGGATACACAAGTTATTCACAGGTCATTGTTGTAGACAGATATCATAGGGAGCAAGTTTGTGTTTACAAAAATAAGCTTTTGAATGACGAAACAAGTCCAACTGTGTTTAGATTAAAAGATGTATGTAACATCCTTACGTCCAATAACACAAACGGCAGTAAGAGATTAATGTTACAAGATGTTAGGATATGTTTCGGTTGAACGCCCTGAAACCATTAAACATATCATAGTACATCCATTGAGATATGTGTGCGTATTTTAAGGTTGTGACGATATCGTATTTCTTTCAGTTTTAATTTATTGATCAGCAAACATATCCAAAAATAGGTGACTACCTTGCTTTTATTTGTCATTATATGGTCAACATTTTCTTTGAGCTGCTATAATTCATAAAAGGTGAAGTTAACAGACATTTATCAATCTCATAACTTCTATAAGAAATACAGAATAGAAAGTTGTGCACACACGGACCCCTGGATATACCAGGGGGGATTAAGTGCCAAAGAGGAATACACATCAATTGGCTGGTGTGACCGGTCGACATG
Source organism: Ostrea edulis (assembly GCF_947568905.1). Classification (NCBI taxonomy): domain Eukaryota; kingdom Metazoa; phylum Mollusca; class Bivalvia; order Ostreida; family Ostreidae; genus Ostrea; species Ostrea edulis. The sequence continues at coordinate 72,336,337 of NC_079171.1, forward strand.
GGTACTTATTCCTGTTAGGCACTTGCTTTCGCCTTTGGTATGTCCAGGAGTTCGTGTTTGAACAACTGTTTATGTTGTTGTCCTCGTGGAATTTATGCGATTGATCATTACTCGTTTTCATAACTTTTCACCGAAGCCTAAATATATTATGTATGGATCAATTTCAGCGAAAACAAAACACCATATTTAATTTGATCTTATAGTTTTGTGTAAAAAGTTAAGGACAAGGATTCAGATAATATGGTCATAATGATAAGTTGAACTTTCCGAGGGAATGTTAGTATTTTTCTATCAAGGTAGCCTGGTGTCATGTCAGAGGTTGGTATGCTGGTTAGCCATTTATTTGCAATAGATAGTTATAGAACTATTCCCAGGAATGGTCGAATGCATCACCATGACATTGACATGGTTTTCTTTTCCAAAATAATGATTTTTTTACAATTGATTTTGTAACCTTTTTCAGTAGTAGCTATCTTCATATATTCAATCTTGTTCAGATGGTATTTCGATAACGGCATTATTGGAAAAAATGAAAACACTAGATCAATTGGTGCACTGTAGCTTTCTCAAAGTTTGTGAAGAAATTGCAAATCTGCATTCAAAACAAGAGAAGGGCGTCTGCTACTGCAGCACGTTTACATTTTAGTCTGGTGACATGATTATCATTGCAATGTATCTCTAAAGTCAAAGGAAAACTCGATAATTAAGCGAGAGCTTACTACAAACTCCATTTGATAAGACGTTCATATAACCTTTTTTGTAAATGAAAATTATCCCTCAAATACGTCCTGGCTACATGTTTTTGACAAACAAGAGACCTACTAAAAAATTCTAAAACCACACAGTGTGAGTGATCACTGGTCGTTAAATTCGCCTTCCATAAGGCGGATCCGTTTATCGTCTTTGCTGGCAATCACATTCAAACAATTGCACATGTGTATAGATATCTTACCAGTGAAAAATGAGAAGGAAATAACTCCAACTAGCATGTTTAATCACACCGCAGTTTTTACGTTGATCTTCAGACCCGGTATGATATTGTGTTAGTGTTTTATGTAAATGTTATGAAATAAAACAAGTATGAAGTAAAACAGGTATGCATATTGTATGTTGTTGTTTGCAATGGTCACCACCATGATACGTTAACCATGCAAATGTATTGATAAATAGTAAACCAATAATGATTAATGATTGATGGCAATGATGGGCTTCTGAAGAGGGCGTTTTAGTCAAAGACACCAAAATGCCGTAAGTTTTTTTTCACGGATGAATGGATTCGAACGAAACTTATCTATGGTGATTGTTGTTTGCCTGCGATTTACCTTGTCAAGAGATCATGTTGTTGTGTTTACGTTTGAAATTCACAGGGTCATCTGGAGAATATCTGTGGCCAGAGTGTATACTGCTTGCATACGTAATGGTAACTCACACATTCTAGACCCACCCCTCCTTCTGCCTTCCGTATTATCAGTCATTGGCTCAATATGTGATTTATTTTATAAAAATAGAGCTATCATAAATTAATGATCAACATTTTTCAATAAGTTATACATTTTAGAAACTAATGTGGAAACTATTGTTTGATTTCTGATTGAGTGTTCTACCGTACATTTCTATAGAGGAGATAGAAAATACTATTATATCAAAATTGCATTGTTCACGGGGGCTTTCTTAAAAGACTATTTACGAGAAAGCAAACTCAAGGTCAGTGATACAGAATTTCATATGATAAGTGACATCATGTAATTAACACACACTGTGAGCAGCTACTGGAATCCGACTAAGAACACAAGGCAGATAATTATGGTGTACAAGGCAATGCTATTAAAACTCTGTTATACTTGGCTTCTTCAAGATCTAAAGAATGTCGGTAAGCATTGACTGTGATTACTTTTAAAACACCTTTCTTGGCTAGTTTCAGAACACAGTCACTATAGAGGTCACTCCACTTGAAATATATTGTTAAATGTTTGTTTCAGAGGCGGCTTGCCATTGATCACAATACACATGGACCTGTGGGTGTTAACTTAAATTTGGTTTCTTGAAGGAATTGGCATGACTTATGCGATAGTGAAACCTGGTTTTGATGACTTCAAGTAGATATATATTACACCTACGTCACAATCAGATGTAGAAACAGAACCACGTTTCTGTTTCCCAAAACGTGCGTTTTGTTTGATTTTTTACATGATACTATAATTATTCGCCATCGACTCTTCCACAGTCTTTCTTATCAGCTGAGGTTAAAATCAAAGTTGAGATTGTGCTACAAAGAACGGGGGGGGGGGGTCAAGTCGATTCAAGCTTTAGAAAGAAATGGGTTGCAGAACAAATGGCATTGTTCGCGGATGAAAGCGCGCCGATTGCATTATGCATATATATGATGCATTCAGTGTACATTTATTATTCATGGATGTAAAAGTGTTGCAATGATCTGAGTTGGTACGTATGCTCAACATATGGAATTTCGGGGCATCAGGAAGTTGGGGAGACGGAGGGGAAATGGGAGGTGGCACCAATGCAGCTTTCCACTAGTATCATGATATCAGCTGATAATATTTCACTTTGTTGTGAGGACACAATATCAAAGATAGTTTCTTCTAATTTTATATTTTTTATTTACATTGCATGCAATTATAGATATGAACAGGGATCAATCTCACAATTCCTACACGCAATGTAAAATATATAGTTGGCCAAACTTTATGATAGCAGATCATTCTTCATTTTTTTAATATATTATATGCAGGAAGGTGATATCCATATTATATTGTAACGTTGAAACCGCCCCTAATTTTAATGACTAATGTGTTTAAAAATTCAGTCACGTGCATACATATTACAATTGTACAGAATAGTGGTAACATTCAGGTCCACCAACTATAACCCACAATACATTGTTTTCTGATACATATTTTATATATCTCAATGCGTCTGAAAAGTGTAGGAAATAACTGCTGTCTTGTGTATTAAAGGTATGGTAAGTACTTCGTTACTAGTTTGAAAATACGTATGTATATTTAATTGCTGTGATAAAATTTAGAAATTAATTTTAAAATTAAGGATTATCTCCGTCATACATATCTCTTATCATTAGACGAATTTTAACTCCACTTTTTTGGCACTCTATTTCCCCCTATAATAGCTCTAGCAAATTTATTGTTGTTGTTTTTTTCGGATTTTAAACATTTCAGATGAGCATCACTGAAAATACATTATTTGTCGAAATGTGTGCATCAAAATTGGTACCGTATAAGTTTTACATCTATATAAATGTGAACAAATCTAGTAATTCGTAATGGATGTTGATATGTTCTTAAGGTATATGGTCGACAACATCCATAATCGTAATGTTCAATTTATATCTTGGTGTTGAAAAATCCAATAATAGGCTACCTTTTAAATAACATATTAAAAACTCTCCATTGAATAGAGCAAAGTCTTGTGCAAATATAATATGGACGTAAATGTTTGTTGGCGTGATGTAAAATTGAATCAAGTGTGACATCGTGCATACTTGTTCTTTCATGTGAACGGTGCTAATGGTTGCGTTTACGTCTACGGGCTGTCGAAAAGAGTCCCGTCATATATACGGTATTTCTTTGTGGACTAGTCACATTCCCTACCTTGTCGTTATCAGCATTATATTGCATCCGTAAGAAAATATAGTGTTTGAATTTCTGATCCAGTGATTTTCTTATTTTCTATGAAAAGGGTTATTTAATGCTGTATTGTTTGTATGAGAGTATTTGTTTTCTAGAATATTAACACCCATGGAGAAGATAGAGTGGTCAGGGGAAATTAAAAGGTTAAGAGAAATTGGTCGCAATCGTTACTAATTTGAAATATGTGTCCCGATTTTTTATCAAGTGAACCCTTAGTTTCCCCGACACAAATTAAGCCATAGAGGGTAAACCCGATTACGTTGAAAACATTAGGAGATTTACATGTCAAGGTATCTGAGGTTTTAGTACAGAAAATACGTCGGTGAAAATACCAGTACATGAAATTATAAATATCAATATATCGTAAGTTTTATTTATCCTTATCAAATTATTGACGAGCAAGCGGATAAATTTAAAAGTGAAACGACTTAATATACGGTAGGAAATGCAATAACAAAATTCAACAGGGAAATTACCAAACAAGACACAGGGCGGTGTAAAATGATAGAGATACACGTTTTGCTGTGGCCGTAGGGGACACTTTTTTGCACAGTTTTGTTTCCCTGAAAGGAGCTTTAAAACATCATTGTTATTTTGGATTTCAAACATTTCGGTTGAGCATCACTGAAGATACATCATTTGTCGAAATGCGTATATGGGGCATCAAAATTGGTACCGTATAAGTTTCACATAGTAAATGGATGCTTAATAACAACGAATAAAACCTGCAATAAATGAGGGAAAGTATAAATCACATACATTAGAAACATGACAGTTTTCTACCAGATTATGATTGTGTATTTTCTGTAAATCGGAATAAATGTCCGTGTCATGGTAGATGTGAATGTAGACGGAGCGACATTATGAATGCTGAATAACTCCGTCGCGATTTAGCCGAATGTCTGACATCGTGCATACTTGTTCTTTCATATGAAAGGTGTTAATGGCTGCGTTTACGTCTCTGAACTGTCGAAAAGAGTTTCATCATATATACGTTATTTCTTTGTGGACTAGTCACATTCCCTTCATTGTCGTCATCAGCATTATTTTGCATCCATAAGAAAATGCAATGTTTGAATTTCTGATCCATTGGTGTTCTCATTTTCTATGAAAAGGGTTATTTAATGCTGTATTGTTTGTATGAGAGTATTTGTTTTCTAGAATATTAACACCTATGGACAAAATAGAGTGGCCAGGGGAATTTAAAAGTTTAAAAGAAATTGAGACAAATTAAACATATAGGGTACACCTAATACCGTTGAAAACATTAGGAAATTTACAGGTCATGATATCAAAGGTTTTGGTACAGAAACGACGTCGGTGAAAATACTAGTAAATAAATTTATAGATATCAATGTATCGCAAATTTTATTTATCTTTATGAAATTGTTGACGAACAAGCGGTAAATCTTAACAGCAATCGACTTCATCTACGGTAGGAAATCAAATAACAAAATTCAACAGGGGACTTACTAAACATAAAACAGGGCGGTGTAAAAGGATACATAAACACGTTTTGCTGTGGCCGTACAGGACACATAGTAAAGAGATGCTTAATAACAAACGATAAAACCTGCAATAAATGAGGGAAATTATAAATCATATACATTTGAAACATGACAGTTGTCCATCAGATTAAGATTATCTAATATCTGTAAATTGGAATGAATGTCCGTGTCATGGTATATTTGAATGCAAACAGAGCGACATTATAAATGCTGAATAAATCCGGCGCGAGCTGGAATATAGTTAGCCAAAATGTATAGAGGGCCGTTTGGGACAAAATATGAAATTGATATTTCCAAGCCCTCAAGAAAATTTATAACCGCATGTACATGTATTAGATATTACAATGGGAATTGAGAGTTCATTTCGTACAATGTTGGAATACCATAAGAATAGAATAAACGCTGGTCACTTTGTTGTAATCAGCAACACTATTGCTTTGCTTGGCAAATAAACGAGGATCACATTATGAGTTTTGTGCTTAGAGTACAAGAATCTGAATGTGTATTCTAATGTACGAGTAGGTGAAATCGAAACGGTCTGATCACCAGAAAACGGGTTTTGACGGTGTCGGAAAATTCAAAGATTGCTGTCTGAATTTACAAATCAACGATACAGTAATGCCTGTTGCACAACCTATGACATAACTACCATTCAACGTTAGCAACAATATCCACAACAAACTGATTGAAATGGAAGAAGAAAATGATATAATAAAGAAATTATACATACCTTTAGCATTAATTTCAACTTTTCTCGTCACACACAAAAAAAACAGCGATATACGAATATGTGTTCATAAGCGTGCCGTAAATACAACTACAAGGTGTGCGCGTCATCAGATGCCGACAGTTGATTTATATGTTAGAAGACAGGATGGGGAACAAAGTGTTTTGAAAATCCGGTGTGCGTTAGGGATATCATCAATTTGAAGTTTAGAAAGTGTCATGGAAAATCACTACGTTCACAACATTCAGAGGTATCTACAATTACCAATGTCTGGTGTTTTGAATCTCGTCTGATGAACATATCACAAATCACTGACCTGTATCGTCTTGCCGAAATGGACGCCATTGGTGAGGATGGAACGCTGTACACATGGAATACAGTCATACACCTTCAAACTAGTGTATACATCTGTGCCTTAAAATGCAGCCGATGGAGAAAGTGGAAAATATTTCAAATGAAATTGCCCATTTATTTGCAATTTATCAAGCGTATATATGTACAATGCTTTTATAACATGTAGTATCATTTTTTTATTGTGTACAGCATGGGTATTCATTGTAATATAGGTGTTATCTAAATAAATACTATTATTACTACTACTACTACTACTACTACTAGTAGTAGTAGTAGTAGTAGTAGTAGCAGTAGTAGTAGTAGTAGTAGTAGTAGTAGTAGCAGTAGTAGTAGTAGTAGTAGTAACAGTATTGTAATCGATGTTCTTCCAAAAGCTCCTACTATCAACAAAGTTCGGCGAAAAGTCTAAGAGGATCGTGAGATAAGGCACAACATAATAGTCACAATGTTTATTGTGCTAAGCTGAACCTGATTATTAATGACAAAAAAACATGATGAATGTTTCGACTAGTCTTGCGCATGAGTGAGATTTTTGGATAATTCATAGACAACGACGACAGTGCGAAAAAAAAATTATAGCGGTCAGACATCCGCACGGAATTTGGAAAAAGTAGAATAAAACAAATAATCAATGTCAATTGCTGACTAACACATGTAAGCCGGAACCGGTAAAACAAACAACTATGCCTGACCCACCGTGTCAGGATCCAGTCATTGACTTAATGGATCAGTCTCCCTCGGACGACAAATTACTTGTAATGGTTAATTAGTATTTAAGATACCAACAAGTAGTTATTGTGAAGTTGATCGTATACAGGTGATGATGGAATGCTGCTGCATAACTATGGACATTTGACAATGGATAATATGAAATCATCCCATTTCTCATACAGTTGAGCCGTCAGTTTTCTGTTAAAATCTACTTTCATTAACATATCTAAGTAATAAGTATAAAGTAGACATGGCCGACTCTATGGTGTCTTTTATTTCGAGCTCACAGGGATATATCGAATCGACATATGAACAAAAATGATCAATGTTAATAGACAAAACGTCACCCATATATCTAAATGCGCTGCTAAGGGATAATTGGCACAAAAATGGCAATGCAAAACAAGTATAGTGGTCAGGTATCGACACGGAAGTTGAAAAAAAAAATCAAGGCAAGTAACCAATGTCAATTGCTGACTAATACATGTAAGCCGGGACCGGTAAAACAAACAACTATACCTGACCCACCGTGTCAGAATTCAGCCATTGACTTGATTACTACTTAATATACCAACAAGTAATACCAACACGGACCCATTTTGGAGATCACCACAAGTGATAGAATAACCACTCATTTGGAAGCAAAGTTTGGCAAACATGACATATTCCGTACAATTCGAAGTGACAATGATTATTGTACGACTTGTTCACGGGAGTGTGTGTAGTTCCAGGTTAATATAAACTAACAATAGTCAGTTCGCATCAGTGATTTTATGAAACCAAAAGCTCAAGCAAATGTCATAGTAATTTTGTGACTTTTCTGTTTTATTATTTTTTACCGACCTCCCTCACATGTGAATTGCAGCTTTAATAAAAGAGTTCACGACACAATCGTTATTTTTTTTTAATATTGATAAAAAGTGTCCCAATTCACTGACGTAAACCAAAGTACGAGTATAAATATATGGAACACCCCTTTACTTGGACGGCACTACAGCAAGTCAATAATTTACAACTAACCAGTCATCTATTAATTGAAAATCTTAAATTAGAAATAGAGATGGAGATTGCTGTGTTTTCTTTCTCTTTAAAGTATCAAAGACCTGCAAATAAATCTCCTAAAAACTGACATACACAATGATCAACAAGATACGTCGAACTTTATGTATATGTTGTTAACACATTGAAAATGCACGTAAAATAATTGATGTGCATTGCCTATTCCCACAATACAATAAAATAACTACAAGCATTTCTTTACAAGAAAGAGACTTTATATTTGCACATTTCAAAACAGATTATCATTTCTGTTTCCAGATTTACTAACTTTGATTAAAGTTAATCAACTCCTAAGGATCTCCGATAGACTTTACAATATCTTAGGTGTCAAATACAGCTTTCGATATCCCCCACTGCATATCTCTTTAATAAGAAGCGGTGCAGTGATATCAATGTTTGTTCACTCACAACAGGATCCGACTCCGACATAAAATAACTTATAATGAAAAGACAAGAGTTACATGTCGTAAGTGGTTATTGAAATTACAAAAATGTCCCGGGTTAACACCTACATACTTGGTTGTAGAGATTTAGTTTCACCGCAAATCTTAAACACAAGTGTAGGACCACATCAGAGACATTGCAGAAATCATAAATCATTAGTTGTTATAACGGTTTCAATATCAGAGTAAAATTATCTCAAAATTCCAGAAAGCATAAGCGAATGTCCTCGCTGTAAAAGACTGTATCTTAGTATGATTGGTGTGAATTCATCAATACAATTACAAGAATAAGAGTGATACTTAATTTACTAACGTACACCTTCCTCTTCTGAAATAATCGATACCATTGTCAGGTACAATAATCGGCTACATTGTCAGGTACAATAATCGGCTACATTGTCAGGTACAATAATCGATATGATTGTCATGCACGATAGTCGATACCATTGATATGTACAATAATCGATAATAGTGTCATTATAACAATCAATGTCATTATCATTTTAATACTCGATATCATTGTCATGTACAATAATCGGTATCATTGCCATTATAATAATCGTTATCATTGTCATTATAATAATCGATATCATTGTCATGTACACAAATCAATCACTTTGTAATGTATGATAATTGATATCATTTCTGTGTACAATAATCGATAACATTGTTATATACAATAATCGATACCCTTGACATGTACAATGATCGATGTCATCGCTATGTACAATAGTCAACGCCATTGTCAGATACATTAATCAACACCATTTTCAAGTACAATCATTAGTACCATTATCATTATAATGATCGATATCATTGTCAGATACAATACTCGATACCACTGCTGTGTACACTAGTCGATACCATTATCAATATGGTAATGCATATCATCATCATCTACAGAAGCTATAATCGCATGGTCTACTCGAAAAAAAAGACACAAACAGTGATGTTGTTAGTGTGAGTTTCGGGGTGTAATTCGTCCTCGGGATAATCGTTATACAGCAGCGCGCAATAAGACTCAACTATTACTTTCCATCCAAATGTAAACGTGTTTTGTACTTGAAGTTCTCTAAAGCGCGATGTGATCCGATTTTCATGAAAGAAATATAGGGCATTATACGTATTATCGTCTTACTATAGGTAATCAAATCAGCATTACTTACGTTCAGTGGTCGTTATAGTGATATACTTTGTTAATGAGGCCTATCATTGGGTCAAATGATGTGGTCATACAGTACCAAACAAACCCAATCTGACACCCAAGCAGTTCCAGAAAGCAATCCTGGGGACATCTCTCGGACTGCTCTCTCAAAAAGTGGGACTGCTCCGGGACTGCTCTTGGAGTGCTCTCTCAAAAAGTGAGACCGCTGTGGGACTGCTCTAAGACAGCTCTCTCAAAAAGTGGGACTGTTATGGGACTGCTCTGGGGCTGCTCCTTGACTACTCTAGGGGAAAGCTTTCTGGGACTGACTTGTGCACCAAAGAATGAATGAATCATGTGGTGTTATGATTGACAAGCACTCATTTTAAGTTTTTTTTAAAGAAGCAGATTTTACATGAATGAGAACAATTTACTCTTTGTTTTTCCATTAAATCATGATTGTATGTAAAATTTTACAAGTATGTCTAGTTCAGGGATTTTTTCATGTAAAGAGAAACAAAAAAAATATTTACCTGTCACCGCCTGGGTTGGTCGCTGTGACATCATCGATGTTGGATTTTCTAATCCAGAGTGAAAAAAACCACGCTTCAGATTCAATTTTAATTTGTTTTATCAATTTTAATTGGCCAATTACATTTGAAAAGGGAAATTCATTGGACCATTTATTAGATAGACGAGTTTATGCATGTTTCTTGGGGGGGGGAGATTGGGTATGGTGTCGGCAGCTTCGATCTGAAGGGGAAGCTACTCAGGTATACTGTGTCCATGGCGACGGGAGACACGAAATGTCGTCCTGAGTTTACAGGTTTCAAAACCGGGCTATCATCAGTTTCAAACAAGCAATTATTGTTAAATGTTGTTGTCGGTAACGCTTTGGACACGTCTATTAGGGAACATGTACCTTACAGACACTACACCCTCGATTTCAGTTAAAACAGCATGTACATATACGCTTTGATTGAAATTTTCATAATTGTATAAATCTGTCTAAATATGGTAGTTAAGTTAAACAATTTTACAATGCTGGTGATAAGTTACCCATATCTAACCAATCATTTTCAAATCATAAATACGTGTGCACGTAAGTGGAAAGCAGTTTTTGCTAGTTTAATATAGGCGATACGTGAATAAATCATCTAGGCGACTTTAAACATAATTATTTCAATAACCCAGAGAAAAAATAAATATAATTATTCTAAATAATTTTCAGAACCCAAGATGCAATTTACATGTATGGGATATTAAAAACAATTGCCTGGCAGAACATGGACTTCAATCGATCTTATGTTGTGAAAATGTGGTTATCAGACCGATAAACTCTGCATGTATCTTTTTTCACTCGTATTCATCAACTATCATTTTCTTATGAATTCAGGAAAAAAAGTGTCATACAGGCATTTTGAGTATGTGCTGTTTTCATGTATAATGTATTGTTTTCTCTTTAATTACATTGTAAGTCATTTATCTTCAATTTGGACTACCGTATTGATGTATTCCAGCGATTATCCACAATTTCTATTGATAATTTAACTGTCGACTTAGCTCCTCCCACTAGTTATCTTTACCCGTCCTACGGGGACTGCTCGGACCGCTGGGACTGCTTGGAACATTGAAAACGCTGGAACTGCTTCCCGGCTTGTTAACCGGGACCGCTGGGATTGTTTTTCGGTTTGTTTACTGGGACTGTTGTGAAAATCTTGCGAGATTACCCTGGAAATGCTGCGGGAGTGTCCTGGGACTACTCTGGGAGTGCTAAGCAGTCACAGGGCAGTTCCAGAAAGCAGTATACAGGACTGCTATGGAACTGCTTTCTGTCAAGTTTGGTCTGGTTGGCATTGTACTGATCGTTAGGCCGTTTTTGGCACACTGGTTTCGCTAAAGATACCTCCGTTTGCCTTATCAGTATAGAGGGTTCACGGCGGATGTGACCAGTTGTCAGGGGATGCTTACTCTTCCTAGGCAACGGATCATACCTCTGGTATAACTAACGCTCCGTGTTTACCCAACTCTTTATTTTGTATTGCTTTTAGGAGTTATCAGATTGATCACTTCTCGTTATATCAATCTTTCATTATAAGAAATACTTGTATACCAGTATATAGCTGTCTACTTATCAATCACACATGCGTATAAAATATTTGCTTTAATAGTCCTACCACCTTATGTAAATATTGATTACAAGGGGAATGTACAACTAGTGCTGTAATGCGTGAATATGTGCAGGGTGATTTTGATTGGAAGCAATGGATTGAGTAGGTGTTCTATGAAAGGTGTATTGAAATATAGGGTTTAACTTAGAAAAATTCTGAACGAAAACGGTTAAACACCTCTTGTCTGCTTTAGATAACTATTTTCCGCCGGTACTTGGATCACCATCCTGAACTCTGGATAATCTTTATTGTCTTGAATATAGTGTCTTCATACTAATGATAATAATAATAACAATAATAATAATGTCCTTTATTTAAACAGGATAACACAATTAGTTTAAAACTACTTTACATTGTGGTCCTGAAAACATACAACTGACAACAGTATTATAAAGATACAATATAAAATAGTATATAAAGGTATGTTATATATACTACTCAAATTTTGATAAGGATCACTAGGTATATGTGTGTAATTTACCACTGACATAACAAAATACATAATTTGACTCAGAAACGTGTTTACTCAGGTTATGAATGAAAATTCATGAACGGCATGAACTTTTATCAATACGGAATGCTTGAAATCTGATAACAACACCAAAAGGCATTTCATTAGAAAAAGTTAGCAACAAACCAGATAAAGAATTACACAGTTTTTGGGAATAGTCGATCATTACACTTAGTCGATGAAGTGTCAATATCGGGTGTGGCCTCTCCTTGCATCAATGACGGCTAGACAACATCGAACCATGCTGTCAATAAGCACCCGGGTGTTTCCAATGGGAAGGTTGTTCCAATCTTTCACGAGGGCGTTTCCGAGCTCTGTCAAAGTCGTGGGTTGTGCTCTTCGGTGTGAAAGGGCAACCTGCAGCATGTTCCATACATGCTCAATCGGGTTCAAGTCCGGCGAACGCGGTGGCCAGTCCATACGGACAATTGTCTCCTGCTGAAGGTACTGCTCCACTACCCTGGCGCGATGAGGACGGGCGTTATCATCCATTAAGATGAACTCAGGGCCAACAGCACCAGCGTAGGGTCTGCCGTAAACGTCGAGGATCTCATCCCGGTACTGCAACCCCGCCATTGTTCCTCTCTCAAGGACATGGAGATATGTTCTTCCATCCCTGCTGATTCCACCCCAGACCATAATGGAACCACCACCATAACGGTCATGTTCACTGATGTTGGCATCATGGAAACGTTCACGTTGTCGTCGCCACACTCGATGCCTCCATTCTGTAAAGTCCAAACAATATCTTGACTCATCGGTGAACAGAACTTGAACTCAATCGTTCGGTGTTCAAGTGGCATGATCTTCAGCCCAATCCAATCGCTCCCGCCGGTGTCGAACAGTCAGAGGAACTCGAACACATGCCCTTCTCGAGTTGAGACCTGCATTGTGAAGCCGATTCCGTATCGTCTGAGTGGACACATTCACACCCGAGGCGTCCAGGAAGTCGTTACTTAAGCTGGTTGCTGTCCAGAAGGGATGGCGTCGTGTCTGAGGAGCCACAAAATAGTTTTGGCGTTGGGTTGTCGACCTCTGACGACCCCCCCCCCCCATATCGGTGTGCTGACCTACCAACAGTTTGCTGTCGGTTTCAGGCCCTGTTTACAACGCTCTGGCTGACGTTTAGTGCATTTGCAACGTCACGTTGTGAATAGCTAGCGTCAAGGATTCCAATACAGCTGCCCAGTTGTTATGTCGTCAGGCCACGCCTTACACGTTAAGGGGATATTGTGTTGATAAACGTAGTGTAAACACTCAAGTGAGTTTGAAATTTTAGAAAGAATCAGACACCCATGCCCGAGTGAAAATCGTGCAATGGTAGCAAAAGTATAAACTGTGATGAGAAACGCATTTACCATGGCATGAAATACACGTGCAATTTTGTTGAAGGCGTTTTTTATTTCACTTGGACAAAATATTGCCAGCTATGCAGTTATTAATTTTTAAACAGAAAAATACCTATGATCCTTATCAAATTTTGAGTAGTATATATACATGTATGTTATTTACATATTTAAAACTGATAATAAAACAAAATAAAGAAAGAAACAAATAAAAATAAAACTGAAAATAATAAAACAGACAATCTATATCGTTTTAATTTCCCGAATAGAAAAATCTAAGATAAGCGGATTTAAAAGCTTCAATGTTGGGTAATATTTTAAAAATTCTGGCATATTATTCCATAACTGCGAACCGTAAATTGTAAAATATCTTCTAAAATATTGTGTCTTTGCTCTCTGGATATATAATGAATTACTTTGAATTAATCTGGTAGATCTACTGCTAATTTCATGAACATACTGAAAAACATCTAAATAATCGAGGGTTAGACTATGAAAAAAAATTGAAGACAAGAATTATAGTTATATACACAAAATAGTCTGGCAGACGCATCCATCTAAGTTGCTTCATCATTTCTGTTATAAGTGTATACCAATTTTTATTCTAAATAACTCTAGCAGCTCGCTTTTGAAGTTTGCATAATTTGTAAAGATCGTCCTTGTTTTTCTGGTTGCCCGAAACAGTACAACAGTAGTTAAAATGAGGAAAAACAATTGTATTAAAAATTGTCAGTAATACTTCATTTGAGAAGAATGAACGTAATCTAGATAACATATATATTTTGCTTGCACGTTTTTTTGTTTAAAATTTGAACATGTTCAGACCAGGTGAGATATCTGTGAATATAAACACCAAGTAGTTTTGCACATGATACATTTTCGATGGCGATATTGTCCACTTTTATCGAAAGTTTTCTACACTGTTTTAATCTTTTTTTCGGTACCAATTATCATGCACTGTGTTTACTACCACTTTGTAAAATTAGCAACTATGTTAAGGCTTCATAAACTTAGTAGATGTAGTAAACTGATAATTTTTAAATTTGTCATCGTATCTTTTAATTTAGCATGATAGGTATTTGAGCAGAAACGTCGAGTATTGTCAAGTTTAATGGTATTCCTCACAAACAACCCTTGGTGTTAAAAGAACTAGGGTAATTCATACATTTCCCAGCAAGATCCACATAGATACATATTTACACTATTCTCAGAAAACTGCCTTCCACTCGGCCAAGTTCTTGATTACACCTATTAGTGTTCTTGTTCTAAATACCTTTATACATTAATGAAGATTACATGGTCCTAACAAACAACCACAATCACTTTAGCATACACCATTTATTGCCATTGGATATCTGTATGATACCAAAGAAACATAACAAGCATTCATTTCACTCGCATTTTAAAGCAAACGATTCCCTTATAATATCAATATACACCGGTACATAGGGATTTAAATTTTGTTGTGACGTGACACGTTTATGAAATGCCATTAGCTACATAATCTTTCTCCATATATCTTAGCTATACCCCGTTTTATCCATCCCCTTCTTGAAGTCGCACATTAATTTCAAATGTTACATATTAGCACGGTGTATACGAGAGTGCTGCTCTTTCGTTCGTTCTACATATATGCTGTTTATTACACATAGCTTGGTAAAACTGATTTACATTGCAAACCTCTTAAAAAGACATAACATGTTTGCCCTGTGGTCTGAATTTGTGGCAAAATATACATTGTATTATTTCTTCACTCAATAATAATCAATCTCAATCATGACAGACGCAAGCCTATATCATATGGTAGTATTTGTAGGCATACATCCTGCACATGGATTAGACCTTCCAATATACAAGTCTGCAGCAGCGGTATTACATTGGTTAGCATGTAGGCAATTCAACAAAGCCGTGCCATTTATCAAAAAATAAACAAAATGGTGGTTGAAGTGGGAAAAAAACCACAACTACAACAAAAAGTAATATGTAATATGAGTTCTGAGATTAATCAATGATTGTTATTTTCACTTTTCCATGGCACCAGTATTTGAACTGTTTTTTTCTGCGAATACCAAAACTTTGTGATGAGCGAACAATTCATTTACCTAGATTTTATCATGATATATACTGAATTTCAAACTCACATGTTACCTGAAATAAGATATAAGGCTGATATATTCGCCGTCCCCACTTAAAATCGCACCCAGCAAACATAGCTACGTATATGTAGCATGACAGGAAATAATGACGAGGAAATGATTTCGGAAAGCAGGTTTATCACACTGCAGTGTTGATGTTTGATTAGACTCAATATTATTACTAGTCTTTTTTATGTACCAACGTGTAAATAACTTGTTTGTGATAATAGTGATTCTCTATATGAAATGGTAACGCATTATGTATTGATTATTTCTAGACAAGAGTACAAATTCATTGAGTAATGTGATGGTACATGTTATACATATATATCATACACGCATTTGTATGCTCCCAGGTAGTCTTACTGGACACACTTGAAGTCCAGAGGCCAATGTAGATACGATAGGGTCAAGTAGAGTCACTTGAGTTTTTAGTGAGTCAATCCAACTGTTTGTCGGTTGGAGTTCTACCCTTATGTTAAAGGGCATTGGTGATCCTTTTTGCATATGCTATATTCGATGTCATTCATGTTCCTTAAATTGGGCTCAGTTCATTTTTCTTATTGTGAGATCAATGAAAACTAATGCTATACAGAATGTTGATTCCTATGGAAAACAAAATCAATCTAAATATACAGCAAACAAAACCAAACGTAGTGTACAGTAAACAAAACAAAACCTACTAGAGAGTACACAAAACAAAACAAAATCAATTCCAGTGTACAGTAAAGACAATAAATCTAGGGAAGTCTTACCACCCATGTTTAATGGACAATTGATGTATGTCGGTGCGAAATTGTGGACTTCTATCTCATACCGTACAACATTGGTCGAAATTTGGTCGACATTTGCTTCATTCCTTTAATAATTAAAATCCATCCTAATCATTAGTGAATGAAATAATTCCAAGTTGACGTAAAATATTAACAGCCCAGGGATCCGTGTTTACCCAGCTCCCTAGTATTATTTTTTGCTGATGGGATTTATGAGATATTTCATTGAGCCCGGTTTTTCGAAAGCTGGTTAACTTTAACACGGTGGTTAAGTTTAACGGAGTGTTAATTCATAACCAAGCGATCAGCTAACACAGAGGTTACATTATTCTTTTTCGAAAGCAATGCCACACTTTGGTTAGTCAACACTGTGTTAACGGATTTAAACACCTACTAATCATTCCATTACCAATAATGTACATGCAATTCCAATGTAAACAATAGTAATGCAGGAGTAAATAAGAAAAATATTGATGGGAGATTGCTGTTGAAATATCCATGCATTGGTTAGTTTCGAAATACATGACAGCGATTGTGGGCCATACACTTATATTTATAAAGGCATTCATTAGTCTATTCAATTTGAATATTCCTAGAGGTGTTAGAGCATTATATAATGATATCGACTAGGTTTCAGCCTAATTGAGAAAAGCGGCGCTTATGTTGTAGAAAACAGGCTCATTGCATAGTGTATTTCGGATTTCAAAGATTTCGGTTGAGCATCACTGAAGAGACATTATTTCTCGAAATGCTCATCTGGTGCATCAAAATTGGTACCGAATAAGTTTTACATTATGACCCTGGGTCGAGGCCTCTGCTGGTGGACTGTTAGTCCCCGAGGGTATCTACAGCACAGTAGCTAAGTACGTCGTTACTAGGTTGAAAATACGGATGTATATTTAATTGCTGTTATAAAATTTAGAAATTTATTTTAAAATTAAGGATTATTTCTCTCATGCATAGCTCTTATCCTTGGACGAATTTGGCTTCACTTTTTGGCACGCTGTTTTTGGCTATATTTAGCTCTAAAACTTCATAGTTATTTCGGATTTCAAACATTTCGGTTGAGCATCACTTAAGAGACATTATTTGTCGAAATGCGCATCTGGTGCATCAGAATTGGTACCGTACAAGTTTTACATTATCAAAGCGGAGGTTTATAATGAGTCAAACAAGTTGACTTCACAATTGTCTGAAAATACTTGACAAGCCAAAACAAAATAATTTATACTCCCCCCCCCCTTAAAATGAATTGTTCCATACGGACCGAACCCCACATGATATCAAAACCTAAGTTGCGTGATGTGGGGTCCTTTACCAGTAAAATATACGAGTTCAGTTGAAGTTTAAATTACAGCAGAGTGCCAATATCTTGTACTATGATATGGACATGTGCGGAAGGGGACGTGATACTTTACAAGTAAAAATAGCAGTAAACGTATGTTGTCAGAAAAAAGATGGTGGTGTGCTACATGTCTTGAAAATTAACATACGCAATAACACTTATGATTTTTTATATTGTTTAATTCATAATTGGACAACATTTATGGGAGGGGTTAACGACGATGCTAGCCTATACAAATATCTACATTTCTAAGGCTATCTAAATTTCTTTTTTTTTCTCTACTATATTATATATATATATATATGTTTTTTTATACATTTATTTATTTTAATATTCTTTTTGTTCTAAACATAATACTTGATCCATCACACCATTTCTACTAAGGGAGATTAATCTGGAATAGCATTAATGACAAACTCTCCTTCCTAAGTTTGTGTTAACTGTATAAGCCTGAATTGAATACTATTCCTATTAGATAACCTTCAAAAAAGCATGCATGCAACTATTCATTTGAATAAGTTTTAAATGTTGCAAGGGATTTTCAAAAGGTCAAAGCAAGTGCAAACAAAATTGTTTTTAACTTTAAAGTTTGTGTTCCAATGGAGATTATCATCATGAACTAAGAGTATGCATGCACTTTGGCATATTGAAGCCAGATAATGGGTAAAATTACATCTTAATCATGGATCCTATTGCAGGATTTGGTATAAATGAATCAGATGCGAGTTTTATTAATCCCCTGACCCCCCCCCCCCCCCCCTTATTGAAAGGAAATGCCAAAAAATATCGACAGTTACGTGCAAGATATTGCCATTGACAGAAAAGTTTAACACCATCATCCAGCTGTACTTGTTTTTCAATTACCTATTCTCCTTAGGTAAATTCCATGAGCTTTGACGAATATATCAATTTATGACAGCATAATGTCTGATCCTTTGATATGTTCATGATTTTTGGTTTGAGGCGGACAAAAATTGAAATCGGAGGCCATTTGTAACCACTGTGTTAAGACTTAACACCGGCACTGGAGGTGGATTAAAGTTAACACAACGTTAACACAGTGTTAAGGCAAACTCGCATTTTGAAAGCGAGAAATACCGAATGAAAGGGTTGGAAAAATGAGTTACTCATTGTGTTAATTATGTACCGTCAAACGCTGCATACAATGCCAGGGAACGAAATCAAGCAGAACTACTATTCAAGTATTCAACGGAAAGATATGTGCAAAACTACTGGGGTTTCCTAATAATAAATATATGGAAGACGATAGGTAACACAGGGAGAAGAAATAAAACTACGAAAGTCATGCTGATGAATACTGTAAAATAAGATATTCAATTTAATGATTCATTACAGAAATAGCAGGGAAAAGCTAAATTAACGATCAAATTCACACCTAAAGGCTAGCCATGAAAGAAAAATATGAAAATTCAGTTGTATCTTACACAAATATCGGCAATACAAACTAAAAAGATGTCCATTTGAAAATTCCATTATAAGAGCTGAGTTAATGCTTTCTCAATAAATACCAGTATTGTACCTACATATACTTTACCAGACAGGCACAATACATGACGTCACAATGAAAAATACGTCATGACGAAGAGCATAACTCTGGTATATCCAATGATCCGTGTTTTCCAAATTATATGTTTTGTATTGCTTTTAGGGAATTATCATATTGATAACTGCTCGTTATATCCATCTTTCATTATAAGAAATATTTGTATAACGGCATATAGATGTCTGCTTATCACTTTCACATGTCTATTGAATATTTGCCTTAATAACCCTACCACATCGTGTACATATTGCTTACAGTATGATTGTAGAACTAAGGGTACAATTCGTGAATCTGTGCAGGGTGATTTTGATTTGAAGCAATATATGGAGTAAGTGTTCTATGAAAGGTGTATTGAAAGATACAGTTTAACCAAGAACAATACTGGTCAAACACCTCTTGCCTGTGTTAAATGCAATGTGAAGATAACGAACAGTGATCAATCTCATAACTCCTACAATTTCTCCTCCGATACTGTGACAATCCGTCTGGACTCTGGATAAGCTATGATCTGTTGAATATACCATCTTTATTTACCAATCTGTTAAATGCGCAACTATGTTAACACTTTCCAAACTTTGTAGATGAAGTAAATCGATTGGTAGTTGAGCAGAAACATCGAATATTGTAAGATTTAATGGTATTTCTCACCAGCAATTCATGATGGCGAAAGATATAGGATAATTCAAATCTTACACAGCAAAATTTCCATAGATACATATTTAGACAAATATAAGCAAGCTATATTTCTATCTGCCAAGTTATTACGTACAACGCTATGATGTTTTGCCTACAACACCTGTATTGCCCTCATCATAATGAATCAAAGATTGTTGTGATGTGAAGTGGTGCGAAATACACTAAGGTACACATGACTGCAAAATTATGTGTGGGGTCTTGGTTATATTTATTACCTTTTTGATATCGCGCACTATCTTTAATGTCAACGTTCAGTTGTGATGATAGTGTTATTTTTCCTTTCTTTATTTTATTGAGCATTGTTTTGATCGCAAACTTCTTGAACAAGACATCGTGTTTTTGCTGTGGTCTCAAGTTCCGGCTAACTATATATTTCGATCCAATAAAAAATAATTTCAATCACGACAAAACAAAGCTTATAATAAATGGTAGCATTGGTGTGCATAAAAAACCTACAGGCGAGGATATAGTTAAGATAACTCCTTTGGTAAAGTGAACTTCCCAATACAAATCACCAAAAGTTGTTATCATGCTACTGACAGTGGTAGGTCATTGGTTAGAACGTCCGCTTGGTAAACAAAAATATTGTGAGTTCTCTATCTACCAATCGCCCACCATTAACAACTGAGAGTCGTGTATTTTAGTTAATAGCCTTAAGGAAGATATTCTATGATGCAGTGAGTTATGACACGCTATATAATCACCATTGAGACGGTTGTGAGCATTAAACGTTGACATATGTGACAAAACGATGCATGCACTCTCAAATATACATAATGCAAAATATTTCCGTGTCCTTCAGCGAAAAATATTAGAAATAGTAGTTGGAGTGCAAAACAGACAGCAACATGAAAAGTATATGTCCTGATAGGAGTTGTGAGATTGATCAATATTTGTTAGCGTCAACTTGTCATGGAACTGATAGTTAAAGTTTTACTTGTGAATACTAAGGACTGCATGATGAACGAACAATCAAAGAAATGTTTCAGACTTATAGGAATGTTTGTTTATTAATAATAATAAATGTCATGCATATGTCGAATTGATATACCCCTGTGATCTCGAAATAGGACACCACAGAGTCCCCCACTTCTGATTCATGCATATATATTTTATTGAAAGTATACTTTAACAGCCAACTGACAACTCAACAGTATGACAAACGGGATAAGTGCAGCGTCTTCACCGTCATATTACAATATTTATGTAGCAATAGTCTATTATCACTTAGATATGTTGTTTATATATCTCAACTAATTCGATACGCAAAGGCTTGTTCTGCGTATAGTCAGTTTTTAAATCAAGGCAAACTACTGGCAAACAGGTTGATGGCACAGTGGGTTCAACAGTCTCGATTGAAGTCAGCATTTGGCATATTATATGGTCGTTATAACGATTCAGTACGTCAATACAACCTATCATTGAGTCAAATGCTGACTGACGTGTTTAATATCGATTGTTAGGCCGTTCTTGGAACACTGATTTTGACTACGGATAACTTCCTTTAACTGATCAGGATATAAGGCTCACGGCAGGTGTGACCGTTCGACAGGGGATGCTTACTCCTCCTAGGCACCTGATTCCACCTCTGGTATGTCCAGGGGTCCATTTTTGCCCAACTATCTATTTTGTATTGCTTCTAGGAGTTATGAGATTGATCACTGTTCGTTATCTCCACCTTGCACCAGTGTACTTTATCTTCACCTTTCAATCTACCATGGTGTAGACCTAACTTCAAAGACTAATGTTACATTAAGGTAGATTCAAAGCTAATATACTATTTTGGCACACTGTTTCTCTCTATGATAGCTCAAAAACGTCATTGTTATTTCGGATTTCAAACATTTCGGTTGAGCATCACTGAAAAGATTATTTGTCGAAATGCGCATCTGGTGCAGCAAAATTGGTACCGTATAAGTTAGCATTATGACCCCTGGGTCGAGGTCTCTGCTGGTGGACTAGTAGTCCCCGAGGATCTCTACAGCCCAGTAGCTAAGTAATTCGTCACTAGCTTGAACATACGGAATGCATACTGTAGATTGGGAAATAATCACGATGGTTTTAATTTCACTATGTTCACGATTTATCTTTTCTTCGCGAAATTAAATCCATAGTGAATAATGAAGTAAAAATATTTGAATGCGGCTATAATTAAAAACAAAGAGAGATAACTTTTATTTTTGTGAATGGGATAATATGATCAGCTTGGGAAAAGTATTGAATAGTTACATCATTTAACATATGAATGCATACACACAATATGACATTTTAGTATACATGTACTTGTATACTCTTAACTGCTTTTACACTGCAGGTCGCATTGAATAATATACGGGCCTTATCAAAAGCCCTTGTTATTACTTCCTTGTCTTGACCCAGTATATCAATGGCTCTCACAAGCCTTTTAGCGTGGGTCGGTTTTATTTCGACAACCGCAAGTGGATTTCAACATCCTCAATGTCGACACCTTTTTCTAGAGAAGTTTTTATTTCATTTGCATAACATGTCTGGAATTCGGATGTAAACGCGTTTTAAATCGCCTGTTAATCTGAATATCAAGAGGCTGCAGGTTGTTCGTACACGCAGTGGGGACGAACACCACTTGAATTCCCCTTTCCTCCAGCATAGTTAAGTAATGCTTTGTCTTCGTGAGCTATATAAACATCAAAAGATGTGCCTTAAAAGCAAATCCAACTCGTCTCGCACGCGCTCAACATGGGGGACGGTGATCTTCTCAATATATCTACAGTGTATGTATTATTTCTACATTGCTCCAATGGTATTCACTGTGAAATATATCCCAGTCTTTAGGAAAGTTGTATGAGGGGTGACATTTATCGGTGAGACCCTGATACAAAAGTTGGGTAGGGAGCAATATACCAGGCATCATTGCCGCTATTACATGTACCACAGTTATTTGACGCTTGTCGCCGACACCTTTAATTGACGCCTACTTAGCACCTAAGGATAAATGAGAAGATAATTGATCTTAATTCATTTATTAAATTGTTCAAAATAGATGATTTAAATATGTTTTCATGGCATTGTATTTTGTACGTGTTGATACATAGAATTTGGGGGTTTTATCGCAAGCTTTCCGTTTTTCACCCAGTTTAAAATAGACATGTTAACTCTCCAAAGGCTACCTTGAAAATGAAATCATTAAATGACCACACAAAACGTAAGTTTCTTGTGAATTTTACTCAGCAGTTGATACTACTAGTCGTAGACTGCGGGTCATCTCAGTGACAAAGTAGACACATCACCGAGACTGAGCGCGCGAACTTTAAAAAGTATATAATGCTATAGCGTGGAAATAAAACCATCGCGATTGGTACCCTTGTAACAAATCGTGAAATTTTAACAACGTGGAATTAATCAACTTAAAGTATTTAATTTCTGTTATAAAATTTTGAAATTCAATTCAAAATTAAGGATTATCTCCCTCATGTCTAGCTCCTATTATGACAAAGATTTTAGTTCAATGTCACTATTTTTATTATATATTCAAATTGGTAATGAGCTATTACAAGGACAAGAAATAAAACACAATAAATATTGTTTCTTTCCAACAATATACAACATATCAAATACTCAGTCAACAAAGACATTGTCATGAATATTTTGAACAAAATAAACACAAATACATCAATGACATACCTTAATTGTATGGCAGTGCCACACCCAATTAAACCCGTCTCACCGGAACAAAGAGGTATTCTATTATGAATAATAAAGAAAATTGTATAAACTCATTGTCGAAATTACTAAAGAAATAGTTCACTGCTATAACGCATTAGAATTGTTATAACTATAAATGAACGTTAGCATATTTATGAAATTAATAAAATGCTAAATGTTACTATAGTAGAATTACATGTATTGATACTGATAATATTTATCCAAAATAGAATATCAAAAATATTTTATAATATGCTTACCAATATTTAAAATGTGTTACCCCGAACTATATTCGAACACCCTGTGAACTGTGTGAAGGGCGGCGTCAGAATGAAGAGTGTGCACATATTGTGAGTGAGTTATAAATAAGCCGGCAAACCCGTTTTAATATTCCAAGTAATTAAACAAAATTTAAAAATTTCTTAATTACCTGGACTTTTGTTATCAACACAAAATACTAATATTAAATTGGATCTGAAACTTAAATACATTATTTTGCATATTTTTTAATCTCAAAGAAAATGATTCGCAAGGACAGAACTCTATAAATAACTCTCAATCAATTACGGCGCGCAGTTCGCGATAAAAATCCGCAAAAAGATTCATACGTCACACTATCCATAGACGAATTTGACTCCTCTTTTTTGGGGCACACTGTTTTCCCCTATAAAAGCCCTTAAACTTCATTGTTATTTCGGATTTCAAATATTTTGGTTGAGCATCACTGAAGAGACATTATTTCTCGAAATGCGCATCTGGTGCATCAACATTGGTACCGTACAAGTTTTACATATTCGCCCCAACGACTTAAAGTCAAATGTCACCAACCATGAATACGTAAAGGTGTCATGGAAGTAGAAATAACTTTGAAAAAGTAAGGTTCATCACATGAATGGGTGACAATTGACTAAAGCTGATCACTTTCCTAGTTTATTTTATATACCGACGAGAAAACTTCTGTGAAAGTTGTGATTTACTGTATCAAATGAATACATCTTACGCTTCATCTAATTCTAAACAAAATAAAAACACGTTTTTATGGAGTCATCTGATAGCACCCTTTTAAAAGTATAACCATATGATAATTGTTGAGAGTATCTGCAAAATAATGGCATCGACTTTTTCAAGCTTTATTTGTTAAGAAGTGGAGCAGACGTTATGAATCATAACATCCGTTGTCGAAGATAATTTAAAAAAAAAAAGAATAATATTTATTAAGTTACTGATATCAAATGTATATATCTATTTCTTTTTCAGGAGCCTAAGTTATAATCAAATAACAGAGATACCTGAGACAGCATTCTCCAGTCTGGTGAATTTACAAACTCTGTAAGTGTACTTTACTTGTAATTCTTTAAACAAAAATAAACGATAAGAAAATCCTCTGTATAATACCCGTTTTACCAAAGGCAACAATACATATTTAAATTTGTAAAATAAAACATCCGAATCTTTATCACACACACCAAAACAAGAACAATCGTGTCAAAATGAATTTTCAGAATATCTAGTCAGTTTATTCTAAACACAATATACACGACAATGACACTGAGCAATTTTTGAACTTGCCGTCTATGGAAGATTAGCCATATTTTGTTCCTATGTATTTTAAATAGAAATGTGAATCGGAAAAAATATGATAGGCATTTGCATGTTTCAGTAGAGTCTTACTGGCTACGTTTACAACGTAGATGCTATTGCAGATACGACTGGGTCAGTTGGTATGACCTGAACTATGAGTGAGTGAATTCAATTGTTCCCTGTTGATGTAAGTTTAAACACCTCTATGATAGGGGTATTGATAACCTTTTCATATATGATATATTCGCTATAACTTGTGTTCTTCAAATTGATTTCAACATTTTTTTTTCCGAATGACAAATAATTGAACACTGATTTCAAACAATGGTGTTACCCCTTAATCGAGCTGTGAATCATGAGTCAGCGAAGATACACATGTAACGAAAATTAGTCAATCTCATCTTTATCATGAAATGTGAAGATAGCGAATAATGATCAACCTCATCAATCCGATCAGGAATGAAAAGTAACGAGTTGGCAAACACGGAGCCTAGCAACAGTAGAGGTGGAGGAGAAGTAAGCATCCTCTGTCGAACGACCATACTCACCATTAGGTTTATATCATGATCAGGTAAACGGAATTATCCGTAGTTAAAATGGGTGTGTCGAAGTAACAATCAGTATGAAACACGCCAGACCACATTTGACCCAATGACAGGTTTTATTTGCAGTTATATCGTTATAACGACCATGGAATTTGCGAAATGCGGATTGTAAATGAAATCCCTGCATCATGAACGTGTTTGTCATTAGACTGAACCAATCTAAAAGGAGAGCATGCGCAGAATAAGGGTTTTTGCGTATCGAATCCGTTGAGGTATCTGAACACCATATCAAGGTGGGAGTTAAATGAAAAACTTATACGGTACCAATTTTGATGTACCATTTCGACAAATTATGTCTCTTCAGTGATGCTCAACCGAAATGTTTGAAATCCGAAATAACAATGAAGTTTTAGAGCTATTATAGATAACACAGTGTACCAAAAATGTGGAATTTAATTCGTTTAAGGATAAGAGCTATGCGTGAGGTAGATAATCCTTAATTTTGAAATGAATTTCTAAATTGTATAACAGCAATTAAATATACATCCGCATTTTCAAGCTAGTAACGAAGTACTTAGCTACTTTGCTGTAGAGACTCTCGAGAACTAACATTCCACGAACAGAGGCTTCGACCCAAGGGTCATAATTTAAAACGTATACGGTACCAATGTTGATGCACCAGATGCACATTTCGACAAATTATGTCTTTTTAGTGATGCTCAACCGAAATGTTTGAAATCCGAAATAACAATGAAGTTTTAGAGCTATTATAGACAACACAGTGTACCAACAATGTGGAGTTTAGTTCGTTTAAGGATAACAGCTATGCGTGAGGTAGATAATCCTTAATTTTGAAATGAATTTCTAAATTTTATAACAGCAATTAGATGTACATCCGTATTTTCAAGCTAGTAACGAAGTACTTAGCTACTGGGCTGTAGAGACCCTCGGGAACTAGCAGTCCACCAGCAGAGCCCTCATCCCAGGGTTCATAATGTGAAATTTATACAGTACCAATTTTGATGCACCAAATTGCTACATGCATATGGGGAGTTGATGATGGTGAAACTAAACTAATTCCGTAAATCCCAAAAGTAATACGAAATTGATAATGTGATAAACACAAACCTTTGAAAACATGAGACAATGTCAAGTGGTTGGTGATTAAGTATATACTGTCGATAATCTTTCCACACCAGGAGCATACACCAACACAGACAATGCATATTGTTCATTTATTTCGCCCATCAATGTAAACCGGCGATATACTTTCGTAGTTTAGACTGTAGCTATGCCTAAGGGAATGTGTTTTTAAATTACAGTTTTTCAGCAGAATGATTGTTTGGGACGTATGGCTGACCGCAATTCCGAGTATCAACTACACATCAAACGCTGTCATGCTATATGTTGTGGCATTTTGTTAAAATTTATATACCTTTTTAAAAATTACAAATGACATATCAGATCCTGTGTATGATGCATGGGTACAAAACCAATCTTTCCATTCCACACTATTGTGTTTGTACATCCATCCATGCAGTTGATTTTTTTCTGAATTCCACGTTTCCCATCCATTTGTATACATTGTATACGATAACATACCACTACATAAAGTATAATGAAGGTCAACATTTTCTTCATTCCTTGGGTAGTCAAAATTAATTCCAATGATTAGGGAACGAAATAATTCCAAGTTGATAGCAAACGGAATCAGTCGTAATGAAACCGAGAAAGGTAACGTCATTTCCAGTATTCAGAATTAAACGTTATATATAATATTCAGAATTAATAGTAGTTTATAGTAAGCAGAATCAATGAATGTCTAAACCAAATGCAGTAAACAGAAATAAGTCTAGTGTGTATAGTCCATGACATAATATATAGTATTCTAAATAAATATGTACTATCATAAACAGAATGAATCTTATTCTATGAAGAGATGAGGAAAATGAAAAGTGATCAATCTATTAAATTCTTTAATAATTACATAATTAAGAGCTGGACAAAACACAGACCCTTTGACATACCAGGGGTGGAATCAATCGTCAAAAGGGAAGTACGCATGTCTTATCGATATGTTATGCATGTGATTGATAACTGTTAATTATCTTCACCTTTCATGTGGAAATTTGAATTGCTATGGGAAACAATATGTTAGAAATTACCAAATATGGTTAAGGCCTTCCCTTTACCAACTCAAAACCTTATTGTTGTTCTAAGGTGTTTTTTCTCTATCATTATTTCTTTTTTTTTACAATATAAATTAGTCAGAATATGACTATATACAATATGCCATCCTTAAATTTTGTCTCACTTTCCCTCTCAAGGAATTCAGTGGATGGCCCGTAAATCTGAATACCATTTCTATCTTGAAAACTAAAAACATGTTGTTAAACGTTATAGAGCAAAAGTTGTAAATAATGGCAAGACCTAATCGACCATAACACGTTTTAGGGATCAGTCCCGTCAAGAAGAGGACGAGGAGAATTAAACGTTATGATACATTTTCCTGTGTTTTGTTTACAAAACAATTGTCTGGTTTATTTAGTTTGATATCAATTCAGTGTAGGTAAATAAAGTACTATTTAGCAAACACTTATAGTTCGATATACTTTCGACACAAATTAGAGCAAATAGTATGTGCAATATGTCGAATTCACTAAATCGGCTTTAATTTAGTCACGATTTATTTCGTCGAGAAACCATGTGTTACAAACAATGTGAATGAAGAATAATCAGTGGGTTTTAGTTTAAATTCCTTGAAAATAGGAGAAAAAGTGCCCGTAAGATACGAAAAAGGAGAAGCCGGTCATTTTTCACTCCTTTTTGGCTGCAATCTTTATACGAAGAGAGTCGCAATGAAAAAAACCTTATATAATTTTTATCTAGCTAATGCACTCATACCATATTTCAATGAAACTAAACAAACAATTTATTTAAACGTCTATAATATTACTTTCAATTCCAAATAATTTCACTCTTGCTTTTAGCAAATCACGCAACACCTACACAGATATACCTCATCTCAATCTTGGGTAATCTGCATCTGGGTTACACATCCAAGCCTTTGCTACTCTGCGTTCGTATTAATATAGTGATCCATGGGTCTTTAAATACCCCCTTTATTAGCAGAACATTCTCCAAAATATCAAACCGTCGAAAGGATATACAAGGAGTAAAAGTTTTAGGGACCAGTCCCTGGAAAAGGACCAACATGCGTCAGAAGTAGACGACTTTTCTAAACGTTTAGAAAGCTAAATAGAGTTTGGTAAGCATTATAGGAGCAAAATTGTCTGTTTTATATAACGTTTATTAACCGGCGTTAAGTTTAATTGACCATTCATCATGTAAGAGTGCTTAGTATATGGATATTTTTCAAAAGTGGTAAAATGTTATATAAGAAAATTCGCTAGGGTATCATCGTAAATGCAAGGTGAAGATAACGAACAGTGATCAATATCATAACTCCTACAAGCAATACAAACTAGATAGTTGGGCAAACACGGACCCCTGGACACACCAGAGGTGGGATATGTGCAATCGCTAAAAATATACGAATAAGTTCCTATTGACCTTTACGTTTTTCTTCCTTGGAATGTCATGGAAGCATGGAATCGTCGAGCTGAAGGCGTATTAAGAGTGATCGTTCTTCTACAAGCTGAACATCCGAGCAATTGATTGCTCATTCTCCAAATGCTCACAAATAAGCAACTATTACAGTTTCTTTTGGATAAGACCTTAAAAATCAGATCTACGGATTGCATGAAAGAATCGGTACGAACCTACACTGATGTGAGTTTGAGCACTAAACATAGGTCTGGATGTGTGGTACTATACTACAGTTTATGTAGCTTCATTACAAACATAATTAATCGTTATTTAACTGCTACGGACATCGTATGAAAGGTGACCTTCAAAACGGAGTCCTGTGTCGTGAAAGGCGTTGGCACATTTAGGAATCCTCACTGCTACGGTCATGGGCATATCTAAATTGATGGTATTGAGGTATTGTACTTACACCAGATATTATCTTTTAGATATGAGTTAAAAATCTTAAAGAAACATAAAACAAAACCAACATCATCTGAAAAATGACCTTAATCATATAGTTCCGTGTCGCAACAAGGGTTTGCATACACCTGCTTTTTTATTACGATTTTATGATAACGATTTATCGGATATTCTTCGGTTAAAGAATTTG
This sequence comes from Ostrea edulis, assembly GCF_947568905.1. Lineage (NCBI taxonomy): Eukaryota > Metazoa > Mollusca > Bivalvia > Ostreida > Ostreidae > Ostrea > Ostrea edulis. Next base: position 72,366,497 of record NC_079171.1, read on the forward strand.
TAGAGACGATACGTCAACAAACTGATCAATACATTTCTTTCTTCTAGTTAGTACTGTTCGCGCTTTTTTCTTGAATATGCTTAAATGCCACGGCGGTCTAGACGTAAAACATTCGCCCCGCAAGCAGAAGGTTGGGGTTCAAATCCCGGCTCCGACAAACTTTAGTCGTTAAAACAGATAGTGACAGTTCCATCGCCAAACGATCGGCATCAAATGTGAATGTCACGGGTCCTTGGAGATGACCTTATAAAGAATGACCAATGCTTAGATAATGTCCATTCCTGAAATACATGGAGCTATCTCTAAAGTATCAACACCTTCCATTAATTGCTAAATGTGGCTATCAAAGCAGAATTTTTCGCAAGCACCGATTTTACGAGTTTGACAGGGAGACGGGGAATGATGTACTTGATGACGTTTTGGTATTTGTCATTGTTAAACGTCATGATGATTTTATACTAAATACATTTCTGCTTGCTAATAATAGTTTAACCTACCTGCCGACGCTCTTCTGAAATATAGGGTCGTGAAGGGGGAGACAAACATTTTCTTGGAAAATAGTTAATCTATTGGCAACTGACAACTGGCAACTACCCAAAATGCCTACGGGTTTCCATAGTTATATATAATATATATATATATATATATATCCATTACCCTGATATATACAACTAAGTACCTACATCATCATTACAATCCTTCCACCCCTGTTTCTTTTTTTGAATTGCCTATTGGAGCTATGATATTAATTACTGTTCGTTCTCTTCATCTTTCAATCTGCGTCATTGTTTGCATCTCCTGTATAACATTAAGTTGTGTCACCATCTGTTGTTGCATCATTTTCATTCATTTCATGGTTTCTTGACTTTCCTGTTTCTGTTATTGGCTGACTGAAAATTTCATGTATAGACACTCTATTCTATGTTGATATTTCATTTTGTATTTCCCCCCTTTGAAGTGGATCTGTTTAATTTCTTTAATTTTCCATTGAATTCCCTTCAGTGTTTTGATGTTCCACAGTGTTTGGAATCGAATAGTCTATTTCTCAAATCTATGACTTTCCCGGGTTTTTTTTTTCTTCTGTTTATTTAGAGATACAATTTATCTATCAGGGACATAATGAATTTTCACCGTTTGGTCACTCTGGTTCTACACTATTATATGTCGATATTTAAGTTCAAAATAAACAAAAATAATTCCACATCAAAGAAAACGACTTATTTGTCTTTTATGTTCCTCTCCTAGTTAAGATTAATCAATTTGCAAGAACAAAATACCATTATTACAATAAATCAATAGTAGCAAATGTTTAGTGTTCGTGACTCAGTTACCTTTTCTTTACAACTGTCAACATTTAGCGTGGCTTCTGAAATCTGCATGAGCCCTGTTTTTTTTTTTACAACTAACAACTAACTACTGACAACTAACTCTGACCACTAACTCAAACTGCTAACGGGATTCCGTATTTATAGATAGCATGTGTTTCCCAAGACCCGGGTGAAAAAACAGGAGAACAAGGTCGCCATTACACTGAGTATTTGCATATAATATAGAGCAAGACACATACAAGAAAGCATATTAATAAAACAAGAAAAACACAGAAACATTCGTTAGTTTACAAGATGTGCCACACTCTCAACATAATCACGTTTATTTTTTACTGATAAACAACAGGGTAGGGATCGAGATATACAGTACATCGTCCAAATTCCTGTAATTTCGAGGGAATAAAAAAGGAAGATGTAACGATTTCCCGATACATGACAACTATGAACGGGGGATGCTTACTCCTCCGAGGCACCTGGTCCCACCTCTGGTGTGTCCAGGGGTCCGTGTTTGCCCAACTATCTATTTTATATTGCTTGTAGGAGTTATGAGATTGATCACTGTTCGTTATCTTTACCTTGCATGCAACAGATATTTGATGATAATTAACTGACGTTATTATTAAACGTAAATGACAATAAGGATGTATATATATGTAAACAAAAACAACCTGCAAAAAACACAAGAATCAAACAAATCTGCATTTACTCTATAAATAAATACGCATTATATAAAATAATGCAACAAATATATCTAGTAAATAAAATTAATCATAGTTTATATTAAACAAAATCAATAGTAAACATGATCAATTCTAATATTGATTGTGCAGGGGTTTCAACAGTATCGATTGGAGTCAGCATTTCGCTAACTCTATGGTCGTTATAACGATCTAATTCGTCAGTACAACCTCGCATTGGGTCAAATGCTGTCTGATGTGTTTCATACCGATTGTTAAGCCGTTCTTGGCACACTGATTTTCATTGCGGATAACTACGTTTACCTGATCAGGATATAGAGCTCACGGCGGGTGTGGCCGGTCAACAGGGGATGTTTACTCCTCCTAGGCACCTGATACAACGACTGGTGTGTCCAGGGGTCCGTGTTTGCCCAACTATCTATTTTATATTGCTTATAGGAGTTATGAGATTGATCACTGTTCGGTATCTTCATCTTGCATTCTAATATATGGCAAACAAAAGTAATCCTAACGTATAAAAAACAAAATATGTTGTAGAGCTTAGCATAAAATAAATCTTAGTGTAAAGTAAAGAAAAGCTAGCAAGAACACTGTCTTTGTTTGTAAGGCTCATTATTACAATTGTATTTTAAACGAACTTGGTTTTAAATCAAATTTTGGCAATCGTACTTGTACTCCAACTTCCCTTTCAAAAAGATGAAATTCTTCAAAATCATGCTTAAGTTTCAGGCACATTTAATATCCCAGTCATTGGGTCAAATGAATATGAGTTACCGTACCTATACTGGATTCCTAAACTACATAAAACCCTCACAAACAAAGATTCATTGTTGGATCTAGTAGGTGCTCTACCAAACTGAAGTATTTGCTCCTCATGAAAATATTAATATATGAGGAGAAACTTAAAACTTACCGTGCGACTACATATACCAAAAGTGGTGTTAATCAAATATAGATTTAAAACAATCTAAAGAACTTATAGTAAACTTGAAATCGCAAAACTTCTCCCAAATCAATAACATCAAACTATATGACTTTTCAACACTATACACGACCATTCCTCAATCTAATTTAAATATTAGACTTTTTGACATCATAGACAGTTGCTTCTTCAACACAAACGGAAATATTAATATCTAGTGATCAATCATTCAAAAACTTACCTTGTTAAACGCCACTCCGAATCCACGCACAAGTACTCTGAAGGTGAAAAAAAGTATGCTAGAGTTGTTGACAATATCTTCGTGGTATTTGGTGACCAGGCTTTCCAACAGTCTGTTGGAATCCCCATGGACACGAGTTGTGTTCCTTTGTTATATGACCTGTTTTTATATTCATATGAAGCAGAATTCATTAAAAAAAAACCTTCTACGTGAGAAGAACAATTTCTCGTTGTGGTCTTCAATTCAATATTTCGATACTTCGATGACGGTATGCATATTAATAATAACTTTCATTCATATGCCGCTTTGATATATCCCTTTGAGCTCAAAATAAAGGACATCAAAGAGTCGCCCACCCCTGCTTCATACTTAGATATTGAAAGTATACATTAACGGAAAAGTGACAACTAAATTGTATCACAAACGGGGTGATTTCAGCCTCTCCATCGTTAACTTCCCTTATTTATGTAGCAATATTTCATTATCACCTGTATATAGTGTTTACATCTCTCAATTGATTCGATTTGCAAGCGGTTGTCCTGCGTATAGTCAATTTTTAAATCGAGGTAAGCTACTGACAAACAAGTGGATGGTACAGGGGTTCCAACAGTCTCCATTGAAGTCAGCACTTCGCAAATCATATGGTCGCTATAACGATGTAGTTCATCTATACAACCTTGCATTGGGTCAAATGATGTCTGACGTGTTTCATACCCATTGTTAAGCTGTTCCTGGCACACTGACTTTAATGCGGATACATCCATGTACCCGATCAGGATAACGGGTTCACGGCGGGTGTGACCGGTAGATAGAGGATGTTTACTCCTTCGAGACACCTGATCCCACGTCCGGTGTTTCCAGGGGTCCGATTTTACCCAGCTATTCATTTTCCATTGTTTGTAGGAGTTATGAAATTGATCACTGTTCGTTAGTTTCATCTTTCATCAATCCTAAGCAATCGTAAAAACCCTGACTGGTCTATAGGAAACATATAGAAATATCATGTATGATTAACGTAATATTGAATGCAACTTGTCAAGATCGACAGAGTTAATGTTATTTGATGTTTAAAAAACAACATTGCTTATTAATAAATAATGCAGCAATTGGGGTGGATGTTGTCTATTGAAATGGAGATCACCTTCGAAGTTGTTTTTATACTTGCTAGGCGTTGGGAGATGGAGTCCTCCAATTTCATTCTGAAAATGTAATACATTTTTCACATGTACACCTACCACAATTTCATTCTGTTGAAAGTGTTAAAAAAATTCCGATATTTAAAGTAAAGATCGTTAATCATGGTTGATGCCATCAGGTGTGTAGTTGAAACTGCTGAATTCATTGAACACACGATCAAGTATCTAGAATGCACAAGCACCACCTGTCTTACTAGGGGTTCTATGTTACCTTCACTTTTTCAAGAACCACATCAAACAAAAACCGTCGAAATGACATATTGTTGTCTGCTTATTATATCAGAATAATAGTCATAACAATTTACATTATATCGATTTTAATTCAGTTTGTTGAAACTTTTGTAATATAAAGTTACCAAAATATATTGATTGTCCAGTAACCTCTCACAAAATTCAGGTGTTAGTCTGCTGATAACATTTTATCCATTTATGATATATGAAGCAGATAAAGAAGTCTAGGTGGCATCGACTGTGATATATCGACGCTGAATATGAATGGAAATGAGAATTATTGATACATTATCTGTCGTTGATATAGCTAATGCTAAGTTAAAGGGCACATCATTTTTGCATCACGTTCACAAATGTATTCAAACTCAATCTCATTAACTTGAAGTGAAAATATAACAAAATATTACGTTTAAATCTGGCAGCAGTATCAGATCATATTTAGAATGTAGCCTATATAGGCCTCTGATTAAGTACGACTTACTACAAACATAAAAGTATGCGATGTATTATTTTGTTTTGGTGTATTTTTAAGGGGATGTTTATATTGATATTACATTTTATAATTCTGACAAGAATTCGGTTTCGATATTATCCTAAATACTGTTGAGCAATGGTTGACAGGGATACTTACCCTCCTAGGCATTTTTTTTTTTTGCACCTGTGGTGTGTCCAAGAGTTCGTGTTCGCCAAACTATCAATTTTGTATTGCTTATATGAGTTCTGGGATTGATCACTGATCGTTATCTTCTCCTTTCATATCCAACAAATGATGAAGTTATCAATGTTGTACCTTTCAACAAAAGCAATGAAAGTGACACAACCGGTTATTTTAATGAAGTTAACAGGAAAAGGAATTTGTACATTTAAAAAAAGACGTGATCTAATATTAAAATGTGGCTGAATGCTTAGGTAGATTAGCTAATTTTTAAATAGCTATGCATACATGTAAGGTAAACATTTGAGGATCCTCCTTAACGTTAAAGTTCACAATGGCAGATCAACGTCATCTACAAGTTATACAGTTATAATACAGGGGGTACTTACTCCTCCTGGGCACCTGCTCCCCACTGTGGTTGGTCCAGGAGTCCGTCTTTGCCCAACTATCTATTTTGTATTGTTTATAGGAGTTATAAGATTGATCATTTGTCGTTATCTACACATTGTATTCGAAGTTATACCACAAGCTGGTGACCAAAACATAGTTACCAACTTTTAGTGTCAAACGATTGAGGATCGAACACGTTTTTTTATGAATACGCCATTGGATCCAAATTATTGCAGGACATTGTATTGTAGATATAAAATGTTAGTGACGATATACAGATACTATGTTTATCAAAAGAAACCATGTGCCATATTTCTAATTTCATATATATTTTGAAAGTCAATAACAATCATGGTTCAATATATGTACACAATTTTTACAAAATATAATTATATCTAGGGCTTTATATTTTTTTATGATAGAGGAACTCAAGATGGAATTAACTTGAAGTTGTTCCATATAATTCAGTATAGGTAGGGGTGGATGTTTATAAAGAAATTGACGTTCGTTGAAAATATGCAACAGTACCAATTGATCGATTCATTTACACACCTTACATCTCCATGGGAGAAAACCTAGAAGTATTAATGCCAAATGATATATCACAAAGAAGTGCAGGAATACTCATTCACATCAAAATAGTATCCAAAATGTTTCAGGCATTGAGTTTGTAGCATGCGAAACAATTGCATTATTGGTCAACCATCATTTATATTAAAGTTGAGCAGTTTAATAGTAGACAACACAAACAATTGTATACGACTTGTCATTGGGGTAGATCGTGTCTGGTGTATCCATATGAATCGTTAGGCAATTCTTTGCACGCTGATTGGGACGTCTGATCAACCCGCTTATTTTATTTTTAAAAAAAAGATTGGATCAGGTGTGACCAGTCGTCATGATATGCTTACTCCTCCTAGTCACCTGGTGTGTCCAAAAATCCGTGTTTGCAAACTCTAGTGTTTATTCCTTGTAGCAGTCATGAGATACGTCAAGATCATTATGTTCACCTTTTCATTGCACATTTAAAACGTGAGTAGCACAGACTGCTATCTACTATAACATAATACATTATAGGTTAAGATTAAGCGTACTTACTCTTTAGGTAACAGGGAAAACAAATTTAACAGAGCGCAACACACGTAGCCCTCGTTAAAACACCACAAGTACACTAAAGTACGAACGAATTCAATATAATTATCATAACACTACAATGCGTTTTTAATTCCATGGGTAAGATGTTAATGTTACAATATGTCGGATATGTTTCAGTTGTACGCCCTGAAACTACCAAACATATCATATCACAATTATTCAGACACTGTGCGCGTATTTCAAGGTCATGGCGATATCATATCTATGTCCAGGTTTAATTGATTTATCCGCAAACATTACAGCCAATAGGTGACTATCAGTACATATTTTACATAAAGAGTTCCATTATGTTGTAATAGATAAATGTTCGGTATTAATACTCGTCATTATTGATCCGTAATTACACCAAATGAATAACCTAGATAGATACAGGTAGGGAAGCAGCACACTTTATCACCATACTCTGTAATTTTTCCAGAAATCAGTTAAATTTGCGAATCTCTAAACGACTATTGAAATCATAACACAGAGTGTATGGACAGTTTAGAATTCGCGATGCATAACTACAGTACACGACACGAGTTTTATACACCCACCTCGGAAAGATCATAACACAAAAATCCACGGAGATCCACTGTGTTGGACGACGTGTGCCATTTGCCAGTACACACAACTTCCGCGGGCGTCGACGTTTCTATCGCCGCTTTGCAGAATATGTGAAATGTGCCACCGACTAAACAATCATGATAAAGTGAAATTAAAAAACAATTAATATCGATCTAATCAAATAAACTTAATTGAATATAGCCACCAACGTAATGTCGATGATTAATAAGTTGAAATTAATTTATTACATATATCAATACAAACAAAAATGTATCCATCAAATTATTGAAATCGATATATCATGAATTAATCACATTTGACCGAAACTTATATTCAATCTGGATAATTAAATGAGCTTTGTATAACAAGTATAGTCCATGAAATATTCCGCGGATTTTTGCCACAATAGAATAAATCACGGTTAGATAGTCCTCGTATTTGAACTTAAAAGAAGTGTTTAACTTCTTGCGAAGCGTGAGAAAGACATTCAATGGACCTGCACGATGTAAGATCTGGTCTAAGATCATGTGTGTTTTAAGCAGACCTAATAATACTAATAATAATATCATATTTATATAGCACCTTTGTCATACACTATGTATGCTCAATGGTAATTTAAAATGCATATATACCTTACAACAGAATGTTATACACATAATACATAGACAGTAAATAAAGCATTAAAATACAATGATATAAAAGGCTTTATCACATATAAACAGTCCGTAGCTGTACCTATCCTGATTGTACATATAAAACATGAAAACGCAATATACCATAACTATGCTAGATACGAATAAACACCTGTTTCAGTTTCTAATGTATATCACACTTTTCGCAAGAAGTCGAACGCTTCTGTTAATTTCTAATATCCGGATTTGATGACTCCCAACTGATATATTGAGACAAATACCCTTCCATTTGCGTGGAATACACAAGTTATACACAGGTCATTGTTGTAGACAGAGATGATAGGGAGCAATTTTGTGTTTACAATTTTTTTTTGAATGACGAAACAAGTCCAACTGTGTTTAGATTAAAAGATGTATGTAACATTCTTACGTCCAATAACACAAACGGCAGTGAGATATTAATGTTACAATATGTTAGGGTATGTTTCGGTTGAACACCCTGAAACCATTAAATACGTCATAGTACATTCATTGAGATAATGTGTGCGTATTTTAAGGTTGTGACGATATCGTATTTCTCTCAGGTTTAATTTATTGATCAACAAACATATCCAAAAATAGGTGACTATCTTGCTTTTAGTTGTCATTTAATGGTCAACATTTTCTTTGAACTGCTATATTTCATAAAAGGTGAAGATAACAGGCATCTATCAATCTCATAACTTCTATAAAAAATACAGAATAGAAAGTCGGGCAAACACGGGCCCCTGAATATACCAGGGATGGGATCAGGTGCCAAAGAGGAATAAGCATCATTTGGCTGGTGTGGCCGGTCGATATGGGTGCTTACTACTTTTGATATGTCCAGGAGTTCGTGCTTGAACAACTGTTTATGTTGTTGTCCTCGTGGGATTTATGCGATTGATCATTACTCGTTTTAATAACTTTTCACCGAAGCTTAAATATAGTATGTATGAATCAATTTCATCGAAAACAAAACATCATATTTAATTTGACCTTATAGTTTTGCTTAAAACGTTAAGGACAAGGATTCATATAAGATGGTCACAATGATAAGTTGAACTTTCCGAGGGAATGATATTGTTTTTCTATCAAGGTAGTCTGGTGTCATATCAGGTGCTGATATGCATTTATTTGCATTAGGTAGTTATATAACTATTCCCAGGAATGGTCGAATACATCGCCATGACATTGACATGGTTTTCTCTTCCAAAATAATGGGTTTTTTTTCACAATTGATTTTGTAAGTTTTTTCAGTAATAGTTATATTCATAGATTCAATCTTGTTCAGACGACATTCTTGGGAAAAAATGATAACACTAGAAAAGTTGGTGCACTGTAGCTTCCTCAACGTTTGTGAATAAATTGCAAATCTGCATTCAAAGTACGAGAAGGGTGTCTGCTACTGCAACACGTTTAAATTTGAGTCTGGTTCCATGACTCTCATTCCAATTTAGCTTTAAATTCAAAGGAAAACTCGATAATTAAGCGAGAGCTTACTACAAACAACATTTGATAAGAGGTTCATATAACCCTTTTTGTAAATGAAAACTATCCCGTATATACGCCCAGGTTATATGTTTTTGACATACAAGATACCTACTATAAAATTCCAAAACCACACAGTGTGAATGATCACTGTTCGTTATTTTCGCCTTTCATGAGGCGGATCCGTTTATCGTCTTTGCTAACAATCACATTCAAACAATCGCACATGTGTATAGATATCATACCAGTGAGAAATGAGAAGGAAATAACTCCAACTGTCATGTTTAATCACACCGCAGTTTTTACGTTGATTTAGAGACCCGGTATGGTATTGTGTCTTTCTTGTATTCAGGAGCTATACTATTACTCATGGTAATAACTTCACTACAATGAGGTATGGTGACATTGTCAGCAATAGTCAATCTGTAACACCCTATTTCCCCTTCAAAGGACAGTTTAATCTGCTTTCCTTGTATGACAATAGCAGAATTGGGTAAATCAAGCAAACAATTGTTTAATTTCAACATATCATCAATACCAATCACTGTGAATAACTGACTGAAATTCAAGTTCGATAGTGAGAAAGAAATTGAGATGGAACCCCAACTTCCATGTCATCTGCTGTCGGGACCTCCTGATTAACCTTACTAAGGATTGGCTTTGGATTATTTATCACATAATGTAATATGTCAGGTGAGGTGATGGTGACTGTGGCTGCTGTATCTATGACCGATTTTACTTTGTTGCCGTTGATCGCCGCACCAACAAATATACCTACTTCACCATCTCTCCGACTGACCCCAGTTCGGCTTGTGTGATTGCCGTTGATTTTATCCTGTTTTTTTAGGACAATACTCTGATTCTGCTCTTCTTTGTTTCTGATTTCCTTTTACATGCAGAGCAGTTCCTCTACATATGACGCTTCTTTTTGTAATAATTGTTATCAGTAGAATGTTGTTTTGAACTCTTTGATTTCCCTGTTTCTCGCTTAAAGGACTACATGTCATTTTGCCAGTCATGAATTGCCTTCAACTGTTTAGCAATGACATCGTCTTGAACGATAGCTTCCCTCAAATAGTGTTGGTCTTCAGATTGACGCATTTCAGCCAAATTAAATACATCAAGCTCTACTGCATTACGGATCACATCATTAAGGTAAGTCGGCCTTGCTTGTTTTATTCGTAATGTCATAGCACTATTTTAAGAGAGTTAATAAATTGTTCCTTTGCAAGAATTTCTCTGACCTCTCTTGTAGCTGTTGGGTAGGCCAGATTGGTCAACCTGCGTACATCTTCTCCAAGTTCTGGTAACGTCTCTGAAGTTCGATGTCTTCTCACTCACTGTGGTGCTCTGTACAACTCTGTTTGGTTGGAAGAATGTAACAATATTTTTTTCTAACACGCTGCAGAGGAGTCGATAATTTCCATCTATCTCCCTCTGGTAGTCTTCCCAAGACACCTTGTACTCAGCCTCTTAGTGCCACTGCTAAATACATGCCTTTATCCGAGGTTATCCAGCCATTTAATTCCGCACATACATCAAAATGATACTTTGATTCTAACCATGGGGTACTGCCATCAAACTTGTATGGTTTGACATTAGTACTCTTTTTCTGGTCAAAACGTGTCGTATCATTTGGACGGCGTCTTGTTATATTTCCCTCTGAATACAAAGGAAAATATTGCCTAGCAACATGTACATACGTACCTGTTGACGAGAACCTATTTGAATACCTCGCATCATGATCTAAGTTACCTAACACAGACATATGTCATGTGTTTGAAGGTACCCTAACTAATTTAGCTGCGGCATCCCATTCTTCATTTAAAGTATTCGCCTACATTCAGAAATACCTGAATCTGTGGTTTTCCTTATCCCCTGATCGACCCTAGCCTGTAGCTTACTTCATTCCCTCTCTATTTTAGTTATATCAGAATCTAAATCCTCTACAATAGCCCTTTGTCCTATTTTATTAAACAGTATAATTCTAATTTAACTGCCCTCGCATCCCGTCGCTGCCACCATTTTTGTAACGTATTTCCTGAAAGACTAGAAGGCTATCAAAGCCCGTGCCTTATCAATCCAGGCGCACGAGGTGTCACTAGAATAAGAACTTTCATTGCTAAAATGACATTGGGAATGTTATTGGAAATTGGACCTGCAGATATACACAAATATGACATAAACCAACCCAGGTTAATAATTGCTATCAAATCAAGGGAATTCAATCAACATACTCAGATCAGGGCTAACGATATGAGTTGTAATATCAAAATAATTTAACAATGGGTATGGGCACCCCCAGTCAACGACTGGCTAACCCGGGACTGCAGCCTTATTCAGGACACAAAGTACAGGTGACATGCCTTCAACCGTTGCACACACTGTAGAGCCTTATTCAGGCAAACACTGTGAGGAACAACCCGGCCGTCAGTCAATTTCAGTATATAGAAAAGACGAACTGTGTGGCTAGCTTTTATTTGGTCGCCCTCGACAGTATCAGGCCTTTTACTACTAAGGTAACACCCAATGCCTCCACTCTGACACCGTTACAACTAATGAAATCAAACACTGGTTTTCTCAGTAAATCACTTTATTGTTTGCAACTTACTGTTACTCTTGTCCACCACGTCTTATCACTCCGGGCTTGGGCAATAATCGACATACGACAACTGTTTGATGATGTGTTGATAGCGATAGGTCATGCGACTAAAATACGGATGTTTACATTGCAAACTACAATGTCGAAACTTGAAGGTCGATGAATAAATTGCCGGAATATGATATTTGCTCATATACTTGCTTTTCAGCGTCTTAATAATTAAAACAGTTCTTCATTTGATAGAACTTTGTTTTATTTTTTCGTCAGTTTGAACGAAGTGGTATGAGGGTCAACAGTATGAAATATATGCAAACGTGTTGTTAACACATTCCAGTGATGGTTATCGATCAAAAGGGTAAAGATAAGTAATAAATATCATTTTAAAATATATATTGGGGTTTAAATACGGGTTGTTCTGGTGATCAATTTCCACAAAGCCCAAATTAATGATGCAATGTGAAATCATTATATATGCACCTTCCATAATCTATTTTTCTCGAAGATGTCCATTAATTTGCAATATTTATAGGAAACGTCGCTTATCATAGTTTGTGTTATCACGTTTGTAGTGGGACTTGTTGAAATAATTAAACAGAGTATCAGGTATTACAAAGGTATAAGCACCCTCTGTCTTGATAGTAACTCTTCATTATCTTCACTTTTTGAAGAAACGGAAAAAAGTTCTTCAAATGAATAATTATATCTGCTTATAATATAACAATGATCGTTATGTATTTTAAAATACATTGATTTAAACTGAGATTGTTGAAAAATATGTAACATCAAGTCAGTCAATTGAATTGGTTGATCATTAACCTCTTACAAAATTGAGATGTCATTTTGCCGATAGCATCTTTATCCAATACGATTCCCAACGAGTAAGGAGGTAAGGTGGATTATATGGTGTTGACTATGATATATCAGATACACATACGGATGAAAATAAGAATGATTCATAGATAAACCGTCGTTGATATATCTAAATATCCAGTAAAAGGTGAAAGCAGACTTGTTTTCTAATTAGATGATCAAATTTATTGAAACAACAATTGCAACAGGGACATTCTTAATAGACAAGACTATTTCATCCAACTTTGGCAAATGTATCAAAGCATATAGATACAATATATAAGGATCACGGTGGGTATGACTGGTCAACAGAGGGTGCTTACTCATTTCGGGTACCTGGACTTACCTCTGATATATCCAAGGTTCTGTGTTTGTTCAACTCTCTATTTTGTATTGGTTATAGGAGTTGTGAAATTGATCACTTCTCGTTATATTTATCTTTAGGTCAATATGCAACTTATCTAATTCGCTTATTAAGCATGAATTCTTAAATACAGGAGAAAGTATGGTGTGTTATATGGTTTTGATATATTTTATAGAATCTTGATTTTATCTTAGATCTTATGTTTTTATCATTCGCCTAGACAATATTTTGATATCGATAATGATGTATCTAACAAATGAAAAGGAAGCCATTCGTTGTAGTGCCTTTTAACAAATTCAACGAGAGTGCGACAACCAGTTATGTTAGTGGAGTTAACAAGGAAATGAATATGTATATTTCAAAACAGACACGGATCAAATCTCAAATTGTGGCTGGTTATTTTTCTGCTTTTAGCTAATCATGAAACAACCATTCAAACGTACAGGACAAATCAATTGAGTGTTTTCGATAATGTTACAGACTACACGTTACACATATCTTTGTATTGTTCTTTGCCAATACACAAACCGTCCGCGGGCTTCGTCGCGGGTATCGCTACTTTGCAGGATGTGTGAAATATAGCACCGACTAAATAGTGATGGTAAAGTGGAATTTCAAAAAAGATATTTTAATATCGATCTAAACGAATTAACTTGATTCAATACATAAATTAAAGCAATGGCGATGATTAATAAATGGGAATTGATGTATTACATATTTTAATAGAAGCAAAAATGTCTTCATCAAATGATTTTAAATCAATTACATTTGACCGAAACTTATATCTAATCTGGATAATACAATGGTCTATGTACAACAAGCATATTCCATGAAAAATACCAAGGATGTTTGGCACAGTAGAATACATCATGGCTAGAAAGTTTTCATAGTTGAACTTTACAGAAGTGTTTGACTTCTTGCGAAGAGTGGGACGTATATCTAATGGGCCTGTATGATGTAAGATCTAGTCTAATATCATACGTATTTTGTGCTGACCTAATATGTATCACACTTTTCGCAAGAAGTTAAACACTTCTGTTAATTTCAAACATCTGGATTAGCTGACCCCACCCCCTAACTGTACTGTTGTGACAAAACAACTTTCATTTGAATGGAATACCCAAGTTATACACTGGTCATTGTTGTACACAGAGCTCATAGGGACCAATTATAATTTTATTTTTTTAATTTACGAAAAAAGACATTGAATGATAAACAAGACCAACAGATGATTGGCAGCCACGTGCTATCATTACTTATGTTTACAATGTATCCACACAAAAAAAACCGGGCATGTTGAAAGTTAACATGTTCTTGACAAGCAGAAAATAAAACAATAACAAGAAATGATACTTAAATTATCCGATCTTCAAAAACCTTAAATTGTGTACATGTGTGTGTGGTTGGGGGGGGGGGGGGGTCTTGATCCACTCAAATTGTCTCGACCTCCCTCCCGACTTCAATTTCTGAAATCGTGATAAGATGAAGCAATTACATACTTGTATGTACCTTGTAACACATTGTCAGAGAGAGTGAGAAAGGGATAGGGTGAGTGAGTTAGAGAAAAGGAGAGAGAGAGAGAGAGAGAGAGAGAGAGAGAGAGAGAGAGAGAGAGAGAGAGAGAGAGAGAGAGAGAGAGAGAGAGAGAGAGAGAGAGAGAGAGAGAGAGAGAGAGGGGGGGGGGAGCATCAGTAATCATATACAGATATGTGAAGTGTTCTCAAATATGTTAATGTACACCATTTCTCTTATCTATTAAGCATTCCCCTGCATTCATGTATTTTTATTTCACCATTGTTTTTTTTTTTGTCTTTACGTGTTATTCGTTTTCCCCCGTTCCGAGATAGTATCCCCCTTTCTAAAACGATGTTACATATCCTTGTTTTCTGGATATTACTTTAACCCGGTAGTCTAATGTTGTGTCCAGTTTTAATACGCTTTGTTATCATTTCTGTTGTGGCCTTGGCCTCTAGATATTCAAAAAAATACCTGTCACAGATTGATAAATTCTCAAAATTAATGAAAATAATTGAATACAAGTTACAACCTGTATCATATCATGCATTTATTGGAATCTTAAAACTGGTGGCCATGTAACAAGACGATCTGAGGCCATATACAAAATAAAAGGCATAATTGGTTTTATGTATTAGTTACAGGAAAGGTATACACTATATCTGTGATGCCTGGTCTTGATACAGGCATACAGTTCCTGGCCACACAGTACCAGGGTAAACACAGTTCCTGGATATACATACTGTTCTGCGATACACATTTCCGGGATACAGATATTTCAGGCACACGCACAGGTCCGGGACACAGTTTCAAAGGAATATTTTGGGACTTGCACGGAAATCAGAAATACACACATTAAGTTAGCAAGGCAATGATCACATATTTCCACTTGTAGCGCTACGTTTACACTTGAACTTAATGCTATTTAACTAAATGAAACACACTTGATAATACATTACTTAATACTTTACAAATACGGAACATATGATATATACAAAAGTGAATGCGGACTCATGGTTACACATTACGAAAACACATATCGATGAAAAAAATACACAAAGTAACACATAAAACAATTTATTAACTTTAGTTTTTTTAACAGAATAGAAAGCACAAATTTGAGCAAAATTATTCCAGGACCATAAAATTAACAACACGTAAGAAATAGAAAGCATAACACCACATTAATATTTATAGAAAAGTGACCTCAGACAGTCAAGTGTCTGTGTTATTAATGAAGTTTTACAAAAAACTATAACCCAAAATACCGGAACACCAATCAAACACGAATTCCGTGCAGCATGAGTGTAAAATGAATGGCTAAACCCAGAACTCAGTTATATAAGACACAGGTAAACGGGGTACCATACGGGGTAAAGATATGAACTGATAGAAGAGGTCCTGGAAAGGATAACTATACATACAAATTTAAACAAGTACACAAGTAAATGTGACAAGTTATAATTCAATTGCAACTGCTGGTAGTTATTTGGTGTCATTTCAGTATATGTTTTAATATTGTAGCTAACACCGTCTACATCCACCCCACTTTCTCTATGTCTCGTATTATCAGTCATAGGCTCAATGAATAATATCTTTTATGAATATAGAACTATCACCAATTAATGTTACACTTGTTTCAATATGTTATACATTTTAGAAACTGATGTGAAAAATGTTGCTTGATTTCTAAATGAGTACTTCTTAATACATGTATACAAAGGAGAGAAAAAGAGAGAAAAAAGAGAGAAAAATGCCATTATATCAAAATTGCAGGGTTCATGGGATTTTCTTTAAATATGATTTACGAGAAAGTAGCAGTTGTGTACAGGTCAATGCTTTCAAAACTCTGTCATACTGGGCGTCCTCAAGATATAATAAATACTGGTAAGCATTGACTGTGCTTATTATTAAAACACCTTTTATTGGGTAGTATCAGAACACTGTCACTGCAGAGGTCACTCCAAAGGAAACATATTGTTAAATGTTTAAAGGCGGCGTATCATTGGTCACAATACACGTAAAAATGTGGGTATTAACTTATAATCGGGTTTTTTAAAGGAATCAGCATGGTATATTAACTAGTAAAACACATAAGTTTTGATAACTTCAAGTATATCTATACTAGACCTACGTCACAATCAGATGTAGACACAGTTTCCGTTTTTTCCAAAATGGGGTCTTTGTTTGATTTGTACATGCCACTATGGTCATCCGCCATCGATTCCCCCACAGCCGTTCTTATTACCTGAGGTCAAATTAAAGTATATATTTTGTTAAAAAGGGGGATGGAGTAAGGAGATTAAAACTTTAGAAAGAAATTGGTTGGAGAACAGATGAGATGTTTGCGGATGTATTATACATATCCATGATGAATTCAGTGTACATTTAGTATTCATGGATGTAAAAGTGTGACAATGATCTTGAGTTTGTGAATATTGAATTTCGGGGGCATCAGGAAGTTGGGAAGACGGATGGGTAGGGGGAGGTGTCAGACCAATTCAGATTTCTACCAGTAACATGATATTAGCTAATCATGTTTCATTTTGTTATGATGACACGGTGTGAATTATATTTTTTTTTTTATTTCCATGTGTTTATTTATATTACATACATGTATGGTAGAACCTGATGCAACTTACTAAGGTTACCCGAGAGAGAAAAAAAATAGTGCTGATATAAATGTGACTCTATGCACTTTACACCATTTGACGTCACAATGGAAAAGTACATCAGAATGTACTACATTACATGTTATCATACTTGCATCACGGAGAAGTTGTCAACATATGTTGTCGTTATTTACTACCTTTATCAAGTGACACATGAAACATGCTCTTGTCAAATGCTTGCCAAATAATTATGCACCATCCCCTTATGATAAAAGACCACTCTTCAATATTAATAATATAATATGCAGGAAGGTCATCTCCGTATTATACTGTAACGTTGAAACCGCCCCTAATTTTAAAGACAAAGGTTTTCAAAAAATCACGTATGTGCATAAATAATATCTCTTTGCACACACATTGGCAAAGTTTCGGCGCATATCTATAACTCACAGCATGATTTTTTTTTCTGAGACATATTCGATATATCTTTATGCGTCTCAAAGGTGTAGGAAACAACGTCTGTCTTGTATGTTAGAGGTATGGTGTCTATAGGAATGTGAATAATCCCGGCAATTCGTAATGAATGCTGATATGTTTTTTAAGGTATATGCTGGACAGCATCAGTAATCTTAAGGTTCAGTTTATATCCTGGTGTTGAAAAATCCAAGTATAGACTACCTTTTGCCTCTTTAACCAACATATTCAAAACTCCCCATTGGACAGAGCAAAGTTGTTTGCAAATAGCATGTGAACCTAATTGTCTGTTGACGTAAGGTAAAAGTGAATGAACAGTGACATCGTGCATACTTGTTCTTTTATATGAACGGTGCTAAAGACTGCGTTTATGTCTCTGGGCTTTTGGGAAGAGTCCCATCATATAAACGTTATTTCTTTGTGGACTAGTCACATTCCCTACATTGTCGTTATCAGTATTGTATTGCATCCGTAACATAATACAGTGTTTGAATTTCTGATCCAGTGATCGTGTTCTCTATGAAAAGGGCTGTTTAATGTTGTATTGTTTGGATGAGAGTATTTGTTTTCTAGAATATCAACCCTCGTTGACAAAATGGAGTGGTCAAGGAAATTAAAATGTTTAAGAGAAGTTGGTTGCAACCGTTTATATTTGAACTATGTGTCCCTAAGTAAAATGGGGAAATTTCTTTTTATTTGAGGCATTATAAGACACACGCTTACGAATTTTTTTGTTTTTTTCGTTCTATTTCTTGTTGTCTGTGCTTGTCAATATTTTTTTTAAACATGAATATGCATCAATACTCTGTAGTAATAACACATGTTGTTAAGCTTCCTGAAAAATAACACATGTAAAACGAAACACCATATATATCAGGTAAATATGTTTTCGTAGTTCAAATTCCCTCCCTTGTTTACATGTATGTTATAGTGTTTGTATATTGTTTAATATAAGTATGTACACCTAGCGGTCTGATGTGTGAATCTGGTATAGAATGGTTAGTATAAAAACAGTAGTTTTAGGAGGTGCCCTATCTCTAGGAGAAGAAGGAGAAGTGTCTGTAAAAGGCATGACTTTCAGAAAGCAAATTTCTAAGAAACGTGTTGGTGAAAGTACTCTATAAAACTTCAACACCGTTAACTTCCTATTTATGAAGCATTGTTCCAGTGTCAACTGCCTATGTTGTTTGCATATCTCTGACTCGATTCGTGATGACTTGTTCTCCAAGCTACTGACAGACAATTTTTTTTTACTGACAAACAAGTTGATAGTGCAGTGGTTTCACATGTCTCGTCAGTATTATATGGTGGTTATAACGAATGTCACGTTTTGTTGTCAGGGAATATCAGAGATGGTGTTATACTTTACAAATTTATCATTTTTACATCTTTTTGTTTCTAATTATTACAAGAATACAATGGGATATAATTAAAATCCAGTCTTAAAATTGTTACTTTAATGGCAGTGCGGTTGTTTCAATCACTTATGGATCACGTGGATGGTAGCTGTACACGTTGGGTCCAGTTGGAATGGTGACTCCGTTTGGAACACTAGTCCGTTCCCACTGGCTCCCACTCTACTTCCTACTTTTCCTTGATTTCTTTTACAACTAATTTAAAGGATCTATAAAATCAAGTTGCACATTTTCAAATATATATATATTGTTATCTTACATTGTATATGTACCTCGACCTAGTGCGCATATGTACGCATCACTACTACAATATATATTTATGTACGACAACCACGGTACACTGTATATATTCATATATGTACTTTTACTATACTAATTACTTCATACACTCAGTGTTCAGTATATACATACACCTGTACATGTACTTTACTTACTACACAATACAGATACTGGTGTATGATAATTGACAATGTTTTTACATTGTAACTAATAATCTTCACTTGTATACGGAGTTTTACACATACTCTATACTTAAAACTATACACAGAACTTGCAAAATTAACAATATTCAAACTTGAACCAACTTTACACAACAAAGTCAACAATAAACTGCAAGTGAAAAAAATTGAAAGTTTTATAGATAATCTGATATGAAATTAATATAAAAAAATGAAGGAGATAAGCTTGCCTCAGAAGTGCTAAAGTGGAATCTGCCTGAAGTAAAATAACAAACTGAATATCTAGCAATGTAAAGAACCCTACTCGTGCTTGCTACACCCACACTGACCAAAGCAAAAACCGCAAACTATTTCGAATACTAGGATCTAAAAATAAACCTTGCTTAGTCGCTAATTTCAAACCTAATTTAAACGTATGTGTGAAAGTTTGGGATAAAATGTATTTGTTTATCTGAACACAGATTCGGTTATGAATAAACGGAGAAGTTTTTGCTTTAAATGTGACAACGAACTTGTTTACCAATACAACCTACCATAGGGTAAAATACTGGCTAGCTTATTTCCTACCGATTCTTAGATAGTTTTGACTAATGACACCGCGACTGATTCAAGCATCATTTATGTATCACGACATGGGTACTTTAGCTCCATTTAGAATAATACTTCTTGCTTCCACAGGTAGTCATTCTGTTTGTCCTTGATAATTTTATAAAAAATGTTGTGATCTGCAAAATCAAGTGGTACCAGTTAAAATATGCATATTGTTAACTTGTACTGTACCTGCGCTTAGTGCGAGTATCGACGTACCACCACTACCCTGTACATTTATGTATTACAAACATGATACATTGTACATACTCACTGGTCATTATCTTCCCCTTTCACAAGTACGTCTTACTTTATACTTCCATATTCTCAGAACACCCAGTGTATACATATACTTGTACATCTATATTTCTTACTACACAACACGCATGCTGATGTATGACAATTGACACGGTTTCCTTTAATATTGTTACTAATACTCTTTGTTTTATTTCTATACTCAGAGTTTCACACATGACCTGCACTTAAATATATACACAGTGTATTCAACAAAGCAAACATAAACTGCAAGTGAAGAGGTTTAGGGATTTTATTATAAAAGATTGAAATAAATATCAGTAATGAAGTAGATAGTCCTACCTCAGAATTGTGAAAGTAGAATACGTCTGAAGCAATATGACAAACACGATATCATACAATGTTGAGAATCGTCAGCTACGCAACGCACTGTTACGTGTGTCTGCTAGACCCAAACTAACCAAAGCATACCACTATTTAAAATACGATCTCGCTCAGCCAGATATTAAAAACCTGATTTACACGTAGGGGTAAAAGTTTAGAATAAAACTACTCATCTACTTGAATACAGATTTTGTTCTCACCAACGGAACTCATTTTGGACTTTAAATGTGACACCCTCTTTATCTACTACTACGTCATATTCTGAGCAATCTGTGGCTATCAACAGAGGGTTAGTAGAAATAATATAGTATGCATATGTACTCGTATCGCCAAAAAAGCTTAGTCACTATATAAAAAGTTTCATTCAGTGGACCTGTAGTCACTTTGTTTAAAATGTTCGAAATCCAGAGAAACCCCCATTTTTTAACTCGTAGAAAAACGGGATGAGAGCAGCTTCTCCATGGTCAGCTTCCCAGATTTATGTAGCAGTATTCCATTCTCATCTGCATATGGGGTTAATATCACTCAAGCAATTCCATACCCAAGTGCTTGCTCTGCACTTGTTCCGTTTATAAATGAAGTGGAGCTACTGGCAAACAAGTTGATGGTACAGGGGTTTCAAGAGTATCCTTTAAAGTCACCATTTCAAAACCTCTATGGTAGTTATGATGATTTAGTTTGCCTATACAACCAAGCAATGTATCGAATGTTGTCTGACGTGTTTCATAACGGTTGTTAGACCGTTCTTGACACACTGATTTTGACTAAGGGCAATTCCGATTACCTGATGAAGATAGATGGTTCATGGCGGGTGTGACCGGTCAACATGAAATGCAAATTTCTCCTAAGCACCTTCTCCAAGTTTGGTGTGTCCAGGGGTCCGCGTTTGCCAAATTCTCTATTTAGTATTCCTTATAGGGCTTATACCATTGATCACTATGCGTTAGCTTCACCTTTCACAGAACTCTATATGGCTAAACCCAATACTCAATTATATCAGACACAGGTAAAGGGGTACCATACGGGGTAAATATATGAACCGATAGAAGAGGCCCTGGAAAGGATAACTATACATAAAAAATTAAATAAGTACATAAGTAAATGTGACAAGTTATAATTCATTTGCAACTGCTAGTAGTTAGTTTGTGTCACTTCAGTATATTATGATTTAAGATTGCACAGCATGCACGAATATCACGGTACATTACACAGATTGTATTCCAATATGAGAGTGCACCTTTGAAAACAAAAGTGAAATAAGTTAAAAATAAAGATAACATGTCAGAAGTATCTAATCTAATGTATTTTTATTATTGGGGGTCCAAATTCCCATTGAATAAATCTAACTATGGTTCAGTTGTATACACGGTAGTGTCTCCAATATCATGCTCAAACAGACAAACCTATATTTTTTTAAAATTGATTTTGTAAGCTCTATCAGTAGTAGCTATGCTCATATATCCAATCTTGTTCAGATGCTATTTCGATAACGGCATTACTGACAGAATAATAACACTAGATCAATTGCAATACTGTAGCTTTCTCAAAGTTTGTGAAGAAATTGCAAAGCTGCATTCAAAACAAGAAAAGGGCCACTGCTACTGTAATACGTTTACGTTTGAGTCTGGTGATGTGACTCTCATTACAATATATCTTTAAAGGCAAGGGACAAATCGATAATCAAGCGCTAGCTTACTACAAACAACATGTGACAATATATTCATATAACCTTTTTAATAAATGAAAATTGCTCCGCAAATACGGCCTGGCTACATGTCTTTGACATACAAGAACGTACCAGAAAATTCCAAATTCAAACAGTGATCTTACTTTAAAGAAGATATGATGGATCTCACCTCTGGTATATCCAGGGATCCATTTTACCTAACTCTCTATTTTGAATTGCTTATATGAGTTACAAGATTGATCACTGTTCGTTATTTTCGCTTTTCATAGGGTGGATGTGTGTATCGCCTTTGCTAGCAATCACAATGAAACAATCACAAATACGTATAAATATCATGCCAGTAAAGACTGACAAGGAAATACCTCCAAATATCCAAGTTTAATCACACCGCAGTTTTTACGTTTGTCTAGACCAAATATGATATTGTGTTAGTGTTGTTTTATGTAAATGTAATTAAATAAAACAAGTATGAAGTAAAACAGGTATGCCTAATGTATGTTGTTGTTTGAAATGGTGAGACCTTACGTATACATAAACAGATACTCACTAATTCTTATGAACACATGCGATGGTGCTCATTTCAATTTCATTATGATGTTTATCATTAAAGTATCTAGCTATGTAATCATGCTTTAATCTCATTTCACGGAGAACAAAAATTTATGAATCAATTTCGAAACTATTTTTAACAAGTATTGTACGCATTAATTCAGTTACATCAGAAGCAGTACTGGTAGTAATTGTGTACATTTGTTTCTCTTTCAGGTATCTATATAACAATCAAATAAAAGAAATGCCACAGACAGCATTCTCCAACCTCCTGAACTTACAGGGACTGTAAGTATACTTTATTTGCAATTTTGAAAAGAAACGGAAATCAAAATATTATATCCCTTTACAAAAATAGCCGCTGTATGAAATGCAACAATGTGTATTTTGATTTACTAAAACATCAGAAATTATATTTTATAACATATGCGCATGTATATATTTCTATATTGAATGCAGTATTTTTTATTCTGGTAACGATAATCACCACATTGACATTTGACAATCTTAAAAGTTGTTATTATCTATAGCATTATCACATTAAAGGACACATCTTGTGTTTTCAAAGTATACATAATTGTATGCATTGTGTCTAGAAATTAATTGTAATAGTTCGTTCCCTGAAGTATTGCTATACTTATCCACAATACGAACTGAAATTTAAGCCACGATTTAAAAAAAACCCTATTTAATTAGATAGGTAGTGAGGTGGTACAATGACATCATATGCAACCTTCGTCGATCAACTTTTTGTAAAAGTAGTGTTACATATTTTTAAAAACTCGGGTTTTAGGGGACTAATTTATTTATGGATAACATTTATTTCCATGTTGACACATTTCCCGAGCCTTATATCATTTAGCCACCAGTGCATACAAATAGCTATCCGGATGTAGCGATGAAAGCGAGTATGAACTCTGCATTTGCGAGTAAATAATGTTTACATGGGATCACGGTCTAAACATTATTTGACAATGTCATTTCGTTAAACAACTGTAAATAGCGTTGTTGCTTTTCTGAAATAAACAGTGCAATTATTATTAGATTTATTTTTGGATAAGTTAGATAGGCCTAAATTATGATACGATTACGCATCATTGATAGTTAGGCCTATTGTCACAGGTGGATTTCGGGAAAAAAAATAAACAAATAAATAAGAATGATCAAATATATAGTGAAAATCACTTTACCTTTAAATCATTCCATTTTATTAATATTTTTTTTTAAAATCTACACGTTGTTACTTAAGAAGTGGGAGCGCGGCGTGCTGTTGTTGTTACGTACGCGTTCCTTAAAAAAATGAAAGCATTATAATTCAATTCAAAGTTGGAAAATGGCATATGCTATTATCTATAATTGAAAGTTCAGTTGTCTTTTATCTTTAAATTTCTTTTTTAAACTACCAGTTGCTAGAAACTGCGATCACAAGTTCTACCTATATGTTGTTACAAGGTGAAGGTCAGTTGCTGTGAGTGCGTATTGAATTTGAGAGCAGAATGGAAAACATGTGCAGCAGCCCTATATGTAACAGTGCGTAGCTTCGATAGAACAATTCTCTCGTAGTTTATCTGCGTCTTTGTCCAAGTGCTTGTTTAAAAAAGTACAGGGACGAAGTATACTGTTTTTTAGGGCAAGGTCGTTGTGCCGAAAAAAATATTCACGTCTTGTCCCTCATAACTCCCTTCGAAATTGAAAAAAAGCGTAGTCCAAATCCTCTGTACTGACAGCAATTACACCCTTAAATATATACCTAGGCTGAAGGCGGACACTCTTACATAGGGAAATAAATATACATTGTATTTAAGTTGTAAAACAATAGTTCTAATTCATAAAACAAAACAAAAATCCAATCACAGATTTAGCGTTTTAAATATATTTACCTTTTCAATGTAAATATAGTTGTGTATCGTTATACAATACATTTGCGCAATACACATGCACGCTAATGTCAAATGACGTCAACGTGCATTTTTATTGCGTATAACTTGTAAAATACATTACTTTCATGAATAAATAGGTATATGCCACATGCCCGTGCCTAAATATGACCCTAAGAAAAAATGAAGCAAATGTTTCAATCTTTCCGCATATGATATACGTTTTTAGATATTGTGTTTTTAAGAAAAGATTTTAATAACAGAATACACTAACAGAATATAACACATTTTTTGTCATTTCAGCTTAATTTTCCTACTTCCCGGAAACGATGTGCGATTTTAAATGCATGTTTTCGACTAATTCCCAACATCGCACAGAAAAAAAAATGAGTAAATACATTTAGTTTTTACTCTACTTTTAGAAAATATGATTTGTTTCATTATATTCCAGTTATTAACATCAAACGGCTTCACTGGGCGTTAAAGGGTTAAACGGCACAAAACACCCTAATACAATGTTAATTGCAAGCCGTTAATGTGATAATTGATTTTTTTGGTCAATTAAATCTAATCTGAATATCGATGACATTATGCATGTGAATCTAAGCGGAGCGACAGAACCAATGCTAAATAACTCTGGCGCGAGCTGCAATATAGTCAGTCGAGATGTATAGAAGGCTGGCTGGGACAAAAATAAGAATATTGCTATTTCAAAGTCCTTCAAGGATTCATAACCGCAAGAATTAGATAGTCCATTGACAATGGAGGGGTAATTTTGTGCAATGACGGACTTTCTTCAGAACAAAGTAAATGCTGATTTCATTGTACTAAACGACAACACCATTGTTTTGGTTGAGAAAGGATGACAATCGCACAGTGAGTACTGTGCCGATGATGCAGGAATATGAATAATTACTCTACGGTGTTGAAAAATTGAAAAAAATTCTGTCTGAATTTACAAATTCATGATACAATAATGCCGGTTGCAAAAAAAAAATACATAGAAAGCTGATTGAAAAAAAAATAGACATTATAAAGAAAGTCAACATACCTTCAGCATAATTTTCATCTCGTCGTACCGAAGAAAAACATACAGGTATCTTAATATGTATTGATATGCACCCCCAAAATACAATTGTAAGGTTTTTAGGTTAGATTAGTTTTATTCCAGACTTATACGTCCACTACTCTGAATTATTGTTTAGGTGAAATCATCACAAATAGCCGGGCACGTACAATCACCAGGGATAGTCATTCCCCTTTCATAATGACAGTAATTTGAGGTTTGCAATGCAATCAGATATATATATATTGGTGTGTTCTCCCCTCCCTTATTTTTCACAGTATTAGTGAATTAAGAGAATTTAATTAAGCTTTCGAGTCCTCAAATAGTAGTAGAATCATACACCCAACCCCATCCCCACGGAGTAAGTAAAATGGGGATTTTTGTTTTTTATTTGAGGCATTATAAGACACCCCTACGACATATTTTTTTTTCATTTGTTTGTTCTTTTCTTGCTATCTGTGCTTGTCAAGATTTTTTTAAAAACATGAATATGCATTAATACTCTATAGTAATAACACTTGTTGTTAAGCTTCCTGGAAAATAACAAATGTAAAACGGAGTATCATATTTCTCAGATATTTTTTTCGTAGCTCAAATGTCCTCCCTTATTTACATGTAGGCTATAGTCTTTGTATACATCTTAATATAAGTATGTACACTTAGCGTTGTGATGTGTGGATCTGGTATAGAGTGGTTAGGATAAAAAAAACAGAGTTGTCGGAGGTGCCCTATCTGTAGGAGAAGGAGGAGAAGTGTTTGTAACAGGGATGACTTTCAGAAAGCAAAATTCTAAGAAAAGGGTTGATGAAAGCGCTCTATAAAACTTTTCCATAGTCAACTTCCAATATTTATGTAGCAATGTTCCAGTATCAATTGTCTATGTTGTTTGCACCTCTCTGATTCGATTTGTGATGGCTTGTTCTCCATATGGGCAGTTTTTAAATTGACGCAAGCTACTGACAAACAAGTTTTTTTTACTGAAAAACAAGTTGATGGTGCAGTGGTTTCAACAGTCTCGTCAGCATTATATGGTGGTTATAACGATTGTCACGTTTTGTTGTCAGGAAATATAACATATGGTGTTATACTTTACAAATTTATTATTTTTACATACTTTTGTTTCTAATCATTGCAAGAGTGCAATGGAATATAATGAAAACTCAGTTTTATAATTATTCTTTTAATGACACTGCAGTTGTTTCAATCACTTATGGATCACGTGGATGGTAGCTGTACACACTGGTTCCAGTTGGAATGATGGCTCCGTTTGGAATACTAATCCGTTCCCAGTTGCTCCCACTCTACTTCCTTCTTCTCCTTGATTTATTTTACAACTAATTTAAAGGATCTATAAAATCAAGCTGCACATTTTCAAATATACATATTGTTATCTGACATTGTACATGTACCTCAACCTAGTGCGCATATGTGCGCATCACTACCACACTATACATTTCTGTACTACAACCACGGTACACTGTATATACTCATATATGTACTTTTACTATACTAATTACTTCATGTACTCGATGCTCAGTACATACATATACCTGTACATGTACTTTACTTACTACACAATACAGATACTGGTGTATGATAATTGCCAATGTGTTTACATTGTAACTAATACTATTCACTTGTATACGGATGAGAGTTCTACTCATACCCTATACTTAAAATATTTACACAATACTTGCAAAATTGACAATATCCAAACTTGAACCAATTGTACACAACGGAGTCAGCAATAAACTGCAAGTGAAGAAATTTGAAAGTTTTATAAATAATCTAAAATGAAATCAATATAAAAAACGAAGTAGATAAGCTTACCTCAAAAGTGCTAAAAGGGAACCTGTCTGAGCAATATAACAAATTGAATATCTAACAATGTTAAGAACTTCGAGTTAATTGACGTCCGTTACTCGTGCTTGCTACACCCAAACTGACCAAAGCAAACACCGCAAACCATTTCGAATGCTAGGATCTAAATATAGACCTTGCTTAGTCGGTAATTTCAAACCTGATTTAAGCATCCGATAGGTGAAATTTTGGGATGAAATGTATCTGTTTACCTGAACATATATTTGGTTATGAATGAACGGAGAACAGTCTTGAATTTAAATTTTAAATGTGACAACGATCTTGTTTGTCAATACAACCTACCATAGGGTAAAATACTGGCTGGCTTATTCCCTACATATTCTTAGGTCGTTTTGACTAATGACACCGCGACTGATTCAAGCATCATTTATGTATCACGACATGGGTACTTTAGCTCCATTTGGAATAATATATTCGGTTATGAATAAACGGAGAACAGTTTTTGCTTTAAATGTGACAACGATCTTGTTTACCAACACAACCTACCATAGGGCAAAATACTGGCTGGCTTATTCCCTACATATGCTTAGGTCGTTTTGACTAATGACACCGCGACTGATTCAAGCATAATTTATGTATCACTGCATGGGTACTTTAGCTCCATTTAGAATAATACTTCTTGCTTCCACAGGCAACTATTATGTTTATCCTTGATTTCTTTATCAAGAATGTTGTGAACTACAAAATCAAGTGGTACCAGTTAAAATATGCATATTGTTAACTTGAATTGTACCTGAACTTAGTGCGAATATTAATGTACCACCATTACACTGTACATTTGTGTATTACAAACATGATACACTATACATACTCACTGGTCATTATCTTCACCTTTCACAAGTACGTCTTACTTTATATGTCCATATTATCAGAACACTCAGTGTATACAGATACTTGTACATCTATATTTCTTACTACACAACACGCATGCTGATGTATGACAATTGACACGGTTTCCTTTGATATTGTTACCAATACTCGTTGTTTTATTTGTATACTCATTAGAGTTTCACACAGACCCTGCACTTAAAACATATACACAGAAAGCGAAGAAAAACTGCAAATGAAGAAGTTTGGGAATTTTATGGGGGGGGGGGGGGAACTGAAATTAATACAAGGTGAAAATAACGAACAATGATCAATCTCATGACTCCTATAAGCAATACAAAATAGATAGTTGAGCAAACACGGACCCCTGGGCAACACCAGAGGTGGGATCAGGTATCTAGGAGGAGTAAGCATCCCATGTTGACCGGTCACACCCGCCGTGAGCCCTATATCCTGATTAGGTAAATGGAGTTATCCGCAGTCAAAATCAATGTGCCATGAACGGCTTAACAATCCGTATGAAACATGTCAGACAACATTTGACCCAATACGAGGTTGTATTGACGAAATAGATCATTATAATGACCATAGAATTTGCAAATGTTGACTTCAATCGAGACTGTTGAAACCCCTGCAACATCAACTTGTTTGTCAGTAGCTTACCTCGATTTAAAAACTGACTATACGCAGAACAAGCTCTTGCATATCGAATCAGTTGAGATATATAAACACCATATGCAGGTGATAATGGAATATTGTTACACAAATATGGAGAGTTGACGATGAAGAAGCTGAAATCATCCCGTTTGTCATACAGTTGAGTTGTCAGTTTCCGTTATTGTCTACTTTCAATAAAATATCTAAGGAAGGAAGCAGAAGTGGACGACTCTGTGATGTCCTTTATTTCGAACTCACAGGGATATATCAAATATCAGTAATGAGATAGATAAGTGTGAAAGTAGAATACGTCTGAAGCAATATGACAAACTCGATATCATACAATGTTGAGAATCGTCAGCTACGTAATGTACTGTTAGGTGTGTCTGCTAGGCCCAAACTAACCAAATGATACCAATATTTAAAATACGATATTTCTTAATCAGAAATTCAAAACCTGATTTAGAGGTAGAGGTAAAAGTTTGAAATAAAATTATTCATCTACCTGAATACAAATTTTGTTCTTATCAACGGAATTCATTTTTTACTTTAAATGTGACACCCTCTTTCTCTACTGCTACGTCATGTTCTGAGCAATTTGTGGCTATCAAAACAAAAGAGAGTTAGTAGAAATAACACAGTGTGCATATGTTGTCGTGTCGCCAAACAACTTAGCCATTACATAAAATTTTTCATTCGACGGAAATGTAGTCACTTTGTTTAAAATTTCCGAAATTCAGAGAACACCCAGTTTTTAACCCATAGAAAAACGGGATGAGTTCAGCTTTTCCATGGTCAACTTCCCAGATTTATGTACCGGTATCCCATTACCAGTTGCATATGGTGTTAATATCACTCAACTGATTGAATACCCAAGAGCTTGTTCTGCACTTGGTCAGTTTATAAATCAAGGAGAGTTACTGACAAACAAGTTGACAGTACAGGGGCTTCAACAGTATCGTTTAAAGTCACCATTTCAAAAAATATATGGTCGTTATGATGATTTAGTTTGCCTATACAACCAAACATTGTATCGAATGCAGTCAGACATGTTTCATAACGATTGTTAGACCGTTCTTGGCACACTGCTTTTGACTAAGGATAATTTCGATTACCTGATCAAGATAGACGGTTCATGGCGGGTGTGACCGGTCGACGTGGAATGCGTATTTCTCCTAGGCACCTTGTCCAACCTCTGGTGTGCCCAGGGGTCCGCGTTTGCCCAACTCCCTATTTAGTATTCCTTATAGGGATTATAAGATTGATGACTATTCGTTAGTTTCACCTTTCACAGAACTATATTTCTAAGTTGAATGCTGCCGGATATATTATGATTTGTAGAGGTAGTGGATATTTTGTCAGAGAAAATAAGATATGCATAAGGATTTCAATATTGAAGATGTCGAACAGTGATGAATCTCATAACTCATAACATACGAGAGGTGGAGGTTGGTGCCTAAGAGGAGTAAGCACCCTCTATAAACTGGCCACATCCGGTCAATCTCTTTGTCAGGTAAACGGAATAAATCATATTCAAAATCAGTTCAGCAAGATGCAATAAAACAAAAAGTGACCGACCAGTATTCCGACGGTCCGATAGTCCGACGGGCTGGTATGTCAACAAGTAAGGTGGCATGGACAACTTAATGAGTTTGTATAATTTAATCATTAAATCATATAATAAAATGAATGTTGGGGTCGTCCCTTGGGCTCGATGAATATTGTACTACTCTGGCGGCTTAATCACTGTATTTACCTCAAAAACAGCAATAGTTGTGTAATATTACATTTCTGATCAATTTGTTAGTTAATGGAATCTCTTAACTATCTTCCAAAGCATTGCATAATAAGGGGAAATTTGGTTATAATTCTCATTTTCAGTATGAAAGCAGAGAAATGGAAAGTTGTTTTTAAAACAGCATTTATCATATGTTTCAAACATCAGCTTATACCACAGGCATGTGTTTGAGTAACAGGCATTCTGATAAGTTGGGTCTGGTAATAGTGGGGGGAATGATGTCCTACAGCGGAAAACCGAGAAGGGGGTCAGTAAAAGTCTTAGGTAAAACGTACAACTATTTACAGTATTAGCCGACATTATCTTCATATTTATGCTATAAACATTATCAATTTACTAGAAGTGGAATAAACATGTTGTTTATTGGCTGTATTTCCTGAAAATAAATTCGATATAAAATAGTGTAAACATTTTCTTCGTTACGGACGCCATTTAATGGCATGGCACTGTAATGTACAATCTCAATCGGTTACTTAGTGATATTTTGAGTTTTATTCCAAATTATTTTAGAGGGGATTTTTACCAGCATAATATACTTCATTTGCTTTTTTTTAACTGGGGCATATTTCACGCCTTATCGTAACAGCTTCTTCTACAATTAAGTCACTTCTTTTAAGGTCTTGACTCACCTGGATAGCGACACCGGGGCTCTGTTTTTCCTTTTTCGCTCTTTTTGCTTTTTAGGTTTTTTTTTATTTTTTCTTTCCCTTTTTTGCCAAAAAACATGATTATTGCAAATATTATGAATGTATGGATGAATGTTATTTTTGCCAAATCATACCATTAATGTTTTTTTTTTTTTTTTTTTTTTTTACTTTCTGTACACGACAACTCATTGTAACATTCATTTGGCTTTGATTGATTATACAGATTCAGGATATGGGGCTCACGGTGGGTGTGACCGGTGAACAGGGGATGCTTACTCCTCCTATGCACCTGATCCCACCTCTGGTGTCCAGGGGTCCGAGTTTGCCCAACTATCTATTTTGTATTGCTTATAGGAGTCATGAGATTGATCACTGTTCGTTATCTTCACCTTGCATTATAAAACTTACACCACGTGTAGCAGTCTTTTACGATCGACCAAAATATCATTTATGTCTCATACTATTTCCTTTTCAAGAGGACAGCTCACCGAAGCTTGCTTTTGCTTTAAAAATCAACACTGTAAAACTGTATGAGAATGAAATGTCATTTATTTTAGACAACAAATGACGAAGATAAAGGTTCATACAAAGAAGGGGGAAAATCAGCGATCCACGAACACTGTCATAATCTTGCACAATATATCAACCCATCATTTCTGATTTCCCCCATATAGATAATTTCACAAATAAATATGGTACTGACCAGTTCAAACAGGGGAAACTGAGTAGAAATATACAATGTAATTACAAAGGATTTCAACACATCTGTCCTGATTTTCCCCAAACATGATTATCATAAATAACAAACAATGACTAGTTAAAATACAGTTTATGTCAATTATTTTAGACAACAAATGACGAAGATAAAGGTTCATACAAAGAAGGGGGGAAATCAGCGATCCACGAGCACTGTCATAATCTTGCACAATATATCAACCCATCATTTCTGATTTCCCCCATATAGATAATTTCACAAATAAACATGGTACTGACCAGTTCAAACAGGGGAAAATCAATAGATACATACAATGTAATTACATAGGATTTCAACACATCTGTCCTGATTTTCCCCATGCATGATTATCACAAATAACAAAGAATGACTAGTTAAAACACAGACCTTGGAAACTTGTTCCAAAGTGTACAACAGTCAAAAAGATGGCGAACAAAAAGGGCCACAATAAGATGACGAATAATTAATCTACATTTTTATATATAGGTGGGACTTAAGATGGGGAGGTGGTGGGTTACTGGATTTCTCAAATTTCAACACGCTTTCTACAAGTCCAAACAGTCAAAACTTTCTAACAGAAGTAGACACGTGATCTATACAGAAGTTTTCATGGGTTCAGATACAAACTGTGCTAATGTTGAATAGGGGTTCCCTACGGGGTTTAATGTTCAGAGGTACAATACGGGTACTAACTAATATAAATAATATAAGGAAAAAGTTTCGCCATACATGTTATTATATACATAATAGATATTGTATGTATCATACTATTTCCTTTTCAAGAGGACAGCTCACGGAAGCTTGTTTTTGCTTTAAAAATCAACACTGTAAAACTGTATGAGAATGAAATGTCATTTATTTTAGACAACAAATGACGAAGATGAAGGTTCATACAAAGAAGGGGGGAAATCAACGATCCACGAACACTGTCATAATCTTGCACAATATATCAACCCATCATTTCTGATTTCCCCATATAGATAATTTCACAAATAAATATAGTACTGACCAGTTCAAACAGGGGAAAATCAGTAGATACATACAATGTAATTACAAAGGATTTCAACACATCTGTCCTGATTTTCCCCATACATGATTATCATAAATAACAAACAACGACTAGTTAAAATACAGACCTTGGAAACTTGTTCCAAAGTGTACAACAAGCAAAAAGAGGCGAACAAAAAGGGCGAAATATATGATTAACAAATCATATTCAGAGCCATCCAAGGTGACCTGTCTTGTAAATTGTGTAACAAATTCAAAACATTTATATACATAAGTTGTGAAAAACATAACTACAATTCAACCATAATGGAGGTAATTAATGGATATTTCGGTTGGACCGTGTTGGTGAGTCAGCACGCAAATATGTCTAAAACAGGTACTTTAAAGTGGAAGGGGAAATGGATTGGGGGGGTCCACAGCAGTTAAACACTGACCTGTATGGTGACCCTATTGTTGGAGTAGTTAAACACTGACCTGCATTGTGACCCCATTGTTGCAGCAGTTAAACACTGACCTGCATGGTGACCCCGTCGTTGCAGCAGTTAAACACTGACCTGCATAATGACCTCATAATTGCGACACTTAAACACTGACTTGCATGGTAAACCCCATTTTTTGGGAAGTAGGACACTGGCATTTTTGGTAAAAGTTATATATGGTGAAAATTGGGCCTGCATAGAAAGATACCGGGTACAGCCAATGAGTGAAATAAGCCAACAACTTGATGCAGCTGAGCAGTTAAACACTGACCTGCATAAAATATTTGAACTTCACCAACGGATGAGCTGATTCAGGAGAGGTGAAGTGATCGAAGAGAGAGTATATGGATGCGAATATAGCGTTTCAGGACATTAGAGTTCCAGCGACCTAATTGTTGGATATAATTCTCCGAGTACCCTTTTTGTGCTGCATATGTTGCTGCCCCAATGCGAAAAGTGTGACCTTTGTATAGTGCAGGATTGAGACCCACATACTTAATGATGTTTGAAAGTTCTTTGGAAACATAATTGTATGTAATCGGAGAACCATCTCTATATTGAAAAAGTGAACCAGATGTATGACCTGAATGTGACAGATAACGGTGTAATGTTTTGACGGGGCAAGGGTCCAGTGTGGGGGAGCCCTCTACACAAATTGTGACAGGCTTGTTCATTTTTTGAGTTTTGAAATAGCGCAATACTGATTGCACTCTAGAGGGAGTTGAGCCATTGTATTGAAACTACATCTTGAAGGTGAATGACTTTATCTGATGTAATGCCTTGTTTTACTGTGACCTCACCAAGTTTAAGGAAAGCATGAACACAAATAGAGAAAAGGGCTTCTAACATGATACGATAATCCAAAACAGAAATGGTGTGGGGTATAGCCTTGATAATCTGAAGCAAGATATATCTGGTAATTGGCAGGCGTGAATCCACTGTGGGAGACAACCTATGACAACCCCTTAGTATCTTTTTTCACAATAAACATATGTGTAGGGTCCGGTAATGCAAGTATCTTGTGTATATAGGCTATGGGAGAAATATGGGAAGACATTGTACTTGCACTAAAATGGGATGCATGCAAGTGGGCTATAAAGTTGCATATGTCAACCACACGCAAGGGTAAAGCTACCTGACCTTGAAATGTTTGCAGGAGTTGCCATGATCGCCGGTACGCTAATTGAGTTGATAATGCGAAGGATGCAGATAAAAGTGTCCGTGTCCCATGTGCTAAATGTGTAGAAGAGAGTGTGGAATGGGTATCTGACATTCCTCCAGATACGGTGCTAGCTGCCGAGCTGCCTGGAATCGAAAACGAGATAGCTTGTCTGCAATTACATTCAATTTTCCCCTAATATGTTTGGCTTTGAAGTGAATATTGTTGTAAAGGCAAGCAAGCACAAGCCTCCTGATAAGTTTTATGATAGTTTTGTCTTTGCTAGATTGTTTGTTAATGATTTGTACTATTGCCATGTTGTCGGTTAGGAAAAGAATCCTTCTATTTTGTAGTTGTCTTCCCCATAATTCTAAGGCCAGGACAATGGGAAAGAGGTCCTTAATTGCAATTTAAAAATGATCAAGTTCTTTTGACCAAGATTGCGCAAACCAGTGTGATCCCAACACTGCCGCAAAGCCATTTGACCCTGACGCATCCGTGTACAAACTTATGAAATCAGAGGAG
This sequence comes from Ostrea edulis, assembly GCF_947568905.1. Classification (NCBI taxonomy): domain Eukaryota; kingdom Metazoa; phylum Mollusca; class Bivalvia; order Ostreida; family Ostreidae; genus Ostrea; species Ostrea edulis. The sequence goes on from NC_079171.1 coordinate 72,402,410, forward strand.
TCCCATTGTTGAGGGAGGAAAACTGAGTTTCCATTGAAGTGCGAGATGAACTGGAACCACATGCTTAGGTCAACAGGCGCCTCTTTGGTCAGATAAAAAAAATGGAAGGGTTTTGAGATATTGCAAGTTAAATCGATAAGGCGTCGCAAGAAGGCCCTACCTGGCACTATGACTGTACAAGCAAAATTTAACAGGCCTATATGGAATTGTAATTCACAAAGGTGTACCTTCTTCCGATGACAGAAATCACTGAGCTTGCTGCTAATTTTTATAATTTTATCCTGGGGCAACCTACACTCCATGGCGAGAGAATCACCTTCGATGCCATATATAATTAACTGTGTTGTAGGGGCAACAGTGTTGGCCATATTGATAGGTATATTAACCTGGTTACACAAAAAAGGAACCGTGATAAGTCCTCCCGATATTTTTAGACACTGGATGAAATGAAAAAGAAATCATCAAGGATTTGGGATATCCCCAATGCATGATATTTGTTGAGCATGATCCAAACCAGAGCCTGACTTAACTCCTCAAATATTTTGCATGAGCTACTGGCTCCCATGGGGAGGCAGCGGTCATAATAATATTTACCTTTCCAGGTAAACCCCAGAAGCTGATAGTCTGATGGATGTATGGGCACTATGCGGAAAGCATCCTTAATGTCAGATTTTGCCATAAAAGCCCCCCCCCCCCGCCCAAAATAGTGTACTAGTGAAATAACTTTGTCTATCGTATCATATTGAACTTCTGAATTTTCACGAGGAATGTATGTATTAACTGACTGACCTTCGGGGAATGATAAGTCATGAATGACTCTATATTTACCTACTTCTGATTTTGGAATAATGTCTAATGGTGATGTAACAAAATTTGTTAAAGGTGGATCATCAAAGGGGCCTGCTATTCGTTGTGCTTGTATTCCTTTCAATATATACTCATTAATGGCCTCCACGTGGTCCCTAATTGATTTATGATTCTGTGGTGAAGATCCCAAGGGTGCGCCTACACAACCTAACCTAAACCGTCTACAAAATCCCTCAACTAAGTATTGTGATTTATTTGAATCATAACCTAGTAGCTCCTTACGTAGTATTGCTGGTTTTACTGGGGTTGGAAAAGGTACGGGATGCTTGGTGTGGCTTGGGCTTGGGTTTAGCAAAACACTTTGTTCTGGGATGTCTATTGCCACATTCCTGACACACATGGATATATTTACATGGGGAGACTGAACATTTATCACCCCGGTTGTAGGCAAAATACACCTTTTGGGGACGAAAATTAGACTTCTTAGCATATGGGGGATATGATTTTTCCGACAATTTTGGTCCCATGGCAGCAACCCGCAGCCTCAGTTCCGGTACTGGCTGTTGCCATGGAAGTAAGGAGGATTATCTTAACTTGCGAAAAGTTTCATCATATCTCCGCCATGCCTCGTCAACATGCAATCTGCTAATCCCCCTGATGTATGCACATTCTTTTAGGAGATTGCATGCCTCCGCTGGATATCTCTGAAGGTATATGGACATAAATGTTATAAAAGCATCAATCCACTGATTGATGGAGAGTGGAGACTTGTTTTTGGCTCTGCTCTACATCAATTTCCCCTGCCTTTATGGTGATTGAAAGGGGATCATCTGTATAATTGGGCAGTAATGTTCTGAGGTCAATAAATTCATTGGCCCAGATTTTGCACTTGGTTTTCATAGGGACTGTAGCCCCTAAGGGTGTGTTATCACTGATTGTAATGGGTGTGGGATTGCGTGCTGACTCACCCTGAAATACTGCGTCAAGGATGGTGGTGACATTGTCACTCGAAATGGCTTGGTTGGAAGTGGTGGGTATATTCTCGCAAGTCTCATCCATTTGGTGTCGTGAATTGGGAGACATCTGTTCTGGGGGAACGTTTGAAGTTTGGACCCGTGCCTGCTCCTGGACGATGTGTCTCGCCAGTTTGTCATAGTCTATGGTGGGTGTCAACTCTACAGGCTCTTGTTCCACAGACGGGTTGTGTGGTGTTACACTGTGACGGCTGGACTTCTTTGGAGCAGGCCGGGGTGAAGATGGTCGCTTCCTTGAAGTGGCTTTGCCCTTTGTCATGTTTGCTAAAACATAATTAACCACAGTAAATCTGGGCATCAAGGAAAAAGGGGCATGTCAACTTCCAACAAACTTGATGAGTGAGAAAGTTGGCAAACTAATACTACTGTAAACACCAAACAGTATACCACATGACATCCAGCATCGATATAAACAGTTCGCCTGTATATGAACATGGACTTGTACATCGCAACAAGGGCTATTGTTCATGATAACTGAATTTTACTGAAATTCAATAGCCCAAAGCACACCTCTAGGCACAATAATATATAGATAATATAACGTGATAGAAAGAAATTAAATGCCAAATCTGGAGGCTGTTTTTAGTTATCAAAGAATGTAAATATAGTACCATAAGTAGGTATCTGGGAAATATGCAACACTTTTCTAACCCGTTTCGTAATAGTAGCGGCATACCGCTAACCTTTCCCTAATTTTAAATCATGCTCATGTTAATTGATAACAATGGAGTATCATACTAAAATGCCTCTCAGTGTAACAGACATTGCATTTAATGTATCTCTATAGCACAGGCCTTGCACTCTGCCCTGCTGCTACCTTAAAATATAGACAGATATATAGTTTATATCTATATAACTCTGCAACCACACACTAAATGTTTCCGTGCAATAATGACACATTATACTGAATGCTTTCTGGTAATTATGTAAACAATATACTGAATGCTTCTTGGTAATTATGAAAACATTATACTGAATATTTCCTTGCAATAATGAAACATTATAATGAATGCTTCTTGGTAATTATGTAAACATTATACTGAATGTTTCCTTGCAATAATGAAACGTTATACAGAATGCTTCCTGGTAATTATCTAAACAGTATACTGAATGCTTCTTGGTAATTATGTAAACATTATACTGAATGTTTCCTTGCAATAATGAAACATTATACTGAATGCTTCTTGGTAATTATGTAAACATTATACTGAATGTTTCCTTGCAATGATGAAACATTATACTGAATGCTTCCTGGTAATTATGTAAACCTTATACTGAATGCTTCTTGGTAATTCTGAAAACATTATACTGAATGTTTCCTTGCAATAATGAAGCATTATAGTGAATGCTTCTTGGTAATATGTAAACATTATACTGAATGTTCCTACTAATAATGAAGCAGTATACCGACTGCTTCTTTGTAATTATGTAAATAAACATTATGCCCAATGTTTCTTTGAAGATATTGAAGAATGCTTTATTAAAGTGTTCCAGACACCAATAACACCCATGGCCTACATAGGCAAGGCCTAAAATAAATCAAGTTTGCATTTAATTTATTTTTGTGTTTATACTGGCCTGAGATCTTTGGAGTTAATAATTATGGCGTTGCGTATACTCCGCAGAAACTTCCTCAGGGGCTGATGATTGGCTTGAGTACATAGCAGGTGTACTCCATCTGGGTCGATGTATGAGAGGGACTTCCAGAATCCACGATGTGGCCAAAACACAATCCCTTGTACGTCCGATAACTTTTCTTTCAGCAAGTGGTTCACTGACTGTACCATCTCGTTAAACTGTGGACAGGACGCATATGGCAGCCGACGCAACAACTGGCCAACGATAACTTTTTTTACGCCAACTCCGTCGCGCAGATAACAAGCCAGCGAAAAAATGTCCTCTGAGATTTTCCCTGGTTCGCTACGGGGCGATATGTCATTTTCACCGATCTGCATGAAACATATATCGGGGGTTGTGTCAAAGTGCAGAATGTTTGCATTGAAACGAATATGTCTAAGACATAAACCTCCGTTTCCCCGTAATGAAACTTGGAATTTGTCGTTGTCCAAACGTAAGTTCATTATGTTGTGGCGTTGCAAATAAACATGCAAACGGCGCACATATGAATGTCCTATCACCATTGCGTTGCACGTTTGATCCGCCATCGTCACTGACGCGACGCGTCTGCTGAGTGAGTGCACAAAGTTAATGTACCAATGATTCAACCCACGAGGATGTTAACATGTACTAGTTAACAAAACAAAACTCCAAGTCACTTACACTTAGTGCAAATCTCCAATGCACAAACTATAAAAGTTACTGGATTTCTCAAATTTCAACACTCTTTCTACAAGTCCAAACAGTCAAAACTTTCTAACAGAAGTAGACACGTGATCTATACAGAAGCTGTCATTGGTTCAGATACAAAGTGTGCTAATGTTGAATAGGGGTTCCCGACGGGGTTTAATGTTCAGAGGTACAATACGGGTTACCCGGTACTAACTAATATAAATAATATAAGGAAAAGGTTTCGCCATAAATGTTATTATATACATAATATATATTTTGCCTCATGATCTGGATAAAAATTTCATAGACTACTAAATTCATATTTATACACAAAGACCTAGTCAGTTAGATCTCAAAATGATGTAACATGTTTGTCATGTCAGAGAGTAAGACACGGAGAGACTTAAACATAACGTTGAAAGGCAATAATTATTTAATAAAAAAGGTGTGTGTTTTGGTCAGATTTCAAAGCAATCCGGTTTAAAGCTTGGTGATGTTTGTCCGTCCGTGAAAAACATTAGTTTAATTTTTCTGCAATGTTAAGGGACATTTACGACATATTTTGCCTGTACTTCATCAGTTAGCAGTTTTCGTTTCCATAAATACCGGGTTTATCTGATTTAGTTCACACTTGAATGATTTCGGTCAGAAATTGATTGTCTGATTTATAAGCAGGCCGTGCCGATTTTTGGCGGTTTGTGGTAATTTCCATAAAATAATGCCTGAAATGAATAAATTTTATCTCTATTAATTACAATTGTCGATGATGGTCAACATGTCGGACTATCGGTCCGTCGAATTACCGGCCCGTCGGACTACCGGGCCGTCGGACTATCGGACCGTCGGAACAAATAGGTGTGTCGTATAGTAATTCATGTTTAATAAAGCAGACGTAATTTGGTAACCACACAGGTTACTTGAAAATACTTTGATAACAGCGCCCATGTGTGACATTTTGTTTGGTGTAAGGTTAATTATTGCTGTAATATTTTATATAACTTTCCTTAAAATTCAACATTTGTTAATCCGAATCACATTCTAAGTGCCCAATTACAATTGAAATTCTTCAAAATCACGTATTGATTTTAAACAGATCTAATATGCGAAATAGAGGGGTAAAATAAATTTGAGTTACAGTACCTATACTAGATTCTAAAACTTCACAAAACGTTCCAGGGATGTAGTGCAGGATCCAGAATATTGTATACTAAGCCCCAAATATGTCCTTCCCACGAAAACAGCAACTGTTGTGACGGCATAACTTTAAACGGGGTGTCCCATAACATCAGATAGACGTGCCGTAAATCTAATTGTAAGTTAAAAAAAGTTTAATAAATCTGAAATTATATTTTATTCAAATCAACATATTTTGTGATATATCGTGTACCCAATTACAAGTGAATCTCGATCGCTCGAACGTCAATCTTTCGAGGTTCACGATATTACTCCCCCCGAGTTTTTCTCTGTACTAAGGGCATGTACTATTTGTGTTCGATATTTTGATTTCTTAAAGTACTTGGTATCTAAAAGTAAAGTTTGGGTAGCGTAGAAAATGATTTTGTTGTTTTCACTCGAGAATTTTCGAACTTTTGGTAGCGCATATGCACCGTCACTCCATATGTAATTAACAGTTAATGTCTAGCGCTAGTCTGTCCGTGGTAATCAGGTGTTCGCATAGGTAACGCATCCCTGCTTTTCCATGTGGGGTGAATAATTAATTGCTTAACTGGTTTCAACCCTTCAAGTGCAATCCGTGTGCTAAAATAATTCGAATATACATACCTTTTACCAGTTGTTTGAACTTAATAATATAGTAATCTTGAATTATAATTTGAAGACAGGCCAAAGAAACGTCATTAATTATTAGAATGTGTGTTTTGTAAAAAGTCACCATGATCTGTGACGATTATGCTTGGTGTACTTAGTTATTACAGAATTAGGTAATGTATGAAGCATTGTAGATATGTACATGTGTCGGTACATTTACATGTACTGGTCGATAGGGGGTGTTCACTCCTCTTACACCTGATCCAACGCTCCGTGTGCCCAGGGTTTCGTATTTGCTCAACTTCCTATTTTATATTGAAACGCACATTGATGCAGTTTTCCGTCCATTCTTTTTTCAATTAATATATGCATCAAAAATAATTATAAGTTTAATTTCTTAAAATAATAATCGAAACTGTTTCTTAAAGGAACATGATAATATTTAATATGGCAATATGAATATTGATTTATCTACTAAAGCTGATTATTATTTGACTGTACATATCTATTGTTATTTCGGAATTAAAACATTTCGGTTGAGCATCACAGAAGATACATTATTTGTCGAAATGCGCAACTGGTGCATCACAATTAGTATCGTATAAGTTTTACAATATGACAAATCGTTGATATCTCGAAGAATAATATGTGGTACACCAATCAATGAAAGGTGAAGATAAGGAACAGTGATCAAACTTAAAACTCATATAAACAATACAACATTGAGAGTTGGGTAAACACGGACCACTGCATATACCAGAGTGGGATCAGGTTCCTAGGAAGAGTAAACATCCAATACCTGTCAACCGGTTACAACTGTCTTGATCACTACACCGCCCTGTCAGAGCTTGTATCCTCTATAGACTCCACAATGTGGCAACTTTTTATATTGCACAACGGTTCAACAAATATTTGTAGCAGTATTGCTTATATTCAAGAAAGGACAAGTATAAACGGGCAGCAGAGCTACATAGTAGAAGGGTAAATGAAATGTGAACATAACGAATACTGACCAATCTGATAATTCTTTTAAGCAATAGTTGATAGAGAATTGGGTAAACACGGACTATGGACATGTCAGAGGTGGGGCTAGGTGCCTAGGAGGAGTGGTGCGCATGTATCCTTAGTAAATTACCTTACAATGAATATAACTGTATCACACCAAATACGCTTTCAAATGTTGCAAGATATACAAATACCATGCCAAAACGTTAATTAATACTTGCTTTCAAGCTGCAATTTTACATTTGGTCTTATTTGAAGCTCATTCTATGTGCTCCATCGTAATCAACTGCATACCTTTTGAAAAAGCAGACCAAGGATACCTCAGTATTATTGATTTCTAAATGCCATTTCATCAGAATTCCAGGGTTATAGAATTGAAACATACATCACCTTGATGTAGATCGACTGCCATTACATCCGATGAAGTGTGTTTTGCTTCTCCCTTGACTCCCTTTCATAAATACCAGTACATTGAGTCATCTGTTAATATTGGGAGATACCTATTCCGCTACACACGTTGTCGTGACCTGCTTGTGTGGTTTTCCATGTAACATTATGAGTGATATGTTCGTAAATGCCTAGATGTATCCCCGTGTATGTCTTCCACCTTTTGGTTGACGCAATCTAAACTAAATTATCACATGTTCAGCATCCCAAGAAAATCCATACAATTACTATATATTTACTTTCACTGATGTGGCTAGAAGAATCATCAACAATAGCATTTGGAAGCCGTCTACGGTAGATTTGTTTGAAATGATTTGGTATACATGGAATACTTTGTAAGTTGGATTATTCGTGTTCTTTCTTCTCTCTTTTTAAAGAGTTTATCCAAATATATGTCTGCTCCTCATATCAAATACATCCTATCATAGCTACATAAGCATATAAACCTCGTACAACATTTGAATGCTACAATAGCTGTATTAACCTTTTCATATGAAATATTTTCCAGGCATATATCTGGTAATCCGTTACTGTGTGACTGTAATATGAAATGGCTGCTGTACTTCCGTCGCATGCAGAACTTGGATATGGACTTCTGGGGTGACCCAATATGCAGCGACCCTGTAAACATGAAAGGAAAACGGCTCGACAGACTTCAGCTGTCAGATATACAGTGTGGTAAGGAAGAAGATAACCAAATTTCAAACACTATTTCAGATTTTAAAATATCACAATTGCTGAAAAGGTAGATGAACCTAATAGTGGCTACTCTCACAAAACATAGATATTACAAAACAAAGAGTAGGACACACACAGATAAATACACGGATGATACACTGCTATTTCGCATTGATTTGAATAAATAAGATTGCGACTTCAGGTCATACGTTTAAGGATGACATATTCTGGGTTCATTAGTACACAAACACATTTACAGTTCATAAAGGTTAGTATCTGTTATTGTCATTATTGATTCCCATCTTCTGATTTTAGAGAATTAGATCTGAATTTTCTCAGGAATCCTGCACCTCTCATGCCCGACATTGGAGGCGAAATTAATGAACAATGATCAATCTCATAATTTGTATAAACAATACAAAATAGAGAAATCGGTAAAAACTGATCCCTGGTGTATCATAGATGGGATCAGGACCCATATTTACTAAAGTTCGTAAACCTAAACATAAAGTAAATCTGGACGTAGCTTACGTGGGGCGGCATTCACTAACAGTCGTAGACGTAGATTTACGTCAAACATAAGCGCAACTATACGTGTGTTATACTAGTACACGTAAGCTGATCGTAACTTAATAATAAAGAAATCAAATGTCATTTATATCGAAAATGTCTTTCATACAGACCTTACAAACATTCTAGATCCATATAACCTGTTTATTGATACACAAATCAATGTTATTTATCCAGATCATCGGGTTTTTTTTTAGATCATCTGCAATTGTGTGATGCTTCTCAAAATGTTTAGCCTGATCTAATTTACCTTGTGGCGGATCTAACCTAGCCTTTAGAAATAATGGGAAGCCTTTTCTTTTAGTCATACGAGATAATTTAAAAAAAATAAGATATGTTGCCTTTTATCTGCTCATATAGGGTAGATCTAACATCTTTCAGGGAAATACATTTTTATTCAATTTTCCAAAGAAAGTGGAATTAATGTACATATATGCAATCAAACATACAATGTTTTATATTAGATTTCAAAAGAAGACAGTCGATGTGTGTACAAGAATGCATGGTGATCGGAAGTTATAATAACGTAATCACATGATCATTAAACTACATTCCCTTCAAATCGCCAAATACATGTATGTGTGTAGAGAAATAAAACTATTTCTACTTGATAGATAGATGATCATAAACTAATATCAGTAGTCCAAATAATTAATTATTACATTATAACTTACACACCAGGGACAATATGTCTCTGAATAAATGTCTCTTTAAAGATATGCATTCCATTCTAAGAATACATTTTTTTTATATAATTTGATTCAGAGAGCAATTGTGATGCCACATAATGTAGTCATGTGTAGATTTTCAATTTTTCAGAGTGTCATTTCCTATAAAATATAACCTTATAAAAGGTGAATATAACGAAAAGTGATCAATCTCATAACTCCTACAAGCAATAGAAAATATATAGCTGGGCAAACACGGACCCCTGGACATACCAGAGGTGGGATCAGGTGCCTAGGAGGAGTAAGCATTCCCTGTCGACCGGTCACACCCGCCGTGAGCTATAATAATAATAAGAAGAATGATACTAGTGGTATTTATTTATACAGCGTCCTATATGACTATAAATAACCACTCTAAAGGGCTGCACACACAAAAAGAAAATGATACAACATGTTATAAAAGTAGTGAAAGGAAATCATAGTAGCATTAAGACAGATAATATCAAAACAATGCTAGCAAAACACCAATATGAGTTAAACCGTCATTGATAATGAATCTATAAATATGTCTACCATTCACGATTTTTATGTAATTGACCTTTGTATGTGACCAGTTAGGTAAACGTCTTCGCAGCACATATTATCAAACCCCAAGGTCGATGCCTTCAACATATATATTCTTTATTGTAGTTTTCCTCCCATTTTACAAAAAAAAAATGGCATTGCTTAAAGTTCCTTTTGAAGGCTTCTCATATTAATCCAATAGTTGTACTAGTGCTTCTCTTTACATATTTTAATCCACCAGGCAACTTTCTTGACAACTATGTGTCATCTTTTTAATATCAAAATGTTGAAATCATTCTAGAAATGGAAGTAATGCCATATCAATAAAAACATGAAAATCCATCTAAAAAAATATCAACAAATATAATTACATGTACATAATCGAATGTATAAAAATGCATGCACTTTATATCTCAAACATGTATTGTAACACTTTTTGGGGGGTGAATATCAAACTTTTTATTTTTACTGTCAAATGTCCATATAAAATAAATCAATTAATAAATGAATAAGATGGCATCAATGTAGCAGATGGACCATGGACTTTAGCATGGATTGGCCATTGGGTAGAGTACCAGACTGCGGGTCCCAAGTGGAATTTTCAATCCTGTCAAATATTTTCGAATTGTTCCTCTGATCCACCTGCCAAACAATGATGGCAGTGGAAGATGAGTATTTCTCTGTTTCACATTTTTTTTCTGGTTATTACAGATTTACACCCATAGATCTGATAAAATAATAGTATTACCTTGATTCAAACAACTGTCATTAGACTGCAATCAAATTCCATAGGGCTTGCAAAATACATGCAACATAATTGTTAGTTACATAACTGTAAAATTGTTATAATACTGATTTTTTGGTACATTTATCTACACCATATCTGGGGATATATAAGCAAGTATTACCTATAAATTCTAATTTTAATAATTGATAACCAAATAGCCCATATTAAGAAAATGATTTAAAATGACCCTAATGTCAACTTTAGTATTTATTCATTACCTCTTCTCCTGGTAATGAACCTGCCTTCTTTCCAAAACATAAATAAATACTCTTTAACCAAGAATAGTAAGAATGGTAAGTTTCAATTAAAGGCATACACATTTCTAAATCAATTAATATTTTTCGTGACATACCAGGTAAATTAACTTGCGTTCTATTTTGTTCCAACACAATTCCCATATTTTAGTTTAGAGTTAACATATTTTGATAGTTCCTGGTTCTGGTAAGTAAAAATGTAAAGTCAGCTGCTATGTACGACAGTAAGTTATATAAATGCTTTTTACTGTAGCAAAGGTGAGAAAAATCTTTAGCACAATTGAGTATTGCACCTGCGACTTTTACATTACTAGTTAGGTGATCTAACCACTGAGCTATTCATGTCGATATAAAAAGTATTGTGTTACCACCATACACATTTAAAGGGGCATATTAGCTGTGAAAGTGATGACAACCATTTTTCGCTCAAAATCTCTCAGGGTAAAGAAATATGTATTACCGACTTATAAACATATTTTGTAAAAAAAAAAAAAAAAAAAAAAAAGGCAAACAAAATAAACCTGATAAAACTACATAAAATGACTGCTTTTAGTGTAGATATATGTATAAAGAAGAATTATTGTCGTGCAAGACAATAATTATTTAATTACCACAATTACATATCCATGTGTCTACTTTGAGGTTAAATAATTGAATACTTGTGTTATTACTGAAATATATAATTTAACGCACATTTTATCAAATTCAATTTTTGGTGACATATTTACAGCATTTTAAATTAGTTTGGAAATCATGTAAGAACTCTTCATATTGAGGAGATAAAAAAATGATTTCAGAGAAACGTAGCATATGTCCTAAAATTGGTTGAATTTCTATTAGACACATTTTGATTGTAAAAAAATTCATAAATTATGTTCTGCAGTCTTTTGTCTAATGTTTTAATCATCCCTGAATAACTGTAACGTTATTTGAAAGCGTAGGCAGGCGTACACGTTAAAATTCGTTTGTTGCTTTCTCACAAGGTTATGTGTTCTTTTTCGTCATTTTAAGTGATAATGCGGCGGTAGCACAGGGAATTCAAAGTGGAGGAGCAAAGTCACCTTTGTTTGCTTCGAAGTGAAAATAGCCACTGTGGACTATTGATCCGTTTTGTTTCATTTATAACTTCGTAACTATCTAAACCTTTAAGGCTCACAGCGGGTGTGACCGCTCGACAGGGAATGCTTACTCATCCTAGGTATCTGATCCCACCTCTATTTTGTATTCCTTATAGGAGTTATGAGATTGACCACTGTTCGTTGTCTTCACATTTCTTACAAGTAATTCAATATTGAGGTGTATGATACAAGTAGTAGATACTAGGAACACAGTCACATGTTTCTTTAATTTGGTTGTTAGATTTTTCCAGACAAAACGCATTTTTTTAAATAAAAGTTTACATTGATTTAATCATAATTTGACATGAAATATAAATAATTTCAAAAATGATATAATAACCCTACATTTTATGAGTTTGCATTTTAATGTTTAAGACCTTGCAGTTAATGCGCAAGTAAAGAAACTCACAGTTTTCCTAATATGCTGCTTTGAACTCTCTGATTCAATAGCATGATCATTCAGAATATCAAGTACAAAAAATACCTTTCCCCCAATCTACTAGTATCAAAATTGTTTATACACATATACAATACATTGTTATGAATTTGTTTGATACGTCTACTGAGAATCAGAACACCATTATCCACTTTTTTATGTTATATATATAATGGGAACTTCAATTATGGATTCTAAAACAATTACATATTTGTAAACACTAACTTCTCAAGCATGTGGGTTTGATCCTCGTGATTGACAATGACTGTTTTGGTGATATCCTATCCCGATTCCCTCGTTTTCTCCTCAGAAATAATACCACTCTGCAAACACAACAAAAATAATATATGTCATATATTTGTTCCTCATCGTGAAATGAATACACTATGGACAGTAATCGCTTACTCCTCATATACATGGGATCCCAATTCCGATAGTCTGAGAGGTTCGTCTTTGCGTATCACTAAATTTTGTATTTTGTATAGGAGTTCCGAGATTTTGTCAATTAAAAAAAGAAGAAATTGGAATTTTGTAATCAGATAACAAAAAAAATCTTATTTTGCTACATATGTTCAAATTGATCGCTAACGTTTGATTTCATTATGAATATCTGATAACAAAAATGTTTAATGAAGTGCATATCGTATGTGATGTACAGATTGTCGAATTCCTGGGAAGATTTACAAAGGAAACCGGAACGAGACAAACGACGGGAATGTGTGCAAGGAATGGAAAAAGGAAACATCAGATGAATCCGAGTATGATGAAATGGTGAAAACAGATAAAAACTATTGCATAAACCTTTATACAGATGAACCTGTATGTGTTCCCAGGAAACAGTCGGATTGGACCTCGTGTGGTGTTCCCATTTGCAGTAAGTTCCATTAAAGCAGTTACAACATGTCAATTGGACTAAAGATGGAAACGTGGGAATGCATCGACAATGGATTCTTATTTAAAACCAGATATAATGGAAGTAATTGACGTCCAACATAAATATTGCTCTTTAAATAATGTATGCAATATTATAATGTATATTACAATCAGTATCATCATCATCAGCATTGCTATTATTTCAGATCGGTCTCGATAGTTCAGTTGTAAATAATTCGTTTCGCAAGAAACAGGTCGTGACTTCGAGCACTTCTCATAACCATTCGTAGTCAAAGCTAATAGGAAATATATATAGTGCTTCATAATTCGACATATGTTCAATTATTGGATATAGAATAACGGCTTTTTCGCATACGGTGTCTGTTGGCTTGGTAAGTTTTGACAAATTATATGAATATCTAACTTATGATTCCGAGTGCTAATCACAGGTCTTGATTTGTGGTGCTTCATCTACAGCTGATCAGGGTCTCGAAATCAGTGAAAAAGTCTAAACGGAATGTTAAAAGCAATCAATCAATCACTATTTCATTGCAATACATATTGTCACAGTAATGATACGTCGAACGTGTCCAATAGTATCGCCATCGTTATTACAGTAAATACACACAACAGTGACAGCACACTTGTGATACAATTATGTAACATGGACATTTCATTTTCATTGTAGGTGACGATCTCTGTGTAAATGACGAATTTCTGCAAAAGAGGTACCAATTCTTGCCCTTCCACAACCGGTTACAGTGTATGTACAGAGATTTAAGCTCATTGCTGCCATCATCGCTGCTTCACTGTGGGTAAGGAAGTTATGTATGAAAAATGTATGATACCGAACAGAGATCAATGAAAAAGTAAAATAGAACGAAATGTTGGAGTAAAAGGTAAATGAAACGAATAACGATCAGTATCATCAATCCCATAAAGAATATAAAATCAACGATAATGCGCACACGAAATTAGGGACACACAGGTGGTTTGATCAGGTGAGTAGCAGTAGTAGACATACATACTATACCTTTTAATTGGCCGTATATACTGTGACCTCTACGTCATGTATGATAATAAATTAGCATGAATGGAATATCGATGACGTAAATCATGGTGTGTCTTTACTAGCGTGGTAGAGGTGTCGTGGATAGTTACCTACGTGTATATAGAGTTATATATTCTAAGTGTTTTTGTCTGATAATGTCAATGTGATACGTGAATCAAAGTGAAACATATACTACTTCCTAACAGACTAGCACAAAGCCTTGTGAAGACAATACAGCTCAAGAACATACAATGCCCAGACTACAGAACCATGACCAGAGCTCTGACATTGCACACAGACGACTCCAAACAAATGTTTGAAAAATGTGAGTTTTTATTTTCCTATTGAATGGTTGAAAGTGATTTACCTTGCAGTTCCTTAAATATTTATTTCATTTTAGGTTACCTTCTTGAGAACAATCAGCGTGAATTCTTTACGAAAAGAATACAAAGGGACCAATATTGTCTGAAATATCTGAAAAACATATTTTTGTCTGAAACAAAGGAACAGTTCTGCAGGTATAATATTTCTGATGAAACATATAATTCAACAAGTATTTTTTTAGACAGACATAACATACGGTCCGACATATGCTTTTAGTGTGTTGGCATACTAAGTCACACAGTGTTTTAGTGGTTAAAATTTAAATGTTGACTTTCGCGCTATTTTTACGAAAATTGTTTGTATGCACATAGCATTCAGAGTATTGGATATGATGTGACTTTGAACAACTGGCACTGCATCAAGATCGGTAAAGTTTCACTGCATCAAAATCGGTAAACTTTAACTGTATCAAGATCGGTAAACCTTCACTGTATCAAGATCGGTAAACTTTCAATGCTACTAATCTAAGTGTGAATCTTCCGTTATTTATAAATTGATGACACTTCAACTACGCCGAGTGGCGTATCTTTATATAGGTGAGAAGTGAATAAATAAGACGTAGATAACCGGGGACAACATATAAAGCCACAAATGTGAAGTAATAGGTGCTTCGTTGAATGATATTAAGAGATATAGCTTATCTTATTCGTTACAATCCACACAAATATTATCAACAGAAAGAAACACATGTACGTTTTACGTCGTTGTCCGTAGCTGTACATTACTGAGATTGAAAGATGGATTGACCTCTTGGAAATATTGTATATGTAAAACTTATACGGTACCGATTTTGATTTACCAGATGAGCATTTCGACAAATAATGTATCTTCAATGATGTTCAACCGAAATGTTGGAAATTCGAAATAACAATAAACTTGTAACAACTAAAAGCAAATTCAGAGTACCAAAGACTGATGACAAATTCGTCCAAGGATCAGAGCTATGCATGAGGGAGATAATCCTTAATTTTGAAATGAATGTCTAAATCTAATCCCAGCAATTAATTATGCATCCGTATTTTCAAGCTAGTAACGGAGACTTAGGTATTGGACTGTAGGGACCCCCGTGGACTAACATACATATAGCTTAAAATGCCTCTCGAGAAGAGTGTACTTATATAGTAACTATAAGTGTTGAATGTAATGCCAACGTATGTTATATGTTTCTGGAAATATGAAAAAAGCTACGACATATTCATATTATTTGAAAATGTTTTGAAACCTAGGTCAATGTCCGTGTTTGTAAACTGCAAGTTGTCAAAATTGATGGAAGTCACTGATGAAACAATCACAGAATATGACAAGAGCTTTGTTGTCAGACGACTACAGATAGAGATCCAGCACATCGGAATTGAACAGTACAACTGTGAGGCATAGTTATCAGTTTTTTTTTAATTGAAAATTTCTTCCACAACCTTAATTTCTCTTTACAATGTTTTAATCAATATAAAAGATACTTGTTTTAATCAATAATGCTTTCTACTTTGTTTCGACATGACAAAGAGGCAGCAACACATCACATACAAGACAGAGCGGTTAGTACATCATTAAATTTACAATATAATGTAATTTATACAAAATGTCATGACTTTGAAAGTTTTACTCGTTTGTTAAATGAATCTTAATCAATCAAACACAGAACACGATTACAATCTTTTCTTAATTCGTTTTCTTTTTTCTTTTTTTTTGTTCAGAAAATGCACCAAGGAACACATTCCCGTATTTGGACGACAATAGAAGTCTCCCAATTACTTATCTTGTCGGTAAGTACTTCAACATGTTATACCACAGCATAAGTAAGGTTTCCCGTCAACACCGCAATATCAGCTACTGACAGCATGAACAGGCGAAGATAACGAACTGTGATGGATGTCATAACTCTAAAACAAAACATACAAATATAAGTATATGGTAAACATAGACCCTTGTACATACCAGACACGCCCAGAAAAAAATGTTAAGTTAACACGTTATAATACAAATTTGATGTGAGGAAAAACAATGCAGTCAATGTGATACGTCATCACCTGCAGGCAAACAGTGTGAAACACGGCAGTAAAGCCAAGGTTACCCAGCATCACTTGAAGTCTCAATGTGAAATACAAACAGTAAAGACAAGGCTATCCGTCATTATTTAAAATGTGAAGCACACACACTAAAGTTAATGTTACCAGCATCAGTCAAAATGTGAAGCACACAGACACTAAAGTTAATGTTACCAGCATCAGTCAAAATGTGAAGCACACAGACACTAATGTTAAGGTAACTGACGTATAATCAGATATTAAAGGCGTACATTTGATGAATTTCACAAACAATAGCAATACACCCAAACTGGCATTACAAAGACAGGAACAATAACGTACTGACATAACATGATTAATGATATATCACAGAGTAGTGATATATTACAGAGTAATGAGATATCACAGAATAATGAGATAACACAGAGTAATGAGATATCACAGAGTAATGAGATAACACAGATTAATGAGATATCACAGATTAATGAGATATCACAGAGTAATGAGATTTCACAGATTAATGAGATAGCACAGATTAATAATATATCACATAGTAATGATATATCACAGATTAATGAGATATCACAGGTTAATGAGATAACACCTTTGAGCGTACATAGTGTATGAAAAGGGTGCTATATAAATATGGTATTATTATTATAACACGGTGTTGAAACATCACGGACATCACAAATTAAGTAGCAATAAAACCACACTGATATCACGCATTAATAAAAATATATCGAACACGAAAAAGATTAATGAGATATCACATATTAATGAGATATCACAGAGTAATGAGATATCACAGAGTAATGAGATATCACAAAGTAATGATATATCACCGAGTAATGAGATATCACAGAGTAATGAGACATCACAGAGTAATTAGCTATCACAGAGTAATGCGATATCACATATTAATGTGATATCACATATTAATGAGATATCACAGATTAATGAGCTATGACAGGGTAATGAAATATCACAGAGTAATGAGAAATCACAGAGTAATGAGATATCACAGAGTAATGAGATATCACAGAGTAATGAGATATCACAGAGTAATGAAATATCACAGATTTAAACATCTCGAACACCAAAAAGTATGTAAAGATAAAACCAAGCTGATACTACAATGTAACAACATATCATGGAAATCACACTAATATCACAGAGTAATAAGATATCACAGAGTAATGAGATGTCACAGAGAAATGATATATCACAGAGTAATGAGATATCACAGAGTAATGAGATATCACAGAGTAATGAGATATCACGCCACGAATTAAGTAAAGATAAAACCATGTTGATAACACACATCAATAATACATCATAAAAGCCAAAAATTAAGTAAAGGTATACTCACGCCTGCATTACGCATTAAGTACCAATTAAATCACACCATTGACAAGCGTTGCATGCGAGTACAATATGTATTTGTGAAACAAAGACGTCCAAAATGGCTGTGAAACAATTTAGATACTAAATGATGCGTTCTGTTATAACGATTGTACATATGAAATATAAAATTCCTAGTACTTATGCAAGGTGAAGATAACGAACAGTGATCAATCTCATAACTCCTATAAGCAATATAAAATAGATAGTTGGGTAAATACGGACCCCTGGACACACCAGATGTGGGATCAGGTGCCTAGGAGGAGTAAGCATCCCCTGTTGACCGGTCACACTCGCCGTGAGTCCTATATCCTGATCAGGTAAACAAAGTTATCCGCAGTCGAAATCAGTGTGCCAAGAACGGCTTAACAATCAGTATGAAACACGTCAGACAGCATTTGACCCAATGCAACCCAATGCAATGGCTTAGGTGAATATTTTTCATCATCATGTCAAAATATCAGGGCGTACGGTAAAAAAGATAAGTTATGAAAGGCATTGTCACGGTAAATACTCATATGGAAAAGGCATACCACCACCCATGCGACCAACGTATTTTTTTTTTTGAAAAGTATATCACTTTCCAAGGTCAAACTCATAATGTTAAAAATCCCCTACTTAAGGATATTAACTCCAGAACCTCTGAGCACTACTGCACATAATGCTACAACTAAGTCTCACTGGTGCAAACATACCACGCACTTATAGCTGTACCTTATTAAATCGAAGCATTTTGTCTTGATTTAAATTTTGAAATTGTAGGAGAGGAACTATATTTTTGGCAGAAGGATTGATTAATCAAAACGTTATAAATCTGCGTTATACTACAGTTCTTGTTTCGTACGAAGTTATTTCGTTTTATATCCCCAGATTCATATATTTCAGTTTATAATTGTTGATGCAAATAGTTGAGATTCTGTGAAATTTTAGACACAGGCATCTTTTTTAACACGTCCTTTTAAACTCTCAAATTTGATTTCATGAAATTTTGTAGCATATCAAGTGAGCAAAGTTCATTATTTATTTTCATTACTCGCATTAAACATTTTTAGATATATATTGTTAGCAGAACTGATTGTGTATCCGTTTTATGCAATGGCTGACTTGTGGTGTAGTGACATCAAAAGGCATATCAAGTACAATTGAATAAATCATGAATAAATTTTGAGTACAAGAAGTAATGCTTCGAACACTGTACCTCAATAACAGGCATTGCAACCCCCGTTTTGTTCTTTTTGTATTCCCTAATCATCTTTCAATATACAGATCAAACATACATTTTCAATGTAAAACTTATACGGTACCAATTTTGATGCACCAGGTGCGCATGTCGACAAATAATGTATCTTCAGTGATGCGCAACGGAAATGTTTGAAATCCGAAATAACAATGGAGTTTTAGAGCTATTATAGCCAAAAACAGCGTGCCAAAAAGTGGAGTCAAATTTGTCTAAGCTATGCATGAGGGAGATAATCCTTATTTTTGAAATGAATTTCTAAATTTTAAAAACAGCAATTAAATATACATCCGTATTTTCAAGCTAGTAACGAAGTACTTAGCTACTGGGCTGTAGAGACCCTCGGGGACTAACAGTCCACCAGCAGAGGCCTCGACCCAGGGGTCATAATGTAAAACTTATACGGTACCAATTTTGATGCACCAGATACGCATTTCGACAAATATACAGATCAAAAATACACTTCCTAAAAGATTGACAATACCCCAAGTCTCAGGTGCACACATCTTCCATGCAAGGTTTTCAAAATTGACATCATCCCAAATCTCCGGTGCAAAATAATCGTTCAAGCAGTGTTTTCAAACAAGGAACATATCATTGAAACATGATAGGGCCTTCACATAACATTACCAAGTTTAAAACATTTACATACAAGCACACAAACAAACAGACAGACAGGCAGGTAAGCAAACGAACAGAAAAGAAATCAATGTTCCTAAATTTCCAAAGAAATGGCTATAAATTCAGACTTAATCTACATAATAAATAACGTTAAACTTAAAATGACACACACTAGTAAGTGTATATACAGGCACTGTGACGGCACAATGCAGATGATTGTAACAGAACAAGGACCTCACATAGTAATTAACGATTAAACCACACAAGTAACGTATATTTATTAATAGTGTATTGACAATGACATCACACAATTAGTAACAATAAAATCAGACAGCCACCGCACAGATACCAATTATATGTTCACATTGACATCGCACATTGATATTAAACAGCAGATAACTATGTGATATGGAGGAAGAGAAAAACACCAATATCTTAGAAAATATTCATATAACGATATTCTTGGTTGTTGTAACGAATCTTAAGAATCAGTTTTGCTGTAAATTTCAGATTGTAAAATCCCTGAAGTTAGTTATCTTGGAACACAAAACGTGACAGAGCGAGGGTTTGAGTGTCAGGCGTGGGACAAACAGTACCCACACAGACACAGCTACGGATCCTACCCCGGGGCTCGTGAGAATTATTGCAGAGATTTTGATTCTGACGAACCGTGGTGCTTGACAACGAACAGAAAAGTGGTCTGGGATCGGTGCATAGTGCCTTCTTGTGGGGTAAATGTGACAGGTATGTTATATAGTATCATTCAGAAAGTATTGTAATCGGACTGTCATTTTGCTTCTACAACATAACGGCGGTAGTATTAACAATCATCTTTAGATTATTCAAATCCTACTAGTTCTTACAATTAACTAATCAGACAAGCAATACGTGTATTGTTATTAACAATAAAGCAATCCACACAAGCCTTGCGGTGAAGGCTTTTGTATTTCAATTAGGAAATCAAGGTCAAATTGTCGAGTCGATCTAAATCTAACAATCTGATGTAGGTGATGGTCGTTCTTTAATAAACATATCACACTAATACTGAATATCTCTGCTCTTTTAGATATTACCTTAAACAGGTTCAATGGAAATAAAATCACTGTTACGACGTGCATAGGTCAAATTTTACAGCATTTTACAGCAACTTGGATGTGTGGATGATTCAATATAATGCAAAAATTCTCAATTAGGACATTAAACAAAATACATTTAGAGGGGCACATAAATACGAACCAGAAATACATACTTTAAGACATTAGAAATGCACAGACACTGCTTTCAATCAATTTTCAAATGAAAATATTTTTTTGAAAATTCCGAGCATTAAATTTGCATCAGATGAAAACGCATAAGATACACTGATTTTGTTTGTTTGCAGCGAATCCTTCCTCATGTGCGTCTATCGATGAATTGGATATATCTGAACTGAAGAACGAAAGGAGTTGTGGATCCTACTGCAAGTAAGACAAACGTTATGAAGGTAGACGCACGATGTGGTTAACTATATTATCGAAACTATTTTAAGTAGGCCATTAATATTTATAAACTGAATTAACATGAGCATCGAAAAGAAATTCATAGGAAACAGAAGTAGATACAGAAACAATGTGATTCGTGAAAAACACATCTTGTTATGGGGACTCATTATCAATTGAGTATTAATTTCTGATATGTCTGTATCTTTCATAAACAACTTTTGCCGTTGGCATCAAATTGTCCGTATTAAAACCTTTACCATTTCAGCTGGATTAGAACAACTATAAATGACGCAATAACAAAAAGAAATTTGAAAAATGGACGTACATGTGGAATTCGGGACAAGAAGAAAATAGTTCGTAAGCACGAGCATCTTCTTCAAAGGGGCACATATACACCATGGATGTGTAAGTAAATTTACGTTTGTGTAATAATGTAGATTAATATGAAGACATGCATGATTGTAAGGTACCTTAGCTTGTATGTTTCCAATGTAAATGTATTCCTGTAGTCAATGTATCCTTTTCCATGTGTACAGGGGCTTCCCACTATGACATCAGTATTTATATCACGTTGATTTTAACATGTGTTGGTTTCTTTCACGTAGGTATTTCACTATGTATTGACAGTAGAAAGTACATTTAAGATTCGGTTATTGACTCCCCTGATCCGTATTATTAGACCTTGATTGTCAACAAACCATTTTTTTTTTGCTCGCGGGGGTGAATTCTCACATAAATTGAATGCACTTCCGCTTGAAATCGTTACCATTATTATTTTGTAACTGTCATTATTATACCTGACATAATGTGGCATAAAAAGGAAGGTCGATTGGGTTATATTGTATATACTTTATTGAATTATTTACAGGCTCCATCTCAATATTTGACGGCAATAAAGATGGTAAGTTTTACCAAATAATCATGGTCTTTAAAACATTTCAAAGCCCGAATTTATTTTTTCAGTTAAAGCAATTCATATGTTGCAGTGCACTAATGTTCCCATTGATGACACCATTTTGCAGTAAATGTAAAACATGCGTCTTTCAATATTTTACTTGATGTGTTATTCTGTCACAAATACATATTTTTCTTTTATATATAGATCAATGTCATATGGTGTAAACTTTTAAAAAAAGAACAATTTCAGTTGACACAGTTGAATGTAATTTCATGAAACTTGAGTTAGCATAGAGACAGGCGCTTACTGCTCACAGTTGATTTTTTCTCGACATTTCAGATTGCATTACCCCAGAACATCAAGAACCGGGCGTTCAATGGAACAAGGAAATACTCAGTAAATCACTAAATCTAATTAATCTTCAATTTTAATACATCTTTAAAAGTTGTATAGATACTTTGTTACAGGGACTCTGAGCTCACCTTACAATATTTACAATCAGTTTGAATACGAAAAAATGAATATAACGAACAGTGGTCAACTTAAGAAAACAAATGAAGGGTAGACACGTACACGCCGGAGATAAAGCCTGGTGTCTAAATGAGAGATGAATTACCCTGTCACAGGTTGAACCCGCCTTAAACTATACATCTTGTTCAGGTTAAAGGCAGAATGTGTAGAAATGAATTCAGTATACAGAGATTACCGAACAATTCACATATAACAAATATCATTTGACAACCTTCAGTGTGTACTTGTGTTTACTAATTAAACCATAGTGCGACTATGAAAACGCTGAATTTAAACAAAACTATTGAAACATCAAGTAACAAGTTAACTTCATTGTTAGTAGCTTACCTCAATTTAGAAACTGATCATACGCACAACATGCTCTCATTTTCGGATCAATTAAAGGACATGCACACCATATGCAGGTGATACGGGATATTGATACACAGCTATGAGACGTGGATGGTGAAAACACAACTGTAGTAATGTAAAACTAATACAGTACAATATGAGTGAGATATTGTCGAGAGGGACATTAAACATTATTCAATCAATGAATCAATCAAATTCCACATTAGTAATGCTACTTGAAATCCAAGATAGGATTTTACACAGACATACTCCATATTCAAATACATTGAATATCCCAGAAAATTGAAAAAAAAAATGAGTTATCGTACTTATGCTGGATTCCTAGACTTTGCGAAAACAATATTTTAGAAACCGGTTGTTAGATCTAGCAAGACTGCCGCCAATTTTCGATGGGTTTTTTCCCCGCCTCATGGATATATTCACTGCTATGTAGGGATAACTTGAAATGTACCGTCTCAACATCTGCGGAAAGAGTATAAATCAAATTTCAGGGTAACATTCACCGAACTTTGAATTTTGAATCATACAACTGTTCCCAACTATTGCTAATACAACCTATCATTGGGTGAAATGCTGCATCACGTCTTTAATGCCGATTGTTAGGCCGTTTATGGCACACTGATTTTTACTATGGATAACTCCGTTTACCTGATCAAGACATAAGACTCACGGCGGATGTGGTCGGGAGACAGGGGATGCTGACTCCTCTTGGGAACCTGATCCCACCACTGGTATACCCAATGTTCCGTCTTTATCCAACTACTCTTTGCATTGCTTATAGAAGTCATGTGATTGATCACTGTTGGCTATCTTCATCGTTCACAGTAACAAAATGTATGACTATTCAATGTTTCACATTATCACTGTTCACGATAAGGTTAAATTTTTGACATCAAAAACAGCTGTATTTGCAATGAAAATAGAACAAAAAATATGTAGATCTTGTCAACATTGCTTTGTTAAACCCATGTTTCGTTCTACTCAGAGGTACATTGAATTCAATATTGAACATATATATTGAACATATGTTTAAGTTTCCAAACGACAATGTGTACATACTCTTTGGTTATTTAATGAGGGCTCTTTGTTACCTGAAATATCTTCGAATTATCACAAGAAAGAAATGATTCAACAGTTTCTCTAAGAGCAGGATAAGGCTATTGTTGTGGCCTTCAATTTAAAAGTTAGATATAGCGGCGAAGTTTTAGCTATCAATATGTCCATTTCCATCCATACCTCTATTCGAAGTATTGTATGTTTTACATTACGACCCCTGGGTCGAGGCCTCTGCTGGTGGACTGTTGATCCCCAAGGGTCTCTACAGCGCAGTAGCTAAGTACTTCGTTACTAGCTTGGAAATACGGATGCATATTTGATTACTGGGTTAAAAATTAGAAATTAATTTCTAATTTAAGGATTATCTCGCTTATACATAGCTTTATCTTTGGACGATTTTGGCTCCAGGTTTCGGCACTCTAGTTTTCCTTTTAGCTTGTTACTTCGAATTTCCAAAAAGGTTGGCTTGAGCATCACTGAAGAAACATCATTTGTCGAAATGCACATCTGGTGAATCAACATCGGTACCGTATGTTTTACATTATGACCCCTTGATCAAAGTCTCAAAATAGATATAGGGGCGAAGTTTTAGCTATCGATATGTCAATTTCCATCCATACCTCTATTCCAAATATTGTATGTTTTACATTACGACCCCTAGGTCGAGGCCTCTGCTGGTGGACTGTTGATCCCCAAGGGTTTATTTCATCTGATGATTAAATGGATATCATATTTAATAAAAATCGTGAACTGTTGGTCCTAAAGGGTATCTACAGCCCTGTAGCTAAATACTTAGTTAATAACTTGAAAATACGGATGTATATTTAATTCCTAGGATAAGATTTAGAAATTAATTTCAAAATTAAGGCTTATAGGAGTTATGAGATTGATCACTGTTCATTATCTTCACCTTGCATCTATGGCTCATGACGCGTTTAGGTGGTCAACAGGGGATGCATGTTCCTCCCAGCCACATGCATTCACCGCTTTTGTGTTCAGGGATTCGTGTTTACACAACTTTGTATTCCTTTTGAGAGTTACGGAATTCATCACTGTTTATTATATTCACCTTTTCATTAGTCAGATAAAGATGCACATGTAACGGTATATCTATTTTTCAGTTGTGGTTGGAATATATCTTATGTTGGCAATTGTCATCGTTATCGCCGTCAGAATAAACCGGTAATATTATTTCATCTGATGATTAAATGGATATTGTATTTAATAAAATAGTAAATACAAAATAGTAATGAATGAATGACAACATTGTTTAACGCAGGATGACGAAAAGGCTAGATGTCGAGATCAAACAGATAGAAGCACGGATCCAGCGTGAACTGTTAAATATAACTTGCATGTTGTTGCATCGAGAGTTACAGCGTATGGTTCGACGAAGGCTTCGACAAAGGTCAACCAGATACCAATCTATTGCAGAGGATCACTATGAATTGACCCCGATTGTGAACGATCCATATGAACCTCCTCTTCGAAGATCTGCAACATTAGCAGAAACAGAATACCAATATGTTGCTCCATACGAAACTCCCAAAGAAGGCTGTTTTTGTAGATATTGCTTGGACCAAGCTGCCAATCATCCCCCAAACACCTTACCAGAAGTAGATGGAGCGCATGGTACAGCAAGAGCATATGACAGTCTGCAAGGAATTTTCGCAGAGAAACCCTTCCTTGACAGAACTACTTCAGAGAAACATTCGCAGTATTCTCTTCTCAATAACCCGCCTGATGTTTACTCGCTAAGCGGTAAAACAAGAGCACTGATCCATAATGATCACTCCCAATCCACAGAACGGCGTCTATCCCGAAGAAGAATGCGCCGTGGAAGAAAATCCGGACTTAACGATTATGATGATGACGGCATTAATGGTAATTGGATAGAACTGGAGCGGATTAAACAAAGACAAGAAGAAGCCGAAGATGCGGAGTTCATATCGCAATTGCTATCCGATGTGAAGAGAGAACCTATCACTGATGTTGTACCCGGTATCAGCCCATTCAAAATACCAAAAACATTGCCAAATTATAAACGAGAAGAGGCAAAAGAATCCATCGCCCTTTCGGATTTTAGCTTTTTAGAATTAGAAATACAAGAAGTAGATGATGCCATCAATGCCAACTATACTGAGAAAGAGAAACCCAGTTTCAAGAATGAAACATTATCGGATGCCGGGACAACTAAAACCACCAACGATGCACCTAACGAGTTGTTTTCTAGTTCGAATATAAAAAGCAAAGCAGAAAACAACATGGAACCTACAAAAGGAGTTTGCATTGCAGAGGTGAATTTTGATGTAGGAAACAGCGGCGGCGAGTCCAATTCATCAGACTACTTAAAACCAATGCCACACAAAAACACGGGAGATAATTCAAGCGAAAATCAAACCAGTGTAACAACTGAGTTTTGCCTTGCAGAGGTAAATTTTGATGTTGAAGATAACGAGGGAGACTCAGAATCAGAGCAATATGGCAAAGAAAACGGTTCAAACGAAAAACAAATCATTGACATCGCTGGACTTTGTATTGCTGAGGTGAACTTTGATGTTCAAAACATCGAAGCACTCAATGTATCACCAAACAATACACAGCCAATGGCGGACAGAGACAACAAGGAAGATAACATGTCAATCGCGTTCTCTACCGGACTATGCATTGCAGAGATAAATTTTGACATTGAAAACACAGAAAAGGTATCTGATTCATCAGACTACCTAGAGCCAATTGTATTAGATTCTGGAACACACACACTGCAAGACGAGAAAACCGACATTGAAACATACGAAACATTGCAAAATGTCACCGACACCATGGTTAACATTCCCAACATTGAGACCGCCAATGAATATTCCATTCAAGGTGAAGATGCTGGTTTCAATATTTGTTTGGCAGATCTGAACAACTTCCAAGATATTTTGTCAGAAGTTGAATATATGGAAGAATCTATATTAGACATCGGGTATCCCTCAAGCAAAGAATACGAACGATTGAGGACATCTACAGTGATCGTCATGAATACACCGGAGGAAAAGCACAGGGAAGAAACAACAGCCATGTCTGCTGATACAGGACTCAATGTTTGTTTTGCAGAACTGCAAAATTTTGAACAACTGCTCTTAGAATCTGAGACAGTGGAAGAGACAACATCGGACAAATCACATGAAAGTCATTATGACGCAATTAAGATCGACGTCGACGTCAACCATAGCGATGATTCTGACACCATTTCTGAGTGATCACAGGTAAATGCCATTTGCTTTTGACTTGTGATAAAGAGTTTATTCTTCCTCTCTGCATTGAGTTCTATGTGTAAGAATTAAAATATGATTTCTTGACTATTTACCGAGTTATTCGGCATATAGAAAACCACACAAACTTGAAACTTAGATATCTACTAATGATTCATTTTAGAGATGACATCCTAATGGCCGGGTATAAAGAGAACCATCTAGCGAATTTTATGAAGATATCCAGCAAAAGACATGGTATGCAGAGAACCAGCTTAGACTTTGTATACAGAGAACCAGCTAAGACGTAGTGTAGAAAGAACCAGCTAAGTCTTGGTATACAAAAATGAAAATCAGCGTTTTGTAAAAGCTACATAAATGACAGACATATATTGAACAATTCAGTATGCTTTATGGAAATTCTATATCATTATCACATGTTTGTTTGATTTTGTACTTCTTGTGTCTTGGGTAGTCAACAGCACACTTTTATGTGTGGGTATTTTTCTGATTAGAAAAACGTACTTATTCACACACCGAATGTAGGGTCTTGATTTGGAAATTTATTGAAAACCAGAAGTTTTCGTTGAAAAAAAAAATGCATTTGATTTTTACAATTCATTGATGTACCTTTTCTGACACGATATAAACGTTTGATTTGTTTACTGTAAATACTTGTATTAAGACATAATTGTACAATCTGTCGACACATGTTTATGCTGTTATACAATTTCCACATATTTTTCACTGGATATATTGATTTCATTTTATGCGTATTTGTGTTGAGCTATATGTATTTATGCAGACTTCTGTCGTTGGTATGGATGAATATCGTATTGTCTCCATAACTAGCAAAAAAAAAAAAAAGAAGAAAGGAAACATTCATTGAAGATGGGAGATGACTTTGTTATTATACTATCATTCTGTAAAAGAAGTATGCTCAATATACTAACAAAGCTATTGCTTTTGTGAACGTTTGGCTTTCGGTTTTTGTGTTGGAATTCTTAAGATGGCAACCTAAGCAAATATCTCCCATTGATCTAACAATACATTTTACATGTAGTTTGTTTTAAAAAGACCTGTCTGTATACTCACTGTTTGTTGTCCTCCCTTGTTTTTATTATTTACATGTAATAATCTATGCAACTTTGTGTTTTTTCTGCTGTATGTACATTTATGTATGTGCTTCTGATATATATAGTTTCATATTCATGTTTAACAAGGATGTCAGCCACTGTGAAGATGTATTACTCCTCGTTAAAGAAATTATATTTAATACACAAGTTTCTGATTAGATATATAACCATGTAGTATGTAGATTCAAAGTGTTTTATCCCCAGGTTTCTGTATTCAAAAGAATGGTTTGAAGTTTTAAATGTAAGTTTATAGGAAAGTTCGCTAAAACATGTATTTTTAATAACCAGAAGGCTACTTTTCCAAAATAAATAAATAAATATGCAAACATCCTATTGCACGGCAAATTCAATAGCACCCAAATCATTTCAACTGGGATTATAGTGGGGGTTACATGACTTAGATCAATATCGAGAATTAATGTTTCACATAAAAATAGTTCAGTTGAGCAATATGGATCGCAGATGATATTTCACTTTTCTTCTTGAAAGTATCATGATTACTACTACTACTACTGCAAGTACGACTACTATTATTATTATTACTACTACTACTACAGTTACAACTACTACTACTATCAATACTACTACTACTACTATTAGTATTAGTATTACTACTATTACAACTACTTCTACTACAACTACTTCTACTACTACTACTACTACTACTACTACTAGTTTTATTATTATTACTACTTTTACAACTACTTCTACTACATTGTACTTCTATTATCATTGTTGTTATATGGATGTAGTATTATCACTGCTATCTTTATCATTACTAATATCATCACTACCCTTATTACCAAGGTTATTATTATCATCATTGCATGTTGTTTTTTCCCATTGCTGTTATTTTTATTATAATCATTATTATCATTGATTGTTATACTATGTTGTTTCTATTAAGATTATTGCATGTTTGAGTATTTTTATTGCATTTATTATTATTATTATTATTATTGCTATTAATATATACGCTATTATTGATATTGTTGCATTTTTATTTTCCATTTAGTATTCGTATTATTATGATTATTATTGATTTTTACTATTATATTGTTTCTATTATGATTGTTGCATGTTTTAATATTTCCTATTGTAGTTATAATCACTATCCTTATTGATTTTTCTATTATAGTATTGGTTTTATAATTAGCTCATGTTTACTTATTTTTATTGTATTTAATATCATTTTGTTTTTATACTCATTATATTCAATCAAAATCTAATTTAAAAAAAAATGTCAAATATTTAGCATGGTATATTTAATAAAGGCTTGTCAACGACTGAATCATTGTATTATTTTAAAGCCACATTTTCAAAGAAAGAAAACACGATTCCCACCACCTGGTTACTCCCTGAAAATGTCAAAACCTGGGTCTTAATTGGTTTGTTAATGTCAAAGATCAGTTGTAATTATCTCTCAGCTAGGAAGTGAATTCGTTAGCTAAACATTGATCATGATGAGAAATTGGCATTCTAAAGGAAGTTGATTATGAAGGGTACACGAAAAAACAACCTGATGTTTTGGACAAAGTGCAAACGCGAGATGATTCTCATTTGTAAACCCGCGAAAATCATATCTGACTTGGGGGAAGTCATGGTGGCAATGACTTTTTGTGAGGGTTGGAAAATGTCAATGTTACTTTCCCTTACATACAGTACTTGATATGCGTGATGTGTGTTATAAAGCGTTGCTTATAAACATGTGAACTTTACACTATCTACAATTGACCACACTACTAGTTTACAGACGTCCTCATTAATTGGCTTGATTCACTAAAGGAAATGTTACAGTAAAATGTAACGTTCATTCCATTTCATCAGTGACAGCAATGAAGTTTGTACAACTGCAGACATTTTTTTGCAAGATAAACACTGCTGAAACAGACGTAGGGGATATCAACGATACATAAGGGAGTGGGTATACAGATGTTACCAGAATTTATATCTGATGTAGTAAATAAAATACAGAAATAACACAAGAATAAGTCAGTGTAAGTTCACTTGTTACCAGATCTGTCAAAGCAACGTCTTTGTCTATGGTTATCCTTCATCGAACCTCTGGATCAGCTCTATCATAATCAAAGTTTCGATCTAGCTATCTCGATCCTATGTCACCTGATTCTTAACTACGGTGTATATCAATTCTAACGATTGAAACAGTTGGTCCAAATTTTCGGTGGCGTAGATGAAATCTCCGGAAAGCAACATCGTCTATTA
Source organism: Ostrea edulis (assembly GCF_947568905.1). Taxonomy (NCBI): domain Eukaryota; kingdom Metazoa; phylum Mollusca; class Bivalvia; order Ostreida; family Ostreidae; genus Ostrea; species Ostrea edulis. Next base: position 72,433,343 of record NC_079171.1, read on the forward strand.
CTGGATCTTAACCCGAAATTCCACTTTCTCCAAACGGAATAAGTATCACGGTTTTGATCAGGAAATCAATACACAATACACAGTAACATGATAGAAGATTTATTAGCAAACAGCGATGAGAGTATGGAATGTATTTGTTATGTTATCACTGGTTACACCCGACATAAAACAAGGACGACTGTTATCAGCAGATGTTAAATAGGACGATCCTACACAACGTTTATCACGTGAATACGACGTCACAATAACCGTTAAACATCACATGGACGTCTTTATAATAACCTCTAAGCATCACGTATGTCGTCACAATAACCACGAAAGGTCATATGAACATGACATCAAGATAACCTCTAAACGTCATATACTAATGAGGTTAAGTATCCAAGATAATCGGACAGTCATAAATTATCATACATTCGTATATGTATCCAATAAAAACTATAGACATACATGTTTCACGCATTATGGCCATCCATACATGATACGTAATGAATCAATTTTCATACTTCAGACATAATGGGACATTCTTTTACGTGTATCACAATATATATAGCATTATACATCACTGATCCACATTCATATCACCAATAAAATAAAATAATACATGTCATTTAAATACAAAAAACAACACATACACAACGACAGTATTCTTTCACATCCGATATTCTGCAGGGATTTGAATATCATTCCTGAGTTTTTTATAAGTCAACATCCATGCATCCATACAATACACATAAATACTTGATGGGTGTGGTAACATGTTTGTGATATACAAGATATTTCCACATCCGCTAATGATACTATTACAATTTTGTATGCATAGACACGCTTCTCGCAGGGAACAGCGCAGGAGGTCGGGATTTCAAAAACTGAAGGGTGGATAGGGAAACAGACAATCCATGAAACACGCACCTGTCTATTTTAAAAAATCACAGAATTGAAATACCAATCCTGAATTGAATTAATATAATTCCATAAAAACAACATTAGGGTCAGCAAAACATCATCATAAAATATAGATCACCTGGCAATATCAGTCACACTGCCCTGATGCCTTTGGTAGCTTTGAGAGAAAACTAACATTATCTGATCACTAGATGATTGCACCATTCTGGTTTATAAGACACCAAGTTACTGATATGTAGAGTATTTATAAAATGTTTCTGGAATCATTCTCTTGATAAGTTGGCAATCATAATATATATATTTGTGTTGCACAAAAAACAACGTGTTTCTCTTCAACCTCCAGTGTAGTAGAATTATATAATTGTATTGTGTTAATTGTTAAATTGCAGTATGTAGTATATTATAGTAAGCGAATTATCAATAAAACATCAGTAAAACAATCTGTTTCTCTGTAAACTCGTGTACTAAAACTTGAGGCAACATCATCTAAACACTAGTTCTACTCCACACGGAGGCAGGTCAAATGCAGTAATTTCATTAACTTGCGATTAAAGATAGTAAGTGTGGAACCAGTTATTACACAGATTACTTTCTCATAATAGACGGGTTATTATGATAAACATCAATGTTTAGCCTTAACCTCTAGGCACCAAATCTAAGCACATTTCCTATTTTACGAGGAAATAAGTCAGTAGCAACTATTTCTTAAATTTGAGATGAACAAAAATGAAATAATGTTTTAGTTAGCGGGATCTCAATACCACTTGTCATTGAAACTCCGTATCTTGTCACCGGGGATAGAAAGGTTGACAATATTTAAAACATATCTCCTTCATCAACGAATCTTAATGCAAGGTGAATATAACGAACAGTGATCAATCTCAAAACTCCTACAAGCAATACAAAATAGATAGTTGGGCAAACACGGACCCCTGGACACACCAGAGTCCATTTCAATCATCAACACAAACTTCACATGAAATCCCATTCACAAATTAAAACCTTTCAAGAGTAAATATCTCCTTTAGTTTTTTGGTCATTTGTTGAGACTGTCTCTGAAATAACTTCAACTTAGAATTTTGCAATGTACTACACAACTCACGAAAACCTAAAACAAAATTCAAACAGATACATGTGCACCATATTTACATATGAAAACTACATATATCCAAATGTGGTGTTGCAAACATTCCTAAAGACTTGGTTTCAGCAAATATAAAATATTGAATGAGCCTACTTTCTATCTCGTTCTCATTCTTACACTATTTGTTTCCCGCGTTAAATTGAGTCCAAAATCTGGCTTGGATTTCATAAAAAAATCTCAAACTTAAGTTTCAGTTTTCTTTTATTTAAGCAGTCAATATTTGAGCAAACTCTCAGACTTTAGTCCAAGTTTCGACTTCAGTTCTTTTCGAGAAATCCTGGCCTGATGTAAGCTCATTTACATGACATAGTCGGATAATGAAGATCACATCTAAACACTCTCTGACACAGTCCTACTCAGATAGCGCAGCTTTCTGTCCAATAAAAAGTTGAAACTCACTTTCACAAGATCCCAAGAATATACATCTTTTATCATACTCAATTTCACAGCATAAAAAGTATGTACATGTGTACAGTTTACTTCACACTCAATTTCACTGGAAAACAAATTTGTACAACTCTTATCACACTCAATTTCACAGGATCACAAGTCTATACAATTTTCATCACACTCAATTTCACGGGATCTCATGGTTGTACAGCTTTTATCACACTAAATATCAAATGATCTCAAGTCTATAAATCTCACTAGCATACTCAATTTCACAGCATTTGAAATATCTACAGTCTTAACACAATGCATTTCACAGGATCTTATGTCTATACAGCCTTTTATCACACCCAGTTTCACAGTATATTCAGTGTACATGGCCGTTTATCACATAAAACAATTACAAAATCACTCCCATTATAAACATTCACCATTTGACCTTGAAACTGTATATTTCCATGGGATTCAAGGTAAGGTCACTATCTAGCGATGTGGGGCCTTTGTCGTGTAGTAATGTCAAGGACGTCCGCCGCATTTCCTTCACCCCTAGCGCGTCACTGAACAGATCCCGTAATCTGACCTAGATAAAGTGTTTGAGAGAGCATGTACATGGGCAGTAGTGTAAGGTATGGTAGATAACTCCTATTGCATGTACTGGAATGTTTACATCACAAGAACTACACTAATGACGCAACTCTCTCTTACTGTTATATGAATGTAAACTAATAGAAAACGTTTAATAGAGGACCAGTGAACAAATGTATATCACAGGTTTAGAGCCTGCTATCCCACAATCCTCTCCTGCCCTAAACTAGGTATCCCATAATTCTGTATCGTTATACTCATATATACCACTGTCAACGTCTCAAAATAAGCAATGTTATTCCACATGTAAATACACCTTTTTACGGCTAATAAAACTAAGAACTACTTTATAAAATATCAGGAAAATGTAGGACAAGCAATTATTTGTAGTTTTTCCCCATTACTATGCATTATCCATGTACCTATGTATAGCCTTGGTGGAATAGAACAACCCAATATCCGCGTTTCGACCCAAATCAATGTTTATTGTGTCACAAAAAGACTTGACATCTGCTCAGTATTCATCTATTTACGTATATTTTTTGTAACTGAAGCGAAACCATACTTTATTTGAGCATATATGCCATTTTACGGGAATAATGTAAAACCCTCGAGACGTTGACAGAGGTGTATGCGAGAGCAAAGGACGACAACTCTGGGTAGAGATTGCCCCAGCCCTAAACTAGGTATCCCATAATTCTCTGTGTCTAAAGGTGAAGATAATGAACAGTGTACTATCTCATAACTCCTATAAGCAATGCAAAATAGATAGTTGGGCAAAAACGGACCCCTGGACACACCAGAGGTGGGATCCGGTGCTTGGGAGGAGTAAGCATTCCCTGTCGACCCGTCACACCCGCCGTGAGCCCTATATGTAAAACTTATACGGTACCAATTTAGATGCACCAGATGGGCATTTCGATAAATGCCTCTTCAGTGATGCTCAACCTAAATTTTTGAATCCTGATCCAGTAAACAGCAATATGTGTCCAGCAATATCCTACATTGTAAGTATAGCCCAAAACTAAGCATCCCATAATACCCAATATATCTAACTCAAAAATAAGCATCCCATAATACTCTATATCTAACTCAAAACTAAGCATCCCATAATACCCTATATCTAACTCAAAACTAAGCATCCCATAATACCCTATATCTAACTCAAAACTAAGCATCCCATAATACCCTATATCTAACTCAAAACTAAGCATCCCATAATACCCTATATATAACTCAAAACTAAGCATCCCATAATACCCTATATCTAACTCAAAACTAAGCATCCCATGACACCCTATATCTAACTCAAAACTAAGCATCCCATAATACCCTATATCTAACTCAAAACTAAGCATCCCATGATACCCTATATCTAACTCAAAACTAAGTACCCCATAATACCCTATATCTAACTCAAAACTAAGCATCCGATACAACCCTTTATCTAACCTAGAGCCCATTGCTAAATATCCCACAATTCTTGATGTTCAGTCACTAGTTAGATATTCCACAATTCCCTTGTATATAACTCAAAGCTAAGCATTCTGCAATATTACATACCTAACCTAGAACTCAGTGCTACATCCCCCACAATCCTTGGTGTCCCTCCCTAAGTTAGATATCCCACAATCCTTGGTGTTCCTCCTTAAGTTAGATATCCCACAATCCTTGGTGTCCATCCCTAAGTTATATATCCCACAATACCCTATATCTAACAATAGTTTTGGTATCCCGTGTGTCTGTTGTCTACTACATATCCCACAATCGCTTACCTTCCCCTGTGTATCAGCACAAGCTAATCCATGGCTTGAAATCCCACAATCCAGTCCTAGTCTGTGTAATAGGAGTGCTGAGTCATCGCTCCGTGTGATTGGTCCATCATAACTCTGCTGTAAGGACCAAATATTGGGTAGATGCACATCACACAGTAAAGATCCCGACAGGAGGGAATGCTGGGAAATCAATGACGGTACACTGAGTGAGCTCTTCTGAGGTAGAATCTGAATGGTATGGACTAAGTGCAGGTAGGTCATGTGAGCTTGGAGTGAAGGAAAACCACTTGTTTTGCTCTTGATCTATAAAGGAAAATTAGCAGATAGGCCACAATATTTACATACCTTATGGTGCTAAGGAAACATTCTAATTCGTATGTGCACCACTCACTAGCTTTACACAAAGGATACGAAAACTTTTCATTAACTATATTTTGAATATAAATTAACTTCAAACTAACTATATACTAAGTCTACACTAACTATGCATTAACTTCAAACTAACTGCTAACTACCTTTTGCATTAATTATACATTAAATTTACACTAACTATATATTAACTTTACACTAAGAGTACAATAACTTTACATTAACTATGCATTTAATATAATATACTAATTTACACTAACCATGCATTCAATATATACTAACTTAACATTGACTGTACACTAATTTTACACTAACTATATATTTAACATATATTAACTTTACACTAAATATACGCCAACTATGTGTTGACTATATCATAACTTTACAGTCTCTATGTATAAACTTCACACTAGCTTTACACTAAGTATACACTAACTGTATTCTAAATTTAAAGTTTGTATGTATAAACTTCACACTAGCTTTACACATAATACGCAGAAATGGTGATTGGTAAAAGTTGTTTTGTAAACAAACCAAGAAAAAAATGCCTTCTCAAAAAATGATCACTTACTGGACGAGCACTGCGGTACTTAAACATAAGCCTGAGTCTGTTTGGGGTCAACGTGTTGTCTCGGATACCTTGGCCTTGACCTCTCACGCCGTCCTGATTCAGCGTCCTGTCCAGCATCACCTGAATTTCACATGTCACCAAGATACATATATATCTATAAATACAAATATATATTCAAACATATATGTTGATTGATTGAATTAACAAATCTAGTGCATTGGCTCTTTTCCCTTCAATTAGCCATGACTGCAAAAGAAGAATTGAACAATTCACAATGACGTAGACACTCAAAGAACACTTCATAGAGAAGTGCATACACTAAACATGTAGTTACAATTGGGTGACAATATACTCTTCTGACTTATATATCTAGTTCCGGTTGCTCTTTTTTTTTTACTAGAATGAATGGATTTGGTCTGCTTTTAAAAACAGTGCGTTTACAGAGCAAGATTGATTGGCGCGTGTTGTATATATTTGAACTACTCGTTTTGTGTAGTGGTCTACCTCAATTAAATCACAATGATTAGTACCTGCCTCTGTGGCCAAATCATACACTACAAAGTTTACAATGTGTGGGCCTTTTCTTCAGATTTATATACCGTGTTCCGGTTGTTCTTTCTTATTAGAATGAACAGATTTGGTATGTTGTTTAAGAACAGTGCGTTTACAGAGCAAAATTAATCGGCGTGTGTTGTATATATTAGAAATATTGGTTTCCTAAAGTGGTCTAGCTAAATGAAGTCACAGTGGTTAGTTCCTGTCTCCGTAGCCAAATCACGTTGTACGAATTTCACAACGTGGGTGCCTTTTATTTGTACTTTTGGACAAATTAATGAAATACTTGACCATCATACTTTTGATTTCTAATCAGATCAATAAAAACCAGCATTATGTTCTAACAAGGACCGTGTAGTGGTCATGAAAATAGACTCCCCAAAAAATGAAGAAAAAAAAAACAACAATATACTAAAACAACAAATACAGTTGATTAAAACTAAAAAACGAACAATTAGCATTTTCCCTCATCCATTTATTTTCTTTTTTCTTCTTATTGTTGTAGTGAGTTTTATGAAATCTTATTGTTTTGTCACTCACACAAAATCACAAAACAGATTGGTAATAATTTAAACGTTAAACACTAGGATAATATATACATAAAACACAGCAATGATAATGTGTAATCTTTCAATTACTTATAACTGAATATTCAGTCGCATTTTAATTTCCATTGGATCAGACACCATTCAGTCATCATTCAGTAACAATCCCGTCACATTCCAGTGAATATCTAGTTACGCATTTGGAATCGATGAGTTCAATTCATTGATCATTCAGTCTCTGTTCTATACTCATGTTGTCATATTTTAATGATGTGTTCGTTATATCCCTATTTAACAACTTGAATAACTTCATTCCATGTATACGACCATTGCGTAGCCTGTTCTATCAACGTTTTATATTTTAGAAGTAGTTGTAGACGTTTGTGCGACACCCGGTATTTGTTATGGTTTGATTTTTAATTTCTGTAGTCATTTGCACCGTGTTAACATTTCGCCGATTATTGACAACAATCCATATCGTATACAATTGCTTATAATACCAGTTCCTATAAGGAATATAACATGAAGAGTAAGAGAAACACGCTATCTATCCGGGGTGGGATCAAGTCGTTAGGAAGAAAACACACCCGCATTGAGAGGTCGAACCCGCCGTTATTCCTATATGTGGATTGAGTTAATGAATATATGTGTTTTTTTAAAGAATGGTTTAAATCTAGAATGCATTACAAAATTTTGTTATTCTTTATCACAACAAATAAAACCACGATGGTACATGTATTGGTCTATTATATTAACTATATAAAAAATAGTGACGCGGTGTTCCTACACGTACCCCGATGATCCCACAACAAATATTCTGGTGTGTAGAGCAGATTACCACAAGGTGTACCCAATTAATGTGGTGTATTAATAATTCCACAACAAAGATACAGGTGTGTAGAGCAGATTATCACCAGGTGTATACCATTCAGGTGTTCTATCCATAAGTATGGTCCACACACAAACATATCTACCCCCGACAATCCACCGTTGTGACGATCTTCTCTGGAATGCGTACTTCGTCTGCGTGTATGTTTTTACTACTGCTGATCTTAGAACTCCGGGATTGTTCTAGTCTGGGGTTTTTTCCTAATGAAATATATGAGATTAATTCATCAAATTTACCGTTTATCCATATCACTTCTCTGAAACACATGCACAGAGAGAACGATATATATATACAATAAGTACCGTTTTATATTCAGGGAAACGTGAACAATTATTGCTCTTTAAGTTATCTGAGATTACTCATGATTACAGTGACTTACCTCGAATGAAGAGTGGTATTTCAAATATCTTACGGGATATATAGTTTTAGAATAGCAAACCCAAAAAAGGATAATGTATCTCCATTTCAGTACTCCATCTTTTATTTACTCCTCTATTATATGTTTCAAACATTATATCAGGAACGAAACTTCCATCGTTTAATAGTCTTCCCATTGATCACCTATACTTATAAGAAGCAGATGTGCACATCGATACATCTAAAAAATACAAGTCACCAATTAGATATCAGCATACATATTAAATAACATCGATTAAAGATAATGTGAATCTGCACATTAACCATATATACATCGAGTCCAACGAAATATTCAGTGCTTGATTTTAACACCTTGAGTTACTTGATTATGCTTCTCTTCAATTAATAGTCCGAAAGGTGAAGATAACGAACAGTGATCAATCTCCTAAATCCTACAAGTAATAAATAACCGGTATTTGGTCGAACGCGGACTTCTGAGCACACCATAGGTGATATTAGGTAACTTGGAGGAGTAAGCATTCCCTGTCGACGGTGAAACCAGTCATGAGTCCTACATCTGAATGATACGTAATTAAAATCAGTGTGCCAATAACGGAATAACAATTGACAGAGAATACGTCAGAGAAAGGTGCATCCAATGTTAGAATACATAGGCATACTAGATTGTTATAACGGTCATAGATATTGTGAAGTGCTGACTTTAATGTCCACTATAGAAGCCGTGCCGGGATTCCCCAATAACGTAGATACCCAAAACACTTCATACGAAAATCACCACACCACGCTAGTAATTATAATTGAGTTAAACAATCTCTTCAGATTTATACATCTAGTTTCGGTTGATCTTTTTTAATGGATGAATAAACATAAGTAGGATGCAGTCTTTAGCACCACGCGTTTACAGTCAGATTAAGTATTGTATGTTTAGGGATACAGCTATGCTAGTGCTGTAGTTTCAAACATTACGATTTTGCCCTTCTGATCATAATAACAAATATAATAGGTTTCCTTGTTGCTTGACTGCATTTTTCTGTACAAACTTTAAAAAGTGGACAACGTTTTATTTTGGTTTCTAATCAGATTAAGAAAAAACAATCTACACCAATTAGGTAGCGTGGTTGTCATAAAGCATGGCTGTAGTTAGCTGATACATATCTGTATTGAACTGGGAAGTGTCAGTTCCCTTTGTTTTCACGTTACAAATGCCAGTGACTTTACCCGAATGTCTATCGATGGTAGAACAACTATTCATTTCTACGCGTGTATTTAACTTTACTCCATAACGGCGGACGACGTGTATCTCTGAACACACATTTTACAGAATGCAATACAATATCCTCAAACAACAGATATAGTTGATTTAAAACTCAAACATCAATAGAGCGTTTCACAATTTGCATTTCTTATTCACTTCTTCATTGTCTATGTTTATGTTCTGATTCACACAGTGAGCTCATAAAACGAGTCTTTTGTTACCATCGCATCAGTACAAACGGGATTGGTAAGACATTATTAATATAAAGATTAAGATAACACTGTTAAGTGATAGGTGTTTAGATATTTTCCAACATTTTTAAAAATCCAAATGGGCAATAATAGTACTCCTTTGTTACCTGGCAGGTTTTTCATTCCTATGAAGCAGAATTGATTCAAAATCTTCTACTTGAGAAGACAAGACTGTTGAAGGGGCCTTGAATTTCACATTTAGATATATCGACGACGTATTGTATATTAACGATAAACATTTTCATTGATTCGATCAATCCCTGTGAACTGGAAATGAAAGACATCACAAACTCGTCATCTTATGATTAATACTTAGATACATTATTGAAAATTGATATTAACTGAAAACTAACAAACCACTAGCGTCATGAGAAAGGGGTCCTTATCTTTCGACGTCACAATTCACAGAAAACGACGGCAAAGTTGGTGAACTTGAAACGTCAAAATCGCAGCAATGTAAACAAAAAAGAAATGAATTTGTTGGTTGTATTTGCTTACATTCTGGATGCATTAATTATATAAATAAGCAGATGACAGTTCCAACAAAGAATATGTATATGTCCGAAAAGAATTCTAGTTTGATATTACATGTCATTAATTTCATTGGATGGGTACAAATACCTGTGTTTGTTAATACATATGTAGCACATTCTAGTAAATAGATACGGGTTTTCAAATGAAAATGCTAGATGCATGAACACCACGCAAATTTGTTTATATGCTGAATCGTACCGATATTTGTCAATCACATGTATTGTTGTGCATATTGTTCCTATTTTTGATGCACCTTTAATTTTAGATGAAATATATATATGTATTTAAATCCATACAGTATTTGATTTATCTCACATTTACAGATCTATGCACAATCCTGTATACTTGTACCGTACATACACTTAAAAACTAATCGAAGGAATCGATCTATTTTCCAAACATAATGATGTAAAACTTATATGGTACCAATTTTGATACACCAGATGCGCATTTCGACAAATAATGTCTCTTCAGTGGTGCTCAACCGAAATCCTTGAAATCCGAATGATATGTTATATGGAGTTGTACAATTATATTTCTGATAATCCACCATTTTAAATCAATTTGAGACAAACATTTCAGGTCAAATAATGATTATACAGTTACTAATTATTTAGTGGAAGTTTTATGTCTAGAGCCCAAAAGGTGTAGTATCGTATGTACTTTACATGATTAAACACAACTTGATATCGCCATTTAAAGTAGTAAATATTACCTATATAAATTACATGTAACCAGAACGAATATCATGTAATTTGATTTCAGCTTATAATGAGAAACATAAAAAAAAGCGCTTACGATTTACCATAAAGTCATGTAGTGCAAAGTACGGGGGGGGGGGGGGGGGGGGTACGGGTACAGAGAAGTTAGCTAATATTATCGACAAGCTCCCCCCCCCCAAAAAAAAAATAAATAAAAAAACAAAACAAAAACAAAACTCAGATGGATTGTATTTTGTCAAAACGTCAAAACCCGGGGGGAATCACTAAATATATTTTCTTTTAATGTAAAAATAACTATGCATGTAAAAATAACGGGAAATGAACGTTCTGAAAACAAGGGGGACAACTTATCATCACATAAGGACCGTAGGGCTCTTGCATATTGTACTTGTTGAAGTATTATGTATAAGATTTTTTTGTTCCGCATGCTACAGGTATGAAGCATGTGAAGAATGACCTCCCAAGTCAAATGGCAACAATGGACTCGCCCTTTCATTTCCGCACATGCTTTTCGAATACAATGAATACGGATTGCCACTCCCTGCAGTACCCTATGTCAAATATACAGTCCAAATCCCATGTAGTTCTTTTGCTAGCATCCTCGAAAAAGATATATGATTTTTCACAAGATACAATTCTGTCTGTGAGGGGAGCAATGGTAGAGCTCTTTTACTTCTTGTTACCTGCAGAACTGTTGCTAAATTCATGTTTATTGGTAAAGTTATACAAGTTGAAAAAGAGTAATTATTTGAATTATATCTTTAAAAAGTTGCTATGGTGTCTTCAAGATAGTAACATAATAGAAAAAGAATCATATTAATATCCAGGTGGAAATCTGAATTTAAGTCAAAACATGTTAGTTAGACCCCCCCCCCCCATCTTTCGATTCACTTTGCCTCTCCAATGTCAAATACTTGCTGACGCACCTGTGCATGCATGTCTATGTAAAGTTTTACTATTTCACTTACACAAACTATAAATGCAACGTGTGAACAGCACATATTCATACATAACCGCTTACATGTACGTATTTCGTTTTACTACAGCATGTCCAATGGTTACCTTGCCATATTGTAAACCATTGTAACAATATCCTTGGTGCAAATTATGATGAAAAGTAAACAACAACAAAAAACGTAGAAGGATGGGTCTGTCAACAATTATGTTTTCCTTTATTACATTAAAATCGCCAGTCTCACATCTAATGTTTGTCTAAATTGTAAATCTATTCTATGTCGCGTGATGGTCACGGTCTCAACGAAGGAGAAACTGACAATATACGTCTGATGAAAATGTTTTAAGGTACAGTCATATACAAAAGTAAAATCTTGTTCACGCACTTCAAAACACATTCAAATTATCACATCATGTGTGACTGCTGTATTTCAGTTTTAATTTTTTTTATTCACATTACTTTTTTTTTAAATTTGGAAAACGATTTCTAAGTATTACAAACGATATATTGCAAACTAACAGAATGCATTTTTTTTTAAATTTGAAATATAATTCCATGGGTATGAAGTTCCAGATATAGGAATATATATGTACATCGACAAGCATTTTACTATGAATGTGTAAACCTCACTAGAGAGAATAGTACGTATTCGTAATTACCGTCCGATGCTTCTTGCTCAAACCAACTGTCTCGGGTCCATTTAGCCTTGAATTTCTCCCCAAACGTCTAGACAAGAGGGACCCTCCACTTCACAACACCAAGAAAAGTTCACCTTTTCGGGGCATGTATGGAAGGGGCGGTGAAAATAGTACAATCGTTACCTTATTCATGAAGACTATTAGAACGACGTTGATGGTTCAAATGCCTTCTCATGGCCCTAACACTATCCTTGGTGCAACTTATGATGCAAACCAAACAACAACTAAAAACGTAGAAGGGTGGGGCTGTCAACAATTTATGTTTTGCTTTATTACATTAAAATCGCCAGTCACACATCTAATGTTTGTCTAAATTGTAAATATATTCGATGTCGCGTGATGGTCACTGTCTCAACGAAGGAGAAACCTACAATATACGTCTGATGAAAATGTTTTAAGGCACAGTCATATACAAAAGTAAAATCTTCTTCACGCACTTCTAAACACATTCAAATTACCACATCATATGTGACTGCTGTATTTCAGTTTTAATTTTTTTATTCACATGACTTTTTTTAATTTGGAAAACGGTTTTTAAGTATTACAAACGATATATTGCAAAATAACGCAATATATTTTTTTTTTAAATTTGAAATATAATTCCATGGGTATGAAGTCCCAGATATAGGAATATATATGTACATCGACATGCATTTTACTATGAATGTGTAAACCTCACTAGATAGAATAGTACGTATTCGTAAGTGCCGTCCGATGCCTCTTGCTCAAACCAACTGCCTCAGGTTCTTTTAACCTTGAATTTCTCCCCAAACGTCTAGACAAGAGGGACTCTCTACTTCACAACACCAAGAAAATTTCACCTTTTCGGGGCATGTATGGAAGGGGCGGTGAAAATAGTACAATCCTACCTTATTCATGAAGATTATACGAACGGCGTTGATGGTTCAAATGCCTTCTCATCGCCCTAACACTGTTTTATTCATGGTACATCATGCATATGTCATATCCAGTCGCGATAGTTGTGCAGGTTATATAATACATACTTTCTCTGTAATTAATTGATAAACACATTTTGTGTTGGATAGCGCTCTTTTGCATCAAGTCTGATTCTTTTATTTATTTTTTTTACATCAGAATAAAAATTGCTACGTTATGGTATGTCATACTTTCGTTGCTGCACTTTAGTCGGACCGTATAAAAATTTCATTAGCCTGACCCCATTTAAAAAACCTTGCAGATATACTGATTCTCATACATTTATTGGTATCTCTCAACAACAATAGTTTTAATGTTTTATTTAGTTAATATCTAGTTTACATTTGCGTTAGAGAATTATTCTGCTTTAAACCTGATAAGACAGTGTAGAGTGAAATGCACCGCATAGTCATTGTTCACAAAACGTCCCTGTAGTGGAACTGGAATACACCAGTTTGTTTCTGAAAAAGTTTTGTCATCTGTCGGATATTTCAAAGTGTGCTACTTTCATTTCCGGTGAATGACGAAAAGCTCACTATATTGTGTCGAAACACAGCTGTTGATACATTTTACAGGACACTACCGCGGGTTTTAGCTCAATGTCAGATGACTATATATCTGATTAAATACAAAATTGATTTAAGCAATGAACTTATATTATATTATCATGACTTAAATTCATAAGACAAAGATACATGTACCGTTTTGAAAGATCGTTTGTAAAAGATCCAGTCAAAGATGAATTCTCGCCAACAAGTAATGTCACTGAACTATATTTATTTATTTACTATTCAACCTTAATTTTATTCATTCATTTATGCACATCTGTGTTGAAAGTGAGTTCTAAACATATACGTAACATGATTGCGTAAATGTGAAATTAATCGGGGAAGGTAAAATTGATGCTGCGTTATTTATGTGCGAAATCGCCGATATTCAGGTCGTTGGAAATAAAAATATTACCATTTAATAATAATTGATTTCAAGGACGCGCAATATAATGAGGATAATATTATACGACGGTAGAATTTCTTTACGTTGCCGTTTCTAATATTTTTACAGATGTGTCTCAAAAATTGTCATTAAAACGTTAAATAGCGTAGTATCAGCATAAATTTGGTATTTGTGAACAGAAAATGATACACAATATAATTCTAGGAAAATCTAAAAATGTGAAATTTTGACCGTAAGGGCCCTTTTCTCATGACGTCAGTCAAATAAACTTCATGGCAAACGGAATTATTATTTCAGCTTCTGTATTTATGTAGCAAAGTTATATTATTACTTACATATGGTGTTTATATATCTCAACTGATTCGATACTCAGTGGTTTGTTCTGCTTATGGTCAGTTTTTAAATCGAAGCGGGCTGCTGACAAACAAGTTGATGGTGCAGAGGTTCCAACAATCTCGTTCAAAGTCAGCAATTCGCAAACTATATGGTTGTTAGAACAGTCCAGTTTGCCAATACAACTTATCAACAACAAATCAAATGCTGTCTGACGTATTTCATACCGATTGTTTGGTAATTATTGGCACACTGATTTTGACTACGAACCCCGTTTACGTTATCAAGATATAAATGTCGAGGCAGGTATGATCGGTCGAAAGGGGGTGGTTACTCCTCCCGGGTACCTGCTTCCGCATCTGGTATACCCAGGGGTCCGTGTTCGGATAACTCTCTAAGAACAAGGTACGGTTTTAGCCAAAATCTGCCCTGTCAAGGAAATTCACCAAAATACTAAATCTGGTATTTGAGAATGTGCCATTGATGAAAATGACCATTGTTATTCTTTATCTACCATAGTAGCTGAAATATATTCAACGGAAAACGTTATATTAACCTGACGACGTCACTAAATTTGACGTTAATTTTGACGTAATATACGAGAGTTCTCCCCAAGCGATGTTTTGAGTAGGAAAACACACATAAAAGTATTAATTCTTAATAAATGCGAAATTATTGGTGTTTGTACTGATTTGAATGGGTATTAAATGAAAATTGAAACCACATCAGATATACCGCACAGGAGCAAAAACTGCAGGTATTCGCGGAAATCTTTTCTGGTGCAGAAATATAATGGTTTGAATACCAAATTAATTAAAGAAAATGTATATACTGGTAACAGTGGTTTCTTATTTCTGTCTCCAACTTCCTTTATTGTGGCGAATTTTAAGATTTTTTTTAAATATTTGTTAGAGTCTCACGTGCATTCGGAAAAAAAATGATGACATCAAAGGCAGCTTAAATTCGAATCACTGAATTTTATGCGAAGTTTGGGTTATCACCAATGTTATTCTTCACGAATCGGAACACAATAGAATTCATCGGTATTTGTTTTTAATTGGCATACGCAATATTCCATATATGTATATTCTCAATATTATATGCGTGGTATTAAGTTGGAGCAAAATGGCATTCCATAGGTATAATCAGGAAAAAGTGCAGTGTTTCTGATAAACTAGAAACACAACTTCAAAGGGAAGATAATTATGAAACGGTTACGGTTATCAGTGGTAGGGCATTCACTTCGTAACTGGGAGCTATAGTGTGTTCGAACCCCGCTCGTGACATGCCACGTCGAACCTGAGACGTAAACATACATGTGCTCTTCGACAAACACTCGACAAAAGTGAAAATCACGGGTCTTTCAGATAGGCACCTGATGCCATCTCGACTGTGTCCAGGGGTCCGTGTTTGCCCTACTCTTTATTTTGTATTCTTTATAGAAATTACGCAAATTCGAATTCATCACTATTTGATATCTTCAGCTTTTCGTGACCTTAAAAAAGGAGATCCTGTGTCACAACAGGTATTGGCACGTGAAAAAATCAATACTATAGCCTTAAATGCTAATCATAGATGTTATATGTGGTACGTCACATACAGCTGATGATTTCTCATTTTGAGAGAACAGTTCTCGAAAGGACGTAAAATAAACAAACAAAACATGAAAAACTTTTAAGTCAAACTCTCTCTCTCTCTCTCTCTCTCTCTCTCTCTCTCTCTCTCTCTCTCTCTCTCTCTCTCTCTCTCTCTCTCTCTCTCTCTCTCTCTCTCTCAAATATACCATGCCTCAAACAGACCGTCTCTTATGCACACATTCACACACACTCTCACTCACCACTATCAGGCGTCTTCACAAAAAATCGTCAATGTGTTCGGTACAGTACAACTGATGGATACAAACCTGATACACCCAACACTTGGTTTGCGCATATTAGTGTCATTGTATCCACTTTTGCTCAAAGAAACCCTCTTAAAAGTTGTAAAAAACAAAAATCATTCGATAGCTTATACAAGAGAAATAAAACTTAAGACTTGCTAACCAACCCCTGTCCCATGATAAAAGAAAACCATTCAAACCTAAACTGCATTTTCTCATTTTGCAAGTATATACATACATCGTATATTTATCTCGAATGGAGAAAAAACTAAATTTTGACGGGATGCTCAATACTGCGAGTCTCAATATTATATTTATATATAGATCTACCCATATGTTGTGTATTCGCTTTGTGTAACCCCCCTCCCCCGGACTGCATTTTATAGTAGTAGAGAAAGACAGATGAAATGTAATTGTAAGTGATACATTGGATACATGTAATCAACCCACTCCAATGATACCAAAATCCCTATTTTTGTGTTTGTCAATGTTTTCGAGAAGTCACCCCCCCCCCTTTAAAAAAAATATATGCGCCTATAATCTATTTCAATCATTTTAAATTAAAATACATATAGTAATACGAGTAACACATATGGAGCAAATTATCTTTCAGGCATCTCAATTTAAAAATAATTTTAATGAGTAACATATATTCCTTAGTAAAAAGTGCCTTGGAGGAAATGCATATTAATCCCTATCTTAGCTACACAAACGTTTTTGGTTTTTTATTGTGTTTTCAAAAAATGAAAGTGAATTAGTGTTCCCCAAACAACGAAATAGTTTTGTAACCATTGCAGATATACTAGAACACTGAAGACCCCCAGTGCCATATTGTGACACCGGTCATCTGGTGTTAAAGTTAACACCGGTCATCCGGTGTTAAGGTCATCTCCAATGACCCGTGACATTGACACTTGATGCCGAGCATTTTGGCGATCAAACTGTCACTACCTGTTTTAACGACTTCGGTCTGTCGCGGCCGGGATTCGAACCCCGGGCCTTCCGCATGCGGGGCGAACACTCTAACAGCTCGGCCACCGCGGTGGTGTATATTTATAGATAGTGTGCTAAAAATGTTACATTTGTGAATAACCATCGTAAACTTTCTGACAAATAAATTGTTGTATTTGAAAAATAAAAATGTTGCACCCGCGCTAAATACGTCACTAATGTACGTACGTACCTAGTTGGATATTGTCGTCTGCTGTTACATGCCGTTTCCCATTTAATCAAATGAATGTGAATGGTAAAAAATAATGCTTGAATCTTCAAGCAATACATTATTTATTAAAATAATCGTTCATCGTTAAATAAACTATTTAAATGTAGTTTCAAAAATGAAAGTGAATTAATGTTCCCCAAACAACGAGCTAGTTTTGTAACCATTGTATATGTAGTAGAACACTGAAAACCCCCAGTGCCATATTGTGACACGGGTCATCCGTTTTTAAGGTTAATATCCGAGGACCCGTGACATTCACACCTGATGCCGAGAGTTTTACGACTTAGGACTGTCGCGGCCGGGATTCGAACCCCGGGCCTTCCGCATGCGGGGAGAACGCTCTAACCTCTCGGCCATCGTCATCGCGACGGTGTATATTGTGTGTAAAATTTTATATTCGTGAATAACCATCGCATACTTTCTGACAAATAGATTGTTTTCTTTGAAAAATATATAATTTTACACTCGCACTAAATACGTCACTGCCTAGGTGGATATTGTCTTCTGCTGTTACATGTAATAAACCACATGCCGTTTCCCATTTAATCAAACATTACACTCGCATTAAATACGTCACTGATGTACGTACGTACCTAGGTGGATATTGTCGTCTGCTGTTACATGCCGTTTCCCATTTAATCAAATGAATGTGAATGGTAAAAATAATGCTTGCATCTTCAAGGAATATATTATTTATTAAAAGAATCGCCCATCGTTATATAAACTATTTAAATGTAGTTTGCCTGGTATGTAATATGAATCCTCACGAATCGCCGGTTGGTGCTGTTTATATACCGTTCTGTTTACATTATAGTCATAACAACAAAAATGGCATCCGGTCTGTAAGATAGGCTTAAATTTATCCGGATTTTTATTATCATTATGATGATTTTAATAAATGTCAGTGTGTTTCAATGAATAACTATATGAACATATCTTATTTGAAAATATATAGTAAAATATACAACTCAAATGATTCTCGTTTCCTCTTCAACCGCCACGATCAACGCAAATTGCGTCACGATGGCGAATTTCTTAGCATTTTTCAACTGATATTTTAACCCCTCTTCCATCGTCGCCCGGGATGAAACTAAGAAGAATTGTAAGTTATTTAGTAAATTTTTAATCCATATAAAAATTATTCCGGGCGACGAGGGAAGGTGTTCAATTTCACAAGTTTATCAATACAAAAACCATGAAAACACCACAAATAGCCCAAAAGCCCTTACTTTATTTGATTATGTACTACGCATGCGCGTAGATGAGTTGATTTCCATATGCTTTTGGGAGTTACTATAAGTTACTCTTTTAGGAATTTGACAGGAAAATATCTGCAAAATAATTTTCCTCCATAAACGCCGGGCAGAATTTGGCTAAAACCGTACCTTGTCCTTTGTATTTGTTATAGGAGTTATTAGATTGATCACTGCTCTGTTTTCATCGTTCATTTCACTGATTAGTTTGTTACACTTTAGTCATCCATCAGTTTCATTCATCAACCATTCAATTTCCGTTCCTGTTGTCATATTCAAAATGCTATCTTGTTACCTCCCCTTCTGAATGATTGTTCAACAATTCAACAATTTAAACGACTACTTCCCATGCACAAGAACATTCAATATCCTTTCTTATAAAACAAATTACATTTTAGAAATAATTGTAGATGTTTCTGTGACATCTAGGATATGTTTATGAGTCGTTGTTAGTTGATGTATATATATGTCTCCTTGGGACTAACGTTTCGTCCATTTTCGCCAGAATTTATATCGTATATAATTGCTTATACTGCCATTTTCATATGAAAGGTGAAGATAACAAAGTGGGATCAATAGGACACCACCTATAAGATATAGAATATTAAAGTTAAGTAAACCCTGGATATACCTGGATATACGCGAGTCAGTTAAACGGCTATATAATCTTCAGAGAATAATTTTAATATACATTGTATTTCATTTGTGTGATATTGGTATGATTGGTTAACGATCTATTGTTAACCGAGTGGTGACTGTATCATCAGCCATAACACTATCCATCTCATTGCAATCCAATACCTCCCAAATGCACCAGCATAGTAGAGTTGAAGTGTGTTGTAGTATCATCCATATGCTCCGTATGTGACGTATGGGTTGTCCCATACTTTAGAAAATAAATACATATAAATAAATAAGGGTCATCGTGTACCCATACGTCTGATGACCGTGGTGCTGTCTTTTGATGACCGGACACATACATGTGGTCTTATGTCATAAATCATAATGAAATAAAGAAGTAATTTATATTTATTAAAACTAGAAAAACGTAAAACAACAATAAAATAAAATATATCTTTTTATTTATTTAATAATTTCTAATAATATGTGTTTATCTAATTTCTTAGATAAGTAAATTAAAATTAATTATTTAAAATATTTTTTTCATTTATCCGAAGTTTCATAGAAGGTACTGATTAGTAACAATTAGTATTATTAGTAACAGTTACTAGTAATAGGGATGCAAGTATGTATATACATGTGAAATAACTAAAATATATTATACAGAAAAGAACTAAGGTAGGGTCGCCAAAGAAAAAAATCACAATAGAGTGCCACTAGTTATTAGTTATCAATAATATATTGTGCCAGACAATAATGTTGATGTCGTCAGGCAAGATTTTTGAGGTCGTCGTGAGGTACCACACCTCAGACCCGGTACCATATTTCTTTAGCTAGATCCAACTTGTAGCACGACATGGCTCCGTAATTCTTATTTGATAGTATGTATTATGTGTATAAAACTGTAGATACATCATGTAATAAGTGGTGAGTTAGTACTTATGTTAAAAAGTGTATGACAGATAAAATATCAACCATAAGCAGTTATATACTTAATTACATAATGTTTATATTTGATTAAATAACGACAATATAGAATGGATGCAGAATCACAAATCACAAACATCCAACAAGCTTACATATATTAAATATAATAGTATGCAGTAGACCTGTGTACATACAAACTGAGACATTGCCTCTAAATGGATGTCATAGAAAAAGTTTACAAAATACACATGTATAATAACATACCTGAATCCCATGTGTATTTGCATATACATGTACGTATAATATACCTGAATTTGATGTAAAGCTGCACCTATACTTTAACTACATGTTTATATATACTAATGTGATAAAAACACAAACTTTATATTTATATTCATATGCTACCATACTTATATGTAAATGTTTACATACTGATCAACACATTGCTATACACGATAGAAAACCCGAATTATATGCTTAGTTGTTTATATAAGTATAACACATGCAGTTGTTTCTATATTAATAAACATATATCATTAAACATTAGAACTATAATGCTCAGTGGTTTCCATACTTATAAACACACGGAATTGTTTACATATCTGTAAACATGCGCGATAAAACCTTTGTTATACATATAAATAAAACCTTTTCCTCACCAACCGGAAGGGAACTTGCGAATGATACTGGGAGCTACATATCATGCAAATTGAAGATGGCGAATGAATATATTAGTTACGTGGTAGCCGATGTGAAGACGCTCATACAACGTAATTTGTGACGTAATTTGTTATATTATGGCGTTTCACCCACTGAAACCACGGTACGGTGGCCTATTATATCAATAGTAAGCAAAATAGAAGGTTAGGTTAATGAATGCATTGAATACTGAATAAGCATAAATCATCGATGGAATTACAAGGACATGTACATAATTGAAATTCAAATGGTAAAATGATTTAAAATAATTATATTTAGATTAGGAACACCACAAATTATTTAATTTAATAATAATTTTAAGATGTAAATTATATATACATAAATTACAGTAACTAAACTACTTTAAGGGTACTGTCAGTAGTGTAGACTAGCTGTCGCTATTTTATGGATCACCTCAGAAGTAATGATTTGTTTGTTTGATATTGGTAGGATTGGTTAACTATATATTGTTAATCGAACGGTGACTGCATTATCAGGCATAATATTATCCATTTCATTGCGATCCAGTCTCACTCTCCAACACCTCCCAAATGCACCAACATAGTGAAGTATTTTTTTTTATTTTTAGTGTAAATAAAATATGTAAGTAGCAAAACATAAACTTGTATTGGATTGTATATTGGCCTTCCATATTTCTCTATTAAGATATGTAGTAATGTAACTATGACCTTAATGACTTTCCTTATGATTAAACAATGCATACAGTTGTTGTTCATGTTCTATTAAATTCATTTTGGTTGGCTAGGCTTAGTGTCAAAGGTTATATGTCATGGGTTTTTGTGAGTTCTGTTGGATTTTTAGATGGCCAGTTGTATTCACTAGCAGAGTGTTGAAAGGTGGTTTCTTTGCATGTCTTTTGACATTTTTCATCTGACTTGAGGTTAGACAATTAATCTTAACATATTAATCAGTGTGAATGTGTTAATGAATGAAAGCAATGAAATTACGTATTTTATTTCATATTTAACAAAGGAGTAAAATATATTTATTATTTTATACAGGTTCCTTGAAAATCAGTTATCTTCCTATTTTTGATATTTTGGCTCTGATATCATATATCTGGTAAGATCATTGGTTTGCGTGTATTTATGTGATGTCTAGTGTATTTGTCATATAATTTCTTTTGTGTGTGTTCGATGTGTACTTTACCATATAGTTTGCATAAATGTCACAAATGATAAGATTTATTATATTTCAATGCATTACGGGTAAAAAGCCTCATTTTGAGATTTAAATGTTATTTTTTAATTGTTCTTAAACTTCACACAAAATAATGGATGAGTAATTTTGTGTTAATTGTATTGAAATTATTTCTCTAGTATCTGTATAGTTTATGTGGTATGTGAGTGTGTATGCTTGTAATCCTTTGTTATGTTTTAGAGCTGCTGTTTACATGTCAGAAATAGACCTATTTTTTCAATAAATTCTTAACCTGTCACGGATGGTCTGTGCGGTCATTAAAACCGGTTTGCAACCCCGTAACATTTGCCCGAGATTGTTAACAGAATTATATTCTCATAGACAGCGGTAACAATGTAAGTTTTATTCTTGGAAATTGTCAGACTGATATATTGTAATGTATATTTCACTCTGCAAAGGTTGAATTGTGGAAATTATCAGTATTTTGTAAATGTTGTTCATTTCATTTTCGAGTGAATGCTATTTTTAATTTGCAATGTTATGAATCTTTAAGCTCTCTTGAATGAGATAATTTTGAATTTAGCAAATCACTTGTGCATTATGAACAATACAAAACTGATTATCTACTGTTCAGTAATTGATACTTTTTATAAGATACAATGTTAGGATTTTAAATTATATTTTTTTAATGTGTTGACTAATTTGACACACTGTTAACGTGCAAATTTCTATTCGTTTATTAAACAGTTACCTGGATTGCATATTTTTGGTAGCTTTCACAGAATGTCTCACAATGAGGTCTGTGTACATTGCCAAGAGTTTCATGGTCGTACTGGATTGCGATATGGATCTCTTTGAAATTCAACAGAATCATCCTTTATGGCGAATCCATGACTAAACTAATGTATGTCTCTATGATGCAAAACAAGACTAGAGTGAATCCCAAGTGATTTCACTGTTAATTTAATAGAGTAATTACCGGGATCCTGTCTGGCCAGGTGTATGTCGGAGATCAACGATGACCATTTTTGCTTCACTGAACATGTGCACCCGTGGCGGTTTATGGAGTCAATTAATACTTTGAAATATACATTTGTAATAAAATACCGTGGTAAATGGCGATATTTGGCGGTATTTGTTGTCATTCCCCATACTTCCGGAAATCCTTGATTGTCCTCCTCATCATTTTATATTCCACATTATATTTAGTGCTCTTTATGAAATTGATGATATTGATAATATTTCATTATCTAAATCTTTTTTTTTTATCAAACGTATATACAGATAGTCATTGTTAATAACAGTAGTTTGTGTAGATAGTGGTTATACCAAGCAAGGTAACATAATTTCACAACGGCCTTATCTTCAGGACAACATTAGGGGAGTTATTGTTGTTAGAACTATACTGAGATTATACATATCTACAGTAATTTGTCTCAAGTAAACGATTTATGCTTTTCATGAAGGGTGTCATCTAGCAAGTATCACTGGGTAGTTTGTGTTAAGATAACGAACCCAGGAAAACAATATTGTGTTGTCATTTCCTGATCTCATATTTTGTTTACTCCCTCTATCACATATTTCAAGCATTATAATAATAACAACATTCCAAAACAATGCATCATTTATCACTAGCTATAAAGTGTTTGTGAATTCCAACTCCTCCCTTGTTTATATAGTGTCACTGTTTAACATGTGTAGTGTAGTATGTATGTCAACCGAAATATTTTAAACAATCGTTATAATTCTTAAATATTAAAATAAATGTTATATAATATCAATTCAAAATCATGTGAATCTTAACATTAATAATATATACCATCAATCAATGCGTTCCTGCTGTGGTCAACTGTAATACATCGAATAACTTACTTTTGCTACCCTTCAATGATGCATATCATCAGAAGCAGCACTGCATGATTCACAACACAAGGACTCTTTCAAAGTCATTGCACGACACGAGTAAAAATGTATTATATATTACTACATCTAGTTCCGGTTGTTGTTCTCTATTATTTTAACGACTGTACACAGGTAGGGTTCATAGTACGGCAACACTCTTATATAGACTTGCTCAAGTCTCTATGTTTAATATTCATTGCTCTCTTTAATACCTTTTAATCGTGCCAAACATAGAAATTGTAAACCCTGCAAAATCACCGACCAGAATACGGTCAGTAAAAGGATCATATTACATTATGATCCCTGGGTCGAGGCCTCTGTTGGTGGACTGGTAGTCCCCAACGGTCTCTACAGTTCAGTAGCTAAGTACTTCGTTACTAGCTTGAAAATACGGATGTATATTTAATTGCTGTTATAAAATTTAGAAATTCATTTCAAAATTAAGGATTATCTTCCTCGTGCATATCTCTTATCCTTCGACGAATTTGGCTCCACTTTTTTGGCACGCTGTTTTTGGCTATATTTAGCTCAAAAACTTCATAGTTATTTCGGATTTCAAACATTTCGGTTGAGCATCACTGAAGAGACATTATTTGTCGAAATGCGCATCTGGTGCATCAAAATTGGTACCGTATAATTTTTACATTATGACCCCTGGGACGAGGCCTCTGCTGGTGGACTGCTAGTCCCCGAAGATATCTGCAGCCCAGTAGCTAAGTACTTCGTTACTAGCTTGAAAATACGGATATATATTTAATTGCTGTTATAAAATTTAGAAATTCATTTCAAAATTAAGATTATCTCCCTCACGCATAGCTCTTATCCTTAGACGAATTTGACTGCACTTTTTTGTCACACTGTTTTCCCCCATAATAGATCTAAAACGTCATTGTTATTTCGGATTTCAAACATTTCGGTTGAGCATCACTGAAGAGACATTATTTGTCGAAATGCGCATCTGGTTCATCGAAATTGGTACTGTATAAGTTTTAC
Source organism: Ostrea edulis (assembly GCF_947568905.1). Lineage (NCBI taxonomy): Eukaryota > Metazoa > Mollusca > Bivalvia > Ostreida > Ostreidae > Ostrea > Ostrea edulis. Next base: position 72,458,745 of record NC_079171.1, read on the forward strand.
ATGAAATATTATCTCGCTGAAATAAATTCATGAATGTTTCAATGTATGATATACATTTGACTAGAATAGCAAACATACATAAAATAGTTGAAACACATTGCAAAATTAAGAACTAAGGTACAACATGACTAAAAATAACTGAGACAGTCACATTGAATTTAAATTCTAAACAGTCAATAATATGAACACATTTACAAATCCATGATCTGAGTGGGTTTACGTATCCGTTGTAGGTAACGACGCGGTGTATTGTTGGGCTTTGGCAACGGTGGTTGGTGCTTATTACCCAACGGTGCTGGCTTTTCTGTCCGTGGCGACTTGGTCGGTTTCTCGGCTGCAACGGATATTTCTGGCACGGCAATGTCCTTCGGTAACGAAACGTCTGGTACATACACAGGTTCACTTATATCACCTGGTAATACAGTGTTTTTCATTTGGTCAACGTGTCTGCGCCATGTGGAACCTTTTACACTTGATAAGACAGCGGACCGGTCTTTGTAGTGATGTTTCCTTTCGCCCATTTCCTCCCTTCCCTGTAGTCACGGACTATTACAGATTGGCCATTTTCGAATTCACAGATGTTAGTTCCGACATGTTTCTATATGTTGCTTCTTGTGGACAACATTGGCAGTGTTTGGTTTTAAAAGGTCAAGGCGTGAGCGGATTTTTCGGCCATACGTTCGCATTGACGGAGTTTCATTGGTGGTTGCGTGGGGAGTTGTGCGATACTTGAAAAGGAAAGCGCATAACTTTTGGTTAAGACTTGCAGATTTGTCATTGTCTGCACTCTTGATCGCGTGTTTCAAAGATTGTACAAATGTTTCAGCCTGGCCATTGGTGCAAGGATGGTACGGTGCAGATGTTTTATGTCTTATACCGTTCTGAGTCATGAATTGTTTGAATTCTGCTGAAACAAATTGTGGGCCATTGTCAGATACTACTTCATTAGGTATGCCTTGACGGGCAAGGTGCGCATAGTTTTTACTGTAGCTGATGTTGTTGTAGATGTCATATGTCATACTTCAGGCAATTTGCTATGAGCGTCAACCACAATGAGGAACATAACATTTTTTAAAGGGTCCTACACAGTCAATGTGTACTCGGTACCACGGAGTTTCAGACCAGTCCCACGGGTGTACCGGTGCAGTGGTAGGCTGATTCTGTATGGAAAGGCATCCTGTACATAAGCGGCATGTTTGTTCCAGGTCGATGTCGATGTTCGGCCACCAAACATATGATCTTGCATATGCCTTCTTTCGGACGATGCCAATATGTCCTAAATGTAAAACTTATACGGTACCAATTTTGATGCACCAGATGCGCATTTCGACAATTAATGTTTTTCAACCAATAGCCGTGTGGATTGGTTTTCGGGAACTACTACTCGATTTCCCCACATGATACATCCTTGATGTAATGTTAATTCATCCTTTCTTTGGATATAGGGTTTCATGTTGTTGTAAAAAGTGCAAGGACATCTCCAAGTCGACATAAAGTCAAGAACTTGCGATAAGAAAGTATATCGTCGAGTTGAATTGCACACCTGCTCGGAAGTTACGGGTAACAGTTCTAACTCTGTGCTGTAGAACATGTCTAATTCATCAGCCTCCTCTGGTTATGTAGGGTCCAGTGGCAATGTGGAGAGTGCATCCACATTGCAATGCTTGTGTGTGCTTTTATATGTAATGTCATAAGAATGTCCAGATAGGAAAACTGCATATTTTTGAAGCTATACTGCAGTCATTGCTGGTAAGGCTTTGGATGGGTTGAATATACTGAGCATTAGCTTATGATCAGTAATTAAAGTGAAGTGTTTTCCAAACAGGTAAGTGTTAAACTTCTGCATACCCCAGTATATAGAAAGGGCTTCTTTGTCTATCTGCGAGTATCCACGCTCTGCTTTATTCAAGGTTCTTGATGCATAGACGATAGGACGTTCACTTCCATCCGAAAATGTATGTGAGAGCACACAACCAATACCATATGGAGCCGCATCACAGGTTAGTTTCAATGGCAGTTCTGGGTTGTAATGACAAAATACTTGTTCAGAAGTCAGTATGTCTTTCACTTTCTGAAATGCAGTATCGTGTGGATTTGCCCTTTCCCATTTCACCTTGTCCTGGACGAGTCCATTCAAAGGGGCAACAACTGTGGAGTAGTTCGGGATAAAGCGGTGGTAATAATTTACCAATCCCAGAAATGCTCTTAGATGTGTAACATTTGCAGTCCTGGGTGCCTCAGTAATTGCAGTGGTTTTATCTGGTGACTTATGCAAGCCGTTTTCGTCAATCTCATGTCCACAGTAACTCACCCTCATCTTAAATAATTCGCATTTGTCTAAATTGACACGTAAGCCATGTTATATGGAGTTGTAAAATTATATTTCTGATAATCCACCATTTTAAATCAATTTGAGACAAACATTTCAGGTCAAATAATGATTATACAGTTGCTAACTATTTAGTGGAAGCTTTATGTCTAGGGCCCAAAAGGTGTAGTATCGTATGTACTTTACATGATAAAACACAACTTGATATCGCCATTTAAAGTAGTAAATAGTATCTATATAAATTACATGTAACCAGAACGAATATCATGTAATTTGATTTCAGTTTATAATGAGAAACATTAAGAAAAAGCGCTTACGATTTACCATAAAGTCATGTAGTGCAAAGAACGGGGGGGGGGGGGGGGGGGTACGGGTACAAAGAAGTTAGCTAATAGTATCGACAAGCCCCCCCCCCCCCGAAAAAAAAAAAACAAAGAACAAAAACGAAACTCAGATGGATTGTATTTTGTTAAAACGTCAAAATCCGGGGGGAATCACTAAATATATCTTCTTTTAATGTAAAAATAACTATGCATGTAAAAATAACGGGAAATGAACGTTCTGAAAACAAGGGGGACAACCTGTCATCACATATGGACCGTAGGGCTCTTGCATATTGTACTTGTTGGAGTATTATGTATCAGATGTTTTTGTTGTGCATGCTACAAGTATGAAGCATGTGAAGAATGAACTCCCAAGTCACATGACAACAATGGACTCGCCCTTTCATTTCCTCACATGATTTTCGAATACAGTGAATACGGATTGCCGCTCCCTGCAGTACTCTAAGTCAAATATACAGTCCAAACCCCATGTAGTTATTTTGCCAGCATCCTGGAAAAAGAGATACGATTTTTCACAAGATACAATTCTGTCTGTGAGGGGAGCAATGGTAGAGCTGTTTTCATTCTTGTTAGCTGTAGAACTGTTGTTAAATTCATGTTTATTGGTAAAGTTATACAAGTTGAAAAAGAGTAGTTATTTGAATTATATTTTTAAAAAGTTGCTATGGTGTCTTGAAGATATTAACAGAATAGAAAAAGAATCATATCAAGATTCAGGTGGAAATCTGAATTTAAGTCAAAACATGTCAGTTAGACCCCCACCCCATCTTTCGATCCACTGTGCAACGTGTGAACAGCGCATGTTCATACATAGCCGCTTACATGTACGTATTTCGTTTTACTACTGCATGTCCAACGGTTTACCTGCCATATTGTAAAACATTGTAACAATATCCTTGGTGCAAATTATGATGCAAACAAAGCAACAACAAAAAACGTAGAAGAGGGGGGCTGTCAACAATTTATGTTTTCCTTTATTACATTAAAATCGCCAGTCTCACATCTAATGTTTGTCTAAATTGTAAATATATTCGATGTCGCGTGATGGTCACTGTCTCAACGAAGGAGAAACTGACAATATACGTCTGATGAAAATGTTTTAAGGTACAGGCATATACAAAAGTAAAATCTTCTTCACGCACTTCAAAAGACATTCAAATTACCACATCATATGTGACTGCTGTATTTCAGTTTTAATTTTTTTTATTCACATGACTTTTTTTAATTTGGAAAACGGTTTCTAAGTATTACACACAATATATTGCAAAATAACGGAATGCATTTTTGTTTTCAATTTCAAATATAATTCCATGGGTATGAAGTCCCAGATATAGGAATATATATGTATATCGACACGCATTTTACTATGAATGTGTAAACCTCAATAGAGAGAATAGTACGTATTCGTAAGTGCCGTCCGATGCCTCATGCTCAAACCAACAGTCTCAGGTTCATTTAACCTTGAATTTATCCCCAAAAGTCTAGACAAGAGGGACCTTCTACTTAACAACACCAAGAAAAGTTCACCTTTTCGGGGCATGTATGGAAGGGGGTGTGAAAATAGTACAATCGCTACCTTATTCATGAAGGCTATAAGAACGGCGTTGATGGTTCAAATACCTTCTCATGGCCCTAACACTGTTTTATTTATGATACATCATACATATGTCATATCCATTCGCGATAGTTGTGCAGGTTAAATAATACATACTTTCTCTGTAATTAATTGATAAACACATTGTGTATTGGATAGCGCTCCTTTGCATCAAGTCTGATTCTTTTATTTTATTAGATCAGAATAAAAATTGCTATGTTATGGTATTTCATACTTTCGTTGCTGCACTTTGGTCGTACCGTATAAATATTTCATTAGCCTGACCACATCTGAAAGGCCTTGCAAATATACTGATTCTCATACATTTATTGGTATCTCTCAACAACAATAGTTTTAATGCTTTATTTAGTTAATATCTAATTTATATTTGCGTTAGACAATTATTCTCTTTTAAACCTGATAAGAACAGTGTAGAGTGATATGCACCGCATAGTCATTGTTCACAAACGTCCCTGTAGTGGAACTGGAATACACCATTTTGTTTCTGAGAAGTTCTGTCATCTGTCGGATATTTCAAAGTGTGCTACTTCGAAATTTTCACTTTCATTTCCGGTGAATGACGAAAAGCTCATTATATTGTGTCGAAACACAGCTGTTGATACATTTTACAGGACACTACCGCGGGTTTTAGCTCAAGGTCAGATAACTATAAATCTGATTAAATACAAAATTGATTTAAGCAATGAACTTATATTATATTATCATGAATTAAATTCATAAGACAAAGATACATGTAGATCCAGTCAAAGATGAATTCTCGCCAGCAAGTAATGTCACTGAACTATATTCATTTATTTACTATTTAACCTTAATTTTATTAATTCATTTATACATACCTGTGTTGAAAGTGAGTTATAAACACATGCGTAAAATGATTGCGTAAATGTGAAATTAATCGGGAAAGGTTAAATTACTGCTGCGTTATTTCTGTGCGAAATCACCGATATTCAGGTCATTGGAAATTAAAATATTACCATTTCTATATGTTTCTTTTCCCCCACAATATAAGATCAAATATTTGTGTTTGAAATGAATATATGACAGTAATAAAAATTTATTTCAAGGACACGCAATATAATGAGGATAATATTATACGACGGTAGACTTTCTTTACGTTGGCGTTTCTAATATTTTTACAGATGTGTCTCAAAAATTGTCATTAAAACGTTAAATAACGTAATATCAGCATAAATTTGGTATTTTTGTGAACAGAAAATGATACACAATATAATTCTAGGAAAATCTAAAAATGTGAAATTTTGACCGTAAGGGTCTTTTTCTCATGACGTCAGTCAAATAAACTTCATGACAAACGGAATTATTATTTCAGCTTCTGTATTGATGTAGCAAAGTTATGTTATTACTTGCATATGGTGTTTGTATATCTCAACTGATTCGATGCACAGTGGTTTGTTCTGCTTATGGTCAGTTTTTAAACCGAAGCGGGCTGCTGACAAACAAGTTGATGGTACAGGGGTTCCAACAATTCCGTTCAAAGTCAGCAATTCGCAAATTATATGGTTGTTAGAACAGTCCAGTTTGCCAACTTATGGTTGCATCAAATGTTTTCTGACGTATTTCATACCGATTGTTAGGTAATTATTGGCACACTGATTTTGACTACGAACCCCTTTTACGTTATCAAGATATAAATGTCGAGGCAGGTAAGGTCGGTCGAAAAGGGGTGGTTACTCCTCCCGGGTGCCTGATTCCCAGGGGTCTGTGTTCGGATAACCCTCTAATTTGTATTTGTTATAGGAATTATTAGATTGATCACTGTTCTGTTTTCATCATTCATTTCACTGATTAGTTTGTTACACTTTAGGCATCCATCAGTTTCATTCATCGACCATTCAATTTCCGTTCCTGTCGTCATATTCAAAATGCCATCTTGTTACCTCCCCTTCTGAATGATTGTTCAACAATTTAAACGACTACTTCCCATGCACAAGAGCATTCAATATCCTTTCTTATAAAGAAATTACATTCTAGAAATAATTGTAAATGTTTCTGTGACATTCAGGATATTTTTATGATTTGTTGTTAGTTGATGTAGATATATGTCTCCTTAGGACTAACGTTTCGTCCATTTTCGCCAGAATTTATATCGTATATAATTGCTTATACTGCCATTTTCATATGAAAGGTGAAGATAACAAAGTGGGATCAATAGGACACCACCTATAAGATATAGAATATTAAAGTTAAGTAAACCCTGGATATACCTGGATATACGCGAGTCAGTTAAACGGCTATATAATCTTAGGAGAATAATTTTGATATACATTGTATATCATTTGTTTGATATTGGTAGGATTGGTTAACTATCTATTGTTAACCGAGTGGTGACTGTATCATCAGCCATACTATTATCCATCTCATTGCAATCCAATACCTCCCAAATGCACTAACATAGTAGAGTTGAAGTGTGTTGTGGTATCATCCATATGCTCCGTATGGGACGTATGGGTTGTCCCATACTTTAGGAAATAAATACATATAAATAAATAAGAATCACCGTGTACCAACACGTCTGATGACCGTGGTGCTGTCTTTTGATGGCCGGACACATACATGTGGTCTTATGTCATAAATCATAATGAAATAAAGAAGTAATTTATGTTTATTAAAATTAGAAAAACGTAAAACAATAATAAAATAAAATATTTTTTTTTATTTATTTAATAATTTCTAATAATATTTTTTTTCTAATTTATTAGATAAGTAAATTAAAATTAATTATTTAAAATATTTTTCATTTATCCGGAGTTTCATAGAAGGTACTAATTAGTAACAATTAGTATTATTAGTAACAGGTAATAGTGATAGGGATGCAGGTATGTATATACATGTGAAATAACTAAAATATATTATATAGAAAATAATAAGGGTAGGGTCGCCAAAGAAAAAAATTATAATAGAGTGCCACTAGTTATTAGTTATTAATTATAAATTGTGCCAGACAAGAATGTTGATGTCGTCAGGCAAGATTGTTGAGGTCGTCGTGAGGTACCACACCTCAGACCCGGTACCATATTTCTTTACCCAAATCCAACTTTTAGCACGACCTGGCTCCGTAATTATTATTCGATATTATTTATTATGTGTATAAAACTGAAGGTGCATAATGTAATAAGTGGTGAGTTAGTACTTATGTTAAAAGTGTATGACAGATAAACTATCAACCATAAGCAGTTATATACTTAATTACATAATGTGTATATTTGATTAAATAACGACAATATAGAATGGATGTAAAATCACAAATCACAAACATCCAACAAGCTTACATATATTAAATATATATTTATTCAAAAACTTCTACGTGAGAAGAAAAAATCTCTCGCTGTGACCTCCAATTCGACTTTTAGATATATCGATGATGTTTTGTCTATTTACAATGATAGCTTTCATTCATATGTCGATTTGATATATCCCTGTGAGCTGGAAATAAAGGACTCCACAGAGTCGTCCACTTCTGCTTCATACTTAGATATTTTATTGAAAGTAGACATTAACGGCAAACTAACAACTCAACTGTATGACAAACGGGATGATTTCAGCTTCTACATCGCCAACTTCCCAGATTTATGTAGCAATACTCCATTATCACCTGCATATGGTGTTTATATATCTCAACTGATTCGATATGCAAGAGCTTGTTCTGGGTATAGTCAGTTTTTAAATCGAGGTAAGCTACTGACAAACAAGTTGATGGTACAGGGATTTTCAACAGTCTCGATTGAAGTCAGCATTTCGCAAATTCTATGGTCGTTATAACGATCTAGTTCGTCAATACAACCTCGCATTGGGTCAAATGCTGTCTGACGTGTATCATACCGATTGTTAAGCCGTTCTTGGAACACTGATTTTGACTGCGGATAACTCCGTTTACCTGATCAGGATATGGGGCTCACGACGGGTGTGACCGGTCAACAGGGGATGCTTACTCCTCCTAGGCACCTGATCCCACCTCTGGTGTGTCCAGGGGTCCGTGTTTGCCCAACTATCTATTTTGTATTGCTTGTAGGAGTTATGAGATTGATCACTGTTCGTTATTTTTACCTTGCATTAGTATGCAGCAGGCCTGCATACATACAAACTGCGACATTGCCTCTAAATGGATGTCATAGAAGGAGAAGTTTACAAAATACATTCGTAGAATAACATACCTGAATTTCATGTGTATTTGCATACACATGTATGTATAATATACCTGAATTTGATGTAAAGCTGCACCTATACTTTAACTACATGTTTATATAAACTAATACGATAAAAACGCAAAGTTTATATTTATATTAATATGCTACCATACATATATGCAAATGTTTACATACTGATAAACATATTGCTATACACGATAGAAAACCCGAATTGTATGCTTTGTTGTTTATATAAGTATAACACATGTAGTTGTTTCTATATTAATAAGCATATGCCATTCAACATTAAAACTATAATTCTCAGTGGTTCCCATACATATAAACACACGACATTGTTTACATATTTGTAAACATGCACGATAAAACCTTAATTATACATATAAATAAAACGTTTTACTCACCAACCGGTAGGGAACTTGCGAATGATACTGGAAGCTACAAATCATGCAAAATGAAGATGGCGAATGAATATACTATTTACGTGGTAGCAGATGTGAAGACGCTCATACAACCTAAAACGATAAAAACGCAAAGTTTATATTCATAATATTAATATGCTAAGATACTTATATATGTAAATATTTCCATACTAATAACCATATAGTTATACACGATAGGAAATCCGAATTATATGCTTAAATGTTTATACACGATGGTCCTTATTCATTTATGTTATCTTCACCTTGCATTCATTGATTTTTAAACCATGGGAAAATCCATCTGTCCCATACCAAGCATATCGATGTTACTACAACACACTTCAACTTCACTATGTTGGTGCATTTTGGGAGGTGTTGGAGGGTGAGACTGGATCGCAAAGAGATGGATAATAGTATGGGTGATAATACAGTCACCGTTCGGTTAGCAATATATATTTTACCAATCCTACCAATATCAAACAAACAAAGCATTACCTCTGAGGTGATCCATCGCATAACGACAGTTACTCTACACTCTTGACAGTACCCTTAAGCGAGTTTAGATACTGTAATTTATACATATAATTTACATCTTAAAATTGTTAATAAATGCAATAATGTGTTTTATTCCCAATCTAAATTTCATTATTTTAAATTATTTTACTATTTGAATTTTAATTAGTTACATGTCCTTGTAATTACATCGATGATTTGTAGATGTATAATTTACTTCATCAATGAATATTTACTCTTAAGAATTTATACTTTAAACTTTATAAGTGTAATATAATCATTCTCTCTTCTAAAAGTTAAACACATTAATTTGAATCTGATATCATTTAGAATGTATTCAGTTTGTGTATATCATACACTTTTTATTATGATAAGCTTATTCATACCAAGCTTAGGGAAATATTATTGATCTAAGAAATCATAGTAATTTATAATTTCTATGTATTTTAAACTATCTTTTAATATTTTGATAAGGACATTGATTGTAAAATTTTTCTGCAGAGTTATTCTTCCTGTATTCATAACTTTGATTGCATTCAGGGTCATGCATCAATAATTTTGGTTACATCGCCACAATAAAGATGTAACCCACAACACCGGAGTTATCATTCCATCCGGTTACATAAATATTTCTGAATGTTAGAAAACCCGATAGTTCCCACGAGGAAACGAACACATTAAGATCTTTTTTTCACATATTTACTCCTTTATCTAATGGATATCAACTTTTCAACTCCATGCACCAAATGAACCCGGGATACGCACATAATTCAACTGCACACAAAACGATTCCCTCACAAATACAGATGTAAGAAACACAAGCACATCTAACAATGAAAGGTGCACGACCCTCCATGTCACAAGAGACACAATTCTCTGAATGACGATACGCATGTTGGAAAATTCATTGACAACATTCACACACGTGTGTGTAAGAAATCTAAAGAAAAACCACACATCATATATGGCACAAATTGGTATGACTAACATATTCATGAATAATCACACAATTTCAAAGTAAACAGTTCTGAAATGCTTTTTTTTTTCTCATTTGAAAATCATCTTTTATAAATTAATCATTGTGACAGTGAACTATTTATATTGGCGTAACATTAACGTTAAGAATGTAGTTCGGGTTGAGGTAAAAACATGATGATTTGGAAATGCGAATTCAAAGGTCTATTGAGATAAAATACGTGATAAAGATAATCTCCCAAAGTTTGTGTCCAACTCGTTGTTTGTTTTTTATCCCCTCGTCAAGGCTCGGGGATAGAAAACACAATTCGTTGGATAATAATCATACCCAACCACAAACCATGGGATATCCTATAAAAATGTTTTCAAAATGCCGGTATCTTGTATGATCCCTTTAACTTGAAATTTTCATTCTCAATGAAAATGTTGTGTGTGACATGGTACTGAGAATTATATCGTCATCAAAAGCAAGTGTTTCACTGTCTATTTGAGCTAGCAAGCTGTCCACACGCTGCTGGGAAATTTGCTGTTCAATTCCTTGTAGGGACGGAAGTAAGTATCCATCTAGAGTGAATTTCACTGAGTTGGTCAGCTACTTTAAAAGTCATTTGCATGATGCTTTATATCAATTGCCAAATGCAATAGATTTTCAGAGAGTTGTCTTCTACTTTGTGTTTTATGTTCATTTTCATTTACAGTCCCTGAAACCTTCTTTTCGACTTGAACGGTGAGCGAACGATGAACGCACTGTGAGCAAACGGAAAAAAATGAACTTTTCAGTGACTGCATCTACATTCCCAATGTGTTTGCCTTCGATATCTTTACCAACTGCATTGACAGCCATTTCCTCATGAATGCGATGCAGTTGTGAACAATACGAGGATTATCCGTAAAGTCCTGGACAACTTCTATATTACGAACGTATGTTTTATTTAGTAAAAAGAATAAGGGTTAACATATAACGCATACAAAATTACAGGAAAATGTAAGTGTTAGAAATGTAAACTATCACACATTTCAAAGTTGATGTATCACTACCCGGAACAGATCGCCGGCGTCATCAAAACGTCAGGCGTAAATTGTCATATTTTTAAAACGTAGGCACCATTTAGCAATACACATTCTTGGTGTCATTTTATCCAAACATCAAACATGTGTTCAGATTGATCAGTTTTCGTTCAAACGATCACATCTCTTGTCGTAAATCACACAAGTTATCAAATTTCCTCCCTCGAAAATACAACTTGATAAAAGGGAAATTCGCGAAATTCATAGGGGCTAAAATGGACTGTAAGACAGGTGTTTGAGGTAATTAAAACCCAGCAGATCTATTTTCAGAGGTGTTTTCAGAGAGGTATGCCAAGGTGCATTGTCTTGATAAAAATTAATTTTGTTCAGATTTTCGGCCAGATAGGGTCGCTTCTTCTGTAATCCCTGAACTAAGTTGCTCCGTAAGATTTTGCTGTAGTAGGCTGCGTTTACAGTTTTCCTTGTAGGACCAGCGTGTGCCGATATCACTCCTTTTCCACGAAGAGAATAAACATGTTTTGCCCCAAAGAATTTCTCACTTCAGCTATGTGTGGTGGGGGTCAATATTTTTCACTTGTTTGACTGCTGCTCTTTTTTGGGGTCATGATAATGGAGCCAAGTTTAGTATGTTGTCATTACACGACCTAGATATTCTCCTCCGTACCTTTTGTAAGTCCTTAATATGTCTTACAGGCATTTACCCTATTCTTCATTTTTCAGTTGTGAGAATTCTCGGTACTTATCGAACGCATACCCTGTTCATGTGCACAAGAGTTCGTGCCATATACATTAAGTATTACACATTTTTTCTGAACTTCACGTGCCGTTATACTTCGGTCAGCATTGGTGACGTCGTGCATCTCCTTTTGATTACCTTCTGATGCCCCTCTCGCTTATCATCTTCTAAACCCAAACACCCATAAAAAAGTTGCCTATGCCACTTGAATACCAAGGATCGACTTACATTTGAATAAGTGTTCGATTACTTCATGAAATTATGCGTTTCCGTTTGTGTTTTCATCACTGCACGCTGCTTCGCGCATTCAAAATCTGGCATATTTACTGCTTCCACGATGAAATGAATGTTAATAGATAAACTTTGTTGGTATGATGCAAGATAACTTACTTACATGGACGTTAAAATATAAATCTTATAACTTTTGTCGCGATTTTAATTCAAATCAGATGGATGAAAACGTAGAAAGATTTATACAATGTCGTGCGATTTTCAAGTTACTCTGGGTCTCAATAATTCTTTAATCACACTTAACAATTTGAATTTTTTGTTTAACCTTTAGAAAAACGATAAAAGATAAAAGATATGCAAAAAAGATAAATATGACGTTTATTTCATCCAATGACGTTTTTATATGTAAAACTTATACGGTACCAATTTTGATGCACCAGATGCGCATTTCGACAAATTGTGTCTCTTCAGTAATGTTCAACCAAAATGTTTGAAATTCGAAATCACAATGAAGTTTTAGAGCTATTATAGGGAAAACAGTGTGCCAAAAAAGTGGAGTGAAATTCGTCTAAGGATAAGAGCTATGCGTGAGGGAGATAATCGTTAATTTTGAAATGAATTTCTAAATTTTATGACAGGAATTAAAAATACATCCGAAGTTCCAAACTAGTAGCGAAGTACTTAGCTACTGGGCTGTAGAGATCCCCGGGGACTAACAGTCCACCAGCAGAGGCCTCAACCCAGGGGTCATAATGCAAAACTTACATGTATACGGTACCAATGTTGATGCACCAGATGCGCATTTCGACAAATTATGTTTCTTCAGTGATCTAAAATTAAAGGTTGTGCAGGACATTTACGGACATCGCTCATACAGATTGTAAAAAGAATATTGCCATCACTAGAGGAAATTCCGGCAAAAATGAATGTAGAATATAAATATCACAAAAAAACTTTATTTGTTTTGTTGAAAATACTTTACGCCGGTATACTTCATGGCCCGCTAACGGATTACTTCTTTTATTTGATGACGACATCAGGCTAACATTGGTTGTGACCAGTCATCAGGGTATGTTTACAGTCCCTGGACACTTGATCTCACCTGGTTTTGCAGGGGTCGAAGTTTACCCCTTCTTTAATTTTATATTATTTATAGGATTTATGAGAGTAGGCATTATTCAGTATCTACACGTGTTCATACTCTGATCTTAATTCAATAATTTGATGTATGTTTACGCAATAGATCCAGAGTTTATATGTTCTGTTCACCAATATTTACCCGAACGAAAAACGATGACATCAGCGAAGTTCACGTGTTAAAGAATATGTGAAGATAACGAACAATGACCAATCTCATAACTCCTATAAACAATACAAAATCGACAGTTGGGCAAACACGGACCCCTGAATATACCAGAGGTGGGATCAGTTGTCTAGGGGTGTAAGCATCCCCAGTCGACCGGCACACCCGCAGTAAGTCCTACTGTTTTCAGGTAAACTGTATTATCTTTAGTCAAAACCAGTGTGCCAACGGTTTAACAAACGGTATGAAACACGCCAGACAGCATTTGACCCAATGCTAGGCTGCGGAGGCAAATTGGATTGTTGTAATGACCATATCATTTGCGAAATACTGATTTTAAAAGAGATTGTTGAAACGCCTGCACCATCAAGTTGTGTTCTCGTAGCCTGCTTCGATTAAAAACCTGATCACTAGTAGACCCAATTCTAAACCACCTACTTTGTACTTTACTTGAACTAAGAAAAAAACCTACCAATTGTCAAATAAATACGATACAATAAATTAGGCCTTCACTGACAGATTCAGCCATGCATCTCAACAACTCACTCAAGCTTGTCAACAATCACTGTGCACATTAGCAACGATTCATGCTTTAATGATTAGCGTATTGTGGTTGGCATTTGGGATCCAGAAAAATAAAATGATCCCGCAGTAGACGCACTAGCCGTCGTGCCTACCATGCTACACGTACTTCTTTCTCAAGCATCATTTATTGTTCTGTCACCGACAACAACAGTTCTGACGGCCCGATAAACAAAAAGGGCAAGAACTATTGGGGCTAACTGTGGACCTATCAACACAATACAGTTAATGATGATTTCAAACAAACTATTCGATTTAAATGAATGAGTTAATGCATTTTTATTCTTATTTCTTAACAATGGATTCAGATGACAGATTGTCCATATCTTATTTTTATTTTCTGTAAATTTCATTGTGTACTGCAGATAGCGCATATGTAACCCCTAACCACTCCAGGTAAATAACATCTGCTTTAATTAAGTCAAGCCTTCTTTTCAAGTACTAGTGCGGTTATAAAATGGATCTTTAAAGACAAAATACTTTGACAGTCATAAAAAACATTTAATAGAGGACTTAAATTCCGAAAAGAAAACCATAATTAGTATTCTTAACCATACCATGTGTTGATTATCTATTTACTTTTCATCTGTTCCATCTGTTCCATTTATATTAACAGCAGCTCTATTTGTTATTGAAGCTAATCTTTGTACACTTGAAATCCGTATAGAAAATGTAACGATCATACTTTGTATGTTTGGTTCAAATTGGGGCATGGTTTCAAATAAGTATTTCACGGGCTGCTATAAACTCTGGTATTGAAACAATTAAGGGAACAAGAAAGCATTTATGCCATTCATTATCTATTCAATTGCTACAACTGAAAACACTGTCCAGTCTTCTCTTGAATTTAATACACCTGAAAAGAAGAAAGAACACATCATTTAATTTGCTTCTACTTATCAGTTATGATTGTATTCAAATGTTGTTAACATTCATAAAAATACCCGTGTTCTCCTGTTACCACCGCTTCAACCACTGTGTCCACCGCCGTTACCACCTCCGTTACCACCGCCTTTACCACTGCCCCTCCTACCGTGGATGCCACTCCCCATGCCACCGTTCATACCACCGCGCATGCCATTGCCTATGCGATCACCCATGCGACCGCCCATGCGACCAACCCTGCCACCTCGCATGCCACCATTCCTCCCACCGCCCATGCGGCCACTCATGCTACCGCTCATAACACCGCCCATGCGACCACCTTCAGTACCACCGCCGTTACCACCGTGCATGCCACTGCCCATGCCACCACCCATAGCACCGCGCATGCCACTGTCCATGTGACGGCCTATGCCACTGTTCATGCCACTGCGCATGCAACCGCGCATACCACCACCCAGATTGGCTCTTAAGCTAGCAAATCTGCCAGCCGCAGTGGCTACCGCAGAGGCGGCAGCACGTCGGTCACCAACGGCTGCAACAGCAGCAACAGCAGATCCATCACCAAAGTTCAACGCATTAGAATAGGGGCGTAATCCTGTTCCTTCTCTAAGGTGAGAGCTGCAGCTACTACCAGTGCCTGTAGAATAGGTTGGGTTGTGATCACTGTAAGATCCTGTAGAATAGGGTGGGTTGTGGTCACTGTAAGTGCCTGTAGAATAAGTTGTGCTGTGGTTACTGTAAGTGCCTGTAGAATGGGTTGTGCTGTGGTCACTGTAAGTGCCTGTAGAATAGGTTGTGCTGTGGTCACTGTAAGTTCCTGTAGAATAGGGTGGGTTGTGGTCACTGTAAGTGCCTGTAGAATAGGGTGGGCTGTGGTCACTGTAAGTGCCTGTAGAATAGGGTGGGCTGTGGTCACTGTAAATGCCTGTAGAATAGGTTGTACTGTGGTCACTGTAAATGCCTGTAGAATAGGGTTGGTTGTGATCACTGTAAGGGCCTGTAGAATGGGTGGGGTTGTGGTCACTGTAAGTGCCTGTAGAATAGATGGGATTGTGGTCACTGTAAGTGTTTGTAGAATAGGGTCGGCTGTGGTCACTGTAAGTTCCTGTAGAATAGGGTCGGCTCTGGTCACTGTAAGTGCCTGTAGAAGAGGTTGGGTTATGGTCACTGTAAGTGTGTGTAGAATAGCTTGGGTTGTGGTTACTGTAAGTTGTAAAGATCCGGCCCGCAACAGTGCAGGCAATGAAGCGGACGAGGACTAGAAGGTTCAGCATTTCTGTCATAAGAAAAAAATAATGAAACGTAATACCATAAAATGGAAAGTATTTCAATAAAAGAAACCAATGTCCTGATTATATTGGGTACGCGTTTCTAAGAAAAGGGTTTAATTTGAAACACAACTTCATCCGTACATATGCATATATTTATATATCACTTGTTTCCCTCCACTATAAAGTGTACACAAAACTGTTCCGTGCGAAATATCGTATTTATTCCTTGTGGTTTTGCCTTTAATATCCTTACAAATTTTAATGTTAGTCTTTCCTCATGAAAAGGTGAAGATAACGAACAGGGACCGATCTCATAACACAAGGAATACAAAATAGAGAGTTGGGCAAACATGAATCCCTGGGTATATCAGGTGGGATTATGCACTTAAGTTTTGCACAATGCAGGTATGAATTTTGATGAATATAGGACGTCTATTCTAACTGTTGGAAATTTCGCCAAAAATACGAAAAGTAAAAGTGAACATAAAGGATGGATTTCAGTTTTGAATATACACGAGAATATGAATCTACACACGTCATGCTGGCATACTTCATGTTGTTTTTTTTATATTTTCATATACACAAATGTTGAAACATATTTATATGTGTTGGGGAAAATGAATAAACGCTTATTTTTCCTTCTGTGTACACAATTTCAAAATAGTATCAATGAAATGAATTCAACACCTATAATACATATTTCGTTCCTCATTGATTGATTGTGGCTAGACATTGAATGGAAAACAAACGAAAAATAAATATCAGCTCAAAGTTGATTTCATGTATTTCTCGCTTTCACAGTGTCCAGCCTCTGGTGAATATATAAATAGAGAGAGAGAGAGAGAGAGAGAGAGAGAGAGAGAGAGAGAGAGAGAGAGAGAGAGAGAGAGAGAGAGAGATTCCATCACTATCATGAAAGTTCCGGTACTAAACATGCGGAATGTTTTTGATTAATATACTTGAGGAATATACATGTGTAAACAATTAAGTTAAATAGTATATTCAATAGCATTGGGGGTGCTGAAAGGCAAAACAAAATGTAAGCATATTAATTAACGTCTTTCCAGTGAGCATGGTGTTATAAACTGTATTTGCTGATCCGCTGGTATAATTTCTATGCGCGTTTTCCCTTAAACAAAACTTTACTTCTGTTGTACACATGGAAATATTAAATACAAAAGATGATCAATAAATATCATTTATTTGAATTCCAAAATAATGTCCTTGAAATGTACCTCACTCTTATACTTCATATTTAATCGGTTAAAATTGCCAATTTAGCCTTCAGAAACCAAAAGAGGATGAGTTGGTTATTCATCGTGAAAAACGGGAAGCATTTACAGTATAGTAGCATAATGTTTCTTATTCGTGGATTTATAGATTCTGAGACAACGTTAGTTACACACATGCATGGTCTATTGATCTAATTACTATGTATAGAGCGCAGGTTAAGCCTAAGGTGACAGTGTCTTCGGCAAATATAGATGGTCTCATTCTTTCTCGGTCAAAAATAATGAAAAGGTGAAAATGAGTGTGATGAAGTTAATTTTCATTTTTCATTTTAGTTAATTTTTGTGGTGTTGTTTGTAAATAGGTTGTTTATGCTTGTAATGTGTTTCCGTAGTGTGAGTGTTGGTTGATAAGGCTATTTTTAGTATACCGGTTTCGTCAGTCAGAGTAGCGGCTGTTTGTCAAGTGTGTGGCCATGTTTTCATGCTGTCCAGCAGGGTCTTTTTTCTTTAGTTAGTCTGGGTAATGGGTAGCCAGAGAGACACACATTTTACTGTGTGGGCATTGATTTCCTCCAGTCGGTAAGCTATTTTTGTGTGAAATATTTGCGAGGTTTCGGGTAAATTTTCTCGTGTATTGTGTTTTCAATTTTGTTGTTAACCAAATCACCTTGTGTAAGGGTTTTAGATTAAGTAATTACTATTTCAGTGCAGAGGGGTTTTACGAAACTAGCTGGGCCATATCAGGCAGTATACTCCCAGCGTTGAGAAGGTGCTCGACGTGAGAATTGGAACACGTGAGACCGCGCTGTACATGAGTGTTCCACTTGATGGAATCAGCAATTATTTTGTGGGCCTAGTGTTGGCATTGGTTTGAAGTCGGCGTTATCCAGTATCGTTGTCCAGTGATATACCTATGTTTCTGGGGCTGTTAGTGTTGTGTTGTGTATGGAGGCCTGGTAGTGCCAAGGGTGACGTATCGTTCAATTGAATTGTGCTGAGTAGCCAAACGTAGCGTTGATTTTGAGTTTCAGTAAATTAACATTTGATCAAAAAGGAATTTGAGAAATTTTGCATTGACAAAACATAATTTACTACTGTTTAACTTTTTCTATAGTTAGCGGAATTTGCTACTATTTTGAACCATTTTGTAATTCATTTATTACCAGTAACATTTTCAGCCTGAACTGACATATCTGTTGCATTGACTATTAAATTGTCTTGACAGTTATACGTTATTTTGACTGTCAATATTGCCAGGTTTATTATATCAATTTATATTTTCTTCCTCGGTGGGTGTGTGTGCGTGTGTGTGGATGTGAAAGTGTGATTTCTTTGTGTTTTTTAAACATCTTTATATTTCTTTTCTTATTGCTAAATAAATTTTCTTTTTATTTATTCTACGATTTAGCATTTTCTTTATTGCCTACGCAAAATCCAAAAGAACTTCATTACAGTGAGAAATAGTGGTGAATCTCATAACATTTATTTTGAATGCAAAATTAAGAGCTACACAAATACGGACCCTCTGTATACACCACAGGTTGAATAAGATGCCAAGGGGGAATAATCATCCTCTGTTGACTGGTCACATCCGCCGTGAACCCTATATATTGATCAGGTAATCGGAGTAATGCGTAATGAACATCAATGAGTAACGAACGATCTAACTATTAAGATGAAGCACATTTGATTATATGAAAGGTTGAATTTGCAAACCAGATCATTTTAACTACCAGATAATTTGCAAATCATTGACTATCGAGGAGATTTTTTAAATCCGTGTAACATCGATGTGTTTGTCAGTGGTCTGCTTTCATTTAAAAACTAATTATACCCAGAACAAGCTTGGATTTCTCGAAATAAATCTCAGTCAAAATCAAAATTTTGGCAAATCTCAGGCTTAAGTCCAAATTTCGACTGAAGTTCATTTCGAGAAATCCAGGCCAGATCTTCGAAAACGTGGCTTTTAGTACCAGCATTTTCACAACGAAAGATGAAGATAACGAACAGTGACCAATCTCATAACTCCTATATGGAATGCGAAATGAAGAGTTGGGTATACTTGAACCCACGACCATATTAGAGGCATGATCAGGTGTTTATGAGGAGTAAGCATCCCTTGTTGACCGGTCACATCCACCGTCAGCCCAATGTCTTGATCAGGCAAACGGAGTAAATCCGTAGCAAATCCGTAGTCAATGTGTAAGTATAAAGGAAAATATACAAAGCATACTTTGTTCATTTTACTGAAAAAAAGGTTTGCATTATTTTACAAAAGGCTTTCAACACTGAGAGCAATTTTCATAGATTTTCAAAACCAAAGCCTTGCCTGATTGGTTTTGGATTCCACCGGCTACTGCTGTGTAATACAGCTTCGCAGCTTACCGACCCTATATATACTCGTAAAACTACCACGTAACAAACAGGAGCAGTGACTGTAGGCTGATTTTTTTTTTTTTTGATTTATACACTGTATGAATATCAATTGCAAGGAAAACAATCATCGGAAGGAGAACTCGGTACTAGGAACTTGGGTTTTATATTTCTTAAATTTACATTGATGTATCTTAAATATTTAACTATTTACATGATATTCCAAATTGGATTTGCATTTTATGATTCGACTTAATGAATCTCATGACGTTTTGCATATCTAATGAAAATGGCTTTGATATCCCACTGAAAAGGTGAATACAACAAACAGTGATAAATCTCACAACTCCTATAACGAATACAAAATGGTTTGGCAAACACGGATCCCTGGACATACCAGAGATGGAATCAGGTACCTAGGATGAGTCATTATTTTTGTTGCACGCTAATACTACTTGTTGGAAAAAGTAAACCAATGTCCCCCTCTTCCTGTCTAATATATACACAATCTATTATTTGTAAATGCTTTATTCTTTGTACTGATTTTGTTATATTCTACTTGTACTTGTAATCGTTTATGATACTTTCATCACCGTAACCTCGTTAGGAATGAGATAAAGTATGATTGAAAGAAAGACAGGCTACATATGGATACCAGTATTCGATGATGGCAAAAGTTTTTGATATGGTTGGTTGTCAGTGAATATTTGGATATTATGAATCGCAAATATAAAGGACCGGAAGAGGTATTTAATATTGTGGATACATTAGATTTGACGAAACACGGTGTTAGTGTCGCCCTTTAACACTCCCAGGTCCTTTCACTATGTTTTAATGTACCTAGTTTTGTGAAGAAAAAAAAAGAAAATAATTTCATCCAGTCCAAAGGTCACCCACCGACAGCAACGGCGAAAGAAACGAAAATAAAACTAGAGATAATAGTTATCTGTATACAGTATGGAAGGTGGATACAACGACCAGTGATCAATCTTAGAACTCCTATAAGCAATACAGGTGGTATCAGGTACCTCGGAGGAGTAAGAATCCCTTGTCGACCGGTCACACCCGCTGTGAGCCCTATTTGTAGATGAGAACAGAATAATCCGTAGTTAAAATCAGTATGTAAAGATATTCCTAAAAATATGTAGGAAACCCTCCAGACAACATTTGACCCAAGGACAGGTTATATTACAGAATTTGCATGTTGCTAACTTTAAACGAGACTGTTGAGACGCCTGTAACATCAACTTATTTGTTAGTAATCTGCCTCGATTTACAACACTGATCATGTTCAGAACAAGCGTCTGCGTATCGAATCAGATAAGAGACTAATCAAAATCATATACTTCTACCAGTGCTAGTGAGATATTGCTACATGAGTATTGGGAGTTTAAAATGGAGGTACTGAAGTGATCGCGTTTGTCATAAATTGAAGTTGTTAATTTTCTGTTAACATCTAAGTTTAAGAAAATAAGTATAATACAGATGTAGAAGCTTCCGTGGTGTCTTTTATTTCGAGCTCAAAGTGATATATCGAATCGATATATGAATGGGATTAATCATTGTTAATAGATAAAACGTTGTCGATATATCTACATGTGGAGTCGCAGGCCACATGAAAAGTTTATCTTTTTACGTATATAGAAGCTTTGAATAAATCCTACTTGATAAGAATATCAAAACAGATCAGCTAATAGAGTACCACACACCGTTCCCATAGGAATTCCATCGTTTATCATGTTCTGACTATCTGAAATAACATCTCTTTTTGTATAACATAACACTTTCAGTGCTAGATTTCAACATTCAAAATATATATATATATATATATATATATATATATATATATATATATATATATATATATATTCAACGCATACTTTTACAAACAATTGCACTTTTATTTTAAGTAACACCACACACTAAAACATATTCTTTAATTATTTATAGCTTGCAGAACTGGGTGATATCAAATTTCATTTAAATGGCAACCTTACATACTTCCCTAAAAGTAGTGTAATCAGCATATTTTGGATATTTGCTTTTAATAGTTTTGGATCATGTGGCATTCTAATGTGCACATGCAACTGATGAGGTAAGAAGTTAATTGAAATTTTAATTACATCTATCTTAATGCATTCCTAATTTTAGTTATTATTTTGAAAAGAAATCAACACATGCATGTAGTTTAATGGAATAAAAATGTTAATTAAAAATCGTGATCTTTCCACCTTTTATTTAGAAAATAGTCCATTTTAATCACCTGATGCTTACAAAGAAGAGACTTTAAAATAGCCACGTGTACAATTGTACATTCCTGTGATAAAATGTGTCCCTTGGAGTCAGGGTTGAAATTGATCCTCAGTGCCCTTGCTTGTCGTAAAAGGCGATTAAATAGGGCACCACAAAAACCGAAGTCCCGTGTCACAACAGGTGTTACACGATATAGACCACTCCCTACTCAAAGGTCGTACACTCCGAGCATAGGAATGTATTTTGCAGCCCCTCACCTGGAATGGTGACGTCTCCATATGTGTGAAAGTTGAAGATAACGAGCAGTGATCAATCTCATAAACACCATAACGAATACAGAATAAAGTGTTCGACAAACACAGACCCTTATATGAGTGAAACATTTATGTAGCAATATTCCATTATCACCTGCATATGGTGTTTATATATCTCAACTGATTCGATATGCAAGAGCTTGCTCTGGGTATAGTCAGTTCTTAAATCGAGGTAAACTACTGACAAACAAGTTGATGGTACAGGGATTTCAACAGTCTCGAATGAAGTCAGCATTTCGCAAATGCTATGGTCGTTATAACGATCTAGTTCGTCAATACAACCTCGCATTGGGTCAAATGCTGTCTGACGTGTTTCATACCAATTGTTAAGCCGTTCTTGGCACACTAATGTTAACTGCGGATAACTCCGTTTACCTGATCAGGATATGGGGCTCACGGCGGGTGTGACCAGTCAACAGGGGATGCTTACTCCTCCTAGGCACCTGATTCCACCTCTGGTGTGTCCAGGGGTCCGTGTTTGCCCAACTATCTATTTTGTATTGCTTGTAGGAGTTATGAGATTGACCAC
The DNA here is from genome assembly GCF_947568905.1 of Ostrea edulis. Taxonomy (NCBI): domain Eukaryota; kingdom Metazoa; phylum Mollusca; class Bivalvia; order Ostreida; family Ostreidae; genus Ostrea; species Ostrea edulis. Next base: position 72,481,844 of record NC_079171.1, read on the forward strand.
TGTTCGTTATCTTCACCTTGCATTCTCGAGTGAGACATAAAACAATGTACGATCAATGCATCTTTGCTAATTTCTTGTTCAAATATATTCCCACCTGCTCACAATCTCAAAATTGAATTTGGATCAGTCTTCATATTTTCATTATATGCAAAACTTTTCTTCAAAAACGTTTATTTATAGTATAAGACATGCATATTTTCTTCATTTCCATGACATTAAAATGTACATATTCAGACATTTCTTATGAAAATTGATAGGTGATATTTTGGTATGATGATGATCATTTTTTCTGTACATGGGATGCTGTCGTGAAGTCTTCTTTCATCAATCTAATATATTGTGAGTTGTACATGGTGTTAACTATGACTTCCTATTGATATCATGTAAGTCACATTTCACTATTTTGTTATTACAAGATAATTAACGTATAACGAGTTTTTTGCATATTACAAATGCGAAAATGCTACTATCACTGTTACTTTTCCTTTGCATAGTTTTTTTGCGATTCTTCAAGTTGAATTTTAGAGGTACGAAGTACAGACATGACTGTTACGTGTGTTATCACTCAACAAGTTAATAGGCTGGTGATAAGGCCTGACTACAGTTTACGAGTAAGATAATTAATACTACACCGCAGTTTGAACTCACTGAATTGTTCTTATCTTGCAAAATATGGAACGCAATCTATGTGAATCTGATGCGAATTCAATTGTTTACGATCCAAAAATAATCACAAAGAAAGGCGAAATTGGATTATTGCAAAAATGATCCCAATATATGGTATCTCTGGATGTGAGAAAACAAATAAAACAAACAGGAAAAATGTATACAGGCGGATCACGGCGATGCAGTGGATAAATGATGATACGTAAAACATCAGATTCCAACAACACCCGGTATCTAAAAATGTCAGATCCATAGAGTAGAACAAAATCAAACACACAATTATGTAAGGCAATACGATGACCAACGACTCGACCCAAGGGCTATATAATAGTTTGTAATATATGTGCTGTTTGAAATGTTTCAAATGCAGTGTGTATCTTGTACCATTCTCTTAAATTCGTCATATAAGTGTATCCCATTTCTATTTTCAATGACCGTGTTGTGTATGACAGCGTGGTAAAATTCAATCGTCATCGAAAGCATGTTTTTTAAGCGCTCTGGTCACACACTGGAGTGAGTTCAACCTCGGACAGGGGTATAAGTCTCTCTCTCTCTCTCTCTCTCTCTCTCTCTCTCTCTCTCTCTCTCTCTCTCTCTCTCTCTCTCTCTCTCTCTCTCTCTCTCTCTCTCTCTCTCTCTCTCTCTTTCTCTCTCTCTCTCGTGAAATTTCCCCTCATAAAGAATACGCCACCATCGCCGGTGAAGGGCTGCAAAATATGGCCCTATAGTCGGCGCTTACGGCTTCTGAACACGGAGGGATCTTTATCCTGCCACACCTGTTGTGACACGGGGACTCATGTTTTGCGGTCTCATACGAAGGACCGAGATATCTTGTCGACAAGCAAGGGCTACTAAAGACCTATTTTAACCCAGATCATCACGGCACGTGAAGATTGAAATGACCACAAAAAGAAATAGAGAAAGAAAAACATTTTTTTGCTATACTATTTATGGTATAGTATTTAGATTAGAAAATGAAACGCATATTAGTAACTTCTTATCGAATTATCTTCAAAAATTATATAATATTTTTGGTGCCTAGAATAAAACGTTTGACTGCCCTTTGCTACGTATAATGCTATTTTCTACTGGATATATACATTTTAGAATTTGAGAAGAAATTCTTATTAAAAAAAGTAAGATTTTACCCAAAAATTACAGTCAAGGATAGAATATATTCTGCTGTAAAAATTTTAATCGAACATTTCCAGGTTGAAATTTGAGATTATTTCTACTGTATGTTACATAAAATGGACATTTTCTTCAATTTCCAGTTTTTAGCGATTTTCATGAAAAAACACATAATTTTACCCCAAAATTCCAATTTCCCCATGGAAATACAAAAGCCGATTTTTAATATGTTTGTTTGCATGTGTTTTCTTGCATGGATAATAAAAATTTCATTTTTGTTGCAATTAGTTTGAGGTTTTGCTCATTTTTGAGCTAGATTGACTAGACTACCAGGATCTGGCCATTATTTGACCAAACTACCTAGCTGAGGATACTTGTGTATCAATGTGACTGCATGCTTTCCATAACAGATACATTTTGTACGTATACAAAAATTCAAAGTCAGATGTGGACGAACAGCTGTCATCTTGCAACAATTTAAGCAACACGACCTTAGACATTTGATCCGCCTATTCCTTCTTAAACGCAGTTGATGTAAACAGTGCATCGTGACGTCATATATTGCAGCGGAGTCCTTGTGCAACGGAGGTGTGAATTTTATGATTGAGAAAATCTTTACGGATTTTATGTAACATAAACTTGGGTAGACAAGATTCAAAATGGCGAACGCTTCCAAACGTTTGCACACAAACCGACAGTACGCAGAGGGTAGACTTGCTTCGGATCGTCGCCATTTTGACCAAATTTCCAAGTTCCATAGCCATAGGCCTATAGGTATGGTTGTAATTGACTATATAAAATGTCCATTAATACAACTTATATGGAGAGCTCCTTTCTATTTGCACTTTTAAGGTAAAAGCAGAAGAGCGCCTAAGGGGTGGGTGGGTTGGAGTGGGCATGCTCCCCCGGAAAATAATGAAGGCCTAGCCTTTTTCCGGTAGAAGAGCTACGGTTGTATGGATCCATTAGAAGGAGGCATTTTCGTGTATTTAGGCATTTGTATATCAATGCTTACTTGTAAATAAAATTCAAAATAAAACGAAAAAACAGCTGTACAATATTGTATTTTATAGGCTTAATGCACACACACACACACACACACACACACACACACACACACACACACACACACACACACACACACACACACACACACACACACACACACACAGTTACGTGTAACGCGTGTCAAATGAACACCTTAACTTCCCACCTGCAACTGAACACTTCTACAGTTATTGGTATTTTAGTACGAAAATTTACTATTTGGTACTAAAAACAACATAGAAGACATTGCTGCGGTCGAAATTTGTGAAATATCGTTTTATTCACTCCTTGAATTTTTGCTTATCAAATGAACACTTTCCTTTACACACGGTCAATTGAACACTTTCCTTTACACACGGGCAATTGAACACTTTCCTTTACACACGGGCAATTGAACACTTTCCTTTACACACAGGCAATTGAACACTTTCCTTTACACACGGTCAATTGAACACTTTCCTTTACACACAGGCAATTGAACACTCTGACACACACGGGCAAATGAACACTCTGACACACACGTGTAATTGAACACTCTGACGCACATGGCCAATTAAATACTCTGATACACGCAGCCAGTTAAACACTCTGATACACACAGGCAATCAAACACTCTGAAACATCCAAACAATCATTCTCACCACGCTAAATAAATAAGGCAAAATCTCTAAAGCTTACAAAAAAGCGTGAAACGATGATATAAATCGAAATTGGGATGGGATATACAGGGAATCCACACATTTCGTTGAAATTATCGCCGCAAGAAAATAAAAAAAGGGGGGGGGTAGTATTGATTGGATGATTGATTATATATTTTACGTCCCGTCGAGAATATTTTATTCATATTGAGACGTAACCAGCTTTAAGCGGAGTACCACGAATTTAGACCTATCCAATGTACCCATAGGGTTCAGGGTCGTAGCAGTGAGGGTTCTTTGAAATATCGTGCCAAAACCTACTACATGTACGACAAGGGATATACGTTTATAAGGTCACATCCAAAAGATCCGTGATTCTCACTTCTAAACGTCGAGCGTTTGGCGAAGGAGCAATTAACACTACCAATTTTAACGTCTTAGGTTTGACGCATGAACGATGCTTGAACTCACGACCTCCCGGTTACGAAGCGAACGCTCTACCATTGAGCTACCGCGACCGGTCGGGGGGAGGGGTAGTAGTGTCCATAATGATGACTTTTAATGTAATAATAACTTTTGATAATCATCATTATTATAAATATATATATATATATATACTTCTATGATTATAGACTCCCTCGTTTGCCAATGCATGCTGTACGGGCCAGACTCTGTAGTAATTCGACCAAAAAGTATGATAAATAAAATCAAAATTCTGTAATACAGTGCCTAAAGGATCTAAAACAAGTATTCATAATTATATACATTTATTGTATCACTTTAAGTTTTTTGTTGACTTTTGACATGAATAAAAATTAGATATCTTTGTAAAGAAATGTTACGCGATATCTTAATTCCACTCTAAAAGGGAACATTTTCATGAACATTCTGTTTAAATATGTAACTACATAGATGTGACCTTACAGAAAACTTTAATCAAACGTTACAAAAACCATAAATTCTTAGAAAATCCGGTTTATAACACCAGTTTATATAACATAACTTCAGAATCAGGATTTGTTCCCGGTTCCTTTATATACTGTTACAAAAATATCTACATGTTTATGATAGGTACATGCACATTATGTCAATTTTGACTATCATCTCACCTTGAAATATGAGGACAAAATTGTAATAGAGAACCCCCAAAAATCACGATTTTGATTCATCTTAGATATTTTTGTTTAGAGATTTCGTGCCTTTGGCACTCATTACGCCCTTCCCTAAACGTGTTACGTGTTGGACACCCCCCCTCCTCATTAACTACGTCTGAAACACACCGACAATTGAACCTGGTACATTGCGCATAAATTGAACTATTATAACGAAAGGTAAAATTCAAGTTACATATTTTGTAAGTTTTATTGATGAACTTAGTCCAGTCTCGAAAGGCAAGTAGAGATTTAAAACATTTCCTGAACATCGGCAATTCGCGCCTTCGAATGAGAAATAATCTCCCTCATAAAAGTGATTTGGACCCCCACTCCTTTCCCTGCCGATCTGAGGACAGAGATGACCAATGGCAAATTCAAGGGAATATATTACCTTCTGTTTTTGTTCAAAAACTGGACGTGTCCTCTCATGACCTTTATAATACAAATTCACCAGGTTGATTTTTAAAATCTTTTTAATGTTTTACATAAGCTCAAATTAAAGTCCAATAATATACGCACATCAAATCAATTATCGCTCTCATTAATTCAATTGATGCGCACATCCATGGGGTGGAAATATTGCTCGCAAAAATTAATTTAGAGCTCTGTATGAATGACTTGATTATCTCTTTTAATTCAATGGAGGATCTTTTTAATTATATATACAAGGCTATTTCATAAGCAATTAATGCGCGCATCATTTTTTTTTTAAAAGAGCAACAATTCAATTAAAGAAATCATTCAATTGTGGATATCTTGAATTGAAGATTATATCTCAATTAGATAATCTCTCTAAAATAATTATTCCACGCATCAATTTAATTAATGATATCATTAATTCAATAGAAGAGAGCAATAATTCAATTATTGTGCACATTAAGTGATGTTAGCATTAATGAATTATTGCTCTCTTCAATTGAATTGTAGCCTGTATTAATTCTATTGTTGGTATCATTAAATTATAATTCATTTGAGGAGAGCAACAATTAAATTATTGCCTGCATCAATTCAGCAGAATAAATAATGATATCAATAATTCAATTCATGCTCGCAATATATATATAATGCAGAATTGAAGATATTAATTATTTGAAGAGATCTTTGATTGCAATGTTGGTGCATGAAATGAATTGATAATATCTTCAAATAATTAAAGATATCTTCAAATATTTGAGTTTGTTAATTTGGCGCTCCATAGATCTAAAACTATTCCTAGTGGATTCTGGTGCTTTCTGACTCAGACATCACAACAGCTCTTGCCACAAATGAATCTCACCATACAAGTGATAAAAACACACTTGAATATGTTGCAGAAAAATAAAGATCAGGTGGGTCGCATATACCTATAGCCACCTCTCTCTTAATTTCTTCATAGGATTCATATACTTAAAGGGATTTTTCTCCTTGAAAAGGTGATATTTAAAAATATGTCACTTTTCAAGGAATTTTATAATCCCCCAATAGTATGTACCGGGGTAATTTCTAAACTGTTTGGTGAAAATGTTGACAATTAAGAATCAGTCACTGGTTATCCATGTGGAATTTAGCTATCTCATATGAATAAACTTTTGATTATTTTACTACAATGTACCATATTAACCAATTTCGGAAATAATTCCTTATTTGTCTTAAATTTTGATTTGATATAAAGAGCAAACTGAAATGATAAACCAAAGTTCACATTCAACACCAGTGAGGCAATTGTATACAAATATCAAATTCATATATTACAGAATTCATTAAGATATTTGAATTATTCTAATCTTTTAATGTTCCATGGTAGCAATGAAAACAGCAGGTCTTTTATTCTCAGTCATATATTTTATTATATTACAGGAGATGTTATATGTACAATTAGTATATATATATATATATACATTATATATGTAATTGCATGTGCCAAAAAAATGTATGCATACATGAGTAATTCAACCACAGACATATCAATAAATTTGCATTTAATACATTGAATGTAGTCCTTTGATTAAATAATCAACACAGATGGATCCATATGATAATACATGTATTTGTAAAAGAAAAAAAAAGAGTTCCATTTCTCATACAAATGATATCTGTACAAATATCAAAATCAACAAGAGGCCCAGGGGCCACATCGCTCACCTGAGTCACCTTGGCCCTGCTGTTTTGATTTTTAAATGTTATTTTATCAATCTTTATTCTCATGAATAATGTGACCCAAACCTACCTCTAAAGAACACAACATTACTAAAATGAAATCATATAACACAAATATATGACAAGCATGATATTGCTGTTCTGGATAAGACCAAGGTATGAAGTCATAGGTCTTGGTATGATATGAAAGACTTTGCCATAAGTAATCTATATACAATACATGAAAGCCCTATCTAAAATAGTCCTGGATATACTTAATAAGTTATACTTTCTTAAAAGTAGGTCAAACTCAGAGTTCAGGGTCACAAGGTCAAAGAACATAATATGATTGATTGTTTTAGCTGTTTTCCGCCACACTCAACAATTTTTCAGTTATCTGGTGGTGCCCAGTTTTTATTGGTGGAAGAGAGAACCCAGATACAATGTACCTGGGAAGAGACCACTGACCTTCCGAGAGTAAACTGGGAAACTTTCTCACTTACCGGTGCAAGCAGGATTCGAACCCACGCCAACCACTGAAGAGACATTATTTGTCGAAATGCGCATCTGGTGCATCAAAATTGGTACCATATAAGTTTTACCTTAAACACAATGTAGTTCAGGACACACTGAATAGGTCAGATTTGTTTTGCCATAAAAATTGTATATACAAGATATGAAAGCTCTAGCTTAAATAGTTCAAGAGATATCTTTAAAGATTTTTCCTTTAAATATACATGTATCAGCATATAAAACTTTGATCCCCTATTGTTACCACACCATACCTCCCGGGAAATGATTTTAACAAACTTGAATATGCACTATGTCAGGAAGGTTTAATGTAAATTTGTGTGCTTCATACTAAATTTGAAAAGAATTCTGTTATTCGAATCGTAGATTGATCGCTGTTCGTTATCTTCACCTTTCAGTTATAGAATTTAGTTAAAAATATTCAATTGTTAACATCGACGGACTACAACGGACGCAGACCAATAGCAATATGTCATCTGAGTTTACTCAAGTGACCTAAAATTGTATAATTTTTCTAAAGCTTTTGAAAATTGATAATGCTATTAAAGCCTAGTCTGATCCCTTGCACTCCATTTCAATAGTTAAGCGTAAAAACAGACTGGAGTGGATGGGGACCAAACTTAAGAAAGCTGTGAGATTAGTTCAATATTCAAACCTACAGTTTTTGAATAATAAGTATTTAACCCAACTAGGATGATTTCATCCAAAATATTTCACTAAAAATATTTGTGGGGATATTAGTTCACACAGACATTATGTTTCAAAATGAGTACGAGTATGGAAATGAACTGGGGTTCAAATTGACTGGCTACGTATACCTAACATGGCTACATCAACAAAGAAAATCACTTGAAGCTGTGAGTTTTTAGGTTATATGTGGGTTTAAGGAATATTTGAAAGTATGCTTGGAAACAAGTATAGTGGGAAAATATGTTAGGAATTATTTAATATTAAATTCATGAGACAGCGATGCCGGAATGCAGTGATAGAGGGACTTAACCATGCACTTTTTTTCTGTGCCGTAAATTGAAGATTTTTAATAAGGGGCTCATCTGAAGCTCTAGCACTCTGACTTGCCCCAATATCTTCTCAAAGAGCTACAATTTTTGGGTTTAGTTCTGCATCTAGTTTTTTAGGAGAAGATTTTAAAAGATTTTCCTTGTATATATTTCACATATAAAACTTAGATCCCCTATTGTGACCCCACTCTACCCCTGTGAGCCATGACCTTTAACAAACTTGAATCTGTACTATATATGAATGTAAAACTTTGATCCTCGATTGTGACCTCACCCTACCCCCGGATACCATGATTTGCACAAAACAGGAACCTTTTATGTGAATTCAACTTTCCTGGTCCAGTGGTTCTTGAAAAGGTTTTTTAAATGACCCCACCCTATTTTTGCATACCCCTTATCTATTGATGATGCATACCAAGTTTGATTGAAACTGGCCCAGTGGTTCACTCTGGAGAAGAAAATGAAAATGTGAAAAGTTTACAGAGAGACAGACGACAGGCAAAGGTGATCAGAAAAGCTCATTTGAGCCTTTGGCTCAGGTGAGCTAAAAAAGTATATAAACATGTTCTATGTTAAACCTGTTTGTTGTATTGCTTAACAGCTCCATTGCCAGCATCTACCCTTACTGAGCTTACAGTGTCAGACCTTGATATCATCATCATCACTCATTTTGACTATCCAGGCCAAATTAATAGTTTTGCAAGGGTGAGGCCTGGCTGTCCTGTCGAGGTTGAAGTTTGTACTTCTACACTTGGCGACCCAGTGGATTGATCCTATCCAATCCTCTAAACTCTAGGTCTCGTTTTAGGATCTCATCCCATGTCAGCTTTGGTCTACCTGTGAAGTTCTTTTCTGTTGATCATGATGCATAACATTCTGACAAATCTGCAAAAATATTTAGAGAAGTGATTAGTAAAAGGTCTTCGTAAAAGGTAGCAAAAAATGTACAATTAGATAAAATCATAATTTCTATTTCTACAAAGTAAGTGTTTATCAAATGATCAGCTGTAAATATTAATTCACACATCAATTATCATTTTTAAAGATTCAAAGTGATACAGATATCATAGACATTTTATGACAAATATATCATAACTTCAGATTGTTTATATGAAAAACAAATGTATCCCCAGCTCCCCAAATTGGAAGTGCTCCAAATGAAACCTCCAACCCCTTAATGTACTGCATAGTATGGAAGATAAAGCATGAGCAGGAACAGAGACATTATGAACTCCAATAATTAAGCCACATAGGAGAAGGGTTCACAAACTATTTTACACCCTCCACCCCTACAATCCACTATATTAGGGACAACATTTGGATCTTTGATCTGTCCCTGCAATATGCACATCGCAAATGGCATTGAAGTATTCTACAAAATTTCAAGTCTATCGGATAAGCCGTATAGGAGAAGTATTCACAAGCTATTTTAACATCCTCCACACCTCTTAGATCTACTATTAACTTTTAGAAAAATAATTGGACCCTCCTGTCCCGACAATATGCACATCTACAAATGGCAATGAAGCATTGTACAAAGTTTCAAATCTATCCAATAAGCCATATAGGAAGAGAAGTGTTGACAAGGTATTTTACATCCTCCACCCCTCTAAGATCTACTATTAACTTTTAGGAAAATAATTGGATCCTTCCATCCCACCAATATACACATCTACAAATGGCAATGAAGCATTGTACAAAGTTTAAAGTCTATCTGATAAGCCATATAGGAGAAGTGTTCACAACATTTTGTGGCAGACGGACAGAAAGTACAAAAACAATATGTCTCCCCTGAAAGAGGGGAGACATAATTACAGTACTGCAGCAATATTTTCACTGTAAGTTGGAGGCTGTCAAAATACGAATTATCAATATACTCTTAAGGTGCAAATCAAAACTTGTATATATATACCTTTTCTCAATACATTTTAATGCGTTTTATTTCATCTCTAGTGGACTCTCTTTAGGACTGGCTCATTTTGCTGGGAATATGGGCATCTAGCTATCCTGGTGCCATGCTCTTTTTAATGAATATTGTATTTTCTAGGTTATGTCAAAGCCACTTTTTCTCTTTGATGCAAAATTATGTTTGACTGAAATTAAAGTGAAGGTTATTTAACAAGAAATCTAGTAGACACATTCAAGCAATACCTGTTCCCTACCACTACTAACTATATATTTATTCAACATATGTTCAAATTCAATGGAACCATTGGACTTCATATACTATTTTGTCAAAATGCACAGTATTAATGAAGAGGGTGTTACAACTTACATATACCAGATAAGACATATCATCAATGTTCTACCTATTAATATCTGCTCTAGAACCTGATTTTCATGCACCCATGTTATGATGGACTGTATTATGGTATTTATCAAGCTCTTTCATCTGTCTGTTAGCTTTTATAAAAATTCTAAATCTTAGTTTATCAATCCTTATACCCACTCAGGTGATCTAATCAGTAATTAAAAAAACTGATTATTCTTTTTGAACATAATATCTAGCAAAGATACTTACGTACATATGTAACTTTAAAATGATACTTATGCCTTGTTCAAACAGCGGTTTTAATGCATATTTTGAATTAAAATTTTCAAACTTTAATGCGCATCAAATATACTTCGTAGAATAGATATAGGCCCCTGCATAATGACAAATTTGAGTCACATGCATCATACCCCTGGTTAGCTATAGATTTATATTTATGCTAATTTTGACTGAAAAACTAATTTTAAAAAACTTAATTGATCGCTAAAAATAGTGAACATTAAGTAATTAGAAAATGCCAGATGTAGATCTGTGCTCTGCAGAGACATACTGGGTCATATATGCATAAAGAAGAAAAAAACTATAAAACAATTCTCTTTGATCCACTGTAAATTGTAGGAAAATATTCGATCCCTGGGTCAGAAGAACGTGAACAACATTAAATGATAATGAAGTATTGTACACAATGGCCTTCATTTTTGCAGTTACTGCCATTACACCGGAAGTAGGGGGCGTGCTTACTGATGGGGTCCCCCCCCCCAATTGTGGCCCCATCCTACCCCCGGGGGCCATGATTTGAACAAACTTGAATTTGCACTATGTCAGAAAGTTTTCATGTAAAAATCAGCTTTTCTGGCTCAGTGGTTCTTGAGAAGAAGATGTTTAAAGATTTTTCATATATATTTGTATGTAAAACTTTGATCCCCTATTGTGGCCCCATCCAACCCCCGGGGCCCATGATTTGAACAAACTTGAATCTGCATTATGTCAGGTAGCTTTCATGTAAATCTCAGGCCATCATTAAAAATATTTTTCTTTGATGTACTCTGACTCACATTTTTCAAGGTGGGTCGGTAGGTAGGTTTTTTTTTTTTTTTTTGGTTTTTTTTTAACGTCATGAAAATTTGTAATATTTTCTTTTAGAATAAGGAGAATTTTCTATTTTTCAAGGGACCCCCCCCCCCCAAAAAAAAGTTTTAAATTGCTGGAAAAAATGGTCGGGTAGGAGCAAATTTGATTGGTCGGTCGGAGTACATCAAACAAATCAATGTTTAAATTTGACCTCAGCTTTTCTGGCTTAGTGGTTCTTGAGAAGAAGATTTTTAAAGTTTTTCCCTATATATTTGTATGTAAAACTTTGATCCCCCCTTGTGGCCCCATCCTACCCCCGGGGGCCATGATTTGAACAAACTTGAATCTGCAATATGTCAGGAAGCTTTCAGGTAAATTTCAGCTCTTCTGGCCCAGTGGTTCTTGAGAAGAAGATTTTTAAATGACCCCACCCTATTTTTGTGATTATCTCCCCCTTGAAAGGGACATGGCCCTTCATTTGAACAAACTTGAAAGCCCTTCACCCAAGGATGCTTTTGGCCAAGTTTGGTTGAAATTGGCCCAGTGGTTCTGGAGAAGAAGTCGAAAATGTGAAAAGTTTACAGACAGACAGACAGACGACAGACAAAATGTGATCAGAAAAGCTCACTTGAACCTTTGGTTCAGGTGAGCTAAAAATAAATTAAAATATGCAAATTCATTTTTGGGTTGAATGTATTAATTGTTACACAAATTTACTACATGTATATGTATCTATAGTTTACAAATCATTACATTTTGCTAAATGATATAATTATTCTACACATATCATCTAAGATTTTAATTATACAAAATAAGATCATATAAAATCTGTAAATAAATTATGGATCAACAAAATTGTTAAATACTAAGATCTGCTTTCATCTTTACTGTACTTAAGGCCACATAGAATTTCATATTTACAGATTATCATCCACGCCCACCCCTCTCAAAATTATCCACCCCATTGTTTTTTATTCTACCTTTTTTTTAAAAAAAAGAAGTTGAGAACAAATATTTGGCTTGTATATCAAACATTTAGAGCATTTCAATGACTGACCCTAACATTTTGGCATGTTGTGGTTATATTTGACATGTTTCTATTATAAGGGTACCCAAAGATGTGGTAGTTGTGAAGGACTGTTGCAGTGTGATATGCATTTGGTCAAGTGACTGCACATGTATGCCTTGTTAAAATTGATTAATGGAGATGCTATTGAATGTGAAAGTATTCGATACCATGCCATTTCCCAATTCTGTGTTTGGAACTTTTATTATTGAGTGTGCATGTCTTAGACTAGAAGAAGATGATGGCAAACTGAATTGAATAATGTTAAGCAAAAGAACTACAGTACAGTGACTGTTGCTTTGTGGTACAATGATGGTAATTATGACTCATTAATTAGCGGATACGGCAATGGCATATCCTGATCCTCCATAAACTGTATATTCAAACAAGAGGCCCATGGGCCACATCGCTCACCTGATTCACCTTGGCCCATATTTAAAGATTTGTTCTACATATTCGCTTCTAAAACTTTGATCCCTATTTAAGTATTGTGGCCCAACCTACTCACGGGGCCATGATTTCTCCTACCTAAAATCTAACTCCAAAAAACCCCACACAAACATAGCTTGTAAAGGGGATAGGAGGACGTGCCTGGTGTTTAATAATTCAATGTGTACAGGCATTAGAAAAATGTGTATATGCAAAAACATACTTTAAATTGTATGCAAACAGTCTATACGAAAGTTTTTTGGACCACACAGGACATTCGGTCCTGTGTAATCAATGAACACACGGGACCGAACCAAATTTTGTCAGACCGAAAAACCTAATGTAAAAAAGAGAAACACGTGAAAATGCAAAACCAAGGAAATCTTATTTATTATACTAGTAATACTATACCAGGGATCCCTCCCGCATAATACTTTAGACGGTCCATGCGGTTTAATCACATTCATTTACGTATTTGGATTTGTGTGATATTTTTTACTTACAACAAACATTTAATTGACTCCGCGTCAAAATAATAAAGCTTAAAACCGAATACTGAGACATCGGACATTCCGGTCCGGTGTAAAAAATGACACATCGGACCTGAGGCACTGCACATCGGTCAGGTCCGACGTCTTTCGCATAGACTGTGCAAAATGATACCCATGTCTAGTCCTATTATAACATTGGAAGGAAAATTTGATCTGGCCACCATTGCTATACGACATTTTAAGTTACGAAAAATAAAAAATTTACATATGAACACCTAGGCTGTGTCAAGCTGAGTGAGCAAGTTTGTGCAGAACGAACAAAAATTACACCAAACACAGCGACACCTTTTCAAAATTTTATTTTTACAAACTTGAATCTGCACTACAGAGCTGTATGTCAGGAAGCTTTCATGTAAATTATGTAAACTGCTCTGGCCTAATGGTTCTTGAGAAGAAGATTTTTATGGCCCCATTCTACCCCAGGGGGTCATGATTTTAACAAACCTGAATCTGCACTATGTCAGGAGTTTTTATGTAAATTTGTACTTTCCTAGCCCAGTGTTTCTTGAGAAGATGATTTTTAAAGATTTTACCTTTATATTTGTATGTAAAATATTTGATCCCCTATTGTGGCCCCATCCTACCTATGGGGGTCATGATTTGAACAAACTTCAATCTACACTATGTCAGGAAGCTTTCATGTAAATTTCAGCTCTTCTGGCCCAGTGGTTCTTTAGGGGACAATTTTTAAATGACCCAACCCTAATTTTGCAATTTTGTAATTCTATATTCCCTTTGAAAGGGGGTGTGGCCCTTTATTTGAACAAACTTGAAAGCCCTTCACAAAGGATGCTTTTTGTCAAGTTTGGTTGAAATTGGCCCAGTGGTTCTTGAGAAGAAGTCAGAAATGTGAAAGTTTACAGACAGACGGACAACAGGGGATTGGAAAAGCTCATTTAAACTTTCAGCTCAGGTGAGCTAAAAATTACTATTATTCAAAAAAGCGCAAAAGAATGTTCAACTTCAGTGTTACATGAAAATGTACTTCAAAATCACTTAAAAACAATTATAATATTGCTGTATGAAAATTTTCTGTCCAAAGAAAACAATGTAAAAAAAAATATGAAGTAATCTACACTCTTCAGCAACATGCAAGTATAATGAACGGGAAATATATATTCTGAAAAATAAAAAATACACCACCTGCCCCATTTTTTTCCAAGCAAGGATGGAAATCTAAAAAATAATTTTATGACTATGTGGCCTAAAATATTTTGTATACTTACTAATTTCAAAACTCGAAAAGGAAATGTTATCCATGTGAAGCACTCTGTTCATCCTCTGGGGAAGACAATCTTTGATTTGCAGTTTGTGTCATGACTACACCATGATATCTTCTAATCTCGTCATACTATCAGAAAGTAGTTTTGGCAGTTGGCAAGTGTATCAATGGTGTAACTTCTTCATGATCAGATCTTCTATACTGTGTCATATTCAGCATAAAGTAACAAGGGCTATCATCTAGTTCTGAGGTACTGAGGAAGGGCTGTTTTTCTCAACACAGCCTTTCTTCTGGTATTCTTATGGATACTTTATTCATCTTTTAATTACATTTCCTTCTTAGAGATTAAAAGTTGAAGACCACTGAAAGAAAAAGAAGTGATTTAATGAGTTCCATGTACAACTGTAGTTTATCGAATGTGCTGACCAGAATATTATCTAACTGTAGCCCCCCTCCCCGATCAAGCATGCAATGTCATACATGTATCTGAAATCAATACTTATAAAAATTAATTAAAATTAAAATGTTCAAATCTACAATCTTGTTACACATCTCCTATATTTTTTACTTATCATAACTTTGAATTTTTAATAAGTGTGTCCTTTTGTCCACAAACTTTAACAACCCCTCATAAACAATTTACAAATATGATATCAGAAATAATAATCTAAAAACATTATCCTGTTGTTCATAGATGCCATCAACACTAAGAGTATAACAAATAACAAAAGTTCTCCTGACATTGTCCCATTCTGAAAGCCCAAAGGCAGGGGGTTACCCAGAATTGTGTCTAAAGAGAGGAATAATATTTATGGAATTAAACAAAAAATTAGTTATAATTTTTTTAAATTTTTAGCTATGAATTCATGTTAAAAAATTGGTAGCTCAGTGGTAACAGAGCATTTGCTTCATGATGAAGAAATCATGGTTTCGAGCCATGCTAATGTACTTTATTTAGGGTGTAAATGTAGGTAGTGAGGTGAATGCTCCATCGTCATATTTAGCATTCAAAAGAGAAAGTTGCTGGTCTTTCAGATGAGACCTTCAAACACCACATGCATGCGTCTAAATGTGTCGCACTTCATATTACTGAAATATTCTCTACAGGTATTATACTAAAATCAAACAAACACATATAATCATATACATGTTAAAAATCTTAATTTTAGAAATTTCTTCTTCTGACAAAATGATGCGCAAGCATATAAATGGAAGCTATGCCACTATATGTCATGACACTGTACAGCTTGATCAGTTTATACATCACATAAACAATCACAGATGTAAACAATCAAGAAAAACTCAGTACACAACATCATCCCTTAATTTTGTATTGTAGCTGAAGATCATTCTTCCAAGATCGAAATGCAGCTTGGAAATGATTAGCGAGGGTTGAATTATTCTTAAAAAGTAGATTGAAAGCAAAGGGTAACTGCCAAAGTTACCAGGAGACAATAATCCATACATCGTTCGAATTTCCTCCACTGCCACCTAAAGTGCACGTGTAAACCACGCGTGTGACACCACAGCCCGACAGGCTACATTGTAAACAAATAAAATGCATTCAGAGTAATAGTTTTGCATATCATATTCTGTTTGGTTTATAGTCTTAGTAGTTACATACCTATGCGGTACGCCTGTACCATGTGCGTACTGCAAGCAGTGCGGCGTAATGTACATTTGCATCCTCGGGGATTTCAACCCGGACAAAGTGGAACATGCCAATCCGAATACATATACACCTTTCTTTTTTATTTTTGCATTTTTATTTATTTATCTATTTATTATTTATGTCATGGCGTTGGAAAAAACTTCAAAGTAGGGAGACAGATGTAAAGGGGTATACGTTCCAATCATCCAAAAAATGTGCCGTGTGGGGGTGGGGTAGGGGGGTTGATTCCTAAGGACCTGGCGCATTTCTTTTTGTGAAATTCCATCCAAAATCAATATGAATTCTTAGTATACAGAGTACATTAACTGCAAAGATTATATTTCAAAAAGAAAAGAAAAACCAAACAGTTCACGCAGATTTATCACTTTTATCATCGAAATTTTCAGTAACTCGGGTACTCTGTCGCTTGTACATAACACGATCGGTATGAAACACCATTTAATCAGTCTATGTAATAAAAAACCCATTGATAACATGCAAAAAAATTCTTTCAACCGTGTTTACTTACCTCAGATGGGCCAACTTCTTTCCCTGGAAAACTCCATTATGATGATATCACAAATGACGTCATTTAAAACAGAGCATGCGCACTTCGAAAGTGTGTAAGCCATGCTCGCAAGGAAAAAAGATGGACGAGTGCTAAATCTTTACACACCTGTTACACACATCTCATAAATCCTGTTAAGTAAACACTTCAGGATTTTGATGGTAGATGACGTATTTAATGATTTTATGCTGATTTTTATAAAAATCCAACTGAACACCACCATTTCCGTGTTCCTTTGGCCGACCCCGTGTTGATCTACACGTGTGCCTTCTTATTCACTGGTTCAATTGACAGGGCTTACAAACACACACACACACACACACATACGTGTAACGCGTGTCAAATGAACACCTTAACTCCCCACCTGCAACTGAACACTTCTACAGTTATTGGTATTTTAGTACGAAAATTTACTATTTGGTACTAAAAACAACATAGAAGACATTGCTGGGGTCGAAATTTGTGAAATATAGTTTTATTCACTCCTTGAATTTTTGCTTATCAAGTGAACACTTTCCTTTACACACTGTCAATTGAACACTTTCCTTTACACACAGGCAATTGAACACTTTTCTTTACACACGGTCAATTGAACACTTTCCTTTACACACAGGCAATTGAACACTTTCCTTTACACACGGTCAATTGAACACTTTCCTTTACACACAGGCAATTGAACACTTTCCTTTACACACAGGGGATTGAACACTTTCTTTTACACACGGTCAATTGAACACTTTCCTTTACACACGGTCAATTGAACACTTTCCTTTACACACAGGCAATTGAACACTCTGAAACACGCGGCCAGTTAAACACTCTGATACACACGGGCAATCAAACACTTTGAAACATCCAAACAATCATTCTCACCACGCTAAATACATAAGGCCAATCTCTAAAACTTACAAAAAAGTGTGAAACGATTACATAAATGGAAATTGGGATGGGATAGACAGGGAATCCACACATTTCGTTGAAATTATCGCCTTAAGAAAATCAACAACAAAAAAAGGGGGGGGGGATAGTATTGATTGGATGATTGATTGCTTATATAATTTACGTCCCGTCGAGAATATTTTATTCATATTGAGACGTAACCAGCTTTAAGCGGAGTACCTATCCAATGTATCCATAGGGTTCAAGGTCGTAGCAGCGAGGGTTCTTTGAAATATCGTGCGAACACCTACTACATGTACGACCAGGGATCTACGTTTATAAGGTCACATCTAAAAGATCCGTGATTCTCACTTCTAAATGTCGAGCGTTTGGCGAAGGAGCAATCACTACCAATTTCAACGTCTTAAAATTGGGTTTGCGAATGAACGGTGCTTGAACTCACGACCTCCCGGTTACGAAGCGAACTCTCTACCATTGAGCTACCGCGACCGGTCGGGGGAGGGGTAGTAGTGTCCATAATGATAACTTTAATTGTAATAATAACTTATAATCATTATCATTATATATATATATATATAATATATATATAAAACACTAAATAATCACAACTAGGTACTGAAAATTTTCGCCCCAGCCCGGGGTCGAACCAGCGACGTACGGCACCCACCGCCAAGCAAGATTGTCAAACCAGTGCGTAAGTCCACTCGGCCACAACGATTTCCCTGATTGATATATATATATATATATATATATATATATATATATATATATATATATATACTTCTATGATTATAGACTCCCTCGTTTGTCAATACATGCTGTACGAGCCAGACTCGGTAGTAATTCAACCAAAAAGTATGATAAATAAAATCAAAATTCTGTATAATACAGTGCCTAAAAGATTTAAAAACAAGTATTAATAATTATATACATTTTTTGTATTACTTTTAAGTTTTTTGTTGACTTTTGATATAGATAAAAATTAGATATCTTTGTAAAAAAAAAAAATGTTACGCGATATCTTAATTCCACTCCAAAAGGTAACATTTTCATGAACATTCTGTGTAAATGTAACTACATAGATGTGGCCTTACAGAAAACTTTAATCAAACGTTGCAAAAACCATAAATTGTTTGAAAATCCGGTGTATAACACCAGTTTATATAACTTCAGAATCAGGATTTGCTCCAGATTCCTTCATATACTGTTACAAAAATATCTACATGTTTATGATATGTACATGGAAATTATGTCAATTTTGACTATCATCTCACTTTGAAATATGAGGACAAATTTGTAATAGAAAACCCCCAAAAATCACGATTTTCCTTCATCTTAGATATTTTTGTTTAGAGATTTCGTGCTTTAGGCACTCATTACGTCCTCCCCTTGGATAATTCCTGGTTTCGCTCCCGCCACATGCCAACAACTAAATATCGCTAAACGTGTTGGACCCCCCCCCCCTCCCACTAAACACGTCTGAAACACACTGAGGACAGGGATGACCAAATTCAAGGGAATACATTACTTTCTGTGTTTGTTCAAAAACTGGACGTGTCCTCTCATGACTTTTGTAATACAAATTCACCAGGATGATTTTTAAAATCTTAATGTTTTACATAAGCTCAAATAATTGAAGTCCAATAATATCCATGTGGTGGAAATATTGCTTGCAAAAATTAATTTAGAGCTCTGTATGAATGACTTGATTATCTCTTTTAATTCAATAGATCTTTTTAATTATATATACAGGGCTATTTCATAAGTAATTAATGCGCACATCGTTGTTTTGTTTTTAAAAAGAGAGCAACAATTCAATTAAAGAAATAATTCATTCAGTTGTGAATATGTCGAATTAATTAAGGATTATATCTCAATTAGATAATTACTCTCACTAATATAATTATTGCACGCATCAATTTAATTAATGATATCATTAATTCAATAGAAGAGAGCAATAATCCATTTATTGCGCACATTAAGTGATGTTAGCATTAATGAATTATTGCTCTCTTCAATTGAATTGTAGCATGCATTAATTCTATTGTTGGTATCATTAAATTATAATTCATTTGAGGAGAGCAACAATTAAGTTATTGTGTGCATCAATTCAGCGGAATAAATAATGATATCAATAATTCAATTCAAATGAAGATATCATTAATTATTTGAAGAGATCTTTGATTGCAATGTTGCGTGCATGAAATGAATTAATAATATCTTCAAATAATTAAAGATATCTTCAAATATCTGAGTTTGTTATTTTGGCGCTCCATAGATCTAAAACTATTCCTAGTGGATTCCAGTGCTTTCTGACTCAAGACATCATACCAGTTCTTGCCACAAATGAATCTCACCATACAAGTGATCTAGCCACCTCTCTTTTAATCTCTTCATAGTATTCATATACGTAAGAGGATTTTTCTCCTTGAAAAGGTGATATTTAAAAATTTGTCACTCTTTAAGGAATTTTATGATCCCCTAATAGTATGTACATGTACCATGATAATTTCTGAACTGTTCGGTGAAAATGTTGACAATCAAGAATCAGTCACTGGTTATTCATGTGAAATTTAGCTATCTCATATGAATAAACTCTTGATTATTTTACTACAATGTACCATATTAACCAATTTCGGAAATAATTCCTTATTTGTCTTAAATTTTAATTTGATATAAAGATCGAGCAAACTGAAACAATAAACCAAAGTTCACATTGAACACCAGTGAGACAATCATATACAAATATCAAATTCATATGTTATAGAATTCATTAAGATATTTGAATTATTCTAATCTTTTAATGTTTCATGGTAGCAATGAAAACAGCAGGTCTTTTATTCTCAGTCATATATTTTATTATATAACAGGGGATATTACATGTACAATTAGTAAATATATATACATCATATATGTAATTGCATGTGCGAGAAAAATGTATACATACATACATAAGTAATTCAACCACAGACATATCCATAAATTTACATTTAATACATTGAATGAATTGAATATGTCCTTTGATTAAATAATCAACAAAGATGGATCCATATGATAATACATGTATTTGTAAAAGAAAAAAAGGAGTTCCATTTCTCATACAAATGATATAGGTAGAAATATCAAAATCAACAAGAGGCCCATGGGCCACATCGCTCACCTGAGTCATCTTGGCCCTGCTGTTTTGATTTTTAAATGCTATTTTATCAATCTTTATTCTCATGAATAATGTGACCCAAACCTAGCTCTAAAGAACACAACATTACTAAAATGAAATCATATAAGACAAAGATATGACTAGCATGATATTGCTGTTCTGGATAAGACCAAGGTAAAAAGTCGTAGGTCTTGGTATGATATGAAAGACCTTGCCATACGTAATCAATATACAAAACATAAAAGCCCTATCTAAAATAGTCCTGGATATACTTAATACGTTATACTTTCTTAAAAGTATGTCAAACTCAGAGTTCAGGGTCACAAGGTCAAATAACATAATATGATTGATTGTTTTAACTGTTTTCCGCCACACTCAACAATTTTTCAGTTATCTGGTGGTGCCCAGTTTTTATTGGTGGAAGAGAGAACCCAGATACAATGTACCTGGGAAGAGACCACCGACCTTCCGAGAGTAAACTGGGAAACTTTCTCAATTACCGGTGCGAGCAGGATTCAAACCCGCGCCAACCAGAGGTGAGAGGCTCCTCAACAAGATGAAAGGTTTTATCATAAGAAATTCATAATATATAATATATATGAAAGATCTGCCTTAAACACAATGTAGTTCAGGACATACTGAATAGGTCAGATTTGTTTTGCCATAAAAATTGTATATACAAGATATGAAAGACCTAGCTTAAATAGTTCAAGAGATATCTTTAAAGAATTTTCCTTTATATCAGCTAGCATATAAAACTTTGACCCCCTATTGTTACCACACCATAACTCCCGGGGAAATGATTTGAACAAACTTGAATATGCACTATGTCAAGAAGGTTTAATGTAAATTTGTGTGCTTCATACTAAATTTGAAAATAATTCCGTTATTTGAATCGTAGATTGATCGCTGTGCGGTATCTTCATCTTTCAGTTATAGAATTTAGTTAAAAATGTTCAATTGTTAATGTCGACGGACTACAACAGATGCAGATCAATAGCAATATGTCATCTGAGTTTACTCAAGTGACCTAAAATTGTATAATTTTTCTAAAGCTTTTGAAAATTGATAATGCTATAAAAGCCTAGTCTGATCCCTTACACCCCATTTCAATAGTTAAGCGTAAAAACAGACTGGTGGGGATGGGGACCAAACTTAAGAAAGCTGTGAGATTAGTTCAATATTCAAACCTACAGTATTTGAATAATAAGTATTTAACCCAACTGGGATGATTTCATCCTAAATATTTCAGTAAAAATATTTGTGAGGATATTAGTTCACACAGACATTATGTTTCAAAATGAGTATGAGTATGGAAATGAACTGGGGTTCAAATTGACTGCCTACTTAACATGGCTACATCAACAAAGAAATTGAAATCACTTGAAGCTGTTTTGGGGTTATATGTGGGTTTAGAAAATATTTGAAAGTATGTTTGGAAACAAGTATAGTGGGAAAATATGTTGGGAATTATTTAATATTAAATTCATGAGACAGTGATGCAGGAATGCAGTGATAGAGGGACTTAAACATGCACTTTTTTTCTCTGCCATAAATTGAAGTTTTTTTTTATAAGGGGTTCATCTGAAGCTCTCTTTTCAAAGAGCTACGGTTCTGCATCTAGTTTTTGAGGAGAAGATTTTAAAAGATTTTCCTTGTATATATTTCACATGTAAAACTTAAATCCCCTATTGTGACCCCCACCCTACCCCTGTGAGCTTTTTACAAACTTGAATATGCACTATATATGAATGTAAAACTTTGATTCTCTATTGTGACCCCACCCTACCCCCAGAGACCATGATTTGCACAAAACAGGAACCTTTCGTGTGAATTCAACCTTCCTGGTCCAGTGGTTCTTGAAAAGGTTTTTTAAATGACCCCACCCTATTTTTGCATTTCCATGATTATTTCCTTTTTGAAGGGTGCATGACCCTTTATATGAACAAACTTGAATACCCTTTATCTATTGATGATGCATACCAAGTTTGATTGAAACTGGCCCAGTGGTTCACTCTGGAGAAGAAAATGAAAATGTGAAAAGTTTATAAACAGACAGACGACAGGCAAAGGTGATCAGAAAAGCTCACTTGAGCCTTTGGCTCAGGTGAGCCAAAAAAGTATACAAACATGTTTAATGTTAAACTTGTTTGTTTTATTGCTAAACAGCTCCATTGCCAGCATCTACCCTTACTGAGCTTCCAGTGTCAGACCTTGATATCAATCATCATCACTCATTTTGACTATCCAGGCCAAATTAATCTTTTTGCAAGGGTGAGGCCTGGCTGTCCTGTCGAGGTTGAAGTTTGTACTTCCACACTTGGCGACCCAGTGGATTGATCCTATCCAATCCTGTAAACTCTAGGTCTTGTTCTAGGATCTCATCCCATGTCAGCTTTGGTCTACCTATGAAGTTCTTTTCTGTTGATAATGATGCATAACATTCTGACAAATCTGCAAAAATATTTAGAGAAGTGATTAGTAAAAGGTCTTCATAGAAATAGCAATAAATGTATAAATAGATAAAAATCATAATTTCTATTTCTACAAAGTAAGTGTTTATCAAATGATCAGCTGTAAATTACCTAGGCTGTGTCAAGCTGAATGAGCTAGTTTGTGCAGAACGAACAAAAATTACACCAAACACAGCGACACCTTTTGGAAATTTTATTTTTACAAACTTGAATCTGCACTACAGAGCTGTATGTCAGGAAGCTTTCATGTAAATGTAAACTGCTCTGGCCTAATGGTTCTTGAAAATTCTCTATACTTATTTGAATGTAAAACTTTGATCTCCTATTGTGGCCTCGGCCAACCTTCCCTGGGAGGCATGATTATGACAAACTTGAATCTGCACTATTTCAGGAAGCCTTTACGTAAATTTGTATTTTACTGGCCTTGTCATTTTCCTACTTCTTGTGAAGATTTTCCCTATATATTTGTACATGTAAAACTTTGATCACCTAGTGTGGCCCTATTCTACTCCAGGGGGTCATGATTTGAACAAACTTCAATCTACACTTGTCCGGAAGCTTTCATGTAACTTTCACATCATCTGGCCCAGTGGTTCTTTAGAAGAAGATTTTTAAATGACCCCACCCTATTTTTGCAATTTGTAATTAGATCTTCCTTTTGAAAGGGGGTGTGGCCCTTTATTTGAACAAACTTGAAAGCCCTTCACCAAGGATGCTTTTTGTCAAGTTAGGTTGAAATTGGCCCAGTGGTTCTTGAGAAGAAGTCAGAAATGTGAAAGTTTACAGACAGACGGACAACAGGGAAAAAGAATGTTCAACTTCAGTGTTACATGAAAATGTACTTCAAAATCACTCAACAACAATTATAATATTGCTGTATGGAAATTTTCTGTCCAAAGAAAACAATGTAAAAAAAATGATGTAATCTACACTCTACAGCAACATGTGAGAATAATGAACGTGAAATATATATTCTGAAAAAAAAAAACAAGAGATGTTTGTAAAACACATATGCCCCCCATGGTGCAAAATTGAAAAGGGTTATACACACACCTCATTTAATTGATAGTATTATCATCAATTCAAAATATTGAGCAGACAATATCTTCCTATGTCAAGAGTGAATTGACCATGTGACCTAAAATTCAATAGGGGTCACCTACTCCTTATGCTGTACCAGTGTACCAAGTTTGGTACGTGTCAATCAAACAAATAATTCTTAAAATATAGGAGACAATATATTACTATGTCCAGTTCAACTTTTGACTTTTGACCTCAAAATCAATATGGGTCATCCTCTCCTAAAGATGTACCAGTGTACTAAGTTTGATGTCTGTCAAGTAAAAGGGTTATCAAGATATTGAGTGGACAGTATATTACTATGTCCAGTTTGACCCTTGACCTTTGACCATGTGACCTTAAAATCAATAGGAGTCATCTTCTCCTGAATATACACCAGTGTACTATTTAAAGTTTGATGTCTGTCAAGCAAAGGGTTCTGAAGATATTGAGCAGACAGTATATTCCAATGTCCAGGTTGACCCTTGATCTTTAAACATGTGACCTCAAAATCAATAGGGATCATCTTCTCCTGAAGATGTACCAGTGTACCAAGTTTGATGTCTGTCAAGCAAAGGGTTCTCAAGATATTGAACGGACAGTATATTCCTATGTCCAGTTTGACCCTTGACCTTTGCTCATGTGACCTCAAAATCATTAAGGGTCATCTTCTCCTGAAGATGTACCAGTGTAACAAGTTTGATGTCTGTCAGGCAAAGGGTTCTCAAGATATTAAACGGACAATATATTCCTATGTCCAGTGTGACCCTTGACCTTTGACCATGTGACCTCAAAATCAATAGGGGTCATCTTCTTCTGAAGATGTACTGGTGTACCAAGTTTGATGTCTGTCAAGCAAAGGGTTCTCTAGACATTGAATGGTCAGTATATTCCCATGCACAGTTTGACCCTTGACCTTTGACCATATGACCTTAAAATCAATAGGGGTCATCTACTTCTTAGGATGTACCAGTGTGCCAAGTTTGATGTCTTTCAAGCAAAGGGTTCTCAAGATATTGAGCGGACATTATATTCCTATGTCCAGAGTAGATTGACCCTTGACCTTTGACCTTTTGACCTGAAAAACAATAAGGATCCTCTTCTACTCATAACTAACCAGGGTTTGACACTAAGGCACGTCCGACCGACCGAGTCTACTAAATGATAGGTCCGGTCGGGTAAAATGTCGATTTACTAGTCCGACTGGTCATGTTGATAAAATAAACAAGAAACTTTATTTTAAACCATAAGATATCTTATTTTTAACTTTAAAAAATAACTGTAAAGAGTTTGCGAGCAATTTTGAACCGCGTGATGACAAAATCTCTATTTTTAGTTCGAATACATAGTCGCCGTCGGAAGTGATGTTTTACGACATTTACTCTGTTAATGGGTGTCAAGTTATATTTCGGATAAATATATATAAACTGAATTTATTTTCATTTGAAAAAAAACCCAGTTTATTTTAATTGAATATAAGAAAGTGTCTATCACAGGGATTGAAATTAACTTTTTTCACCACTAGCAAATTTTAGCTAGTGGATTATTTTCCAACTAGCAAAATTGAGCTTTTACTAGCATTTTTCAATCGATTACTGTTTTACATGAATTTAAGAAAACAAGCATGTCTCTTTATCAAAATTTTGGGAAAATCTTTTAAAATCTCCTTTAAAGTGCAATAATAAAAATAAGATTGCGAATTCTTTCATTTAAAATTCAATGAATTATCAGACAACATACATGGTGCGGGTCATATGGTACACTTGTGCGGCGTACTCGCTGTCCAGAGATCTACCACCTATTAACAGCATCATGTGGATTGAAATCTTGAAGACTGTTTGCGCCAATTTAAACTATATGTTCAAAACTTTTGGAAATTTCATCTAAAAAAATTCTAGTTGAAAAGAAAACCCCGCGAACTCGAAGTGTTTGACTATAGAGTACAGAAGGACACCGCGTGAAATGGTGACACACTGTCATGTGTTGTTTTATATAGACACGGACGAGATCAATATGCTTGCTATTTAAATCAGACGTCTCTGAGACATCCGAAGTGTGTATGAAGTAGGCCATCGACTGAGATGACCTTGGCCTTAGTTATTTATTCGATCCACGTTTACTTTTTCAATACTTGTATATTCATTCTGTAAAGAGTTTCTATGCACAAGACAAGATTATTGTAAACTTCAAAGTACAGCCAATAAACCGAGGAAATCCGGGAAAAAGATTGGGGTTTTTTCACTCGCAAAAAGTTGCGATCACTTGTGATTTTTTACTTGCAAATTCAATTTTTAACTCGCATTTAGCGAGTATTTCCCCTTAATTTCGTTGCCTGTATCAAATGAATAAATTAAATCGTAAATAGCCATTTTTCGTTGTTGACACATGTGCGGGAATGTCTCGACTTCTCGTCCTCAAGGAAGGATGTTCCGAGAAAAAAAAAGGAGTAGATTGGGAAGTTTGAAAATAAAAGCACCAAATTGAATGACGAGACTAAAGATGTTTTTGAGACAATTAAGTATGTTTTAGTTTAAACTTAACGTTTGTCATTTGAATTAAGTACTTAAATATGGAGAAACCATCAGGGTTTCTTTTCTCTGGAAAGTTGGTCAGGGCTAGTGGATGTAAGGTCAGGTCTAGTAAATATTATTTGAAGTAGCCCGACTGGTCTAGTGCTCAAGAAAGTAAATGTCAAACCCTGCTAACCCACATATGAAATATCATTATCATCAAGTGAATGGTTCTCAAGATATTGAGCGGACAACACATGGTCTACAGACCGACCGACAGACCGACCAACAGGTGCAAAACAATATGCCCCCTCTTTTTCAAAGGGGGGCATAAAAATAAACTCCAACCACCTGTCCATTTTTATTTCCAAACAAAGATGAAAATCTAAAAAATAATTTTATGACTAGGCCAAAATAAAAAATGTGTTTGTTTCAGGTCGCTTGCCCGACCCTAAATATATCCACCAACCCTATTAATTTTTTTCAATTTTCCGATTTCAATTCATCGATATACGAACTATTACCTGAAATGCCAAGACATCTATAATTGTAATATTAAAACTCCATCACATACTGTGTATTTTGTCAATTAAACATTGTGCTCTGAACCCATTTTTTATCTGTTAAACACATTATATTACAACTTTAACTATAAAATTTTCATTGATTCGAAGGCACTTATTTATTTTTATAAAAAAAAATATTTAAAAACAAAATAAAATAAACCTACCTACCAACCCTTTTTTTAAAAATCAGAGGCGACCTAAAACAAACATTTTTTTTTTGGCCCTATGTGGCCTAAAATATTTTGTATACTTACTAATTTCAAAACTCGAAAGGAAATGTTATCCATGTGAAGCCATCTTGCTCTGTTCATCCTCTGGGGAAGACAATTAATTCTTTGATTTTGCAGTTTGTGTCATGACTACAACATGATATCTTCTAATCTCGTCATACTATCAGAAAGTAATTTTGGCAGTTGGCAAGTGTATCAATGGTGTTACTTCTTCATGATCAGATCTTCTATACTGTGTCATATTCAGCATAAAGTAACAATTAAGGGCTATCATCTAGTTCTGAGGTACTGAGGAAGGGCTGTTTTTCTCAACACATAGCCTTTCTTCTGGTATTCTTAGGGATACTTTATTCATCTTTTAATTACATTTCCTTCTTGGAGATTAAAAGTTGAAGACCACTGAAAGAAAAAGAAGTGATTTAATGAATTCCATGTAGTTTATCGAATGTGCTGACCAGAATATTATCTAACTGTAGCCCCCCCCCCCCCCCCCCCCCCCCAAGCATGCAATGTCATACATGTATCTGAAATCAATACTTATAAAAATTAATTAAAATTAAAATCTTCAAATATACAATCTTGTTACACATCTCCTATATTTTTCACTTACGATAACTCTGAATTTTTAATAAGTGCGTCCTTTTGTCCACAAACTTTTAATAACCCCTCATAAACAATTTACAAATATGATATCAGAAATAATAATCTAAAAAATTATCCTGTTGTTCATAGATGCATGCCATCAACATTAAGAGTATAACAAATAACAAAAGCTCTCCTGACATTGTGCCATTCTGAAAGAAATGAGGTGCTTATACCCCCAAAGGCAGGGGGGTAACCCAGAATTGTGTCTAGAGAGCGGAATAATATATTTATGGAATTAACCAAAAAATTAGTAATAATTTTTTTTTAGCTATGAATTCATGTTAAATAAAGTGCACTGCCATGGCACATGATACGCCCGTCACATATTGTTAACAGTATAGATAGTACCCATTAAAACATTTTTTTTTATATCACCTTAATTAAATGTCACAGTGACCTTAAAGTAGGATGCGACACACCTTCTACCTAAGATGCATTAGTTGACCAATTTTGGTGATTCTAGGTCTAATAGTTTTCAAGTTATGAGCCGGACAAGTTTTTGCCATATATTGCCATATCTTCTTAATGAAAAGTCACAGTGACCTGGTTTTAATGTGCGACACACCTTCTACCCAAGATGTATCTACAGACAAAGTTTGATGATTCTAGGCCTTGTAGTATTTAAGTTACGAGTCAGACACGAAAAAGCTAACAGACGGACGGACAGACACGCCATACCATAATACGTCCCGTCTTAAGACGGGCGTATAAAAATTGGTCATGGTAGCTCAGTGGTAACACAGTCTTCGACATTAACCAGTGGCCTGATGCCCGAGGCCAGTAAAATCGGGATCGGGCTTCTTAAAATATTAAACCCTGGAGTCCGATGGGCCTGTAAATGTTTTCTTATATGTTCTGTATATATTACAAATAAAGCGTGAGACTGACTCAGACTAAATGTCATGACTTAGTAGTCAAATTTCGCATAGAAAAATTATCAACCATGCTGCCTTTTCTGAAGTATAGGGAGGGGGCTCGTCCGGGAAATTCAAAACCACCCAAGCGTATTTCACAATCACAACCATCCGATAAAAAAACCCCAAAAAAACTGTCGTACGAGGAGAAAAAAACGAAAATTCATGCCCCATTGGACCGAGGACAGTGTTCAAAATTAACCATAGACCGAGTCTATGTCAAATGGCACTGGTCTATGCCAACTGTAATTGAGATAGACCAAATTGTCTATGCCAATTTTCTAGATTTAAAGCAATAAAGTTATCCAAGAGGGCCTTGCATGGTCAGTCGACGTCTGATAAACATTATGAGGAAAGGATGATATTACAGAAATGGAAAGAAAATACACTTTCTAAGTATATTAGAAGTAAATGAAAATGTTTTAAATTTGTGTTATTATTTTTTCAATGTTGTGGTCTATGCCAATTCGATGAGGTCTAAGTCATCTTATTTTGGCATAGACCTGTGGTCTATACCAAGTTTTAAACCAATTTCGAACACTGCGAGGGTAGGCCTTGGCTAACATTTAAAAAATGTTTTGTACGTGGTGTATACAAAACAGAGTTGAACATGAGCTGCTGATGTATCTGCGAGATTAATCAGTCTATGCGAAAGACATCGGACCGTCGGACCTGACCGATGTGCAGTGCCTCAGGTCCGATGCATCATTTTTTACACCGGATCGGAATGTCAGATGTCTCAATGTCCGGTTTTGAGCTTTACTATCTTGATGCGGAGTTTGTTATAAGTAAAAAAAATAGCACACATCCAAATACGTAAATGAATTGATTAAAACCGCATGGACTGTCTAAAGTATTATACGGGAAGGATTCCTGGAATAGTATTACTAGTATAATAAATAAGATTCCCTTGGTTTTGCATTTTCACGTGTTTCACTTTTTTACATTAGGTTTTTCGGTCTGACAAAATTTGGTTCGGTCCGGTGTGTTCATTGATTACACTGGACCGAATGTCCTGTGTGGTCCAAAAACTTTCGCATATACTGGATTAATATGTTGAAAAATAATATAATCCTTTTAATGTCAGTTGTTCTTTAACTATGATCATCTTGACCTGTATTTTCCTACAGTAAAAAAACTGTGCATAGAGTAGAATCAGCAAATAACAAGAGATCAAATTAGAAAATAAACATTTTGGGCCTGCAAAATATTGTTCGGGCTTGCACAATTATTATACTGGGAGGCCCGAAGGGCCTGTGCTTTACAAAGTTTTTCGTGAAGACTGGTAACAGGATCAAGAAATCATGGTTTCGAGCCATGCTTGTACTTTATTTAGGGTGAAAATGTAGATAGTGAGGTGAATGCTCCATCATCATATTTAGCATTCAAAAGAGAAAGTTGCTGGTCTTTCAGATGAGACCTTTAAACACCACATGCATGCGTCTAAATGTGTGGCACTTCATACTACTGAAATATTCTCTACAGGTATTATACTAAAATCAAACATACACATACATGTATATTCATATATATGTTAAAAATCTTAATTATCATTTTAGAATTTTCTTCTTCTGACAAAATGATGCGCAAGTACATAAATGGAAGCTATGCCACTATATGTCATGACACTGTACAGCTTGATCAGCTGATACATCACATAAACAGTCACAGATGTAAACAATCAAGAAAAACTCAGTACACATCACCCCTTAATTTTGAATTGTAGCTGAAGATCATTCTGCCAAGATCGAAATGCAGCTTGGCAATGATTAGCGAGGGTTATATTATTCTTAAAAAGTAGATTGAAATCAAAAGTTAACTGCCAAAGTTATCAGGAGACAATAATCCATACATGGTTCGAATTTCCTCCACTGCCACCTAAAGTGCACGTGTAAACAACGCGTGTGACATGCACCACACCCCGACAGGCTACATTGTAAACAAGTAAAATGCATTCAGAGTAATAGTTTTACATATGATATTCTGTTTGGTTTATAGTCTTAGTAGCTACATACCTATGTGGTACACCTGTACCATGTGCGTACTGCAAACAGTGCGGCGTAATGTACATTTGCATCCTCGGGGATTTCAACCCGGACAAAGTGGAACATGCCAATCCGAATACATATATATCTTTCGTTTTTATTTTTGCATTTTATTTATTTATCTATTTATGTCATGGCGTTGGGAAAAAAACTTCAAAGTAGGGAGACAGATGAAAAGGGGGATACGGTCCAATCATCCAAAAAAAAGTCCCGTGTGGAGGGGTGGGGGTGGGGTTGATTCCTAAGGACTTGGCGCATATCTATTTGTTTTTAAATGTGAAATTCTATCCAAAATCAATATGAATTTTTAGTATACAGAGTACATTAACTGCAAAGATTAAATTTTAGAAAAAACCCCAAACAGTTCACGTACTAGATATATCACTTTCATCATCGGAATTTTCAGTAACTCGGGTACTCTGTCGCTTGTACATAACACGATCGGTATGAAACACCATTTAATCAGTCTATCTAATAAAAAACTCATTGTTAATATGCAAAAATTTTCTTTCAACCATGTTTACTTACCTCAGATGGGCCAACTTCTTTCCCTGGAAAACTCCATTATGATGACATCACAAATTACGTCATTCAAAACAGAGCATGCGCACTTCGAAAGTGTGTAAGCCATGCTCGCAAGGAAAAAAGATGGACGAGTGCTAAATCTTTACACACCTGTTACACACATCTCATAAATCCTGTTAAGTAAACACTTCAGGATTTTGATGGTAGATGAACTATTTAATGATTTTATGCTGATTTTTATAAAAATCCAACTGAACACCACCATTTTCGTGTTCCTTTGACCGACCCCGTGTTGATTTACACGTGTGCCTTCTTATTCACTGGTTCAATTGACAGGGCTTACAAACACACACACACACACACACACACACACACACACACACACACACACACACACACACACACACACACACACACACACACATACGTGCATAATGCCGAAACTCACTACACAAGACTTTACACCTGAAACTCACTACACTATGTTCTAGTTATGCTAACCAGAATATAAATTCATTTTTACGTAATGTGGGACATCTGTATATTGTTCTGATACTTGAAATATAGAAAAGCCGTCTCTAAAAATATTGAATTTACACCGGATACCTACGACACGGTGTCACATGACTCATGTGAACACACACGGGAAACTCACTACAGAGTGTTTAAACGTGATATATTACCCGAAAGTCACTACATTTAGTCTGGCGATTGATTGAGAGCACAGGAAACTCAAGCATTTCAACCATTTTCAAAAAAACAAAACAAAACCCAACAATTTTTATTTTACAGTATCCCCCTTTACAGCAAACAGGACTATTCCGGATACTAAAGTAAAGGGGGGGAGGGTCTTTACTTTGGTATACGGAATAGTCCTGTTCGCTATAATTTACATGTGTTTATTGAAATAAAATCCCAGTCTTTTATGCATTGTTTTACTTCAGTTTATCACAAAATATTATCCGGAAAGTTGGTACCTTTAAAAGAACTTTTTTTTTTATATATATCAGACGATATGGCTTCTCGGCCAGTGCACGAGGTTGTGTTTAGCAATGAATATTTTCATATTTCAATGACCTTCATATCCGAAGAAGAGCCTCGGTTTGAAGTGTCACATTGTAACCTATATATTTGATCATAAGTTATATTAATTAAAGGTATTTGATGTTCTACCAAGGAGTGGATGCAAGGGTTGGAGGACGTGTACCAATCCTCAGAGGCAATGGGTCTGAATAGTCCGACGTTATGCCTTCAGTGCGTCCATGGTTAAGCCCTGGTGGGGCATGGGATGAGACACCTGGTGTTGTAGCGTATACCCCCTTCAGTAGGTTCACCCTCCGGAAAATCTGCTTTATGCCTAGCCATTTAGTAATTACTTTCAGAGAATTTAGGATAATGGAGGATCCAGATGGATATTTACGTCCTAGGTTGAAAATTTAAAACGTTTCTATTTACCATTTTATTAATCGTCTATCATTGTATGAAAGTCCTTTTAAATTGAGATTAAACTATATTTTTTTTATGTGTTTGGTATAAAAGTAAGGAAAAACTCCTATTTTTTTCCCCGACATAAATTGTGAAAAAGGTTCATTTATCATTCGACAATATAGAGTCTTTCATCGAATCACGAATACTGGTTCAATATCCGTTTTTAACATTTTCTATGTCACAGTATAAGTTGGATTTTATAATATGTCCTGTGTTACACAATAATATCAAATAAAAATAAGGTCTGATGAAAAGACGAAGAGTGGATATTGAAAATGTACATATACAGTAAATGTATTCGTCTGCTCATGCATTGTGTCCTTGTACAGAGTACAAGAATAGCTTTTCCCCCAAGCTATTTACCCCCCCCCCACCCCGAAATTCTGGCTATAAAGCAACCCTACCACATCCACCGGAAACCTGGCTAACTATCAGTATTACCCCTAAATAAATTTGGCTATATAGCAAAATGCATCTTATTAAAAAATGATCCTTCATAAGCGCAATGAGCATTCAATTCAGTAGTTGAACGACTGCCAAAAGAATTTACCCCTTTAATCAATATATCAAAGATATTAATGAAATTGCAACCAACCACGTATGTGTATTGTAGGGAAGTTTCACTACTAGGGCTAGGGGATATAGCCACCCCTCAAAGGGGGTGACTCACTAAATACCATAGCCAGTCTTCCGATGGAAATCCAGACCAATCACGAAGGAGGGAGGCTCACTATTGATAAGTGTGGGGTGGGTGTGGGTGTGGGGGGTCTAACTATATTGCCAGACTCCTCCGGGGGAGGGGGGCTTACTATATATAGCCAATTTTCCGGGGGGAGTCTCATTATATAATACCGGTAATTAATATTAAGCAGATCTAAACAAGGTGTTCAGTCTATGAATCACCAAATCAACGTAAACTCAAATAATTCAAGACATCTTTAAGCATTTGAAAATATCAATTCATTTGATGCGCGCAACAATTCAATTGAAGATCTCTTCAAATAATTAATAATATCTACTATTCTAATTTCTAGCGCGCATTGATTAAATTGTTTATATTGCTCTGATACTTAAAATATAGAAAATCCGTCTTTAACAAAATTGAATTTTCACCTGATACCTACGACACCATGTCACATGTGAACACACACCGGAAACTCACTACAGAGTGTATAAACTTGATATATTACATGAAAGTCACTACATTTAGTCTGGCGGTTGATTGAAGGAATTAAAAGGGAACTCAAGTGTTTCAACCACTTCTCAAAAAACAACTTTTTGGGGAATTTATATAAATATCAGAGAGAGAGAGAGAGAGAGAGAGAGAGAGAGAGAGAGAGAGAGAGAGAGAGAGAGAGGCTGTCTAGTGTTTTGTCAGTTGAATTAAAATATACTCTTCTGTAACAGAAATTAATGTTAAAAAGATTTGAAAAAGGTTTTCAGTCTAAGAAGCTAAATTCAAGATAAGTTTAATTATTTGAAGATATCATCAATTCATTTGATGCTTGCAACAATTCAATGAAACATGTTCAGATAATTACTAAAATCTACAATTCTGAATTATTGCGCGCATTGATTGAATTCTTTATAGCATTGAATACTTTGATGAGTTGATTAGGCTATAGTTGAATTGTTGTTCTCTTCAAATGAATTACTGATATCAACAATTGAATTGATGCCCTCCACAATTTAATTAAAAAAAGCTTTAATTCAATTACTGGCGCTTCAATTCAATTACTGTGTGTAATAATTTAATTATTGCTCTCTTCAATTGAATTGATATTTATTCAATTGATGCATGCAATACTTCTTCTAGATACAACAACTATCTAATTAGATCTGTCTTGAATTCATTATATTAATTGAAGTGTTTCTCTCTATATAAGAGTTGATGTGCTCATTAATTTCTTGTACAAAAATCGTTGTAAATAATTAAGATATTTTCAATTGAATTAAAGAGATTATTAAATCAATTATACGGAGCTCAAAATCACATGCCGCGCTGAAGTATTGCAGTCATCAGTTAAATAAATGCGCGCAGCAAACCCATTATTGCTCTCATACATTGAATTGATGGGCAGCGCGCATTATTTAATATATGGGCGCAATAATTGATGTGAACACCTAATCAATTGATGAGAACAATGATTGATTTGATGCGCACGTCAATTGATTATTACGGGTAATAATTGAACTGATCTTTTTATCTGAGTTTTTGTTAATTTGGCGCTCCTTATCAGTCACACTTGTAATATAACCAATGTTGCATTCAAAGGCGTCTGTATCCTGGATGTCCTTTATGTCGAAATACGACACCAAAGGCCATTTAAAGGTGACCATACAGGAAATATTCCTGGTTATATGACAGTGTACTACAGTGCTTTAAAGATCTTTTTTTTTTAATATCTGAATACAGACACTGCTCAAGTCACAGGAAGAACTTGTACCAAGGACTTTTAAAAATACTGTGTGTCCCTGCATCCATCATGAATCTGATCGTTCAGAGTTCAGGATTTTTCTTTCGTACTACTCTTTCAGCAATCTATCAAGAGATACTGAATTTATAAGACTCTATTAAATTGTCTTGATTTTTCATTAGTATTTGAGAAGACACTGAGTAAAAATACTCCTAATCCAATTTGTCACTTGCGAAGTCCAAACCTAATGAAAACTACACCAATTTTAAGACTTCTTTAAAGCAAAGTACAATCAACTGCAAAATATAGGTGTACATATTTATTTCATAAGCATACAAAGCTGATCAATTTAGCTCAAAAAACCTCATATGATGTAAATAAAGCTACTCTTTAGTCTTAAAACAGCAGACACTTAATGTTCATTCATATTTGAAATTTGAGTTAGCTATCAAACTTGAAATATCTATTGAATATAAATGAAAACAAGTTACAAGTAAGAGCATGGTACTATCAATTACATTATAAGTACATTAGTGTTAAACTGCAATTAGTTTTAGTTAAATACTGTTATATTATCTTAGTATATTCATTCAGTCTTTCAATCGCACATGGATATAAGGCCTTGGAATACCATTAAACTTTTTGTTCAATTCAAGATATAGATGGAGAATTATTTCATGTGTACTGCTGTTGATTATATATTTATCAATTTTGAATGAACCAATGTATGGTGTACATTGAATGACAAATGCTGATAATACATCTTGTATATAAAACTAGTATCAAAACCATTTACAAGAAAGATTTAAGAAACATATATGCCCTCCATATTACAATATTGAAAATGATCATTTAGAATGTCTGTAGCAAAAGTTACAATGTATCTATTAGTCAGAGGCAACCATTATATGTGATCTCTAAAGGTACTGAGCAGATATTTTCAAATAACCAGTTATTTGAGTCCTGACCTTTGACCTTGAGAGTTTAAAACCAATGGGAGCCATCTATTCTTTAGGCGGCACCAGACTACCAAGTTTGATGTTTGTCAAACAAGGGTTCTCAAGATACTGAATGGACAAAATCTGATGTCCAGAGTAGTTTGACCATTGACCTTAAAATGAATACTAGATATCTACACTTATGATGTGTCAGTGTACCAAGTTTGATGTCTGTCAAGAAACGCAAACTCAAGATATTGTGTAGACAATACCTATGTCCGTAGCATTTTGACCATTGACCTTGTGACTTCAAAATCAAATGGAGTCATCTACTCCTTAGGTAGAACAAGTGTACCTGATTTGATATCTGTCAAGCAAAGAGTCCTCAATATATTGAGCAGACAATATCTTGTCATGTCCAGTTTGACCCTTGACCTTGTGACCTCAAAATCCATGGGGTATCTAATTCTTAAGGAAAATTAGTGAACCAAGTTTGATGTCTGTCAAGCGAATGGTTCTCAAATATTGAACAGACGGTATCTTACTATGTCCAATTTTACCTTCAACCTTGGGATCTGGAAATCAGTAGGGGTCATCTACTCTCTAGGGGCAACCGCTGTACCAAGTTTAGTAACTGTCAGGTAAAGGGTTGGTTCTTTAAATATTCAGTGGACAATATTTTATTATGTACAGTTTGACCTTTGTCCTTGTGACTTCAAAATGAATATGGGACATTATGGGACATATACTTCTTAAAGGAAACCATCTACTTCTTAAAAGAAACCACCTACTTCTTAAAAGAAACCAGTATACCGAGTTTGATGTCTGTCAGGAAAGCGTTCTCAAGATATTGAACAGACAATATCTTACTGTGTCCAGTTTGACCCTTGACCCTGTGACCTGTAAATTAATATGGTTCATTCACTATCTAGGGGCAATCATTGTACCAAGTTTGGAAACAGTCAAGCAAAAGAATTCATTAGATATTGAGCAGACAAGATTTGCTCTACAGACCGAATTAGTCATGTAAAACAATATATACGTCCCCTCTCGTTCAAATGGAGGGGGCATAAAAATTGGATTAACTCTTTGTAACACCTCTGCCAGGAAGTAATTTTTTTAACAGTAAACTTTCCACGACACCATGTTAAACTGGACAGCGATTTCTCCTTCCAAATGGATTTTAGACAGTCAACCTGAGCCAGAGTTTTTCCTAGTTTGATGAAAGTCTCAAATTGTCTTTACAAAGCTGCCTTTTCTGCAGTGATCCAAGTGTGGCACTGAACATTGGCTGTAATAAAGAATGGACAGTACATATCACTTGAAACAGTTGTACAACAGTTTCTTGAAAGATTGTCCAACTCATTTTCTCTATCATTTACCATAACTTAAAGTAAATGATTTCAAATCAATAATATATTTTTTAAATGTTCTATCCTAAACCTTTATTAAACTACCAATAGATATTTAATATAAAATAAGAATATTGATAAAACTGATGTATGCTCCCCAAAATACATCTCACCTGAATGAACTATTTCAAATAACAAATGATTCACACAATGCTCAATAAATGTTGATATATTGTTGGAATGAAGGTTTCTTTATCATATATAAGGTATATGTTGAGTGATGTTGACCTTTACAAAATGACCTTGAGTGACCTTTGTCTGAAAGCCATTTGCCTATTACCTATCTGCACGATTTATGATCCATACTTGTTTAAAAACTAATGAAATAAGGCACTTTTCCTTATATATAAGGTGTATATTCTGAGTGAGCCTGACCTTCCCAAAATGACATTGGTCCAAAAGTCTGGTCATGAGTAAACTTTGAGTAGAGTAACAGAAAAATATGACTGTCCAAAATCCCAGCATTAAATTGGTGCAGCCTAAAGAACATTTGACTTTTGAGTCATGTGATCATGAACCTCTACAAATAACCTGGGCACAAGGTTTATGACATACTTCTTGGCTATAAGCAGCCTCTGTGTCAAGTATGACTTCTCCATGCACCTCTAACTTAGAATATTAACATTCCTAAGACTTCATAATCTGAAACTCCTAAACTGTGCCCCTAAACTTGTCTGAATGACTTGTGTTCAGGGTCATGACATTTCTTTGATCATATTTTAATTAATCTTGTATAATTTTCTGAAGTTATTTCATAATAAAATTACATTATAGAGAAGAATTTTGCATTGCACACCCAGAAACCTTGACCTAGCTTGTCCAAATGATTATCATCTGATGCTGGTTGTTGCACATTCTTTGAACACAAGCAACCTCTGCACCTAGTATATTATTCTCCTGTTTATCTCATCTTGCAATTTATGGCAAGGACAAACAAGATGTGTTTGTGAAACACAAATGCACCCGATAATGGCCAATTCTGAAGATGGCCAAGGTCAAAAGGACAAATATCTTGGTACCAGTAGAAAGATCTTGTCACAAGAAATGTTCATGTACAATATGAAAGCTCTAATATTTACCATTTAGAAGTTATGACCAATGTCAATTTTTTCTCAAAAAGTAGGTCAAATGTCAAGGTCAAAAGGTTTAGTACCCACGGAAAGGTCTTGTCATAAGGAATACTCATGTGAAATATCAAAGCTCTAGCTCTTACTGTTCAAAGGTTATTAGCAAGGTTAAAGTTTCAGACAGAATGACAGACAGGACAAAAACAATATCCCCCCCCCCCCGATCTTTGATCTAGGGGGCATACAAATATCTGTAATCTTGTCCAAATGACCCTCTGCTAAGGTCAGGACATACCCTAAGTTAAAGCAAACAAGGTTCAAAATTTTTCTAATTTCAAAGAAACAACAAAATGATCTAAATTAAGTAAACTTTGTCCAATCATTATGAAAACCCTAGGTGCAGATTTTTATATGTCTTTATGATTTGAGAGAGTGTACACATTTTAAGAAAATTCCATTAGCTAGTCTCCTAAAATGAGTACAGCCAAAATTATGCCTACAGACAAATCGACAGACAGACAGACCAACAGACAGACATGGCGATTCTAATATACCCTCCTAAACTTCATTTGCTTGGGAATAACAAAATATAATACAAATTATGACATACAAATACCTCGCTTTTTTCTTCCCGACTTCCTAGATGAGCTAGGGTGCCTCAGTATCTGCATTCCCTCTGAATATAGTCTACAACATTGAAGAGATAAAGCTTTAAAATTTTTGTACTGCTGTAAGTTACTATTAACAAAATGTAAATGAACTTTAAATATGTAATATACATATCGCGTTTTCCAAACACATAAACAAGTTACTTCCACCCTGTGTATGTGGGGACTCGGGCAAGTGTTGATGTCTCTATTTGAGTGAAATCCAATAACAAGAATATTAGTAATTGCTTCCCCAAACTGCATCTAACCAATGAAGTTGAACTACTTCATGTAACAAATGACTTGCACAATGATATATAACTTTTGAAATAAAGGTTCTTTTCTATATAAGGTACATGTTGAGTGACCTTGATCTTTCCAAAATGATCTTTAGTGACCTAATCATTTGAAATTTATTAAGTTGCCTATTTAACTTATCTGTGTAATATATGGTCAATACCTATTCAAAAACTTTTTCCTTGTTAAATATCACCTTATTTTATTACCAAACATTTTGTCTTCACGCCGCACAACACAGTACACGTTCACATTATTTCACATTAGGAAATACTGGTCCAATCATTTTAAATATTGAATGTTTTTAAATCTTCTTTTTTTTAAATGCATTCATTATTTCTAAGTTACATTTTAATTTCTGAGGTGCAGGGTGGTGAGTAGGAATGTTATTTTTGAAATCATCACAATTAAATCATATCAAGATTGTGAAACTAAATTCAACATGCTTTAAACCAAATTTCAATGTGTTGATTGAGAGACAAAAGATTTTTGAAATCCAAATATAAACTTTGAATATTTTAGAAAGAGATAACAATGTTAAAAAGTTCTTGGATATCAACATGGTTGGTTACTACAGGCTTCTCAAAAGAATTGATCACTTTGTATTGACATTGAAACTCACTTAACAGTTTAAGTGTGTGAAAAATCTGTATTGACAATGAAACTCACTACATGTGTGTGATAAATCTGTATTGACATTGAAACTCACTACATGTGTGTGATAAATCTGTATTAACATTGAAACTCAATATATGTGTGTGATAAATCTGTATTGACATTGAAACTCAATATATGTGTGTGATAAATATGTATTGACATTGAAACTCACATGTGTGTGATAAATCTGTATTGACATATGAAACTCACTACATGTGTGTGGTAAATCTGTACTGGCATTGAAACTCACTACATGTGTATTGATCTGTACTGACATTGAAACTCACTACATGTGTGTGATGTGTACTGGCATTTAAACTCACTACACGCATGTGATAAATGCGTACTGGCACTGAAACTCATTACATGTGTGCAAATGTGTACTGGCACTGAAACTCACTGCATGCGTGTGATAAATATATATTGACATAAAACTCACTGCATATATCAGATGTGTTCTAACATTGAAACTTGCTACATGTGTGATAAATGCATATGTATATTGGCATGATATCACGTGTGCATTGCATGTGTGTGATAAATGGAATCCTTCATTCGTATGAATGGGAGATAGGGAAATTCCACCGAGGGGACAAGATTTGCAGTCTAGGACGAGACTTTGCTGAGTCTTAAGCAGTGAATCTTGTTCCAGAGGTGGAATTTCCCTATCCCACATGAGCAAATAATAAAGTGTTATTTTTCTCACATTTTATCAGTTCAGTATTTTAATTCAAGAGCTTTGAGAAAATTCAAAATTATTGAAATCCTTCTTTGAATATATGCAAAAATTAATTACACAGTATGAAGATCTCAGCATACCTGAAAATGGTTTACAATATAAGTGTAAAGTACAAAACCCAAGGTTGTCCATAAAAAAGCTATACATAATATATATCAAATTGAAATTTGAAGAAAACAATACAAA
Source organism: Ostrea edulis (assembly GCF_947568905.1). NCBI lineage: Eukaryota > Metazoa > Mollusca > Bivalvia > Ostreida > Ostreidae > Ostrea > Ostrea edulis. The sequence goes on from NC_079171.1 coordinate 72,523,848, forward strand.
CTATTTTTCTTTATCGTGTAATGTAAATCAGAAAATATACGACATACATATGTACATCACAAGCAAAGATATGTCTTAGCAGTGTAAGACAGAAAAATCTTGTATGGCTGTCTCACATGGGTTGAGTTGGTCTCACACTAGTGATTATGTGAGAAAGATGTATATTGCCTTATACTGGCATGAGACTCACTATTAATATATAATCAATTGAAATAGAGTCTGTATATTGATGAAGCAAACTAAAGGCCAATTTCATTTGTCCAAAACTGGTGTACACTGCATTGCATATGTTATAAAACTGTTGTAAAACAACGCAGTGAAAAATAAAATAAACTGTCGAAAACAAAAATATGGCAGAACATGTTATTTTCATTCTTGCCACTTTTATAATATATTCAAATCATCCAAATCCTTGACATAATTCACAAAGATCCCATAAAAGCATGAACATGATACATGCATGCAAACTATATAAACGGTGAAGCTGTTATGCATGAATTCTCATATTTTCAGTTGATGTTAATTTGTTAATCACCTCATATACCCTGACAAACTAGACAGTGATTCCTTATATTTTATAATGTTCCCAGAACTTAGGGTATACTCTGTTCTCAATAACTATACAAGAGATCCTTTATATGCAATCTTTTTAAGATGATTGTACGTACATGTATATCATTTGGATGTGCAGAAAGATAGTATTTTAGTCTGAATGTGCATGCATTGGATTTTGGTACACTAACTTGGGAATCAGTCTAAATTTTTTTTTGTTCTTTGAGATTGTTTAATATTCATATTGTAGGCATTTATTAATTAAGACTTGTAATTTTTAAGATTTTTATTTTTAAGATATTTATTAACTGATCTGCATGTTCAAAATGACCAATCTGCACATGCATGCAAAATTTCATTTTGATTGGATTTAATACTAAAATGTCTGTAACTTTCTTATGAATAAAGTGAATGAGTTGATATCACAGCATAGTAGATAGTATGTGTATCTATATAGATTGGTGTAATACAAAAATGCCAACACTCAGTATATGCATATCCTGTCTTTTGAAGATTCTATATTTTTTCTATATTTCAAGGACCATAATGTTTATGTTTTTCATTAAATTCTTCTGAAGTTGAGGATTTTAGTATGTCTTGGCACTTACAAATTGGTATGGTTAAAATTACTAGCCAGCATGTGCATGCACAATTGTGCTAAATTTTGATTAGACAATTTCAAAATCTCCACAGCTTTCTTATATATGATGCAAACATGAAATTCAAACTAATTATGCTAATCATATGTACATGATACAAATACCTGTTGGATGACATCAACAGAATTACAGATTGACATATGCACATAACGTGCATTGCTTTCTTTCATTTTTTGGTACTGAAATGACCACAACTTTCTTATTAAAGGGTAATTAAATTAAAATGATTTTTTGCTGTTGATTTACAATATGAATACCTACACATGCACACGTCAAGCATTTCATTCTGATTAGTTGCATACGTAATATTTAGATAACTGGTAAATCTCTTATGAATGAGAAAAATGGAATTATATTGACATATTCCAGGTACATACTATAAAAACTTAGAACGTAAGATTATGATTAGTTGTGCAGAAGCACAATGACATAATTTCTTAAATGGGGGGATGTTTGCTTAAACTACTCTTACACATCCTAACTGAAGAGCAACTTGAACTGACCAATGCAAGTCTGTCTTCCATTCTGAGTGATTGATGAAAAGTTCCTGTGGTTTTAAAAACGATAGAAAATGCATTGTTCCTTCAAATATATTGTTGGTGCGAACAGATATTCTAAGTATTTTTACAAACTATGGTCTTTCTCTGATCGATTGAGAGGGGTCGTAAAATCTTATGTCAGTAAAATAAAGGAGACATAATAGAAATTTGAAGGAGTGATTATTGGGATACCAGATCCCCCCCCCCCCCCCCCATGTAAATATAGAAGAGAGAGGGTTAATTTGTGATGAGCCACTGTGATGAAATCTCCAAATGTTTTAGATATACATATACAACAATATAAGATAAACAACTTTGTATTCAATATTTGTATTCACCTGAGGATGGATGTTAAAATCCAGAAAGCACTAGCGATTTGAATATATTTTGGAACTGCATATTTTCCTGCTTTTTTATTTAATTATTTTGACTGTGTGATATCAACTCTTTCTATTTGGATTACATATATATATATATATATATATATATATATATATATATATATATATATATAAATTGATGATCAGATGGAGTTCAATCACATAACATTTATTTCTCTACAGGCTGTTTCGTAAGGGGATGGTTTCCCCTCACTCGTCGGGAAAAAAATGACATCTAACGAAAAACATCCGCATGGCTGAGAATATGTTACACAGAAACATAACTGGATAGTTGCTAAGCATGATTACACACAGGATTGAGTAAATAGAAATATATATATATATATATATAGATAGAGAGAGAGAGAGAGAGAGAGAGAGAGAGAGAGAGAGAGAGAGAGAGAGAGAGAGAGAGAGAGAGAGAGAGAGAGAATTAAATACACACTAAGTCTTAAGGTTCAAGCCACATAATGCTGTAAATTGTAGGTGGAGGACCTCTGGATAGTGAGTACATGCTGCATAGATGTTCCCTATGACCCCCACCAATGATACATTGCCTGATAATTCATTTAAAAATGTTAAAGGAAAGAAATTCCAATCTTGTTTTTGATATTGCACTTTCTTCTCATTTATTTTGATAAAAGGGGTGCTTAGTTTATTAAATTCCTGAAAGAAAGCAATCGATAGAAAAATGCTGGTTAAATTTCGAATTGGAGCCTAGTAGGAAAAGAATAAAGTACCTAAAATTTCTTGTGGTTAAAAAGTTAATTTCGATCTCATGGTGACATGGATGATTATTTATATGAATAATTTGTCACATACTTGACTCCAAGGAGGTTAGGTTCTTCCTAATGATATCCCAGCTAGTTCCTCTCTTCTTTCTATGTCTCTACTGGCATTTTGAGACACATAGTTTTTGGGTGGTTTTCCACTCCTATTACAAGCTTCCTTAAACAGCACCTGGGTAGCCACTTTCAGAATCATTTACATGGTTCCCTGCATGTTTCATCTGTATCTCATAATCTGTTGCGTCAACTATGAAAAAGAAACTTGACATTAAAATCAAATGCAAAGAATCTAATGAAACATTAGCTTGCATATACACATGTATTTATATTATTTTTCAATCTAACATTGCATGGTGACACATATGATTAACATATATAACATGGAAATATTTCCTAAACATGGATTATTAAAGTACAAATACATGTATGCATATTTAAGAAATAAGTTTAATTTTTTAAAGTATTTAAGGGCATGAACTGCTGGGCACCTGTAAAGTGCGAAACGAAATCGAAACGAAACGAAATCCGCCGAAACGAAACGAAATCTACCGAAACGAAACAGATTGTATAACCGATCTCTTTTAATTATATCAGTTAAGCCGAAGGCCTACATCAAAGGGGAGGCGAATTTTATTGATATGTGGTAACTTTCACAGGGGCCTAAGATGCCATTTTTAATTATTATAATTAAAAGAGTTTGGTTATACAATTTGTTTCATTTCGCTTAGGTAGGTTTCGTTTCGTTGGGTTTCGTTTCCTTTCGACATATTTCGTTTCGTTTCGGTGGATTTCGTTTCGTTTCGGTATATTTCGTTTCGTTTCGCACTTTACAGGTACCCTGAACTGCTGCGCTTTACGCCAGCATACTTCATGAAGAGTGTTGGTGCTTCATGAAAAGTATGGTGCATGTTTATGCCCTCTGACATGTAAATAAACATCATGATCTGAATTTTTAACATATTATGAACACTCAACTTAATATATTTAGTGGTACCAGACTACTATACATAAATGTAAGCTTAAATATTCTTGTATGTGTTGCTCTATTTCTACTGAATAGAAGTAGAATAGTATTCTTACTAGGCCTACTATATAATTGATACCAATAGAATTCGAATGCTGGACAACTCGCCCCCAAGACAACTCGCCCCCTCTTAGGACAACTCGCCCTCTCTCAGGACAAGTCGCCCCCTTCTCTTGAGACACTCGCCCCCCAGGGTTTGACATTAACTTTTTGGGGCACTAGACCAATCGGGCTACTTAAAATGATTTTTGCTAGACCTGACCTTACATCCACTAGCCCTGACCAACGTTCCAGAATTTTTTTTTTATAAGATTCTCCATATCTAAATACATGTACTTAATTTAAATGAAAAACGTTAAGTTTGAACTAAAATGCATTTAATTGTCTCAAAAAAATCTTTAATCTCGTCATTCAATTTGATGCTTTTACTTTCAACCCTATTTTCAGTTTCATTAAATTTTTACCGGCACGGAAATTCTTTAATCCATTTAGAATAAATTGACCTCAATATTTTTTTTTAAATTTCTATTTCATAAGCCCTAGCTGCTTTGTTTCTTCCCAACGTTTTCCTTTTTTTTTCTTTCTTGAGACATCTTTTGCTTTCATTGAGGACGAGATTTCATATTTGATTATATAGACATTCCCGCACATATGTTTAATGAACACTTTCTTATATTCAATTCAAATGAACTGTTTTGGTGTTTTTTTTTAATGAAAGTGAATTCAATAATTCTATTTAACCAAAACATAACTTTACACACATTAACAATGTGTAGATGTCGTAGAACATCACTTACGACCGCGACTTATTAGAACTAAAGATAGAGATTATGTCATCATGCGGTTCATTAAATTGCTCGCAAACTCTTTACAGTTATTTTTTTTATGAATAAAATATTTTATGATTTAAAGTAAAGTTTCTTAAATTTGTTCATATTTTTAACACGACCAGTCGGACTAGTAAATAAACATTTTACCCAACCAGACCTATCATTTAGTAGTCTCGGTCGGTCGGGCGTGCCTTAGTGTCAAACCCTGCCCCCAATATTATATATAAATATATTATCACATTTTATTTTTATTTTGTGTGTGTTATTTACACTTTTAACATTTATCAATGATGAAGCATGTAAAACTCTAGTAAACTCGCTAGTTACATCCAGATTAGATTACGGAAATGCATTGCTTTATGGTGTTCATTCTAAACACACCAGCAAACTTCAGAGGGCACAAAACACAGCTGCAAGATTAATAACACGCTCAAAAAAATCCGACCATATTACTCCTGTTCTAATAGATCTTCACTGGTTCCCAGTTGAGTACAGAATTCAATATAAGATACTTCCTTCATACTTTCAAATCTCCCAACAACCTATCTCCAGTTTACATAAAGGATATCCTTACAGTTTACAATCCCACACGATCACTAAGATCCGAATCTCTGCATCTTCTCCAGGTACCTCGGACACGTACGAAAACATATGGGGATCGACGTTTGGACAAAGCTGCATCGAGTCTCTGGAATTCTCTGCCTTTTAAACTCAGACAATGTACTTCATTGTCTAATTTTAAAGTGGACCTCAGAATGCATCTCTTTAAATTAGCTTTTAATTTGTGATTATTTTTATATACTTAGTGCTCTTACATACAGCTCTTACAGTGCTGTTAACAAAAAACAAACACCCCCCCCCCCCAAAAAAAAAAACCCCTGCTGTTTGTTATTATGCCTATGTCCTTGTTATGTATTTAATTATTCCTAAGGGTTGTTTTAAATTGTTTCATATGTTATAATGGTAATCATATCATATCGCTATATATTAATAATAATATTTATGCATTTTAATTCTGACACTATGAATATTTTATTCACATGTATGTGCACATCGATTTTATATTATCTTTTCTTTCACATTTGTAAAGCGCTTTAGAGAACTAATGTTGATAGGGCGCTATATAAATCTTTTAATTACAATTACAATTATAAAGATACGTCTTTTTCTTTCATACTTTAACACGAATGGTAAATTCTAATAGAATTATACATATATTTAATTATTGCATTTCAGAAAAAGTTATATTTTTCATAAATTTATTGGCAAGGAAAATTATATTTACTGATCTTCAGGTAATTGATTAAATGTCTCTAATACTGAGAAAATTTTGAGGGTGTGGGTGTTTCTTTTATCGATATAGTATACATAAGTGTAAAGGTGAAGCATGAATATTCTGATACATGTAATTATCTTTTAATGCATTTCTCAACTAATACCCGTTGAAAAATAAAATTCCCATTTTAGAAATTTTATAACGGCTTTGCTTTACTGATTCTTTTTACGCAGTGTGATTCTTTTTACGCGGTGATTTCAAAGTGTAAAGAACTCTGATGATGAGTAACTCATAACGTTTGAAGTAAATTTATAACAGCTTGGGGGAAATGAAACAATTAGATTTAACAACAGACGCAGATTATTGATAATTATACTACGTCAGCTGTAGACCAAGCTAATACTCTCCCTATACCAAACGCTAACTTGTTTCCGCTGAAATTATATATTTTACATGTACATAAAAGTGATGATGAATTTACTGAACCCAAACACTGGATTTCCACTAAAATTGTTCGTCTTGCATAAAAAGACATGAAGTTCGGTGTTAATGTGAACACGTCTTATTGTCTGTGATGTATATACTATCTATAAGAAATTCATTAATTTTTGGTAATACACCTCTTGGATTTAGACCAAAAATAATAATTGTAAACATGTATGATATATAGGAGCGAATTATCTCAAGAGAGGGGGCGAGTTGTCCCGAAGAGGGGGCGAGTTGTCTTGAGGGCGGGTTGTCTTAGGGGCGAGTTGTCCCGATGAGGGGGTGAGTTGTCTTGAGGGCGAGTTGTCTTGGGGGCGAGTTGTCCTGATACCTAGAATTCATATACACACTATGGCAAAAATATTACAATGTAGGTTCATTGTTAATATTATTAAAATATCATACATACATCATACTATTTTACCACTACCCCTACAACAGACATGGGCAATACTCATTATACTGCACAGGTATTATAATCAATAAATATATATAAATAAATAAAAGGAAAAAACTCTTTATCTCTATAAATAGATGATAAATACACTATATATCTATCTATATGCATCCCCCCTCCCATTTTTCTATTTGTATCCATTTACAGATTAACAGCTGATTAAAAATTCAGATACCTGTAAATACTGGTAAACAGACAGACAGACAATGGTAATACATGTATATGCAGCACTGACTGATGTCTATAAACAATGATATCCTCATTTTATACTTACTAATACATAACTTTAAACACAGCACTAAGAAAATAATCTGACCCCTTTTTTTTCTTCTTCAGTCGGTCTACGGCACGAGAAAAATAATCTCCAAGTGCTGACAAATTCAAAAACTTCTGAATTTTTAACAATACTATTTTACATTTGTAAATGGTGCAAAATACAGATAATATTTTGAAACATAGGCTACACAAAATTGATTTACATAACTTCATTTATTTGAGAGTGTGAAATAACAAGAGTGTGAAGATTAAAACACTGTTACGTAATCGTTAGAGATGTCTATGAAACTCACGATAACATGTACCCAGTTCGAATCTCGTAATGGATTTATTATTTTTTTTTTCAATTTTATTTTTAGAAATACATATAAATAGTATCTGATTTCTTACAATTGAATAAGTAAAAAAATAAACAAAGATAAAAAATGTCATTTCTGCAACTTTATATGAAATTTACAAAAAGCCCTGGGGATCTTCCCCACTCGATTGAACAGTCTGTACATGTTCTGGTGCCGGTGTTGCGGTGATCGCTGTCGCTAGTGTTCAGGGTCGCTCTAAAAATAGCGGTAGCCCTTGACCGAAACCCCTTTATTTTTTTTAATGTAAGTTACACCGATTTGGCAACACTCTGAGAGAGAGAGAGAGAGAAATCCGGATCTGCTCTTGCCTTTTCATAAATTCAGTGAACTACATTGGAGTTTCCATTTACTTAAAAAGTATATCTTCTTAACAGGACAAACATTGATAATTTAACATGAATTTGGTCTGGTATGAAAACACTGGATCTAGCTGCATGCACAAATGGGGATGGGGTTGGAGAGAAGAAAGGGGGGGGGGACTTCATTTTGGGACAAATTACTTTATTTTTCATTCTATTCATATTGATGAGAGACACTTGAACCGCACATACTTTAAATGTCCTTGTCCCATTTGATTTCAACACCCTTTATTTGGAAATTTCTTTCAACGCCTATAAATCAACATATTATATAAAGTTGTTTATAGCCATGGCGTAAAGTCAACCATCAGATAAATTAACCCAAAATCTTTGCAACTGGTCGATGTTGGAACAAAATGAAATCTAAACAATTTCTTAAAATAAGGTAAACAATATTTTCCCCAAGAACTTGTTTAACCGCGCTTGACCACACCTTCCTTATTAAGGGGAAAGAGGCTGGAGCTATCCACCGGTTACCAGTTAATAATATCCAAAAATAGTGGTAATAAAGACCCAATTTTTTGGAGCTATGTACTTGTTTAATTTTCTTTGATATTGTCGCTTTGAAACGGGGTTTATATCTTTGAAAATATTGAAAATATTTTGCCAAGCTAAGATAGAATATTCTAAAGAGGAAATTCCAGTTGTTCGTCAGTTTGTTATATATCAATGTTATACATTAAGATACGCATATTCATCAAAGAATGACAAATATACTGTGTATAATAATTCAATTCTCATTTAATATTTAGAGAATTGTTGCTTTTAACGATGTTCATAGGTCTAAAAAAAAAAAAAAAACGTGTACACCGATATTGTATTGAAGAGGAAATTCTAACTATTCCTTGATTCTGTATTTGTAAAACATTTTGTCAAATCAATGATAAACCAAAATACTGAAGATAATCATGATGATATAAAACAAACACAAAAACATACAGAACATGAAAACCATTGAACTATTTAAGCTTACACGCATCTAATTGTATCTTAGTCGTGTCAAAGGTCAACTTACTTTTTCTCACCATTACTGCAGAATAACGATACATCACATACCCCAATGTATTCAAACTAAACGGACGGGAACAAAAATATCAATTTTAAATCATTAATTGACTACTTATATTCAATTAAATAAACAAAAACACTTACATTTGCATTGTCATCCACTCGACCTCGTTTCCTTAGAAAGTTGAATTTGCGCATGCGCGAGAATGTGGCAAGGATGCAAAGTGTGTAAGCACCCCATTATGGCTCGATGTTGTGTGTAACAAAAGTCGTGTGTAACCCGGAAACTCACACTATACAAAATTTTGTATTTTCTGGGTAAAACACGATGAAAAATTCCGATTTCAAGGGGTCTCCAAACCTACGACACACTTTTGTGTCGTAGGTTCTGAAAATGTCGTAGGTTGCTCGTGTGTAACCTTATACGTGTCGTAAGTGTCGGCATAGTGTGCGAACACACACACACACACACACACACACACATACGTGTAACGCGTGTCAAATGAACACCTTAACTTCCCACCTGCAACTGAACACTTCTACAGTTATTGGTATTTTAGTACGAAAATTTACTATTTGGTACTAAAAACAACATAGAAGACATTGCTGCGGTCGAAATTTGTGAAATATCGTTTTATTCACTCCTTGAATTTTTGCTTATCAAGTGAACACTTTCCTGTACACACGGTCAATTGAACACTTTCCTTTACACACGGTCAATTGAACACTTTCCTTTACACACGGTCAATTGAACACTTTCCTTTACACACGGGCAATTGAACACTTTCCTTTACACACGGGCAATTGAACACTTTCCTTTACACTCAGGCAATTGAACACATTCCTTTACACACGGTCAATTGAACACTTTCCTTTACACACAGGCAATTGAACACTCTGGCACACACGGGCAAATGAACACTCTGACACACACGTGTAATTGAACACTCTGATACACGCAGCTAGCTAAACATTCTGATACACACGGGCAATCAAACACTCTGAAACATCCAAACAATCATTCTCACCACGCTAAATAAATATGGCCAAATCTCTAAAGCTTACAAAAAAGCGTGAAACGATGACATAAATCGAAATTAGGATGGGATAGACGGGGAATCCACACATTTCGTTGAAATTATCGCCGCAAGAAAATAAAAAATAAAGGGGGCGGGGGTAGTATTGATTGGATGATTGATTATATATTTTACGTCCCGTCGAGAATATTTCATTCATATTGAGACGTAACCAGCTTTAAGCGGAGTACCACGAATTTAGACCTATCCAATGTATCCATAGGGTTCAGGGTCGTAGCAGTGAGGGTTCTTTGAAATATCGTACCAACACCTACTACATGTACGACAAGGGATATACGTTTATAAGGTCACATCCAAAAGATCCGTGATTCTCACTTCTAAATGTCGAGCGTTTGGCGAAGGAGCAATTAACACTACCAATTTTAACGTCTTAGGTTTGACGCATGAACGATGCTTGAACTCACGACCTCCCGGTTACGAAGCGAACTCTCTACCAATGAGCTACCGCGACCGGTCGGGGGGAGGGGTAGTAGTGTCCATAATGATGACTTTTAATGTAATAATAACTTATGATAATCATCATTATTATATATATATATATATATACTTCTATGATTATAGACTCCCTCGTTTGCTAATGCATGCTGTACGGGCCAGACTCTGTAGTAATTCGACCAAAAAGTATGAAAATAAAATCAAAATTCTGTAATACAGTGCCTAAAAGATCTAAAACAAGTATTCATAATTATATACATTTTTTGTATCACTTTAAGTTTTTTGTTGACTTTTGACATGAATAAAAATTAGATATCTTTGTAAAGAAATGTTACGCGATATCTTAATTCCACTCTAAAAGGGAACATTTTCATGAACATTCTGTTTATATATGTAACTACATAGATGTGACCTTACAGAAAACTTTAATCAAACGTTGCAAAAACCATAAATTCTTTGAAAATCCGGTTTATAACACCAGTTTATATAACATGACTTCAGAATCAGGATTTGTTCCCGGTTCCTTTATATACTGTTACAAAAATATCTACATGTTTATGATATGTACATGCACATTATGTCAATTTTGACTATCATCTCACCTTGAAATATGAGGACAAAATTATAATAGAGAACCCCCAAAAATCACGATTTTGCTTCATCTTAGATATTTTTGTTCAGAGATTTCGTGCCTTTGGCACTCATTACGCCCTTCCCTAAACGTGTTGGACACCCCCCCCCCCCTCATTAACCACGTCTGAAACACACCGACAATTGAACCTGGTACATTGCGCATAAATTGAACTATTATAACGAAAGGTAAAATTCAAGTTACATATTTGTAAGTTTTATTGATGAACTTAGTTCAGTCTCGAAAGGCAAGTAGAGATTTAAAACATTCCCTGAACATTGGCAATTCGCGCCTTCCAATGAGAAATAATCTCCCTCATAAAAGTGATTTGAACCCCCACTCCTTTCCCTGCCGATCTGAAGACAGAGATGACCAATTGCAAATTCAAGGGAATATATTACCTTCTGTTTTTGTTCAAAAACTGGACGTGTCCTCTCATGACCTTTATAATACAAATTCACCAGGTTGATTTTTAAAATCTTATTAATGTTTTACATAAGCTCAAATTGAAGTCCAATAATATACGCGCATCAAATCAATTATCGCTCTCATTAATTCAATTGATGCGCACATCCATGTGGTGGAAATATTGCTCGCAAAAATTAATTTAGAGCTCTGTATGAATGACTTGATTATCTCTTTTAATTCAATGGAGGATCTTTTTAATTATATATACAAGGCTATTTCATAAGCAATTAATGCGCGCATCATTTTTTTTTTAAAGAGCAACAATTCAATTAAAGAAATCATTCAATTGTGGATATCTTGAATTGAAGATTATATCTCAATTAGATAATCTCTCTAAAATAATTATTCCACGCATCAATTTAATTAATGATATCATTAATTCAATAGAAGAGAGCAATAATTCAATTATTGTGCACATTAAGTGATGTTAGCATTAATGAATTATTGCTCTCTTCAATTGAATTGTAGCATGCATTAATTCTATTGTTGGTATCATTAAATTATAATTCATTTGAGGAGAGCAACAATTAAATTATTGCGTGCATCAATTCAGCAGAATAAATAATGATATCAATAATTCAATTCATGCTCGCAATATATATATATAATGCAGAATTGAAGATATTAATTATTTGAAGAGATCTTTGATTGCGTGCAAGAAATGAATTGATAATATCTTCAAATAATTAAAGATATCTTCAAATATTTGAGTTTGTTAATTTGGCGCTCCATAGATCTAAAACTATTCCTAGTGGATTCTGGTGCTTTCTGACTCAAGACATCATAACAGCTCTTGCCACAAATGAATCTCACCATACAAGTGATAAAAACACACTTGAATATGTTGCAGAAAAATAAAGATCAGGTGGGTCGCATATACCTATAGCCACCTCTCTTTTAATTTCTTCATAGGATTCATATACTTAAAGGGAGTTTTCTCCTTGAAAAGGTGATATTTAAAAATATGTCACTTTTTAAGGAATTTTATAATCCCCCAATAGTATGTACCGGGGTAATTTCTAAACTGTTTGGTGAAAATGTTGACAATTAAGAATCAGTCACTGGTTATCCATGTGGAATTTAGCTATCTCATATGAATAAACTTTTGATCATTTTACTACAATGTACCATATTAACCAATTTCGGAAATAATTCCTTATTTGTCTTAAATTTTGATTTGATATAAAGAGCAAACTGAAATGATAAACCAAAGTTCACATTCAACACCAGTGAGGCAATTGTATACAAATATCAAATTCATATATTACAGAATTCATTAAGATATTTGAATTATTCTAATCTTTTAATGTTCCATGGTAGCAATGAAAACAGCAGGGCTTTTATTCTCAGTCATATATTTTATTATATTACAGGAGATGTTATATGTACAATTAGTATATATATATATATATATATATATATATATATATATATATATATATATATATACATTATATATGTAATTGCATGTGCCAAAAAAATGTATACATACATGAGTAATTCAACAACAGACATATCAATAAATTTGCATTTGATACATTGAATGTAGTCCTTTGATTAAATAATCAACACAGATGGATCCATACGATAATACATGTATTTGTAAAAGAAAAAAAAAGAGTTCCATTTCTCATACAAACATATCTGTACAAATATCAAAATCAACAAGAGGCCCAGGGGCCACATCGCTCACCTGAGTTACCTTGGCCCTGCTGTTTTGATTTTTAAATGTTATTTTATCAATCTTTATTCTCATGAATAATGTGACCCAAACCTACCTCTAAAGAACACAACATTACTAAAATGAAATCATATAACACAAAGATATGACAAGCATGATATTGCTGTTCTGGATAAGACCAAGGTATGAAGTCATAGGTCTTGGAATGATATGAAAGACCTTGCCATAAGTAATCTATATACAATACATGAAAGCCATATCTAAAATAGTCCTGGATATACTTAATAAGTTATACTTTCTTAAAAGTAGGTCAAACTCAGAGTTCAGGGTCACAAGGTCAAAGAACATAATATGATTGATTGTTTTAGCTGTTTTCCGCCACACTCAACAATTTTTCAGTTATCTGGTGGTGCCCAGTTTTTATTCGTGGAAGAGAGAACCTAGATACAATGTACCTGGGAAGAGACCACTGACCTTCCGAGAGTAAACTGGGAAACTTTCTCACTTACCGGTGCAAGCAGGATTCGAACCCACACCAACCACTGAAGAGACATTATTTGTCGAAATCCGCATCTGGTGCATCAAAATTGGTACCGTATAAGTTTTACCTTAAACACAATGTAGTTCAGGACACACTGAATAGGTCAGATTTGTTTTGCCATAAAAATTGTATATACAAGATATGAAAGCTCTAGCATAAATAGTTCAAGAGATATCTTTAAAGATTTTTCATTTAAATATATCAGCATATAAAACTTTGATCCCCTATTGTTACCACACCATACCTCCCGGGAAATGATTTTAACAAACTTGAATATGCACTATGTCAGGAAGGTTTAATGTAAATTTGTGTGCTTCATACTAAATTTGAAAAGAATTCTGTTATTCGAATCGTAGATTGATCGCTGTTCGTTATCTTCACCTTTCAGTTATAGAATTTAGTTAAAAATATTCAATTGTTAACATCGCCGGACTACAACGGACGCAGACCAATAGCAATATGTCATCTGAGTTTACTCAAGTGACCTAAAATTGTATAATTTTTCTAAAGCTTTTGAAAATTGATAATGCTATTAAAGCCTAGTCTGATCCCTTACACTCCATTTCAATAGTTAAGTGTAAAAACAGACTAGAGTGGATGGAGACCAAACTTAAGAAAGCTGTGAGATTAGTTCAATATTCAAACCTACAGTTTTTGAATAATAAGTATTTAACCCAACTGGGATGATTTCATCCAAAATATTTCACTAAAAATATTTGTGGGGATATTAGTTCACACAGACATTATGTTTCAAAATGAGTACGAGTATGGAAATGAACTGGGGTTCAAATTGACTGGCTACGTATACCTAACATGGCTACATCAACAAAGAAAATCACTTGAAGCTGTGAGTTTTTAGGTTATATGAGGGTTTAAGGAATGTTTGAAAGTATGCTTGGAAACAAATATAGTGGGAAAATATGTTAGGAATTATTTAATATTAAATTCATGAGACAGCGATGCAGGAATGCAGTGATAGAGGGACTTAACCATGCACTTTTTTTCTGTGCCGTAAATTGAAGATTTTTAATAAGGGGTTCATCTGAAGCTCTAGCGCTCTGACTTGCCCCAATATCTTCTCAAAGAGCTACGATTTTGGGTCTAGTTCTGCATCTAGTTTTTTAGGAGAAGATTTTAAAAGATTTTCCTTGTATATATTTCACATATAAAACTTAGATCCCCTATTGTGACCCCACTCTACCCCTGTGAGCCATGATCTTTAACAAACTTGAATCTGTACTATATATGAATGTAAAACTTTGATCCTCGATTGTGACCTCACCCTACCCCCGGATACCATGATTTGCACAAAACAGGAACCTTTTATGTGAATTCAACTTTCCTGGTCCAGTGGTTCTTGAAAAGGTTTTTTAAATGAACCCACCCTATTTTTGCATACCCTTTATCTATTGATGATGCATACCAAGTTTGATTGAAACTGGCCCAGTGGTTCACTCTGGAGAAGAAAATGAAAATGTGAAAAGTTTACAGAGAGACATACAACAGGCAAAGGTGATCAGAAAAGCTCATTTGAGCCTTTGGCTCAGGTGAGCTAAAAAAGTATATAAACATGTTCAATGTTAAACCTGTTTGTTGTATTGCTTAACAGCTCCATTGCCAGCATCTACCCTTACTGAGCTTACAGTGTCAGACCTTGATATCATCATCATCACTCATTTTGACTATCCAGGCCAAATTAATCTTTTTGCAAGGGTGAGGCCTGGCTGTCCTGTCGAGGTTGAAGTTTGTACTTCCACACTTGGCGACCCAGTGGATTGATCCTATCCAATCCTCTAAACTCTAGGTCTCGTTTTAGGATCTCATCCCATGTCAGCTTTGGTCTACCTGTGAAGTTCTTTTCTGTTGATCATGATGCATAACATTCTGACAAATCTGCAAAAATATTTAGAGAAGTGATTAGTAAAAGGTCTTCGTAAAAGGTAGCAAGAAATGTACAATTAGATACAAATCATAATTTCTATTTCTACAAAGTAAGTGTTTATCAAATGATCAGCTGTAAATATTAATTCACATATCAATTATCATTTTTAAAGATTCAAAGTGATACAGATATCATAAACATTTTATGACAAATATATCATAACTTCAGATTGTTTTTATGAAGAACAAATGTATCCCCAGCTCCCCAAATTGGAAGTGCTCCAAATGAAACCTCCAACCCCTTAATGTACTGCATGGTATGAAAGATAAAGCATGAGCAGGAACATAGACATTATGAACTCCAATAATTAAGCCACATAGGAGAAGGGTTCACAAACTATTTTACACCCTCCACCCCTACAATCCACTATATTAGGGACAACATTTGGATCTTTGATCTGTCCCTGCAATATGCACATCGCAAATGGCATTGAAGTATTCTACAAAATTTCAAGTCTATCGGATAAGCCGTATAGGAGAAGTATTCACAAGCTATTTTAACATCCTCCACACCTCTCAGATCTACCATTAACTTTTAGAAAAATAATTGACCCTCCTGTCCCGACAATATGCACATCTACAAATGGCAATGAAGCATTGTACAAAGTTTCAAATCTATCCAATAAGCCATATAGGAGGAGAAGTGTTGACAAGGTATTTTACATCCTCCACCCCTCTTAGATCTACTATTAACTTTTAGGAAAATAATTGGATCCTTCCGTCCCACCAATATACACATCTACAAATGGCAATGAAGCATTGTACAAAGTTTCAAGTCTATCCGATAAGCCATATAGGAGAAGTGTTCACAAGATTTTGTGGCAGACGGACAGAAAGTACAAAAACAATATATCTCCCCTGAAAGAGGGGAGACATAATTACAGTACTGCAGCAATATTTTCACTGTATTTCAGTTGGAGGCTGTCAAAATACAAATTATCAATATACTGTTAAGGTGCAAATCAAAACTTGTATATATATATACCTTTTCTCAATACATTTTAATGAGTTTTATTTCATCTCTAGTGGACTCTCTTTAGGACTGGCTCATTTTGCTGGGAATATGGTCATCTAGCTATCCTGGTGTCATGCTCTTTTTAATGAATATTGTATTTTCTAGGTTATGTCAAAGCCACTTTTTCTCTTTGATGCAAAAATTATGTTTGACTGTAATTAAAGTGAAGGTTATTTAACAAGAAATCTAGTAGACACATTCAAGCAATACCTGTTCCCTACCACTACTAACTCTATATTTATTCAACATATGTTCAAATTCAATGGAACCACTGGACTTCATATACTATTTTGTCAAAATGCACAGTATTAATGAAGAGGGTGTTACAACTTACATATACCAGACGTATCATCAATGTTCTACCTAATACATTAATATCTGCTCTAGAACCTGATTTGCATGCACCCATGTTATGATGGACTGTATTATGGTATTTATCAAGTTCTTTCATCTGTCTGTTAGCTTTTTTAAAAATTCAAAATCTTAGTTTATCAATCCTTATACCCACTCAGGTGATCTAATCAGTAATTAAAAAAACTTATTAATCTTTTTGAACATCATATCTAGCAAAGATACTTACGTACATATGTAACTCTAAAATGATACTTATGCCTTGTTCAAACAGCGGTTTTAATGCATATTTTGAATTAAAATTTTCAAACTTTAATGCGCATCAAATATACTTCGTAGAATAGATATAGGCCCCTGCATAATGACAAATTTGGGTCACATGCATCATACCCCTGGTTAGCTATAGATTTATATTTATGCTAGTTTTGATTGAAAAACTAATTTTAAAAAACTTAATTGATCGCTAAAAATAGTGAACATTAAGTAATTAGAAAATGCCAGATGTAGATCTGTGCTCTGCAGAGACATACTGGGTCATATATGCATAAAGAAGAAAAAAACTATAAAACAATTCTCTTTGATCCACTGTAAATTGTAGGAAAATATTCGATCCCTGGGTCAGAAGAACATGAACAACATTAAATGATAATGAAGTATTGTACACAATGGCCTTCATTTTTGCAGTTACTGCCATTACACCGGAAGTAGGGGGCGTGCTTACTGATGGGGTCCCCCCCAATTGTGGCCCCATCCTACCCCCGGGGGCCATGATTTGAACAAACTTGAATCTGCACTATGTCAGAAAGTTTTCATGTAAAAATCAGTTTTTCTGGCTCAGTGGTTCTTGAGAAGAAGATGTTTAAAGATTTTTCATATATATTTGTATGTAAAACTTTGATCCCCTATTGTGGCCCCATCCAACCCCCGGGGCCCATGATTTGAACAAACTTGAATCTGCATTATGTCAGGAAGCTTTCATGTAAATCTCAGGCCATCATTAAAAATATTTTTGTTTGATGTACTCTGACTCACATTTTTCAAGGTGGGTCGGTAGGTAGGTTTTTTTGTTTTTGTATTTTTTTTAACATCATGAAAATTTGTAATATTTTCTTTTAGAATAAGGAGAATTTTCTATTTTTCAAGGGACCCCCCCCCCCCCAAAAAAGTTTTAAATTGCTGGAAAAAATGGTTGGGTAGGAGCAAATTTGATTGGTCGGTCGGAGTACATCAAACAAATCAATTTTTATTTTTGGCCTCAGCTTTTCTGGTTTAGTGGTTCTTGAGAAGAAGATTTTTAAAGTTTTTCCCTATATATTTGTATGTAAAACTTTGATCCCCCCTTGTGGCCCCATCCTACCCCCGGGGGCCATGATTTGAACAAACTTGAATCTGCAATATGTCAGGAAGCTTTCAGGTAAATTTCAGCTCTTCTGGCCCAGTGGTTCTTGAGAAGAAGATTTTTAAATGACCCCACCCTATTTTTGTGATTATCTCCCCTTTGAAAGGGACATGGCCCTTCATTTGAACAAACTTGAAAGCCCTTCACCCAAGGATGCTTTTGGACAAGTTTGGTTGAAATTGGCCCAGTGGTTCTGGAGAAGAAGTCGAAAATGTGAAAAGTTTACAGACGGACAGACAGACAGACGACAGACAAAATGTGATCAGAAAAGCTCACTTGAACCTTTGGTTCAGGTGAGCTAAAAATCAATTAAAATATGCAAATTCATTTTTGGGTTGAATGGATTAATTGTTACACAAATTTACTACATGTATATGTATCTATAGTTTACAAATCATTACATTTTGCTAAATGATATAATTATTCTACATATATCATCTAAGATTTTAATTATACAAAATAAGATCATATAAAATCTGTAAATAAATTATGGATCAACAAAATTGTTAAATACTAAGATCTGCTTTCATATTTACTGTACTTAAGGCCACATAGAATTTCATATTTACAGATTATCATCCACGCCCACCCCTCTCAAAATTAACCATCCCATTGTTTTTTATTCTACCTTTTTTTAAAAAAAAGAAGTTGAGAACAAATATTTGGCTTGTATATCAAACATTTAGAGCATTTCAATGACTGACCCTAACATTTTGGCATGTTGTGGTTATATTTGACATGTTTCTATTATAAGGGTACCCAAAGATGTGGTAGTTGTGAAGGACTGTTGCAGTGTGATATGCATTTGGTCAAGTGACTGCACATGTATGCCTTGTTAAAATTAATAGAGATGCTATTGAATGTGAAAGTATGCGATACCATGCCATTTCCCAATTCTGTGTTTGGAACTTTTATTATTGAGTGTGCGTGTCTTAGACTAGAAGAAGATGATGGCAAACTGAATTGAATAATGTTAAGCAAAAGAACTACAGTACAGTGACTGTTGCTTTGTGGTACAATGATGGTAATTATGACTCATTAATTAGCGGATACGGCAATGGCATATCCTGATCCTGCATAAACTGCATATTCAAACAAGAGGTCCATGGGCCACATCGCTCACCTGATTCACCTTGGCCCATATTTAAAGATTTGTTCTACATGTAAAACTTATACGGTACCAATACATATTCGCTTCTAAAACTTTGATCCCTATTTAAGTATTGTGGCCCAACCTACTCACGGGGCCATGATTTCTCCTACCAAAAATCTAACTCCAAAAAACCCCACACAAACATAGTTTGTAAAGGGGACAGAGGACGTGCCTGGTGTTTAATAATTCAATGTGTACAGGCATTAGAAAAATGTGTATATGCAAAAACATACTTTAAATTGTATGCAAAATGATACCCATGTCTAGTCCTATTATAACATTGGAAGGAAAATTTGATCTGGTCACCATTGCTACACGACATTTTAAGTTACGAAAAATAAAAATTTACATATGAACACCTAGGCTGTGTCAAGCTGAGTGAGTAAGTTTGTGCAGAACGAACAAAAATTACACCAAACAAAGCGACACCTTTTCAAAATTTTATTTTTACAAACTTTAATCTGCACTACAGAGCTGTATGTCAGGAAGCTTTCATGTAAATTATGTAAACTGCTCTGGCCTAATGGTTCTTGAGAAGAAGATTTTTATGGCCCCATTCTACCCCAGGGGGTCATGATTTTAACAAACCTGAATCTGCACTATGTCAGGAAGTTTTTATGTAAATTTGTACTTTCCTAGCCCAGTGTTTCTTGAGAAGATGATTTTTAAAGATTTTCCCTTTATATTTGTATGTAAAATATTTGATCCCCTATTGTGGCCCCATCCTACCTATGGGGGTCATGATTTGAACAAACTTCAATCTACACTATGTCAGGAAGCTTTCATGTAAATTTCAGCTCTTCTGGCCCAGTGGTTCTTTAGGAGAACATTTTTAAATGACCCAACCCTATTTTTGCAATTTTGTAATTATATCTTCCCTTTGAAAGGGGGTGTGGCCCTTTATTTGAACAAACTTGAAAGCCCTTCACAAAGGATGCTTTTTGTCAAGTTTGGTTGAAATTGGCCCAGTGGTTCTTGAGAAGAAGTCAGAAATGTGAAAGTTTACAGACAGACGGACAACAGGGGATTGGAAAAGCTCATTTAAACTTTCAGCTCAGGTGAGCTAAAAATTACTATTATTCAAAAAAAGCGCAAAAGAATGTTCAACTTCAGTGTTACATGAAAATGTACTTCAAAATCACTTAAAAACAATTACAATATTGCTGTATGAAAATTTTCTGTCTAAAGAAAACAATGTAAAAAAAATATGAAGTAATCTACACTCTACAGCAACATGCGAGTATAATGAACGGGAAATATATATTCTGAAAAATAAAAAATACACCACCTGCCCCATTTTTTTCCAAGCAAGGATGGAAATCTAAAAAATAATTTTATGACTATGTGGCCTAAAATATTTTGTATACTTACTAATTTCAAAACTCGAAAAGGAAATGTTATCCATGTGAAGCACTCTGTTCATCCTCTGGGGAAGACAATCTTTGATTTGCAGTTTGTGTCATGACTACACCATGATATCTTCTAATCTCGTCATACTATCAGAAAGTAGTTTTGGCAGTTGGCAAGTGTATCAATGGTGTAACTTCTTCATGATCAGATCTTCTATACTGTGTCATATTCAGCATAAAGTAACAAGGGCTATCATCTAGTTCTGAGGTACTGAGGAAGGGCTGTTTTTCTCAACACAGCCTTTCTTCTGGTATTCTTAGGGATACTTTATTCATCTTTTAATTACATTTCCTTCTTAGAGATTAAAAGTTGAAGACCACTGAAAGAAAAAGAAGTGATTTAATGAGTTCCATGTACAACTGTAGTTTATCGAATGTGCTGACCAGAATATTATCTAACTGTAGCCCCCCTCCCCGATCAAGCATGCAATGTCATACATGTATCTGAAATCAATACTTATAAAAATTAATTAAAATTAAAATGTTCAAATCTACAATCTTGTTACACATCTCCTATATTTTTTACTTATCATAACTTTGAATTTTTATTAAGTGTGTCCTTTTGTCCACAAACTTTAACAACCCCTCATAAACAATTTACAAATATGATATCAGAAATAATAATCTAAAAACATTATCCTGTTGTTCATAGATGCCATCAACACTAAGAGTATAACAAATAACAAAAGCTCTCCTGACATTGTCCCATTCTGAAAGAAATGATGTGCTTATATCCCCAAAGGCAGGGGGTTACCCAGAATTGTATCTAGAGAGAGGAATAATATTTATGGAATTAACCAAAAAATTAGTTATAAATTATTAAAATTTTTAGCTATGAATTCATGTTAAAAAATTGGTAGCTCAGTGGTAACAGAGCATTTGCTTCATGATGAAGAAATCATGGTTTCGAGCCATGCTAATGTACTTTATTTAGGGCGTAAATGTAGGTAGTGAGGTGAATGCTCCATCGTCATATTTAGCATTCAAAAGAGAAAGTTGCTGGTCTTTCAGATGAGACCTTTAAACACCACATGCATGCGTCTAAATGTGTCGCACTTCATATTACTGAAATATTCTCTACAGGTATTATATTAAAATCAAACAAACACATATAATCATATACATGTTAAAAATCTTAATTTTAGAAATTTCTTCTTCTGACAAAATGATGCGCAAGCATATAAATGGAAGCTATGCCACTATATGTCATGACACTGTACAGCTTGATCAGTTTATACATCACATAAACAATCACAGATGTAAACAATCAAGAAAAACTTAGTACACAACATCATCCCTTAATTTTGTATTGTAGCTGAAGGTCATTCTTCCAAGATCGAAATGCAGCTTGGAAATGATTAGCGAGGGTTGAATTATTCTTAAAAAGTAGATTGAAAGCAAAAGGTAACTGCCAAAGTTACCAGGAGACAATAATCCATACATCGTTCGAATTTCCTCCACTGCCACCTAAAGTGCACGTGTAAACCACGCGTGTGACACCACAGCCCGACAGGCTACATTGTAAACAAGTAAAACGCATTCAGAGTAATAGTTTTACATATCATATTCTCTTTGGTTTATAGTCTTAGTAGTTACATACCTATGCGGTACGCCTGTACCATGTACGTACTGCAAGCAGTGCGGCGTAATGTACATTTGCATCCTCAGGGATTTCAACCCGGACAAAGTGGAACATGCCAATCCGAATACATATACATCTTTCTTTTTTATTTTTGCATTTTTATTTATTTATCTATTTATCATTTATGTCATGGCGTTGGAAAAAACTTCAAAGTAGGGAGACAGATGTAAAGGGGCATACGTTCCAATCATCCAAAAAATGTGCCGTGTGGGGGGTGGGGTAGGGGGTTGATTCCTAAGGACCTGGCGCAAATCTTTTTGTGAAATTCTATCCAAAATCAATATGAATTCTTAGTATACAGAGTACATTAACTGCAAAGATTATATTTCAAAAAGAAAAAACAAAACCAAACAGTTCACGCAGATTTATCACTTTTATCATCGAAATTTTCAGTAACTCGGGTACTCTGTCGCTTGTACATAACACGATCGGTATGAAACACCATTTAATCAGTCTATGTAATAAAAAACCCATTGATAATATGCAAAAAAATTCTTTCAACCGTGTTTACTTACCTCAGATGGGCCAACTTCTTTCCCTGGAAAACTCCATTATGATGATATCACAAATGACGTCATTTAAAACAGAGCATGCGCACTTCGAAAGTGTGTAAGCCATGCTCCCAAGGAAAAAAGATGGACGAGTGCTAAATCTTTACACACCTGTTACACACATCTCATAAATCCTGTTAAGTAAACACTTCAGGATTTTGATGGTATATGACCTATTTAATGATTTTATGCTGATTTTTATAAAAATCCAACTGAACACCACCATTTCCGTGTTCCTTTGGTCGACCCCGTGTTGATTTACACGTGTGCCTTCTTATTCACTGGTTCAATTGACAGGGCTTACAAACACACACACACACACACACACACACACACACACACACACACACACACACACACACACACACACATACGTGTAACGCGTGTCAAATGAACACCTTAACTTCCCACCTGCAACTGAACACTTCTACAGTTATTGGTATTTTAGTACGAAAATTTACTATTTGGTACTGAAAACAACATAGAAGACATTGCTGCGGTCGAAATTTGTGAAATATCGTTTTATTCACTCCTTGAATTTTTGCTTATCAAGTGAACACTTTCCTTTACACACGGTCAATTGAACACTTTCCTTTACACACGGGAAATTGAACACTTTCCTTTACACACGGGCAATTGAACACTTTCCTTTACACACAGGCAATTGAACACTTTCCTTTACACACGGTCAATTGAACACTTTCCTTTACACACAGGCAATTGAACACTTTCCTTTACACACGGTCAATTGAACACTTTCCTTTACACACAGGCAATTGAACACTCTGACACACACGGGCAAATGAACACTCTGACACACACGTGTAATTGAACACTCTGACGCACATGGCCAATTAAATACTCTGATACACGCAGCCAGTTAAACACTCTGATACACACAGGCAATCAAACACTCTGAAACATCCAAACAATCATTCTCACCACGCTAAATAAATAAGGCAAAATCTCTAAAGCTTACAAAAAAGCGTGAAACGATGATATAAATCGAAATTGGGATGGGATAGACAGGGAATCCACACATTTCGTTGAAATTATCGCCGCAAGAAAATAAAAAAAGGGGGGGGTAGTATTGATTGGATGATTGATTATATATTTTACGTCCCGTCGAGAATATTTTATTCATATTGAGACGTAACCAGCTTTAAGCGGAGTACCACGAATTTAGACCTATCCAATGTACCCATAGGGTTCAGGGTCGTAGCAGTGAGGGTTCTTTGAAATATCGTGCCAACACCTACTACATGTACGACAAGGGATATACGTTTATAAGGTCACATCCAAAAGATCCGTGATTCTCACTTCTAAACGTCGAGCGTTTGGCGAAGGAGCAATTAACACTACCAATTTTAACGTCTTAGGTTTGACGCATGAACGATGCTTGAACTCACGACCTCCCGGTTACGAAGCGAACGCTCTACCATTGAGCTACCGCGACCGGTCGGGGGGAGGGGTAGTAGTGTCCATAATGATGACTTTTAATGTAATAATAACTTATGATAATCATCATTATTATAAATATATATATATATACTTCTATGATTATAGACTCCCTCGTTTGCCAATGCATGCTGTACGGGCCAGACTCTGTAGTAATTCGACCAAAAAGTATGATAAATAAAATCAAAATTCTGTAATACAGTGCCTAAAGGATCTAAAACAAGTATTCATAATTATATACATTTTTTGTATCACTTTAAGTTTTTTGTTGACTTTTGACATGAATAAAAATTACATATCTTTGTAAAGAAATGTTACGCGATATCTTAATTCCACTCTAAAAGGGAACATTTTCATGAACATTCTGTTTAAATATGTAACTACATAGATGTGACCTTACAGAAAACTTTAATCAAACGTTACAAAAACCATAAATTCTTAGAAAATCCGGTTTATAACACCAGTTTATATAACATAACTTCAGAATCAGGATTTGTTCCCGGTTCCTTTATATACTGTTACAAAAATATCTACATGTTTATGATATGTACATGCACATTATGTCAATTTTGACTATCATCTCACCTTGAAATATGAGGACAAAATTGTAATAGAGAACCCCCAAAAATCACGATTTTGATTCATCTTAGATATTTTTGTTTAGAGATTTCGTGCCTTTGGCACTCATTACGCCCTTCCCTAAACGTGTTACGTGTTGGACACCCCCCCCCCTCCTCATTAACTACGTCTGAAACACACCGACAATTGAACCTGGTACATTGCGCATAAATTGAACTATTATAACGAAAGGTAAAATTCAAGTTACATATTTGTAAGTTTTATTGATGAACTTAGTCCAGTCTCGAAAGGCAAGTAGAGATTTAAAACATTTCCTGAACATCGGCAATTCGCGCCTTCGAATGAGAAATAATCTCCCTCATAAAAGTGATTTGGACCCCCACTCCTTTCCCTGCCGATCTGAGGACAGAGATGACCAATTGCAAATTCAAGGGAATATATTACCTTCTGTTTTTGTTCAAAAACTGGACGTGTCCTCTCATGACCTTTATAATACAAATTCACCAGGTTGATTTTTAAAATCTTTTTAATGTTTTACATAAGCTCAAATTAAAGTCCAATAATATACGCACATCAAATCAATTATCGCTCTCATTAATTCAATTGATGCGCACATCCATGGGGTGGAAATATTGCTCGCAAAAATTAATTTAGAGCTCTGTATGAATGACTTGATTATCTCTTTTAATTCAATGGAGGATCTTTTTAATTATATATACAAGGCTATTTCATAAGCAATTAATGCGCGCATCATTTTTTTTTTAAAAGAGCAACAATTCAATTAAAGAAATCATTCAATTGTGGATATCTTGAATTGAAGATTATATCTCAATTAGATAATCTCTCTAAAATAATTATTCCACGCATCAATTTAATTAATGATATCATTAATTCAATAGAAGAGAGCAATAATTCAATTATTGTGCACATTAAGTGATGTTAGCATTAATGAATTATTGCTCTCTTCAATTGAATTGTAGCCTGCATTAATTCTATTGTTGGTATCATTAAATTATAATTCATTTGAGGAGAGCAACAATTAAATTATTGCCTGCATCAATTCAGCAGAATAAATAATGATATCAATAATTCAATTCATGCTCGCAATATATATATAATGCAGAATTGAAGATATTAATTATTTGAAGAGATCTTTGATTGCAATGTTGGTGCATGAAATGAATTGATAATATCTTCAAATAATTAAAGATATCTTCAAATATTTGAGTTTGTTAATTTGGCGCTCCATAGATCTAAAACTATTCCTAGTGGATTCTGGTGCTTTCTGACTCAGACATCACAACAGCTCTTGCCACAAATGAATCTCACCATACAAGTGATAAAAACACACTTGAATATGTTGCAGAAAAATAAAGATCAGGTGGGTCGCATATACCTATAGCCACCTCTCTCTTAATTTCTTCATAGGATTCATATACTTAAAGGGATTTTTCTCCTTGAAAAGGTGATATTTAAAAATATGTCACTTTTCAAGGAATTTTATAATCCCCCAATAGTATGTACCGGGGTAATTTCTAAACTGTTTGGTGAAAATGTTGACAATTAAGAATCAGTCACTGGTTATCCATGTGGAATTTAGCTATCTCATATGAATAAACTTTTGATTATTTTACTACAATGTACCATATTAACCAATTTCGGAAATAATTCCTTATTTGTCTTAAATTTTGATTTGATATAAAGAGCAAACTGAAATGATAAACCAAAGTTCACATTCAACACCAGTGAGGCAATTGTATACAAATATCAAATTCATATATTACAGAATTCATTAAGATATTTGAATTATTCTAATCTTTTAATGTTCCATGGTAGCAATGAAAACAGCAGGTCTTTTATTCTCAGTCATATATTTTATTATATTACAGGAGATGTTATATGTACAATTAGTATATATATATATACATTATATATGTAATTGCATGTGCCAAAAAAATGTATACATACATGAGTAATTCAACCACAGACATATCAATAAATTTGCATTTAATACATTGAATGTAGTCCTTTGATTAAATAATCAACACAGATGGATCCATATGATAATACATGTATTTGTAAAAGAAAAAAAAAAGAGTTCCATTTCTCATACAAATGATATCTGTACAAATATCAAAATCAACAAGAGGCCCAGGGGCCACATCGCTCACCTGAGTCACCTTGGCCCTGCTGTTTTGATTTTTAAATGCTATTTTATCAATCTTTATTCTCATGAATAATGTGACCCAAACCTACCTCTAAAGAACACAACATTACTAAAATGAAATCATATAACACAAAGATATGACAAGCATGATATTGCTGTTCTGGATAAGACCAAGGTATGAAGTCATAGGTCTTGGTATGATATGAAAGACTTTGCCATAAGTAATCTATATACAATACATGAAAGCCCTATCTAAAATAGTCCTGGATATACTTAATAAGTTATACTTTCTTAAAAGTAGGTCAAACTCAGAGTTCAGGGTCACAAGGTCAAAGAACATAATATGATTGATTGTTTTAGCTGTTTTCCGCCACACTCAACAATTTTTCAGTTATCTGGTGGTGCCCAGTTTTTATTGGTGGAAGAGAGAACCCAGATACAATGTACCTGGGAAGAGACCACTGACCTTCCGAGAGTAAACTGGGAAACTTTCTCACTTACCGGTGCAAGCAGGATTCGAACCCACGCCAACCACTGAAGAGACATTATTTGTCGAAATGCGCATCTGGTGCATCAAAATTGGTACCATATAAGTTTTACCTTAAACACAATGTAGTTCAGGACACACTGAATAGGTCAGATTTGTTTTGCCATAAAAATTGTATATACAAGATATGAAAGCTCTAGCTTAAATAGTTCAAGAGATATCTTTAAAGATTTTTCCTTTAAATATACATGTATCAGCATATAAAACTTTGATCCCCTATTGTTACCACACCATACCTCCCGGGAAATGATTTTAACAAACTTGAATATGCACTATGTCAGGAAGGTTTAATGTAAATTTGTGTGCTTCATACTAAATTTGAAAAGAATTCTGTTATTCGAATCGTAGATTGATCGCTGTTCGTTATCTTCACCTTTCAGTTATAGAATTTAGTTAAAAATATTCAATTGTTAACATCGACGGACTACAACGGACGCAGACCAATAGCAATATGTCATCTGAGTTTACTCAAGTGACCTAAAATTGTATAATTTTTCTAAAGCTTTTGAAAATTGATAATGCTATTAAAGCCTAGTCTGATCCCTTGCACTCCATTTCAATAGTTAAGCGTAAAAACAGACTGGAGTGGATGGGGACCAAACTTAAGAAAGCTGTGAGATTAGTTCAATATTCAAACCTACAGTTTTTGAATAATAAGTATTTAACCCAACTAGGATGATTTCATCCAAAATATTTCACTAAAAATATTTGTGGGGATATTAGTTCACACAGACATTATGTTTCAAAATGAGTACGAGTATGGAAATGAACTGGGGTTCAAATTGACTGGCTACGTATACCTAACATGGCTACATCAACAAAGAAAATCACTTGAAGCTGTGAGTTTTTAGGTTATATGTGGGTTTAAGGAATATTTGAAAGTATGCTTGGAAACAAGTATAGTGGGAAAATATGTTAGGAATTATTTAATATTAAATTCATAAGACAGCGATGCCGGAATGCAGTGATAGAGGGACTTAACCATGCACTTTTTTTCTGTGCCGTAAATTGAAGATTTTTAATAAGGGGCTCATCTGAAGCTCTAGCACTCTGACTTGCCCCAATATCTTCTCAAAGAGCTACAATTTTGGGTTTAGTTCTGCATCTAGTTTTTTAGGAGAAGATTTTAAAAGATTTTCCTTGTATATATTTCACATATAAAACTTAGATCCCCTATTGTGACCCCACTCTACCCCTGTGAGCCATGACCTTTAACAAACTTGAATCTGTACTATATATGAATGTAAAACTTTGATCCTCGATTGTGACCTCACCCTACCCCCGGATACCATGATTTGCACAAAACAGGAACCTTTTATGTGAATTCAACTTTCCTGGTCCAGTGGTTCTTGAAAAGGTTTTTTAAATGACCCCACCCTATTTTTGCATACCCCTTATCTATTGATGATGCATACCAAGTTTGATTGAAACTGGCCCAGTGGTTCACTCTGGAGAAGAAAATGAAAATGTGAAAAGTTTACAGAGAGACAGACGACAGGCAAAGGTGATCAGAAAAGCTCATTTGAGCCTTTGGCTCAGGTGAGCTAAAAAAGTATATAAACATGTTCAATGTTAAACCTGTTTGTTGTATTGCTTAACAGCTCCATTGCCAGCATCTACCCTTACTGAGCTTACAGTGTCAGACCTTGATATCATCATCATCACTCATTTTGACTATCCAGGCCAAATTAATAGTTTTGCAAGGGTGAGGCCTGGCTGTCCTGTCGAGGTTGAAGTTTGTACTTCTACACTTGGCGACCCAGTGGATTGATCCTATCCAATCCTCTAAACTCTAGGTCTCGTTTTAGGATCTCATCCCATGTCAGCTTTGGTCTACCTGTGAAGTTCTTTTCTGTTGATCATGATGCATAACATTCTGACAAATCTGCAAAAATATTTAGAGAAGTGATTAGTAAAAGGTCTTCGTAAAAGGTAGCAAGAAATGTACAATTAGATAAAATCATAATTTCTATTTCTACAAAGTAAGTGTTTATCAAATGATCAGCTGTAAATATTAATTCACACATCAATTATCATTTTTAAAGATTCAAAGTGATACAGATATCATAAACATTTTATGACAAATATATCATAACTTCAGATTGTTTATATGAAAAACAAATGTATCCCCAGCTCCCCAAATTGGAAGTGCTCCAAATGAAACCTCCAACCCCTTAATGTACTGCATAGTATGGAAGATAAAGCATGAGCAGGAACAGAGACATTATGAACTCCAATAATTAAGCCACATAGGAGAAGGGTTCACAAACTATTTTACACCCTCCACCCCTACAATCCACTATATTAGGGACAACATTTGGATCTTTGATCTGTCCCTGCAATATGCACATCGCAAATGGCATTGAAGTATTCTACAAAATTTCAAGTCTATCGGATAAGCCGTATAGGAGAAGTATTCACAAGCTATTTTAACATCCTCCACACCTCTTAGATCTACTATTAACTTTTAGAAAAATAATTGGACCCTCCTGTCCCGACAATATGCACATCTACAAATGGCAATGAAGCATTGTACAAAGTTTCAAATCTATCCAATAAGCCATATAGGAGGAGAAGTGTTGACAAGGTATTTTACATCCTCCACCCCTCTAAGATCTACTATTAACTTTTAGGAAAATAATTGGATCCTTCCATCCCACCAATATACACATCTACAAATGGCAATGAAGCATTGTACAAAGTTTCAAGTCTATCTGATAAGCCATATAGGAGAAGTGTTCACAAGATTTTGTGGCAGACGGACAGAAAGTACAAAAACAATATGTCTCCCCTGAAAGAGGGGAGACATAATTACAGTACTGCAGCAATATTTTCACTGTAAGTTGGAGGCTGTCAAAATACGAATTATCAATATACTCTTAAGGTGCAAATCAAAACTTGTATATATATACCTTTTCTCAATACATTTTAATGCGTTTTATTTCATCTCTAGTGGACTCTCTTTAGGACTGGCTCATTTTGCTGGGAATATGGGCATCTAGCTATCCTGGTGCCATGCTCTTTTTAATGAATATTGTATTTTCTAGGTTATGTCAAAGCCACTTTTTCTCTTTGATGCAAAATTATGTTTGACTGAAATTAAAGTGAAGGTTATTTAACAAGAAATCTAGTAGACACATTCAAGCAATACCTGTTCCCTACCACTACTAACTATATATTTATTCAACATATGTTCAAATTCAATGGAACCATTGGACTTCATATACTATTTTGTCAAAATGCACAGTATTAATGAAGAGGGTGTTACAACTTACATATACCAGATAAGACATATCATCAATGTTCTACCTATTAATATCTGCTCTAGAACCTGATTTTCATGCACCCATGTTATGATGGACTGTATTATGGTATTTATCAAGCTCTTTCATCTGTCTGTTAGCTTTTATAAAAATTCAAAATCTTAGTTTATCAATCCTTATACCCACTCAGGTGATCTAATCAGTAATTAAAAAAACTGATTAATCTTTTTGAACATAATATCTAGCAAAGATACTTACGTACATATGTAACTTTAAAATGATACTTATGCCTTGTTCAAACAGCGGTTTTAATGCATATTTTGAATTAAAATTTTCAAACTTTAATGCGCATCAAATATACTTCGTAGAATAGATATAGGCCCCTGCATAATGACAAATTTGAGTCACATGCATCATACCCCTGGTTAGCTATAGATTTATATTTATGCTAATTTTGACTGAAAAACTAATTTTAAAAAACTTAATTGATCGCTAAAAATAGTGAACATTAAGTAATTAGAAAATGCCAGATGTAGATCTGTGCTCTGCAGAGACATACTGGGTCATATATGCATAAAGAAGAAAAAAACTATAAAACAATTCTCTTTGATCCACTGTAAATTGTAGGAAAATATTCGATCCCTGGGTCAGAAGAACGTGAACAACATTAAATGATAATGAAGTATTGTACACAATGGCCTTCATTTTTGCAGTTACTGCCATTACACCGGAAGTAGGGGGCGTGCTTACTGATGGGGTCCCCCCCCCCAATTGTGGCCCCATCCTACCCCGGGGGGCCATGATTTGAACAAACTTGAATCTGCACTATGTCAGAAAGTTTTCATGTAAAAATCAGTTTTTCTGGCTCAGTGGTTCTTGAGAAGAAGATGTTTAAAGATTTTTCATATATATTTGTATGTAAAACTTTGATCCCCTATTGTGGCCCCATCCAACCCCCGGGGCCCATGATTTGAACAAACTTGAATCTGCATTATGTCAGGTAGCTTTCATGTAAATCTCAGGCCATCATTAAAAATATTTTTCTTTGATGTACTCTGACTCACATTTTTCAAGGTGGGTCGGTAGGTAGGTTTTTTTTTTTTTTGTTTTGTTTTTTTTTAACGTCATGAAAATTTGTAATATTTTCTTTTAGAATAAGGAGAATTTTCTATTTTTCAAGGGACCCCCCCCCCCAAAAAAAGTTTTAAATTGCTGGAAAAAATGGTCGGGTAGGAGCAAATTTGATTGGTCGGTCGGAGTACATCAAACAAATCAATGTTTATTTTTGACCTCAGCTTTTCTGGCTTAGTGGTTCTTGAGAAGAAGATTTTTAAAGTTTTTCCCTATATATTTGTATGTAAAACTTTGATCCCCCCTTGTGGCCCCATCCTACCCCCGGGGGCCATGATTTGAACAAACTTGAATCTGCAATATGTCAGGAAGCTTTCAGGTAAATTTCAGCTCTTCTGGCCCAGTGGTTCTTGAGAAGAAGATTTTTAAATGACCCCACCCTATTTTTGTGATTATATCCCCCTTGAAAGGGACATGGCCCTTCATTTGAACAAACTTGAAAGCCCTTCACCCAAGGATGCTTTTGGCCAAGTTTGGTTGAAATTGGCCCAGTGGTTCTGGAGAAGAAGTCGAAAATGTGAAAAGTTTACAGACAGACAGACAGACGACAGACAAAATGTGATCAGAAAAGCTCACTTGAACCTTTGGTTCAGGTGAGCTAAAAATAAATTAAAATATGCAAATTCATTTTTGGGTTGAATGTATTAATTGTTACACAAATTTACTACATGTATATGTATCTATAGTTTACAAATCATTACATTTTGCTAAATGATATAATTATTCTACACATATCATCTAAGATTTTAATTATACAAAATAAGATCATATAAAATCTGTAAATAAATTATGGATCAACAAAATTGTTAAATACTAAGATCTGCTTTCATATTTACTGTACTTAAGGCCACATAGAATTTCATATTTACAGATTATCATCCACGCCCACCCCTCTCAAAATTATCCACCCCATTGTTTTTTATTCTACCTTTTTTTTTTTAAAAAGAAGTTGAGAACAAATATTTGGCTTGTATATCAAACATTTAGAGCATTTCAATGACTGACCCTAACATTTTGGCATGTTGTGGTTATATTTGACATGTTTCTATTATAAGGGTACCCAAAGATGTGGTAGTTGTGAAGGACTGTTGCAGTGTGATATGCATTTGGTCAAGTGACTGCACATGTATGCCTTGTTAAAATTGATTAATGGAGATGCTATTGAATGTGAAAGTATGCGATACCATGCCATTTCCCAATTCTGTGTTTGGAACTTTTATTATTGAGTGTGCATGTCTTAGACTAGAAGAAGATGATGGCAAACTGAATTGAATAATGTTAAGCAAAAGAACTACAGTACAGTGACTGTTGCTTTGTGGTACAATGATGGTAATTATGACTCATTAATTAGCGGATACGGCAATGGCATATCCTGATCCTCCATAAACTGTATATTCAAACAAGAGGCCCATGGGCCACATCGCTCACCTGATTCACCTTGACCCATATTTAAAGATTTGTTCTACATATTCGCTTCTAAAACTTTGATCCCTATTTAAGTATTGTGGCCCAACCTACTCACGGGGCCATGATTTCTCCTACCTAAAATCTAACTCCAAAAAACCCCACACAAACATAGCTTGTAAAGGGGATAGGAGGACGTGCCTGGTGTTTAATAATTCAATGTGTACAGGCATTAGAAAAATGTGTATATGCAAAAACATACTTTAAATTGTATGCAAACAGTCTATACGAAAGTTTTTTGGACCACACAGGACATTCGGTCCTGTGTAATCAATGAACACACGGGACCGAACCAAATTTTGTCAGACCGAAAAACCTAATGTAAAAAAGAGAAACACGTGAAAATGCAAAACCAAGGAAATCTTATTCATTATACTAGTAATACTATACCAGGGATCCCTCCCGCATAATACTTTAGACGGTCCATGCGGTTTAATCACATTCATTTACGTATTTGGATTTGTGTGATATTTTTTACTTACAACAAACATTTAATTGACTCCGCGTCAAAATAATAAAGCTTAAAACCGAATACTGAGACATCGGACATTCCGGTCCGGTGTAAAAAATGACACATCGGACCTGAGGCACTGCACATCGGTCAGGTCCGACGTCTTTCGCATAGACTGTGCAAAATGATACCCATGTCTAGTCCTATTATAACATTGGAAGGAAAATTTGATCTGGCCACCATTGCTATACGACATTTTAAGTTACGAAAAATAAAAAATTTACATATGAACACCTAGGCTGTGTCAAGCTGAGTGAGCAAGTTTGTGCAGAACGAACAAAAATTACACCAAACACAGCGACACCTTTTCAAAATTTTATTTTTACAAACTTGAATCTGCACTACAGAGCTGTATGTCAGGAAGCTTTCATGTAAATTATGTAAACTGCTCTGGCCTAATGGTTCTTGAGAAGAAGATTTTTATGGCCCCATTCTACCCCAGGGGGTCATGATTTTAACAAACCTGAATCTGCACTATGTCAGGAGTTTTTATGTAAATTTGTACTTTCCTAGCCCAGTGTTTCTTGAGAAGATGATTTTTAAAGATTTTACCTTTATATTTGTATGTAAAATATTTGATCCCCTATTGTGGCCCCATCCTACCTATGGGGGTCATGATTTGAACAAACTTCAATCTACACTATGTCAGGAAGCTTTCATGTAAATTTCAGCTCTTCTGGCCCAGTGGTTCTTTAGGGGAAAATTTTTAAATGACCCAAACTATTTTTGCAATTTTGTAATTCTATATTCCCTTTGAAAGGGGGTGTGGCCCTTTATTTGAACAAACTTGAAAGCCCTTCACAAAGGATGCTTTTTGTCAAGTTTGGTTGAAATTGGCCCAGTGGTTCTTGAGAAGAAGTCAGAAATGTGAAAGTTTACAGACAGACGGACAACAGGGGATTGGAAAAGCTCATTTAAACTTTCAGCTCAGGTGAGCTAAAAATTACTATTATTCAAAAAAGCGCAAAAGAATGTTCAACTTCAGTGTTACATGAAAATGTACTTCAAAATCACTTAAAAACAATTATAATATTGCTGTATGAAAATTTTCTGTCCAAAGAAAACAATGTAAAAAAAAATATGAAGTAATCTACACTCTTCAGCAACATGCAAGTATAATGAACGGGAAATATATATTCTGAAAAATAAAAAATACACCACCTGCCCCATTTTTTTCCAAGCAAGGATGGAAATCTAAAAAATAATTTTATGACTATGTGGCCTAAAATATTTTGTATACTTACTAATTTCAAAACTCGAAAAGGAAATGTTATCCATGTGAAGCACTCTGTTCATCCTCTGGGGAAGACAATCTTTGATTTGCAGTTTGTGTCATGACTACACCATGATATCTTCTAATCTCGTCATACTATCAGAAAGTAGTTTTGGCAGTTGGCAAGTGTATCAATGGTGTAACTTCTTCATGATCAGATCTTCTATACTGTGTCATATTCAGCATAAAGTAACAAGGGCTATCATCTAGTTCTGAGGTACTGAGGAAGGGCTGTTTTTCTCAACACAGCCTTTCTTCTGGTATTCTTATGGATACTTTATTCATCTTTTAATTACATTTCCTTCTTAGAGATTAAAAGTTGAAGACCACTGAAAGAAAAAGAAGTGATTTAATGAGTTCCATGTACAACTGTAGTTTATCGAATGTGCTGACCAGAATATTATCTAACTGTAGCCCCCCTCCCCGATCAAGCATGCAATGTCATACATGTATCTGAAATCAATACTTATAAAAATTAATTAAAATTAAAATGTTCAAATCTACAATCTTGTTACACATCTCCTATATTTTTTACTTATCATAACTTTGAATTTTTAATAAGTGTGTCCTTTTGTCCACAAACTTTAACAACCCCTCATAAACAATTTACAAATATGATATCAGAAATAATAATCTAAAAACATTATCCTGTTGTTCATAGATGCCATCAACACTAAGAGTATAACAAATAACAAAAGCTCTCCTGACATTGTCCCATTCTGAAAGCCCAAAGGCAGGGGGTTACCCAGAATTGTGTCTAAAGAGAGGAATAATATTTATGGAATTAACCAAAAAATTAGTTATAAATTTTTTAAATTTTTAGCTATGAATTCATGTTAAAAAATTGGTAGCTCAGTGGTAACAGAGCATTTGCTTCATGATGAAGAAATCATGGTTTCGAGCCATGCTAATGTACTTTATTTAGGGTGTAAATGTAGGTAGTGAGGTGAATGCTCCATCGTCATATTTAGCATTCAAAAGAGAAAGTTGCTGGTCTTTCAGATGAGACCTTCAAACACCACATGCATGCGTCTAAATGTGTCGCACTTCATATTACTGAAATATTCTCTACAGGTATTATACTAAAATCAAACAAACACATATAATCATATACATGTTAAAAATCTTAATTTTAGAAATTTCTTCTTCTGACAAAATGATGCGCAAGCATATAAATGGAAGCTATGCCACTATATGTCATGACACTGTACAGCTTGATCAGTTTATACATCACATAAACAATCACAGATGTAAACAATCAAGAAAAACTCAGTACACAACATCATCCCTTAATTTTGTATTGTAGCTGAAGATCATTCTTCCAAGATCGAAATGCAGCTTGGAAATGATTAGCGAGGGTTGAATTATTCTTAAAAAGTAGATTGAAAGCAAAGGGTAACTGCCAAAGTTACCAGGAGACAATAATCCATACATCGTTCGAATTTCCTCCACTGCCACCTAAAGTGCACGTGTAAACCACGCGTGTGACACCACAGCCCGACAGGCTACATTGTAAACAAATAAAATGCATTCAGAGTAATAGTTTTGCATATCATATTCTGTTTGGTTTATAGTCTTAGTAGTTACATACCTATGCGGTACGCCTGTACCATGTGCGTACTGCAAGCAGTGCGGCGTAATGTACATTTGCATCCTCGGGGATTTCAACCCGGACAAAGTGGAACATGCCAATCCGAATACATATACACCTTTCTTTTTTATTTTTGCATTTTTATTTATTTATCTATTTATTATTTATGTCATGGCGTTGGAAAAAACTTCAAAGTAGGGAGACAGATGTAAAGGGGTATACGTTCCAATCATCCAAAATATGTGCCGTGTGGGGGGTGGGGTAGGGGGGTTGATTCCTAAGGACCTGGCGCATTTCTTTTTGTGAAATTCTATCCAAAATAAATATGAATTCTTAGTATACAGAGTACATTAACTGCAAAGATTATATTTCAAAAAGAAAAGAAAAACCAAACAGTTCACGCAGATTTATCACTTTTATCATCGAAATTTTCAGTAACTCGGGTACTCTGTCGCTTGTACATAACACGATCGGTATGAAACACCATTTAATCAGTCTATGTAATAAAAAACCCATTGATAACATGCAAAAAAATTCTTTCAACCGTGTTTACTTACCTCAGATGGGCCAACTTCTTTCCCTGGAAAACTCCATTATGATGATATCACAAATGACGTCATTTAAAACAGAGCATGCGCACTTCGAAAGTGTGTAAGCCATGCTCGCAAGGAAAAAAGATGGACGAGTGCTAAATCTTTACACACCTGTTACACACATCTCATAAATCCTGTTAAGTAAACACTTCAGGATTTTGATGGTAGATGACGTATTTAATGATTTTATGCTGATTTTTATAAAAATCCAACTGAACACCACCATTTCCGTGTTCCTTTGGCCGACCCCGTGTTGATTTACACGTGTGCCTTCTTATTCACTGGTTCAATTAACAGGGCTTACAAACACACACACACACACACACACACACACACACACACACACACACACACACACACACACACACACACACACACACACACACACACACACACACACACACATACATATATATATATATATATATATATATATATATATATATATGATTAAAAAATATAGGCCTAGTGATGAAACGATTGTCGATAGCTTTTGGCTCTTTGATTCCAATTATCGATTCTATTTTTCAAAATCGATTGTCGCCCATACACTATTTGATATATAATCCGAGATTTTTCTGACTGCTAAACCCGCTTTTATTTCTTGACATGTGAGGAGGGGAGTTGAGAGTAGACTAGACTCCATATTGAAAAGCGACACCAGCTAGTGATTGATTGATTGTATCTAGTTCAACATCTCTCTCAAGAATTGTTCACTCATATGGAGACGTCACCATGAAGACCGGTAAAGGGCTTCAAATTTAAGCCCCTGCTCGGCACCTACAGCCATTGAGCAGCAAAGGGTTCCACACCTACTGTACGTGACATGGGACATCCATTTTAAGGTCATCTCTGAGGACCTGTGTCATTCGCACCTGATGTCAAACATTTGGCGATGGAACTGTCACTACCTATTTTAACACTTGGGTCTGTCGTGGCCGGGATTCGAACCCCGGCCTTCTGCATTAGTCAACGACTGTCAACTTTTGGTCAAATTGGGAAACCCACACAGTATAGTACATAAGCTAAATATATTATATCAAACAAGTAATCAAACACAAATTGATATGTCATTCGATCTTTTATTAAAATACATATTAACTTTATCCTTTGAATTCTTAAAATTTTCAACTATTCTGTCTAAATCATCTAGAAATGATGCGTCTTTGTCTGACATGTTGTACATAAACTATTCACATTGAACTTAATTTTTAACAAATACATTTTTTGCCAATTTGTATTATTGGTAAAAGTTCAAGTTAAACTGGGGAAAATTGGTAATTTTTTGGGAGCAGAAAAGGCTGATATTCGGACCTAAAATCGGTCTTAAGAATCACTGACGTATGAATTAACTTTATTGCCAAGTCAAACTTAACATATAATGCATAGTGCATTGATGGCACTATTGTCAGTTTTGTGACAAAATGGTTAATTTGGTGGGCTGTTTTATATCCTGTCGATAATTTTTCACTCATTTTGAGACATCTCCAGGTGTAGGTGAATTACCACAAATTTAGACCTATGCTTAGCGCTTATGGCTGTAGCAGTGAGGATTATGTAATGTGCCAATGCTTGCTGTGACATGGGACCTCTGTTTTAAGTCATATCCAAAGACCTTTGAATCTCACTTCTAGATTCCTAGTGTTTAGCAAAGAACAATCACTACCTATGTTTACATTTAATGTTATGTTAATGTCATGGTATGAAAAGGGCTCAAACTCATGACCGATCGGTCAACCCAGCACTAACAATGACCAATAGAAATGTGACATCATGTAAAGATAAACTGCATTGACCTGGCGGACCGTATTCTTTTGGTATCTGAGTAATGAAAATGCTAATTTCCAACCCAGTAGTGATGCAAAACGTCATTTTTAGCTCACCTGAGCTGAAAGCTGAAGCGAGGTATTCGCCTGTTAATCTTGGCCAGGGAAGTACAAATTTTCATGAAAGCTTTCTGACATTGTTCAGATTCAAGTTTGTTAAAATCATAGCCCCCACTGAGGATTAAGATGGGGCTACAAAAAAAGTTTTACAGACCTATTACATATATAGGGACAATATGTTTAAAAATCTTATTCTTAAGAACCGGGCCTGAAAAGTTCATACATTTACATGAAAACTTCCTCAGATATAGTGCAGATTCAAGTTTGCAGTACAGATTCAAGTTTGTTAAAATCATGTCCCCCTCTCCCCTCAGGTGTAGGATTGGGCCACAATAGATGATTGTGGCGTCGGTTGCCTAGTGGTTAGGCTGTCAGACACTCGTGGGTTAGAGTCCTGGCCGCGGCAAGGCCGACGTTGTGTCCTTGGGGAAAAACACTTTACATGAATTTCCTCACTCCACCCAAGTGTAAAAGGGGTACCTGGCTATAGACAGTGAAAGATATTGTTAGAATGTTAGTGCTTTCTTTCTCGATCCACATTATTTAAAAAATCCTTCAGGTATTCAGCTTTTCTTTTCAAAACGTTTATCTGCTGCAATCTTGCGAGAAGATATTCCATTTTTATCAAGATCAATCACTTTGATTTTTTCAGACAAAGTTAAAACTTTCAGATTTACATTCGGCGAAACCATTGCAACAATTAATGTGTTGAAAATGACAAACAACATTAACAGAATACAAAATATTTAATTTGAACACAAATCTGTTTTATAGTCAGTGATTTTTCTACAATTTTTTTTTTACAAGGGTCCTGTGGCTTTCGAATTGGGGAAAAATTGTCGACATTTCATCGTAAATATTTTTTTAATTCATATCAAACATTATTATACCCCATCGCGAACGAAGTTCAGGGGGGTATATAGGAAGCACTCTCTGTCTGTCTGTCTGTCCGTCTGTGCAGATTCGTGTCTGGGCCATAACTTCTTTGTTCTTTGACATAGGCATACCATATTTGGCACACAGGTGGATCACCATGAGACGATGTGTCGAGGTACCTTCATGACCTCTATATGACCTTGACCTCAAGGTGAACATTAAAGGTTTTTACAATGGATTTGTGTCAGGGCCATGGCTTCTTTGTTCTTTGACATAGACATACCATATTTGACACATGAGTGTATCACCATGAGATGATGTGTCGGGTACCTTCATGACCTCTATATGACCTTGAACTTTGACCTCAGATCAAAATTGATTATAGGGTTTAGACATAGTCATACCATAAGACGTGGGTGTATCATAGGGCTGTCACGGTTCCAAAAATTTCGGGTCGGGTCGGTTCTAATTTTTAACTTCGGGTTCGGGTATTTCGGTGTGGGTCTATATAACTATTTTTAAGAAACTAATATACAGTTAAAATCAAAAACCTTTATTGTATTTTGTCACAATAATTACTCGGGGAGGTGGACTGAGGTTTAGACTCAACATCCATGGTACTAGAAACAGCATCGTCACTTCTACTCGTTTCCATCCATGCTTTCAATGTTTTTTCATTGACGATGTTGCTCCTGTGGCGTATTTTCAATGTGTCTGACATATCTTACATATACTGTCATTATTTACAGTTTTGTCGACAATGCCACCATTTAACAATTAATCAAAATACAGCCACCTTTGAGGATTTTGGCGACATAATGATTCTATTTTAAAAACCAAACCCAAACCGAAATACGGAAAAATGGAACCGAACCCGACCCGAACAACACAACTCGCGGTTTTCGGTTATTTCGGGTACTCGTTGCAGCCCTAGTGTATCACCATGAGACTATGTGTCATGTACGTTCATGACCTCTTTACGACCTTGACCTTTGATCTCAAGGTCAAAATTATAGGTTTATACCATGGATTGTGTTCGGACTATATCTTCCATTTTCTTCTACAAAGGCATACCATATTTTTACACTCAGGAAATAGTTAATTCATACCTATTAACAACACCCTTTGGGAGATTGGGGTAAGCGGGGTGTATTCTTAGTGAGCATTGCACACAGTACCTCTTGTATTATCTTTATTTTACACATCTAATTTCTTTAACCTTCTAAAATTTTCAACAATCTATTCAAATCATTCCCATGACTTTTTGTTAAGTCTTATGTATATAATTCACATCGAATATTTATTTCTTTCAAATACATTTTCCTTTCATACTTTTATTATTGGGAGAAATGCAAGCTAAAGTGGGAAAAAATTGGCAATTTTTAAGAGGGGAAAGGGTCGAAATTCGGACCCAAAATGGGCATTAAAAAAATCACTGAATAGCTTCAGTTAAACTGACCAGTATTTAATTAACCAAGCAAATACATGTGTGTTTTCAAAACAATCAGCTATCGTCACAGGTGATTAACTCATGTAAAATATCACATGATAAAAAAGCATTGTTGGACAAAGTGGCTGTCTATTACAGTGTAATTAACGTGTTGGGTGAGGAGACATTTGGACTGATTATACTAGAAATCTTGTTAGCCCGAACAATGTTTTTTCGACCCTAAGAATTTTGTGTAATTTTGAATAACTCAATACAACAGAGTATTATTGAAATCTGGAATTATTTTAATTATTGGAATTTATGAGATTGTAGGAAAAATGGTTTCTACCTTTAAACTTGAAATGTATTTGATTTTCGATTTTTTCTTTGTGCATGAAGTATTCCAAAAACACTTAACATTCATGAATTTATCACACAGAGTAATCCTTGAAATTACTAGTGTGACCAATTTTTAATGTTAAATATATATATGAAGAAAAAACTCATTAGTTTTGAAATATTTAATAAATGAATTATTGAGAATTAATTCATTTATCTTTTATATAGATTTTTTCATATCTCAACATCAAACATCAGTACTTAAATGCATGTTGATTTGTTGAATTTATGGTTAAACTTCATTAATTTAATATTATGAATTATAATTTATTGTTATGCCAAAATAAATAATATGTTTGTTTCTGGTCGCCCGACCAACCCTAAATATATCCACAGACCCTATTAATTTTTCAATTTTCTAATTTCAATATATCGATGTACGAACTATTACCCGAAATGCCAAGACATTTATTGTAAATGCATATGTATATGTAAAGGGTGTTAAGAAAGTTCCTTCCATGATTCACATCATGCCTAAACTTATTTATAAACAACTCATATACAAGTTTTTGTGTTTTTAATAACCAGACAGTCCACCTTTGTGTTTCAATACATTTTTTATTCTGTTTGGCATTGAATGAATTAAAGAAATCAAATGTTTCTGAGTTATCTCCCTCCATGTACGTTGAAGTCGGCGGCGTAATTGGCTCATTGTTGTTGGGCGCGGATCTTTGTAGGTCTCGCTGTTCAGAATACTCCAAAGATTTTCTATACGGTTTAGGTCTGGGGAATTGCCTAGCGATTCTTCTTTCGAAATAAAGTTTGGTAATTTATTTTCACACCAATTTTGTGTTAGGAGGGCAGTGTGAGGTGTCGCTCTATCTTGAACAAACGTAGCGTGTCCTGGATATTGAACCAACTTTCGTTCGTCAATCCTACCACTATTTTTCTGTCGAATCAGAGCAGGTTTTAGTTCTTTTTGAAGAATTTTCTTCACATAATAGTCAGCATTAATATTTTTGCTGGCTGGAACAATGTGAAGTTTGGACAAACCCTGAACTCCCATCGCACCCCATATCATGACTTTAGCGCTTGACTTGACACAGCTTAT
Source organism: Ostrea edulis (assembly GCF_947568905.1). NCBI lineage: Eukaryota > Metazoa > Mollusca > Bivalvia > Ostreida > Ostreidae > Ostrea > Ostrea edulis. The sequence goes on from NC_079171.1 coordinate 72,567,373, forward strand.
GTCTGGAACCTCATCTGACTGGGACCCCCATACAACATCGACCTGTCGGTTCGGAACATAAACAAATATTTTGTAGATTCATCACTAAAGATGTAGTTTTCCCAGTCTTCAGCCATCAAATGCTTGTGATCACGAGCAAATTTTAATCTCTTTTGCCTCTGTTTTTTTGTCTGTAGTTGATTTCTCGATCTTTTAAATGCCTTCCATTTTTTAACTTTTCGCAAATAATTATAAACAGTTACATGACTTACATTAAAGCCTGAGTTCTTAAGTTCCTTGCTGCATTTTCTTGTTGATTTTCCTCTTTTGAATTTTATGTTCTCCACTTTTTTCTTTACTACCCCCACTATTTTGATGGCTGAACGGATCTCGGTTGATCGGTTAGTTGTTTATTTTGCTCTCGCCTTCATCTCCACTTTGTTACCCATCGCTCACTTTTACATAGTTGCTTAGCCACATCCTTCACACTTAATCCTGCATCTAATAAAGCCAAAGCTTGAGCTCGTTCATTAATTGTATCGACACTTGTACAGGACGTCTGCTTTTTCAACGAACTCGGCATATTTATTTCATGACGTAATAAACATTATCTTTACATCACTCCATAGTAACACGAGAGAGTGCACATAGGGAAGGAAACTACCGATATAATGAAAAAAAATTCTAAAGTGTTCCCAGTAAAAACATTGTATAACAACTTTAACTATCAGATTTTCATTGATTCGAAGGCAGATATTTATTTATTTTTTTTTAAATCTTAATGTTTTTTTTTTAAAAACCTACCTACCAATCCTTTTTTTTTAAATCAGAGGCGACCTGAAACAAACATATTTTTTTTTGGCCTTACATGTATGTACTTGACTAAATTTCTATTTATCTTTCACATTTCAAGCACTGAATTTGTTTATTTTGTGAAACTTGGATTTCAGGAAAATTTTCATGCCTGACTATGGTATTTACATTTCATGTTTACATTTCCGGTATAGCGACGTGAAGAAAATAGATATAGTTTTTATGATTCTTATGATCTTAAATCTTGAAAAAGTTTGGTGCATTCTGTTGACAAATTTCGCTTGTGATTAATATTTTTCTCAGATTGAGAAAATGAAAATTAAAAAAAAAAATCCTCCCACCTGCCCCATACTTTTCGGTGACCCTGGATGATAATCTACTAAGTTAAAATAGCCTTACTGACAAACAAGTTGATGGTGCAGGGGTTTTAACAGTCTCATTTAAAATCAACACTTTGCAAATTCTACGGTTGTTATAAAAATCTAGTTTGCTAATACAACTTATCATTTGGTTAAATGCTGCCTGACGTATTTCATACTGGTTGTTAGGCCATTCTTGGCACTCTGATTTTGACTATTAATTATCCTGTTTACCTTCAGATATAGGGCTCACGGTGGGTGTGACTGGTGGACAGGGGATGTTTACTCCTAGGCACTTGATCCCACCTCTGGAATATCAAGAGTTCTGTGTTTGCCCAATCCTCTATTTTGTGTATAAGATTCATCACTGTTGGTTATCTTCACCTTTCATATAGTATAGGATATGGTTCTGTACTGAAAAGGAGTTACCGTGACTTTATTTTCTAATATTCAATTCAAATAAATTGATATATTTCCTACTGAAATAATCATATACAATAATGTTTAATAAAATGAAAGTGTAAAAAAGCTATGGTCTTGTTTATGCATATAAGTAATGGTTTGTTTCATTGTAGGAAATTTCCTTCAATATTGCGAAGCAAGAAGAACTGGATTACATTAATCGGGGGAAGAAAAGCCAGGATGTATTGTTAAAGAGGTTAACTCTGTGATAGGTGAGAGAAAAGAGAAAAGGAAAGACTGAGATAGAGAGATAAAATTTTCAAGACTACAAGGCTCAAACATGTCCTTTAGTCTTGTATTCTTTTTTAGCCGAGTTGCGTAGCAAATCTCGGCTTTTAAATTGGCGGGCGGTTGGGTGGGCGGCATCCACAATTAGCTTGTCTGGTCTCTAACTTTAATACTTTTTGTTGCATATTTGTGAGACTTACATAACATGATCACATCCAAAGAGAAAGGTTCCCATTTATTTTGAGGTCAAAAGGTCAAAGGTCAAGGTAACTTTGTCACTAAATGCCATAGATTTGAGCTTGTCCGGTTTCTAACTTTCATACTTCTTGGGGCATCTTTGTGAAACTTACATGACATGATCACATCCAAAAGAGGAAGATTCCTATTTATTTTGAGGTCAAGAGGTCAAAGATCAAGGTCACTTTGTCACTAAATGCCAGATATTTGAGCTTTTCCGGTCTCTATATGTAACTTTCATACTACTTGGTGCGTCTTTCTTTGTCAGATTTGCATATTTTGATCACATCCAAAAGAGGAAGGTTCCTATTTACTTTGAGGTCCAAAGGTCAGGTTCTCTTTTTCACTATATACTGTAAATTTGAGCTTGTCTCTAACTTTTATACATGTACTTGCTGGTGTTTGTTTATCAGACTTCAAATCCTGATGACATTCAAGATTCATGTTGCTTTTGAAATCCAAAGGCCAAAGGTCAAGGTCATTATCACACGAAATACCTATTGCGGCCATTCAAAGCTTCATACTTATAAACTATATTAAATATGTGCATGTTTTGACTTCGTGAATGCAAGCGTTCATAATTTTCCAAACTGCAACTCGGCTATCTGCATCTTTGATGCGTTTTAGCGATTATTTTTCTTTTCTTTTTTTGGTCCAACACATTTTGTGCATTAACCATAAGGGAATAAGATTTAATTAATGTGCAACATGAAACCTGATCTTCCACCACCACTTTTGAGGGACAAATGAGGCTCACTTCAGGGGTAAAACACTAATATGCACTGATTTGGCTGATTTTCCTTAGCGTCAGAGGCAAATGATAAATAGCTTACACAGATCTGTTAAAAGTTCTCATGTAAATGATGTATGCAAACTGGTTTGTATGTGGGGCAATTGCATTTGCCTCTATCAACAGTAACAATGGGATTCAAACTATTTTCAGGCCATGAGCAGAGCATACCTGACATAGAGGCATAAATCACAAATACATGATTCTATATCAATACCAATGCTTATAGTCAATATATTTTACTTGAGAATAAAAATGACACTCTCATTAGCTGTCATTTTGGTGTTTAAGATTTTTTGGGTAAAATTGTGATATTATTTCAAAGAAAGTAAAAAGACTCTTAATGAAGTAAAATTTAATTTATGTCTCCCTGTACAAAAATTGATTTCTGTGTATATTACTATAGATTCAATAGATTTTAATAGAATATTAATCTTACGGGCTACACGAAATTCGTTGCACTCTCGGACATTTCTGATAAATAATGAGTGCCTGATAAAATGTTGTACTATTCCAAACCAAATGTCCTGTACAGGTTTTTTTAGGACTGTTTTTGTTTATAGTATTTCCTATATTATACTACTTCTGTTTTTCAAAATAAACATGTTTGGATTGAAATATAGGCATGGATCAATTCCAGACAAAGTTTAATTCTTAAATCGGGAAGATAAAGGAATTTTGCACATTAGATTTTTTTTTTTGGTCTAGCTGGTAAAACTAGATTGTTTACTAGACTGAATGACCTGTTAATTAAATTAAAGATCATATGTGTGGTCCTTCTTTAGTAATGAATAATGATATGTTTAAAGATACAAAACTTTTATGCAACAATTAAATTTTCAAGTTTAGAGCTATTATTCTTTTAACATAAAAATACTAATTGAATTTAAGTTCATGTTAAAATCTATAGTTAAATTTTGTGTGTGCATTTTTTTAAAGAATAAAGCAGCCTTTTATAGATTATAATAGGACACACTGCACCATTGCAGTGATTCACAGGAAAGCAGTTGTCAGGTGAAGAGTGATGAGTCATTTCATTATAAGTAATTTCTGCAAAAGTATAACTGATTGAAATGGTTTTAGATATTTTTAAAAAAAAATCTTTACATTATTGAAATCAAAATGATATTTGCTCTTGAGCATAAATCTTACTGTAATTATGTTTGAGGACCTTTGTATGACCCAGTATGCACTAGCTGTAATCACTGTACAACTATATAAACCATCATTCAAATATGAATTTACATTTGAAATAGTGAATATTATGTATTTGAATTTTTTATTTTATTTTAGGCCATCCTAGTCACTCATATTAATGTTGCTATTTTTGTTCATTTTGTGTGTTATGTGTATTGTCCAGAATCCAAAAGTGTCAGCTGGACATAGCTAGACGTACAAGGTATAAGATAAAAGTGACAGAACTTTTATGACTGAATGTAGTACTTTGATACTGAACAAGCAACCTCTGATATTTTATTATAAATCTGACTGTCTTAAAACTCATGAATTTCAGTCATAAAACATGTGAAATCCTGGAAAGAGGAGTGGTGGTTAGTTAGAATAATTCAACTGTGTCTCGGGACAGACCCTCTGTAGGAAATTACACTTTTATTTAAGGATATAACATTCTATCCTAGGGGCAGGGCAATATCTGCCCAAAATTGACCAATTTTCAAAAATCTTCTTCTCAAGAACCACACACTTGTAAGGAAAACTAAATGCATAGTGATGTAGAGCAGGAAGTCTTCTACCAAAATTGTAAATTTCATGATCCCTAGGGTAGGGGTTCTGAACCCAGGGTGGGGCCAAACTTAGTATATAGTGTTATTGTGTAAAACACTTAAATAACATCTTCTTTAGTGCTATTGATGCTAAATTGAAAGTAAATAGATTTTTAAAAAGAACAGGTAGTCCTTTAATAAAATTGTAAATTGGATGATCCCAGAGGTAGGGATTTTGGTATCAGACTGGGGCCAAAATCGTCAGTTATTAAATGTGTAAACAATAGACATTTTTAACTTCTTCTTGATAACTATCATTCCAATTCTTTTCAAACTTAGTATGAAACATATTTGGAACAAGGGGGGGGGGGGGCATAAATTGTAAATTTTAGGACTCCAGCACTCCTGGGGCCCTAGGGGCAGGGCAATAACTGCCCAAAATTGACCAATTTTCAAAAATCTTCTTCTCAAGAACCACGCACATGTAAGGAAAACTAAATGTATATAGTGATGTAGAGCAGGAAGGCCTCTACCAAAATTGTAAATTTCATGATCCCTGGGGTATGGGTTCTGACCCCAGGGCGGGACCAAACTTGATATATAGTGTTAATGTGTAATACACTTAAATAACATCTTCTTCAGTGCTTTTGATACTAAATTGAAACTAAATGGATAGAGCAGGTAGTCTCACCAAAATTGTAAATTTGATTTTCCCCAGAGTAAGGGTTTTGACCCCAGGGTTGGACCAAACTTAGTATATATAGTATTTATGTGTAAATTTGCTGATACTGTATAAAATCTAAATGCATACTTAGGAATAGCAGAAAAGGATGTACAAAAAATGGTGAATTTCACAACCCAGGGTTATGACTTTAGGATGAGTCCAAATTAGTAATATATTTTGATGTTTTAATGTTAATACACCTATTATTTAAAGCCTTTCATCAGTATATGCACTTTTGAAGGCAGTGAAGTTTTAAGAACACATCTTGTTTTATACTGTTGCTGAATATTAGAATTTAGCTTAGATATTCAGAACAGGAAATATTTTCTAGATTTCATAGCCCATGGAAGTAGTGATACTTTTTCACTAATATTCAGGTGACCGATAAGGCCTGTGGGCCTCTTGTTTTGATCTGTAATGTTAGAAGACATGATTATGTATCTATTTTATGTAATGATTGATTTGTGTTGCTTTTGTTGTGTTGACACCAACAAAAATGTCAAGTTTAATTGAATAAATTTTAAGTGCAAATAAGTCATGTTTAGAACACTATAACTCAATAAAAAGCATTAATTGCGACCCCAGTTTTTCTTTTTAATTTTCTAATTCTCCTTCAATGTAGAAAACATAAATACACTTCCCAAAAAATTGACATTACTCCAAATCTTAGGTGCGAACCTCTTTAACAAGATTTTAAACAATATCTATTGGAAAAATAATATTGATTTGCAGAATGATATGACATATTACAACATGGATCTACTATAAAACAGGTGGAACAATGTATGACATGTTGTACAGCCTCATAAATATGTATATGCAATGATTCACCAGTGTTTTTACGAGATGGACAAAATTTGTCGAAATTCGAGCTATATACAACTGAAAGTATTACTCTGAAGATTTCCTCTTTTGAAATGTGTATTCTGCGTATGACAATTTCTTTCTTTGTATTGTAGGAAAAGGATTATTTGCTAATAAAGAATATACTGCAGGAAAATTCATTATGGAATATACAGGAGAACTAATCAACAGAAAAGAAGGGTTGAAACGTGAAAAATGTTACCCTCTCGAAAAAGGAAGTTACATATACTTCTTTCTTTTCGATAGTAAAAAACTCTGCTATGTGCAATATTTAGCAATATCAAAGTTGAATATTTATGATAAATTTTCTTAAGAAATAAATAAACAAAAAATGTTATGATCAATATCTTAATGCCTTTCCATTTCACTGTCTTTCAAAAATGTAACTGCACAGAGCTGTACTGCTGTATAATTTAAGGAATAAATATACTGGGTTGTACTGAGCCGGAGACTGAAATGAACAATTTTTCTGGATTCTGTCGTCATTGGCATTAACTGTTCACATTTTTAACCATTGAGCCAACCAGTCTTGGCACAAAATATCTTTATGGGAAGGACTTTCAAGTTCATGCCTTCAAATGAAAGTCAGGCCTCCTTCCAAGGGACCAAGATAATTATGAAATAATAATCAAAGTACTGAAAGTACTGAGAATTGCTAGGCTTGGCTTGTAATGATGCTGTATCAGGGATCAAAATTAACATAACGTTCTTGGCACACTGATTTTGACTGCGGATAACTCCGTTTACCTGATGAGGATATGGGGCTCACGGCGGGTGTGACCGGTCAACAGGGGATGCTTACTCCTCCTAGGCAGCTGATCCCACCTCTGGTGTGTCCAGGGGTCCGTGTTAACCCAACTATCTATTTTGTATTGCTTGTAGGAATTATGGGATTGATCACTGTTCGTTATCTTCACCTTGCGTATGCACGACAGTCTGTGTTTGGTTAAAAGTATGGCGGACTGACTGCCATTGTTTTAGTCAGTCCGATGGGACTAGTTAATTTTCTAAAGCATCATTTTTGAAAATATACTTATGAAATGTTATACACACATTTGGCATGTTTCGATCTGTAGATATCAGACGAATCTGATTCATAAATATAAATCCCATATTTAAGTGTTACAATATTGTCTGAGGCATATTGAGTTTAATTTCATTTTAATAACATTAACGAAATATGTTTAATTATTTCTGGAAAACTCTGTTGGACTGGTAAAATTTTCTGCGGATTGGTTGAAATTATACCCCATCAGTTCGACTGCACTGGTGACATAAAAAGTTAGCTTCAAGCCCTGTGTATGGATTGCTTTATGGATAACATACTAGTTATGATAGTGCTATTAACATATCAAAAAATGTTCAATAATTTGCTGCAATTGCTAAGTAACGGAAAGAATAAAATATTGGAAGTTTGGAACACTTTTCTAAACAATTATAAATGCATGATACACTGGTATTTAAGATATGAATTTCCTTATGAAATATTTTTCATGAAATGGAAAAATGAAAATATTTTATAGTAATCCATATTGTTCTTTGATTTAGTTTGATCCTTACTGTAAAAATGATTTATAACATAATGGGACTGTTAAATTAACGAAATGAACACATTTTGCAGTGATATACATATTATGCATTAAAAGTTTGTTGGAATAAATTTACAAACTCGTTTTTAAATGTGAAGATGCATTATTTTATTAAATGACATCTAAGAAGAAGAGTATTCAGGATTCGACACTAACGCTAGTCCGATAGTCCGAGGCTAGTAAATTTTGTCCCGGACTATCAGAATGTCATTAATAAGTAGTCCGGTGAACTACTAAAAAAAACACAACCCTGTACAATAAAATAATTGTCGATGTCTTTCTACTTTCGTTTTGTTTCCTATCGTTGTAAATACACAATGGACTAATTTTTAAACGAGCTGTCTAATCTTAACTGTGTCACTTTTGCGCTTAGAATTATAGTTATAAAATGACACAGTGATTCAAGCATACACTATACACTGAACAAAATATGGCGGTTTTTGGGGAACGTCAGTCAAATGAGAGATGTTCAGGAACTTTCTAAGAAAGCATATCAAATGTTCATGGACTTGATGTGAACTCTTAATAAAATTGAAACAGTAAAATGTTTTTTCTGGTGGTTTGATATGAGAATCAGTAAAAATAGAAGCTGAAATTGGGTATCAAATTTTTATTCATTTGTTAATGTTGATCAGCTTGGATGCCACAAACTCTACAAAGCATGGGGGATATGCAAATGATGCAGCACCAGGTGATACACAACAGAATGCTGTAATGAAATGTGTATCAAATAAAGGAAGACCCCACTTGGCATTGTTTGCGATGAGGAAAATAGCAGCAGGAGAAGAAGTCAGATATGATTATGGTGTCCCAAATCTTCCATGGCGTAGAAAGGTACTTGATTTAAAATCGTACTCAACATATAAATGAAACAATGCATTCTTGTCAAATTGTGATGCCAGCCATCATAGCAATTAAGACATGTTAATTTAAACAAGTCAGCTAGGCCAAAATAAGAATATTGTGTATTTCCCCTCGCCCGACCAAGTCTGAGAATGTCACACCGACGCAAAAGTTTTTATTTTGTTATTTTGGCAAAGTTTTTTGTATTTCCGGAAAATTTCCGGGTCGTCACGGGTACAGATCATTGGACGGTCTCTTAATACAGGTTTGAGTGTACATGTACAGTATGTCTATGTTCAGTGGTTTGTTAATGAGCAGAAAATTATGTCTCTCCTCTTTCAGGGGGAGACATATTGTTCTTGTACTCTCCGACCATCTGTTTGTCACAAAATCTTGTGAATGCTTCTCCCACTATATGGGTTATCGGATAGACTTGAAAGTGTGTACAATGCTTTATTGCAATTTACAGATGTGCATATTGTAGGGAAAGAAGGATCCAATAAATTATTTTCCTAAAAGTTATAGTAGATCTAAGAGAGTTGGAGGATGTAAAATAGTTTGTGAACACTTCTCCTCCTATATGGGTTATCGGATAGATTTGAAAATTTGTACAATGCTTCATTGCCATTTGTAGATGTGGATATTTGTGGGACGGGAGGATCCAGTTATATTCATAAAAGTTATAGTGGATCTAAAAGGGATGAAGGATGTTAAATAGCTTGTGAACACTTCTACTATGTGGCTTATCTGATAGATTTGAAACTTTGTACAATGCTTCATTGTCATTTGTAGTTGTGCATGTTTGTGGGATGGGAGGATCCAATTATTTTCGTAAAAGTTGTAGTGGATGTAAGAGGGATGGAGGATGATAAAATAGCTTCTGAACGTGTCTCCTCCTATATGGCTTATGCGATAGACTTGAAATTTTCTACAATACTTCAATGCCATTTGCAGATGTGCATATTGTAGGGACAGGAGGATCCAATTGTTTTCCTTAAAGTTATAGTGGATCTGAGGGGTGGAGGGTGTAAAATAGTTTGTGAACACTTCTCCTATGTGGCTTGTGGGAGTTCATAATGTCTATGTTCCTGCTCATGCTTTTTATACGCCCGTCTTAAGATGGGACGTATTATGGTATGGCGTTCATGTCCGTCCGTCTGTCCGTCGGTCTGTTAGCTTTTTCGTGTCCGACCTGTAACTTAAATACTACAAGGCCTAGAATCATCAAACTTTGTCTGTAGATACATCTTGGGTAGAAGGTGTGTCGCACATTAAAACCAGGTCACTGTGACTTTTCATTAAGAAGATATCCGTCTGTCCGTCCATCTGTTAGCTTTTTCGTGTCCGACCCGTAACTTAAATACTACAAGGCCTAGAATCATCAAACTTTGTCTGTAAATACATCTTGGGTAGAAGGTGTGTCGCACATTAAAACCAGGTCACTGTGACTTTTCAATAAGAAGATATTCGTCTGTCTGTCCGTCTGTTAGCTTTTTCGTGTCCGACCCGTAACTTAAATACTACAAGGCCTAGAATCATCAAACTTTGTCTGTAAATACATCTTGGGTAGAAGGTGTGTCGCACATTAAAACCAGGTCACTGTGACTTTTCATTAAGAAGATATGGCCATATATGGCAAAAACTTGTCCGGCTCATAACTAGAAAACTATTAGACCTAGAATCACCAAAATTGGTCAACTAATGCATCTTAAGTAGAAGGTATGTCGCATCCTACTTTAAGGTCACTGTGACATTTAATTAAGGTGATATCAAAAAAAATGTTTTAATGGGTACAATCTATACTGTTAACAATATGTGACGGGCGTATCATGTGCCGTGGTGGTGCACTTTATTTCTCCATACCATGCAGTACATTAAGGGGAGGAGGTTTCATTTGGAGCACTTCCAATTTGGGGAGCTGGGGAGATATTTGTTTTTTCATCAAAACAATCTCTAGTTTTTAGCTCACCTGAACTGAAAGCTCAAGTGAGCTTTTCTGATTGTCTGTGGTCCATCGTCTGTCTGTCTGTCCGTCTGTAAACTTTCTACATTTACGACTTCTTCTCCAGAACCACTGAGCCAATTTCATCCAAACTTGGCCAAACACATCCTTACGTGAAGGGCTTTCAAGTTTGTTCAAATGAAGGGCCATGCTCCTTTCAAAGGGGAGATAATCACAAAAATGCAAAAATAGGTTGGAGTCATTTAAAAATCTTTTTTTCAAAAACCACTGGGCCAGAAAAGCTGAAATTTACATGAAGCTTCCTGACATAGTGCAGATTTAAGTATGTTAAAACCATGACCCCTGAGGGTATGATGGGGCCACAATAGTGGATCAAAGTTTTGCATACAAATATATTGGGAAAAATCTTTTAAAATCTTCTTTTCAAAAACCACTGAACCAGAAAAGCTGATATTTACATGAAAGCTTCCTGACATAGTGCAGATTCAAGTTTTTTTTCTTCAAATCATGGCCCCTGGGGGTTGGATGGGGCCACAATAGGGGATCAAAGTGTTGCATACAAATATATTGGAAAAATCTTTAAAAATCTTCTCAAAAACCACTGAGCCAGAAAAGCTGATATTTACATGAAAGCTTTCTGACAGTGCAGATTCAAATTTGTTCAAATCATGCCCCCCCCCCACCCCCGGGGGGGGGGGTATGATGGGGCCACAAGGGGGGATCAAAGTTTTGCATACAAATATAGGAAAATCTTTAAGATTATTCTTCTCAAGAACCATTGAGCCAGAAGAATTGATATTTACATGAAAGCTTTCTGACACAGTGCTGATTTGTTTATTCAAATCATGTCCCCCAGGGTTAGGTTGGGGCCACAATAGGGGATCAAAGTTTTACATAGAAATATATAGGAAAAATCTTTTAAAATCTTCTTCTCAAGAACCAATGAGCTAGAAGAGCTGAACATTATATGAAAGCTTCCTGACATAGTGCAGATTCAAGTTTGTTAAAAGTATGGCCCCCAGGGGTAGGTTGGGTTCACAATAGGGGATCAAAGTTTTACTTACAAATATATAGGGGAAAATCTTTAAAAATCTTCTCAAGAGCCATTGGGCCAAAGAAGTTGACATTTACATGAAAGCTTTCTGACATATTGCAGATTCCAGTTTATAAAAATCATTACCTCTAGGGGTAGGTTGGGGCACAATAGGGACTAAGGTTTTACATGCAAATATATATGGAAATTAAGTCTTCAGATACGGGCCAAGGTGATTCAGATGAGCGATGTGGCCCATGGGCCTCTTGTTTCTAGATTTCGTAGCCCTTGGGATTAGTGATACTTTTAATACTCTGGTGACCTATAGGGCCTGTGGGCCTCTTGTAAATTGTTATTTTTTTGTATTCATTAATTGATATTTCATTGCACAGACTGATGATGTATTAAAATGTGAAGCTGAAGGGCAGCACCACGAAAATACATTGGTAAGGAAAACTAGCACCATTTTAATTGTTTTCAGTAGGTTTGGGTATTGCCAGCAAAAACGATTTTGTGATGGGTTGCAATATTTTTAATTTAAAGATTGCAATATATTGCCCTTTTCAAATTCCATTTATGTAACAGGATTTTTTAAAGTAAGTATTGGATAAAATCTTATTGAGTACTTGGTCAGTAAACCCCCCCCCCCCCAAAAAAAACCCCCAAAAACCCACCAAAAATAAAAAAAAAATGTTAAAAATAAACACAGCAAAATTATCTTTTACATCTTCGTATTTGGTGTCCATATTTAAAGAGGATATATAAAAACACAAACATCTAATTCTGGAATAATGCCAGTCTTCACGAACTTGTTGGCCAGTAGGGCCAGTGAACTGTTTAAATTTACTGGCCTGTAGTGAAATTTTCTGGCCCCCAAATTTTCATAGGACATGTTTGGGTCTTTATAACTGATTTTAAAAATCTAATATGCAGTTAAAATCCAAAACCTTTATTGTATTTTGTTACAATAATTACTCGGGGACATGGAATGTGGTTTAGACTCGACATCCATTGTGCTAGAAACAGCATTGTCACTTCTCCTCGTTTCCATTCCATGCTTTCAATTTTTTGTCATTGAAGATGTTGATCTTGTGGCGTATTTTCAATGCGTTTGACATATCTTATGTACTGTCATTGTTTACAGTTTTGTCCAAAATGTCATCATTTGACAATTGATCAAAATACAGCCATCTTGAGGATTTTAACGACATTTCATTTAAACGGATTTCTAATAATGATTCTGGTTTAAAAACCAGTCTGAGACCTGAACCGAAATACGGAAAAATGGAACCGAACCCAACCTGAACAATATATAACCCCCGGTTTTCGGTTATTTTGGGTACCTGTTGCAGTCCTATTCTGATTACATTTTGTATTGTTTCACATTGTACAATTAATACATAAACATTGTATATAACATTCATCCTAGTATTTAATAGGGATGGATGTTGCCAGAAATATTATGTTGTGAAATATTTTGATATGGTGGCATATTGCAATATGTTGGATACAAAATTCTCTCTCTATAATTTTTGCTTCATGTAATGTGTAGCTCAATTAAACAATTCAGAATCATTAACCACATTACTTCATTTGTCTTCCATTTTGATTAACAAAAATACTAAATCACAAATTGTTTATGTGTCTCATGCAAAGTTTTGTGCCCCAAACATAAATTGTTTTACTGTTTCTCATAATTTTTTAAGATGTGCTGTTTTCATTGAAATACATCATTTTTATTCTTAGTTTTTTTAGGTCACCTGGGTCACTCGGGTGACTAATCGTTATTGGTCTTCGTCCGTCATGTATTGTACTTTATCAATTGAATATTTTGAACTTCTTAATACATGTAATTACCCTTCTAAATCCATTTTATTCAAGCACTTTTAATAAATATTGGAATCACACCAACTGTTGGTAATTCGAGTTGCTCAGTGCATCATTTTTGTTCTTGCAGTTAAAAAAGTGCTCAGTTTTGCTGAAAAGAGTATCAGAAAAAGTCCTGAACAAAATTAGAAAAGGTATGTTAACATTTTTAGACAATAATTGGTTGAATACTGTAAAGGTGAATAGTTTGAGAAGGAGATTCATGAAATTGATGAATAGCTTTGAATCATAACCAAAGATTTATTTTTATTGCAATTCATGTGTGTCTGTTGTCATGCGTCATCAGTTGTGCTCTAGCAATTGGAACATTTCTAACTTTTTGATAACTACCATTCCATTTCTTTTCAAATTTGGCATGAAGCATCTTGGGGACAAGTGCGGCATAAATTGTAAATTTCAGGACTTCTGCACCCCTATAGCGCTAGCCTTAGGGACGGCAAAAACTGCCAAAAATTGACAAATTTTTAAAGGTGCATGTTCTCTACAACTGCATATCTTTAAGAAAAACTAAATGCATAATGATATAGAACAGAAAGTTATTTACCTAATTTGTAAATTTCATGATCCCTGGGGTAGATGTTCTGACTCTAGGGCAGGGTGAAACTTGGTTATATAGTGTATATGTGCAAAACATGTAAATGATATTTGCTTTAATGCTATTGATACTAAATGGATGTTTAAAAGGAATTTAACCGGTGATCCTAGGAGTAAGGATTTAGTTCCAGCGTGGAACCAAAATCATTATAGTGATTATTGTCTTTATCATTTGAAGGACTTCTTTAAGTTTACTGATACAGTAACCCCAGGGTTTTGGCTTTAGGATGGGTCCAAATTATGGTTTAATGATAATACATATATCATATTAGGAGAATCCTTTCATCAGTGTATGCACTTTTGAGGTCATTGAAGTTTTAAGAACACATCTTGTTTTATGTTGTTGCTGAATATTAGAATTTAGCTTAGATATTCAAAACAAGAATTTTTTTCTAGATTTTTAGCCCTTGGGACTAGTCAGACTTTTCACTAGTAATGAGGTGACTGATAAGGCCTGTGGGCCTCTTGTCTTTAATGTTATTAATACTAAATTGAAACTAAATTTAGAATGAGCAGAAAGCCTTTTACCAACATTGTGAATTTCATAATTCCATGGGTAGGGGTTTTAATATCAGGGTGGGCCAAAATGGTCAGGGATTAAATGTGTTAAGAATTAAACATTTTTAACTTCTTCCTGAGAAATATTGGGCCAAAATGAAATATATGTGTGTTTCATATTTCACTTCCCCCAAAATTAGGTAAGGTATGTTGGCTAAACATTTTATTTTATTTAACCATTTTAGTTTAATCTTGGTTTTTGATACACTTTGAATACATGTCTATATACATTATAATTACCGTTCAAACATTTTGAAGATCAATTGTAGTGAAAATGATTCTTAGAGAAACTCAAACATGAAAAGAAAAAAAATTCCAGTTTGAAAATTGTAGATTTCTATTTTATTTATATTGTCGTCAATACAATCTTTAGGGTTGGAAGCAAAAAAGTAGGTAGGGTTGGGAAACTTACTCCAATTCTTTTCAAATTTGGTATGAAGCATCTTCTGATAAGGGGGACAAATTTTAAATTTCAGGACTCCTGCACCCCTTAGCCTTAGAGTTAGGGCAAAAGCAGCCAAAAAGTGACAAATTTTAAAGATTATTCTATACAACCGCATATCTTTAAGAAAAACTAAATGCATAGTGATGTAGAGCAGGAAGGCCTCTAACAAAATTGTAAATTTCATGTTCCCCGAGTAGGGTTTTGTACTCCAGGCCAGGCCCAAACTTGGTATTTATAATATATGTGTATAGTATATGTATAAAACATTTGAATTCATCTTCTTTAATGCTATTGGTACTAAATTGAAACTTAATAGATATTTAGGAGTAGGTAGTCCTTTATCAAAATTAAAAATTCCCATAGGGGTAAAGCCCCTTTCACACATTCATGGATGAGATGCTGGATCATCCAGGATCGTCAATCCGTAATGGTCCACGACAATCTGCCATTACCCTGTACACACCATATATGCATTCGGCATCATCCGGGACCATCCGTCATGGTCAAGCCAAACCAGAAAAAAAATTAAACATATGTTTAATTTTTCCCCGGATCGTCCCGGAAGAAAAGCATGCGTATTGATCCGTTTAGGTTCCGTACACATCCTTGTATCAACCGAGGGGTCCATGTATCCACCAAAGTATCTGTGTAAAGCCTGGGGTACTCCTTGTACGAAACATTTCTGCTGTAGAACACGGATGTCTACGGACTGTCCATGGATTGTTCCCTGAAACTACACATACAGTCACGATGTGAACACGGCAAAGGTACACATAATAGACAGTTGACACGGACACCACTGGTGTCAACACGGTGTGTTCCTGAAGCTGCCGGATTGATTACGTTCTGTACATGGATGTACACGGTGGGGCTATGGTTGATCCTGGCAGTGGACAGATGATGTCTCCAGCAGTTATTCTATTTTCACCCTCGCTACAAGACGTTTGACTATAAAATACATTCTGACTACTGCAGCCACCATGCCACCTAAAAGAAGGACAATCGAGAAGGGCAAGGTTGCCATAAAAAAGTGAATGAGATGTATTGCCAGCCCTATCATGAACGGCTGATTCAGATGTCCCCAGAGCTAATCCACCTGAACTAAATCATTCAAATAGCCAACCAGAGACACAATACATCATACAGGGACCCTCAGCACAAGACGTTCTTCATGAGGCTGCACCCAGTGATGCAGTAGTTGCTGATGTAGAAGAGAAAGCTAGAGATACACAGATGAAGAGGAAAGAAGAGACAACCTTTAAACCTGGCAGAGGAACAGGAGGAAGACGTGGTAGATTGGTACAGGGAACACGAGATCCTGTACAACAAGAGTATAAAGATATACAAGCAAATACTTTTTTGTTTGAGAACAGTGTTCGAGCTGTGGCGAATTTTTTTCCAAAATGGCGAAAAAAAAAAATTAAAGTGGCGAAAATCCCTCTTTGCAATAGTTTGTATTTTAAAATTTGTCATGTGTTTTCCTTTGTCAGCGACACAGTATCACCTGTTTGTTTATGCAGTCAAAATCTGTTTACTCAGTCAACGCGTGCGACCGGAAATATCGCGTCGCTCCAGTCCACACAGAGCTGGTCATGAAGGCCAGATAATAGCCTCAGGTAATCTATGGCTGCAAAAAAGTCGGTGATTATATAATAAAGTACATCGGACAGCTGTGTACCCTGCTGTGGTCAATTGTTTAACATTTAAAATCTTATTCATTATCGTGTTATCAGCTCCACATTAATGTCAATTCTTAACCACAGAACTGACCGGTATTATTGTGTATAATGTATATACATTAATTGTTTGTTTTTGCAGCCAAGCTCGTTGATTGCAATATCTTAATTTTGATGTGTTTGATTTTAGTTCGAATATTTCATTAACAATGCGGTCGGTCACCATTGATATGGATGTAGCAATTTTGATAATTTTCTTTGAAGTTCGGTGGGCAACAGCATAAAGATGCTAAGGCCAAAAATATAAATTGATTTGTTTGATGTACTCCGACCGACCCGTGAAAATCGCACCATCCCAATCATTTTTTCAGTACTTTTATTTTTTTTTTATTTAGTTTCCAGGGAAATAGACATTGTTTCATTTTAAAGGTTTATATTCTCTAAGAAACTTTTTTGATGAATGTGTTATAGCAATAATTATTAAATCTGTCTTGTCCAATGTTTAATGAAAACATCAATAAATTTCTAAGTCTGCGTTTTTATGACAATAATCAATTTTTTCGATACTGCAAAAAAAAAAATACCTACCTACCTACCCACCTTGAAAAATGTGGGTCGGAATACATGAAACAAAAATATTTTTAATGATGGCCTAATCTCATAAGACTATGCACCCCGTTCTATTTTGATCCTAAACTTGTAGCTTCTGACCCCAGTCAGTCTAAAATTAAAGAAAAATATCTATGTTTGGCTTTACAGTCAACCCCACCGGCTCAAACATCTGATTCTGTCCAAATTGCAAAATCTACCATACCAAAACGGAAATTTAATAGGGAATGGTTGAGACGACTCTAAATTGGGCTTGATGTTTTGTGACATCTGCATTTCGGGCAATGTAGACAATGTTTTCACTGAGGGGTGTAGCATCATGAAGTTTATATTTATATGATTTATTACCTGATTTTTGATTTCCACAATAAAATTTAATTATCAAACAAATCAACTTCTTATTATTTCAAAAAGAAGTGTTTAGGTATGATAGCTGGATATGATTAAGTAATGTAACTGATTCCAAATGCTAAAATCAGTGTAATGAATAAAATAATATGATAGAAATAATTGTATAGCATGAGATTATCTGCGCCGCGCCGCACCCCGCAAAAGTGGCGAAGGGGAATTTTGGTCCAGTGGGAGCACTGTTTGAGAAGACATCAGACATAGTAGGGTTCTTGAGCCTAAGGATATTGTGCAACACGCAACTAGCAAGTATTATGGTGCTTACTCTATCCGGACTTTGAGGCATTGTTGTTAAAAAGGCACCTGAATCTGGAAGCCAGAAGTGCAAATGTATTTCAATCACCCGTTGAGTTCTTAGTAGTCTGTAATTGAAAACTCGCTCTTCCACTGACATATTTCTGTGAAGCATAGGTTTCATCATCCGGGGTTTAAAGCAAACGCATCATCCCAACGACAAAACACGGCATGAGGCAGGGGAGCTGGTTCTGGTAGTCCAATAGTTCCATTTCCAAAAGCTTCCTTTAATTCTGTCTCACTAAAGACTCCAGCATCTGAGCCTGCACCGCTAGCACCAATATCAACATAGAAATACTTATAATCAGCATCAACTAAAGCCAGGAAAATGATGAAATGAAACCCCTTATAGTTGTAGTAGAGTGACCCTGCTCTCATTGTACATCTAATTGCAATGTGCTTCCCATCAATTGCTCCTATATAATGGGGAAAGTTCCACCGCTGCGGTGGCCGAAAGGTTAGAGCGTTCTCCCCGCATGCGGAAGGCCGGGGTTCGAATCCCGGCAGCGACAAACCTATGTCGTTAAAACAGGTAGTGACAGTTCCATCGTCAAACACTCGGCATCAGGTGTGAATGCCACAGGTCCTCGGAGATGACCATAAAAACGGATGTCCCATGTCACAGTAGGTGGGGCACGCTAAAGAACCCTCACTTCTCAATGACCGTAAGCGCCGAGCATAGGCCTAAATGTGAAGCCCTTCACCGGTCTTAGTGATGTCTCCATATGAGTGAAAAATTCTCAAGCGAGACGTGAAGCAAGAATCAATCAATCAATCCATCTGATGTTAAATCCTTGAACCACTTCTGCGAAGCTTCAGTCATTACTTTTAATTAGTTCAGTCATTACTTGTTCATACTGTCCATAGAGTGGTCTTCTGAGAAGCCAAAGTTTAACCCATATACACCTCTTCTTTCTTCTCCATATTTTAGTCGTTTGTCTTCCCAAATTATAACTTCATGCTGAACAAATTAAAGCATGTAATTTAGATCTTGTGACATAAGAAAAATTAAAAGTGCATTTGACTCCGTACGACCTTGTACAGACCTTGATGTGTGCTACTACACCTCCAAAATGTTTCGTTCTGTGCAAACCGTTCACCGTTCCTTGCAAACCGTTCAGCGTTTCGCGCAGACCGTTCACCGTTCCGTGCTAATCGTTTTGTGCAAGAATCGTTCCATGCTTGATCAAGCCGCGCCCATAGAAACGTGCAGATCATTCAAACCATGCCCTTAGAAACGTGTAGACTGTGCAAGTCATGTAGGGGAGGTAAACATTGTTGGAAATTATTTCAAAATGTCTCTTAAGTCGGGGTTTCAAAAGTGAAAATCAGCAAATAATCGAGAGAAAAAACTGTAAATAATTGTTTATTATAAAATCACGAGACAGAGAAAAATCCGATACCATTTTATCACCCTTGGTAGTTTCTAGCAAGTCCAGAAACATGTAGATATCAGCCTGCGGTAGTTTTTGTTAAATAACGGAATAATTTATTTGTCTTGTTACATTTATATGATCAAGTTTCTCTTTTTAGATAAAAGATATTCAAAATTGTTTATCGGAACTGTCTGCTTAATGCAAAAATGTATAACTTGTTTATTCCACGCAAATTTCAAGACATCGTCTTATCGAAGGTGACAGGTTATTATTGATTGGCTAATACGATGTCTGAATACCTCCTCCCCCTACCCCCCCCCCCCCCGAAGTTAAAAAAATATTCATTTACTTTTTATCCAATGTGTTCATAAGTTATTAAAAATTAACGGCTAATGGCAAAAATCAGAAATCCTATAAAAATAATTAACAACTTTAAGGCTTAATAAAACATTAACGGCTAGTGGCAAAAATATTTCATCTAATGACAAAAAGTGCTACATGTCAGAGCTCTTCAAATCTGTATTAATATTTATCATGGGGGGTGAGGTTAAGAAGTTATCCCGTGAAAACCTCACCCAGCCGGAACTACTTTCGTGTTTATGCATCAGACATCCTATCAAAATAATTAACGACTTTAAGGCTTAATAAAAAATTAACGGCTAATGGCAAAACTATTTCTTCTAATGGCAAAGAGTGCTACATGTCAGAGCTCTTCAAATCTGTATTAATATGTATCATGGGGGGTGAGGTTAAGAAGTTATCCCGTGAAAACCTCACCCAGACGGAACTACTTTCGTGTTTATGCATCAGAAATCCTATAAAAATAATTAAGGACTTTAAGGCTTAATAAAAAATTAATGGCTAATGGCAAAAATCAGAAATCCTATAAAAATCATTAACGACTTTAAGGCTTAATAAAAGAATTAACGGCTAATGGTAAAAATATTTCTTCTAGTGACAAAAAGTGCTACATGTCAGAGCTCTTCAAATGTGTATTAATATTTATCATGGGGGTTGAGGTTAAAAAGTTATCCCGTGAAAACATCACCCAGACGGAAATATTTTCGTGTTTATGCATCAGAAATCCTATAATAATAATTAACAACGTTAAGGCTTAATAAAAAATTAACGGCTAATGGCAAAAATATTTCTTCTAATGGCAAAAAGTGCTACATGTCAGAGCTCTTCAAATCTGTATTAATATTTATCATGGGGGTGAGGTGGAGAAGTTATCCCGTGAAAACCTCATCCAGCCGGAACTACTTTCGTGTTTATGCATCAGAAATTCTATAAAAATAATTAACGACTTTAAGAATTAATAAAAAATAAACGGCTAATGGAAAAAATCAGAAATCCTATAAAAATAATTAACGACTTTAAGGCTTAATAAAAAATTAACGGCTAATGGCAAAAATATTTCTTCTAATGACAAAAAGTGCTACATGTCAGAGCTCTTCAAATCTGTATTAATATTTATAATGGGGGGTGAGGTTAATAAGTTATCCCGTGAAAACCTCACCCAGCCAGAAATACTTTCGGGTTTATGCATCAGAAATCCTATAAAAATAAAAAACGACTTGAAGACTTATTAAAAAATTTACGGCTAATGGCAAAAATATTTCTTCTAATGGCAAAAAGTGCTACATGTCAAAGCTCTTCAAATCTGTATTACTATTTATCATGAGGGGTGAGGTTAAGAAGTTATCCCGTGAAAACCTCACCCAGACGGAACTACTTTCGTGTTTATGCATCAGAAATCCTATTAAAAAAATCAACGACTTTAAGGCTTAATAAAAAATGAACGGCTAATGGCAAAAATCAGAAATCCTATAAAAATAATTAACGATTTTAAGGCTTAATAAAAAATTAACGGCTAATGGCAAAAATATTTCTTCTAATGACAAAAAGTCCTACATGTCAGAGCTCTTCAAATCTGTATTAATATTTATCATGGGGGTGAGGTTAAGAAGTTAACCCGTGAAAACCTCACCCAGCCGGAACTACTTTCGTGTTTATGCATCAGAAATCCTATAAAAATAATTAACGACTTTAAGGCTTATTAAAAAATTAACGGCTAATGGCAAAAATATTTCTTCTAATGACAAAAAGTGCTACATGTCAGAGCTCTTCAAATCTGTATTAATATTTATCATGGGGGTGAGGTTAAGAAGTTAACCCGTGAAAACCTCACCCAGCCGGAACTACTTTCGTGTTTATGCATCAGAAATCCTATAAAAATAATTAACGACTTTAAGGCTTATTAAAAAATTAACGGCTAATGGCAAAAATATTTCTTCTAATGGCAAAAAGTGCTACATGTCAAAGCTCTTCAAATCTGTATTAATATTTATCATGGGTTTGAGGTTAAGAAGTTATCCCGTGAAAACCTCACCCAGACGGAACTGCTTTCGTGTTTATGCATCAGAAATCCTATAAAAAAAATCAACGACTTTAAGGCTTAATAAAAAATGAACGGCTAATGGCAAAAATCAGAAATCCTATAAAAATAATTAACGATTTTAAGGCTTAATAAAAAATTAACGGCTAATGGCAAAAATATTTCTTCTAATGACAAAAAGTGCTACATGTCAGAGCTCTTCCAATCTGTATTAATATCTATCATGGGGGTGAGGTTAAGAAGTTAATCCGTGAAAACCTCACCCAGCCGGAACTACTTTCGTGTTTATGCATCAGAAATCCTATAAAAATAATTAACAACTTTAAGGCTTAATAAAAAATTAACGGCTAATGGCAAAAATCAGAAATCTTATGAAAATAATTAACGATTTTAAGACTTAATAAAAAATTAACGACTAAGGCAAAAATATTTCTTCTAATGACAAAGAGTGCTACATGTCAGAGCTCTTCAAATCTGTATTAATATTTATCATTTGGGGTGAGGTTAAGAAGTTATCACGTGAAAACCTACCCAGCCGGAACTACTTTCGTGTTTATGCATCAGAAATCCTATAAAAATAATTAACGACTTTAAGGCTTAATAAAAAATTAACGGCTAATGGCAAAAATTAACGGCTAATGGCAAAAATTGCTACATGTCAGAGCTCTTCAAATCTGTATTAATATTTATCATGGGGGGTGAGGTTAAGAAGTTATCCCGTGAAAACTTCACCCAGACGGAACTACTTTCGTGTTTATGCATCAGAAATTCTATAAAAATAATTAACGACTTTAAGAATTAATAAAAAATAAACGGCTAATGGAAAAAATCAGAAATCCTATAAAAATAATTAACGACTTTAAGGCTTAATAAAAAATTAATGGCTAATGGAAAAAAATCAGAAATCCTATAAAAATAATAACGACTTTAAGGCTTAATAAAAAATTAACAGCTAATGGCAAAATATTTCTTCTAATTGCAAAAAGTGCTACCTGTCAGAGCTCTTCAAATCTGTATTAATATTTCTCATGGGGGGTGAGGTTAAGAAGTTATCCCGTGAAAACCTCACCCAGCCGGAACTACTTTGATGTCTATGCATCAGAAATCCTATAAAAATAATTAACGACTTTAAGGCTTAATAAAAAATTAACAGCTAATGGCAAAAATATTTCTTCTAATGACAAAAAGTGCTACATGTCAGAGCCCTTGAAATCTGTATTAATATTTTCATGGGGGGTGAGGTTAAGAAGTTATCTCGTGAAAACCTCACCCACCCGGAACTACTTTCGTGTTTATGCATCAGAAATCCTATAAAAATAATTAACGACTTTAAGGCTTAATAAAAAATTAACGGCTAATGGCAAAAATATTTTTTCTAATAGCAAAAAGTGCTACATGTCAGAGTTCTTCAAATCTGTAGTAATATTTATCATAGGGGGTGAGGTTAATAAGTTATCCCGTGAAAACCTCACCCAGCCGGAACTACTTTCGTGTTTATGCATCAGACATCCTATAAAAATCATTAACGACTTTAAGGCTTAATAAAAAATTAACGGCTAATAGCAAAAATCAGAAATCCTATGAAAATAATTAACGATTTTAAGACTTAATAAAAAATTAACGGCTAATGGCAAAAATATTTCTTCTAATGACAAAAAGTGCTACATGTCAGAGCTCTTCAAATCTGTATTAATATTCATCATTTGGGGTGAGGTTAAGAAGTTATCCCGTGAAAACCTCACCCAGCCGGAACTACTTTCGTGTTTATGCATCAGAAATCCTATAAAAATAATTAACGACTTTAAGGCTTAATAAAAAATTAAAGGCTAATGGCAAAAATTTTTCTTCTAATGGCAAAAAGTGCTACATGTCAGAATTCTTCAAATCTGTATTAATATTTATCATAGGGGGTGAGGTTAAGAAGTTATCCCTTGAAAACCTCACCCAGCCAGAAATACTTTCGTGTTTATGCATCAGAAATCCTATAAAAATAATTAACGACTTTAAGGCTTAATAAAAAAGTAACGGCTAATGGCAAAAATATTTCTTCTAATGGCAAAAAAGTGCTACATGTCAGTGCTCTTCAAATCTGTATTAATATTTATCGTAGGGGGTGAGGTTAAGAAGTTATCCCGTGAAAACCTCACCCAGCAGGAACTACTTTCGTGTTTATGCATCAGAAATCCTATAAATATAATTAACGATTTTAAGGCTTAATAAAAAATTAACGGATAATGGCAAAAATATTTCTTCTAATGGCAAAAAGTGCTACATGTCAGAGCTCTTCAAATCTGTATTAATATTTATCATGGGGGTGAGGTTAAGAAGTTATCGCGTGAAAACCTCATCCAGCCGGAACTACTTTCGTGTTTATGCATCAGAAATCCTATAAAAATAATTAACGACTTTACGGCTTAATAAAAAATTAACAGCTAATGGTAAAAATCAGAAATCCTATAAAAATATTTAACGACTTTAAGGCTTAATAAAAAATTAACGGCTAATGTCAAAAATATTTCTTCTAATGGCAAAAAGTGCTACATGTCAGAGCTCTTCAAATCTGTATTAATATTTATCATGGGGGGTGAGGTTAAGAAGTTATCCCGTGAAAACCTCACCCAGCCGGAACTACTTTCGTGTTTATGCATCAGAAATCCTATAAAAATAATTAACGACTTTACGGCTTAATAAAAAATTAACAGCTAATGGTAAAAATCAGAAATCCTATAAAAATATTTAACGACCTTAAGGCTTGATAAAAAATTAACGTCTAATGTCAAAAATATTTCTTCTAATGGCAAAAAGTGCTACATGTCAGAGCTCTTCAAATCTGTATTAATATTTATCATGGGGGGTGAGGTTAAGAAGTTATCACGTGAAAACCTCACCCAGCCGGATCTAATTTCGTGTTTATGCATCAGAAATCCTATAAAAATAATTAACGACTTTAAGGCTTATTAAAAAATTAACGGCTAACGGCAAAAATATTTCTTCTAATGGCAAAAAGTGCTACATGTCAAAGCTCTTCAAATCTGTATTAATATTTATCATGGGGGGTGAGGTTAAGAAGTTATCCCGTGAAAACCTCACCAAGCCGGAACTACTTTCGTGTTTATGCATCAGAAATCCTATAAAAATAATTGACGACTTTAAGGCTTAATAAAAAATTAACGGCTAATGGCAAAAATATTTCTTCTAATGGCAAAAAGTGCTACATGTCAGTGCTCTTTAAATCTGTATTAATATTTATCATAGGGGGTGAGGTTAAGAAGTTATCCCGTGAAAACCTCACCCAGCAGGAACTACTTTCGTGTTTATGCATCAGAAATCCTATAAAAATAATTGACGATTTTAAGGCTTAATAAAAAATTAACGGCTAATGGCAAAAATATTTCTTCTAATGACAAAAAGTGCTACATGTCAGAGCTCTTCAAATGTGTATTAATATTTATCATGGGTTTGAGGTTAAGAAGTTATCCTGTGAAAACCTCACCCAGACGGAAATATTTTCGTGTTTATGCATTAGAAATCCTATAATAATAATTAAAAACTTTAAGGCTTAATAAAAAAAAATAACGGCTAATGGCAAAAATATTTCTTCTAATGGCAAAAAGTGCTACATGTCAGAGCTCTTCAAATCTGTATTAATATTTATCATGGGGGGGGGGGGGTGAGGTTAAGAAGTTATCCCGTGAAAACCTCACCCAGCAGGAACTACTTTCGTGTTTATGCATCAGAAATCCTATAAAAATAATCAACGACTTTAAGGCTTAATAAAAAACAAACGGCTAATGGAAAAAATCAGAAATCCTATAAAAATAATTAACGACTTTAAGGCTTATTAAAAAATTAACGGCTAATGGCAAAAATATTTCTTCTAATGGCAAAAAGTGCTACATGTCAAAGCTCTTCAAATCTGTATTACTATTTTTCATGAGGGGTGAGGTTAAGAAGTTATCCCGTGAAAACTTCACTCAGACGGAACTACTTTCGTGTTTATGCATCAGAAATCCTATTTAAAAAATCAACAACTTTAAGGCTTAATAAAAAATGAACGGCTAATGGCAAAAATCAGAAATCCTCTAAAAATAATTAACGACTTTAAGGCTTAATAAAAAAATTAACGGCTAATGGCAAAAATATTTCTTCTAATGGCAAAAAGTGCTACATGTCAGAGCTCTTCAAATCTGTATTAATATTTATCATGGGGGGTGAGGTTAAGAAGTTATCCCGTGAAAATCTCACCCAGCCGGAACTACTTTCGTGTTTATGCATCAGAAATCCTATCAAAATAATTGACGATTTTAAGGCTTAATAAAAAATTAACGGCTAATGGCAAAAATAGTTCTTCTAATGACAAAAAGTGCTACATGTCAGAGCTCTTCAAATGTGTATTAATATTTATCATGGGTTTGAGGTTAAGAAGTTATCGGTGAGAACCTCACCCAGACGGAAATATTTTCGTGTTTATGCATTAGAATTCCTATATTAATAATTAACAACTTTAAGGCTTAATAAAAAAAAATAACGGCTAATGGCAAAAATATTTCTTCTAATGGCAAAAAGTGCTACATGTCAGAGCTCTTCAAATCTGTATTAATATTTATCATGGGGGGGGGGGTGAGGTTAAGAAGTTATCCCGTGAAAACCTCACCCAGCAGGAACTACTTTCGTGTTTATGCATCAGAAATCCTATAAAAATAATCAACGACTTTAAGGCTTAATAAAAAACAAACGGCTAATGGAAAAAATCAGAAATCCTATAAAAATAATTAACGACTTTAAGGCTTATTAAAAAATTAACGGCTAATGGCAAAAATATTTCTTCTAATGGCAAAAAGTGCTACATGTCAAAGCTCTTCAAATCTGTATTACTATTTTTCATGAGGGGTGAGGTTAAGAAGTTATCCCGTGAAAACTTCACTCAGACGGAACTACTTTCGTGTTTATGCATCAGAAATCCTATTTAAAAAATCAACAACTTTAAGGCTTAATAAAAAATGAACGGCTAATGGCAAAAATCAGAAATCCTCTAAAAATAATTAACGACTTTAAGGCTTAATAAAAAAATTAACGGCTAATGGCAAAAATATTTCTTCTAATGGCAAAAAGTGCTACATGTCAGAGCTCTTCAAATCTGTATTAATATTTATCATGGGGGGTGAGGTTAAGAAGTTATCCCGTGAAAATCTCACCCAGCCGGAACTACTTTCGTGTTTATGCATCAGAAATCCTATCAAAATAATTGACGATTTTAAGGCTTAATAAAAAATTAACGGCTAATGGCAAAAATAGTTCTTCTAATGACAAAAAGTGCTACATGTCAGAGCTCTTCAAATGTGTATTAATATTTATCATGGGTTTGAGGTTAAGAAGTTATCGGTGAGAACCTCACCCAGACGGAAATATTTTCGTGTTTATGCATTAGAATTCCTATATTAATAATTAACAACTTTAAGGCTTAATAAAAAAATTAACGGCTAATGGCAAAAATATTTCTTCTAATGGCGAAAAGTGCTACATGTCAGAGCTCTTCAAATCTGTATTAATATTTATCATGGGGGGGGTGAGGTTTAGAAGTTATCCCGTGAAAACCTCACCCAGACGGAACTACTTTCGTGTTTATGCATCAGAAATCCTATAAAAATAATTGACGACTTTAAGGCTTAATAAAAAATAAACGGTTAATGGAAAAAATCAGAAATCCTATAATAATAATTAACAACGTTAAGGCCTAATAAAAAATTAACGGCCAATGGCAAAAATATTTCTTCTAATGGCAAAAAGTGCTACATGTCAGAGCTCTTCAAATCTGTATTAATATTTATAATGGGGGGTGAGGTTAATAAGTTATCCCGTGAAAACCTCACCCAGCTAGAAATGCTTTCGTGTTTATGCATCAGAAATCCTATAAAAATAAAAAACGACTTTCAGGCTTATTAAAAAATTAACGGCTAATGGCAAAAATCAGAAATCCTATAAAAATAATTAACGATTTTAAGGCTTGATAAAAAATTAACGGCTAATGGCAAAAATATTTCTTCTAATGACAAAAAGTGCTACATGTCAGAGCTCTTCAAATCTGTATTAATATTTATCATGGGGGTGAGGTTAAGAAGTCAACCCGTGAAAACCTCACCCAGCCGGAACTACTTTCGTGTTTATGCATCAGAAATCCTATAAAAATAATTAACGACTTTAAGGCTTAATAAAAAAATTAACGGCTAATGGCAAAAATATTTCTTCTAATGGCAAAAAGTGCTACATGTCAGAGCTCTTCAAATCTGTATTAATATTTCTCATGGGGGGTGAGGTTAAGAAGTTATCCCGTGAAAACCTCACCCAGCCGGAACTACTTTGATGTCTATGCATCAGAAATCCTATAAAAATAATTAACGACTTTAAGGCTTAATAAAAAATTAACGGCTAATGGCAAAAATATTTCTTCTAATGACAAAAAGTGCTACATGTCAGAGCCCTTGAAATCTGTATTAATATTTTCATGGGGGGTGAGGTTAAGAAGTTATCTCGTGAAAACCTCACCCACCCGGAACTACTTTCGTGTTTATGCATCAGAAATCCTATAAAAATAATTAACGACTTTAAGGCTTAATAAAAAATTAACGGCTAATGGCAAAAATATTTTTTCTAATAGCAAAAAGTGCTACATGTCAGAGTTCTTCAAATCTGTAGTAATATTTATCATAGGGGGTGAGGTTAATAAGTTATCCCGTGAAAACCTCACCCAGCCGGAACTACTTTCGTGTTTATGCATCAGACATCCTATAAAAATCATTAACGACTTTAAGGCTTAATAAAAAATTAACGGCTAATGGCAAAAATCAGAAATCCTATGAAAATAATTAACGATTTTAAGACTTAATACAAAATTAACGGCTAATGGCAAAAATATTTCTTCTAATGACAAAAAGTGCTACATGTCAGAGCTCTTCAAATCTGTATTAATATTCATCATTTAGGGTGAGGTTAAGAAGTTATCACGTGAAAACCTCACCCAGCCGGAACTACTTTCGTGTTTATGCATCAGAAATCCTATAAAAATATTTAACGACTTTAAGGCTTAATAAAAAATTAAAGGCTAATGGCAAAAATATTTCTTCTAATGGCAAAAAGTGCTACATGTCAGAATTCTTCAAATCTGTATTAATATTTATCATAGGGGGTGAGGTTAAGAAGTTATCCCTTGAAAACCTCACCCAGCCAGAAATACTTTCGTGTTTATGCATCAGAAATCCTATAAAAATAATTAACGACTTTACGGCTTAATAAAAAATTAACGGCTAATGGCAAAAATATTTCTTCTAATGGCAAAAAGTGCTACATGTCAGTGCTCTTTAAATCTGTATTAATATTTATCATAGGGGGTGAGGTTAAGAAGTTATCCCGTGAAAACCTCACCCAGCAGGAACTACTTTCGTGTTTATGCATCAGAAATCCTATAAAAATAATTGACGATTTTAAGGCTTAATAAAAAATTAACGGCTAATGGCAAAAATATTTCTTCTAATGACAAAAAGTGCTACATGTCAGAGCTCTTCAAATGTGTATTAATATTTATCATGGGTTTGAGGTTAAGAAGTTATCCTGTGAAAACCTCACCCAGACGGAAATATTTTCGTGTTTATGCATTAGAAATCCTATAATAATAATTAAAAACTTTAAGGCTTAATAAAAAAAAAATAACGGCTAATGGCAAAAATATTTCTTCTAATGGCAAAAAGTGCTACATGTCAGAGCTCTTCAAATCTGTATTAATATTTATCATGGGGGGGGGGGTGAGGTTAAGAAGTTATCCCGTGAAAACCTCACCCAGCAGGAACTACTTTCGTGTTTATGCATCAGAAATCCTATAAAAATAATTAACGACTTTAAGGCTTAATAAAAAACAAACGGCTAATGGAAAAAATCAGAAATCCTATAAAAATAATTAACGACTTTAAGGCTTATTAAAAAATTAACGGCTAATGGCAAAAATATTTCTTCTAATGGCAAAACGTGCTACATGTCAAAGCTCTTCAAATCTGTATTACTATTTTTCATGAGGGGTGAGGTTAAGAAGTTATCCCGTGAAAACTTCACTCAGACGGAACTACTTTCGTGTTTATGCATCAGAAATCCTATTTAAAAAATCAACAACTTTAAGGTTTAATAAAAAATGAACGGCTAATGGCAAAAATCAGAAATCCTCTAAAAATAATTAACGACTTTAAGGCTTAATAAAAAAATTAACGGCTAATGGCAAAAATATTTCTTCTAATGGCAAAAAGTGCTACATGTCAGAGCTCTTCAAATCTGTATTAATATTTATCATGGGGGGTGAGGTTAAGAAGTTATCCCGTGAAAATCTCACCCAGCCGGAACTACTTTCGTGTTTATGCATCAGAAATCCTATCAAAATAATTGACGATTTTAAGGCTTAATAAAAAATTAACGGCTAATGGCAAAAATAGTTCTTCTAATGACAAAAAGTGCTACATGTCAGAGCTCTTCAAATGTGTATTAATATTTATCATGGGTTTGAGGTTAAGAAGTTATCGGTGAGAACCTCACCCAGACGGAAATATTTTCGTGTTTATGCATTAGAATTCCTATATTAATAATTAACAACTTTAAGGCTTAATAAAAAAATTAACGGCTAATGGCAAAAATATTTCTTCTAATGGCGAAAAGTGCTACATGTCAGAGCTCTTCAAATCTGTATTAATATTTATCATGGGGGGGGGGGGGGTGAGGTTTAGAAGTTATCCCGTGAAAACCTCACCCAGACGGAACTACTTTCGTGTTTATGCATCAGAAATCCTATAAAAATAATTGACGACTTTAAGGCTTAATAAAAAATAAACGGTTAATGGAAAAAATCAGAAATCCTATAATAATAATTAACAATGTTAAGGCTTAATAAAAAATTAACGGCTAATGGCAAAAATATTTCTTCTAATGGCAAAAAGTGCTACATGTCAGAGCTCTTCAAATCTGTATTAATATTTATAATGGGGGGTGAGGTTAATAAGTTATCCCGTGAAAACCTCACCCAGCTAGAAATGCTTTCGTGTTTATGCATCAGAAATCCTATAAAAATAAAAAACGACTTTCAGGCTTATTAAAAAATTAACGGCTAATGGCAAAAATCAGAAATCCTATAAAAATAATTAACGATTTTAAGGCTTGATAAAAATTTAACGGCTAATGGCAAAAATATTTCTTCTAATGACAAAAAGTGCTACATGTCAGAGCTCTTCAAATCTGTATTAATATTTATCATGGGGGTGAGGTTAAGAAGTCAACCCGTGAAAACCTCACCCAGCCGGAACTACTTTCGTGTTTATGCATCAGAAATCCTATAAAAATAATTAACGACTTTAAGGCTTAATAAAAAATTAACGGCTAATGGCAAAAATATTTCTTCTAATGGCAAAAAGTGCTACATGTCAGAGCTCTTCAAATCTGTATTAATATTTCTCATGGGGGGTGAGGTTAAGAAGTTATCCCGTGAAAACCTCACCCAGCCGGAACTACTTTGATGTCTATGCATCAGAAATCCTATAAAAATAATTAACGACTTTAAGGCTTAATAAAAAATTAACGGCTAATGGCAAAAATATTTCTTCTAATGGCAAAAAGTGCTACATGTCAGAGCCCTTGAAATCTGTATTAATATTTTCATGGGGGGTGAGGTTAAGAAGTTATCTCGTGAAAACCTCACCCACCCGGAACTACTTTCGTGTTTATGCATCAGAAATCCTATAAAAATAATTAACGACTTTAAGGCTTAATAAAAAATTAACGGCTAATGGCAAAAATATTTTTTCTAATAGCAAAAAGTGCTACATGTCAGAGTTCTTCAAATCTGTAGTAATATTTATCATAGGGGGTGAGGTTAATAAGTTATCCCGTGAAAACCTCACCCAGCCGGAACTACTTTCGTGTTTATGCATCAGACATCCTATAAAAATCATTAACGACTTTAAGGCTTAATAAAAAATTAACGGCTAATGGCAAAAATCAGAAATCCTATGAAAATAATTAACGATTTTAAGACTTAATACAAAATTAACGGCTAATGGCAAAAATATTTCTTCTAATGACAAAAAGTGCTACATGTCAGAGCTCTTCAAATCTGTATTAATATTCATCATTTAGGGTGAGGTTAAGATGTTATCACGTGAAAACCTCACCCAGCCGGAACTACTTTCGTGTTTATGCATCAGAAATCCTATAAAAATATTTAACGACTTTAAGGCTTAATAAAAAATTAAAGGCTAATGGCAAAAATATTTCTTCTAATGGCAAAAAGTGCTACATGTCAGAATTCTTCAAATCTGTATTAATATTTATCATAGGGGGTGAGGTTAAGAAGTTATCCCTTGAAAACCTCACCCAGCCAGAAATACTTTCGTGTTTATGCATCAGAAATCCTATAAAAATAATTAACGACTTTAAGGCTTAATAAAAAAGTAACGGCTAATGGCAAAAATATTTCTTCTAATGGCAAAAAAGTGCTACATGTCAGTGCTCTTCAAATCTGTATTAATATTTATCATAGGGGTGAGGTTAAGAAGTTATCCCGTGAAAACCTCACCCAGCAGGAACTACTTTCGTGTTTATGCATCAGAAATCCTATAAATATAATTAACGATTTTAAGGCTTAATAAAAAATTAACAGATAATGGCAAAAATATTTCTTCTAATGGCAAAAAATGCTACATGTCAGAGCTCTTCAAATCTGTATTAATATTTATCATGGGGGTTAGGTTAAGAAGTTATCCCGTGAAAACCTCATCCAGCCGGAACTACTTTCGTGTTTATGCATCAGAAATCCTATAAAAATAATTAACGACTTTACGGCTTAATAAAAAATTAACAGCTAATGGTAAAAATCAGAAATCCTATAAAAATATTTAACGACTTTAAGGCTTAATAAAAAATTAACGGCTAATGTCAAAAATATTTCTTCTAATGGCAAAAAGTGCTACATGTCAGAGCTCTTCAAATCTGTATTAATATTTATCATGGGGGGTGAGGTTAAGAAGTTATCCCGTGAAAACCTCACCCAGCCGGAACTACTTTCGTGTTTATGCATCAGAAATCCTATAAAAATAATTAACGACTTTACGGCTTAATAAAAAATTAACAGCTAATGGTAAAAATCAGAAATCCTATAAAAATATTTAACGACTTTAAGGCTTAATAAAAAATTAACGTCTAATGTCAAAAATATTTCTTCTAATGGCAAAAAGTACTACATGTCAGAATTCTTCAAATCTGTATTAATATTTATCATAGGGGGTGAGGTTAAGAAGTTATCCCTTGAAAACCTCACCCAGACGGAACTACTTTCGTGTTTATGCATCAGAAATCCTATAAAAATAATTGACGACTTTAAGGCTTAATAAAAAATAAACGGTTAATGGAAAAAATCAGAAATCCTATAATAATAATTAACAACGTTAAGGCTTAATAAAAAATTAACGGCTAATGGCAAAAATATTTCTTCTAATGGCAAAAAGTGCTACATGTCAGAGCTCTTCAAATCTGTATTAATATTTATAATGGGGGGTGAGGTTAATAAGTTATCCCGTGAAAACCTCACCCAGCTAGAAATGCTTTCGTGTTTATGCATCAGAAATCCTATAAAAATAAAAAACGACTTTCAGGCTTATTAAAAAATTAACGGCTAATGGCAAAAATCAGAAATCCTATAAAAATAATTAACGATTTTAAGGCTTGATAAAAAATTAACGGCTAATGGCAAAAATATTTCTTCTAATGACAAAAAGTGCTACATGTCAGAGCTCTTCAAATCTGTATTAATATTTATCATGGGGGTGAGGTTAAGAAGTCAACCCGTGAAAACCTCACCCAGCCGGAACTACTTTCGTGTTTATGCATCAGAAATCCTATAAAAATAATTAACGACTTTAAGGCTTAATAAAAAATTAACGGCTAATGGCAAAAATATTTCTTCTAATGGCAAAAAGTGCTACATGTCAGAGCTCTTCAAATCTGTATTAATATTTCTCATGGGGGGTGAGGTTAAGAAGTTATCCCGTGAAAACCTCACCCAGCCGGAACTACTTTGATGTCTATGCATCAGAAATCCTATAAAAATAATTAACGACTTTAAGGCTTAATAAAAAATTAACGGCTAATGGCAAAAATATTTCTTCTAATGACAAAAAGTGCTACATGTCAGAGCCCTTGAAATCTGTATTAATATTTTCATGGGGGGTGAGGTTAAGAAGTTATCTCGTGAAAACCTCACCCACCCGGAACTACTTTCGTGTTTATGCATCAGAAATCCTATAAAAATAATTAACGACTTTAAGGCTTAATAAAAAATTAACGGCTAATGGCAAAAATATTTTTTCTAATAGCAAAAAGTGCTACATGTCAGAGTTCTTCAAATCTGTAGTAATATTTATCATAGGGGGTGAGGTTAATAAGTTATCCCGTGAAAACCTCACCCAGCCGGAACTACTTTCGTGTTTATGCATCAGACATCCTATAAAAATCATTAACGACTTTAAGGCTTAATAAAAAATTAACGGCTAATGGCAAAAATCAGAAATCCTATGAAAATAATTAACGATTTTAAGACTTAATAAAAAATTAACGGCTAATGGCAAAAATATTTCTTCTAATGACAAAAAGTGCTACATGTCAGAGCTCTTCAAATCTGTATTAATATTCATCATTTAGGGTGAGGTTAAGAAGTTATCACGTGAAAACCTCACCCAGCCGGAACTACTTTCGTGTTTATGCATCAGAAATCCTATAAAAATATTTAACGACTTTAAGGCTTAATAAAAAATTAAAGGCTAATGGCAAAAATATTTCTTCTAATGGCAAAAAGTGCTACATGTCAGAATTCTTCAAATCTGTATTAATATTTATCATAGGGGGTGAGGTTAAGAAGTTATCCCTTGAAAACCTCACCCAGCCAGAAATACTTTCGTGT
The DNA here is from genome assembly GCF_947568905.1 of Ostrea edulis. Classification (NCBI taxonomy): domain Eukaryota; kingdom Metazoa; phylum Mollusca; class Bivalvia; order Ostreida; family Ostreidae; genus Ostrea; species Ostrea edulis. Next base: position 72,602,202 of record NC_079171.1, read on the forward strand.
TTATGCATCAGAAATCCTATAAAAATAATTAACGACTTTAAGGCTTAATAAAAAAGTAACGGCTAATGGCAAAAATATTTCTTCTAATGGCAAAAAAGTGCTACATGTCAGTGCTCTTCAAATCTGTATTAATATTTATCATAGGGGTGAGGTTAAGAAGTTATCCCGTGAAAACCTCACCCAGCAGGAACTACTTTCGTGTTTATGCATCAGAAATCCTATAAATATAATTAACGATTTTAAGGCTTAATAAAAAATTAACAGATAATGGCAAAAATATTTCTTCTAATGGCAAAAAATGCTACATGTCAGAGCTCTTCAAATCTGTATTAATATTTATCATGGGGGTTAGGTTAAGAAGTTATCCCGTGAAAACCTCATCCAGCCGGAACTACTTTCGTGTTTATGCATCAGAAATCCTATAAAAATAATTAACGACTTTACGGCTTAATAAAAAATTAACAGCTAATGGTAAAAATCAGAAATCCTATAAAAATATTTAACGACTTTAAGGCTTAATAAAAAATTAACGGCTAATGTCAAAAATATTTCTTCTAATGGCAAAAAGTGCTACATGTCAGAGCTCTTCAAATCTGTATTAATATTTATCATGGGGGGTGAGGTTAAGAAGTTATCCCGTGAAAACCTCACCCAGCCGGAACTACTTTCGTGTTTATGCATCAGAAATCCTATAAAAATAATTAACGACTTTACGGCTTAATAAAAAATTAACAGCTAATGGTAAAAATCAGAAATCCTATAAAAATATTTAACGACTTTAAGGCTTAATAAAAAATTAACGTCTAATGTCAAAAATATTTCTTCTAATGGCAAAAAGTACTACATGTCAGAATTCTTCAAATCTGTATTAATATTTATCATAGGGGGTGAGGTTAAGAAGTTATCTCTTGAAAACCTCACCCAGTCAGAAATACTTTCGTGTTTATGCATCAGAAATCCTATAAAAATAATTAACGACTTTAAGGCTTAATAAAAAATTAACGTCTAATGTCAAAAATATTTCTTCTAATGGCAAAAAGTGCTACATGTCAAAGCTCTTCAAATCTGTATTAATATTTATCATGGGGGGTGAGGTTAAGAAGTTATCCCGTGAAAACCTCACCAAGGCCGAACTACTTTCGTGTTTATGCATCAGAAATCCTATAAAAATAATTGACGACTTTAAGGCTTAATAAAAAATTAACGGCTAATGGCAAAAATATTTCTTCTAATGGCAAAAAGTGCTACATGTCAGTGCTCTTTAAATCTGTATTAATATTTATCATAGGGGGTGAGGTTAAGAAGTTATCCCGTGAAAACCTCACCCAGCAGGAACTACTTTCGTGTTTATGCATCAGAAATCCTATAAAAATAATTGACGATTTTAAGGCTTAATAAAAAATTAACGGCTAATGGCAAAAATATTTCTTCTAATGACAAAAAGTGCTACATGTCAGAGCTCTTCAAATGTGTATTAATATTTATCATGGGTTTGAGGTTAAGAAGTTATCCTGTGAAAACCTCACCCAGACGGAAATATTTTCGTGTTTATGCATTAGAAATCCTATAATAATAATTAAAAACTTTAAGGCTTAATAAAAAAAATAACGGCTAATGGCAAACATATTTCTTCTAATGGCAAAAAGTGCTACATGTCAGAGCTCTTCAAATCTGTATTAATATTTATCATGGGGGGGGGGGTGAGGTTAAGAAGTTATCCCGTGAAAACCTCACCCAGCAGGAACTACTTTCGTGTTTATGCATCAGAAATCCTATAAAAATAATTAACGACTTTAAGGCTTAATAAAAAACAAACGGCTAATGGAAAAAATCAGAAATCCTATAAAAATAATTAACGACTTTAAGGCTTATTAAAAAATTAACGGCTAATGGCAAAAATATTTCTTCTAATGGCAAAAAGTGCTACATGTCAAAGCTCTTCAAATCTGTATTACTATTTTTCATGAGGGGTGAGATTAAGAAGTTATCCCGTGAAAACGTCACTCAGACGGAACTACTTTCGTGTTTATGCATCAGAAATCCTATTTAAAAAATCAACAACTTTAAGGCTTAATAAAAAATGAACGGCTAATGGCAAAAATCAGAAATCCTCTAAAAATAATTAACGACTTTAAGGCTTAATAAAAAATTAACGGCTAATGGCAAAAATATTTCTTCTAATGGCAAAAAGTGCTACATGTCAGAGAATTTCAAATCTGTATTAATATTTATCATGGGGGGTGAGGTTAAGAAGTTATCCCGTGAAAACCTCACCAAGCCGGAACTACTTTCGTGTTTATGCATCAGAAATCCTATAAAAATAATTGACGACTTTAAGGCTTAATAAAAAATAAACGGCTAATGGAAAAAATCAGAAATCCTATAAAAATAATTGACGACTTTAAGGCTTAATAAAAAATTAACGGCTAATGGCAAAAATATTTCTTCTAATGGCAAAAAGTGCTACATGTCAGAGCTCTTCAAATCTGTATTAATATTTATCATGGGGGTGAGGTTAAGAAGTTATCCCGTGAAAACCTCACCCAGCCGGAACTACTTTCGTGTTTATGCATCAGAAATCCTATAAAAATAATTAACGACTTTACGGCTTAATAAAAAATTAACGGCTAATGGTAAAAATCAGAAATCCTATAAAAATATTTAACGACTTTAAGGCTTAATAAAAAATTAACGGCTAATGGCAAAAATATTTCTTCTAATGACAAAAAGTGCTACATGTCAGAGCCCTTGAAATCTGTATTAATATTTTCATGGGGGGTGAGGTTAAGAAGTTATCTCGTGAAAACCTCACCCACCCGGAACTACTTTCGTGTTTATGCATCAGAAATCCTATAAAAATAATTAACGACTTTAAGGCTTAATAAAAAATTAACGGCTAATGGCAAAAATATTTTTTCTAATAGCAAAAAGTGCTACATGTCAGAGTTCTTCAAATCTGTAGTAATATTTATCATAGGGGGTGAGGTTAATAAGTTATCCCGTGAAAACCTCACCCAGCCGGAACTACTTTCGTGTTTATGCATCAGACATCCTATAAAAATCATTAACGACTTTAAGGCTTAATAAAAAATTAACGGCTAATGGCAAAAATCAGAAATCCTATGAAAATAATTAACGATTTTAAGACTTAATAAAAAATTAACGGCTAATGGCAAAAATATTTCTTCTAATGACAAAAACTGCTACATGTCAGAGCTCTTCAAATCTGTATTAATATTCATCATTTGGGGTGAGGTTAAGAAGTTATCACGTGAAAACCTCACCCAGCCGGAACTACTTTCGTGTTTATGCATCAGAAATCCTATAAAAATATTTAACGACTTTAAGGCTTAATAAAAAATTAAAGGCTAATGGCAAAAATATTTCTTCTAATGGCAAAAAGTGCTACATGTCAGAATTCTTCAAATCTGTATTAATATTTATCATAGGGGGTGAGGTTAAGAAGTTATCCCTTGAAAACCTCACCCAGCCAGAAATACTTTCGTGTTTATGCATCAGAAATCCTATAAAAATAATTAACGACTTTAAGGCTTAATAAAAAAGTAACGGCTAATGGCAAAAATATTTCTTCTAATGGCAAAAAAGTGCTACTTGTCAGTGCTCTTCAAATCTGTATTAATATTTATCATAGGGGGTGAGGTTAAGAAGTTATCCCGTGAAAACCTCACCCAGCAGGAACTACTTTCGTGTTTATGCATCAGAAATCCTATAAATATAATTAACGATTTTAAGGCTTAATAAAAAATTAACGGATAATGGCAAAAATATTTCTTCTAATGGCAAAAAGTGCTACATGTCAGAGCTCTTCAAATCTGTATTAATATTTATCATGGGGGGTGAGGTTAAGAAGTTATCCCGTGAAAACCTCACCCAGCCGGAACTACTTTCGTGTTTATGCATCAGAAATCCTATAAAAATAATTAACGACTTTACGGCTTAATAAAAAATTAACAGCTAATGGTAAAAATCAGAAATCCTATAAAAATATTTAACGACTTTAAGGCTTAATAAAAAATTAACGTCTAATGTCAAAAATATTTCTTCTAATGGCAAAAAGTGCTACATGTCAGAATTCTTCAAATCTGTATTAATATTTATCATAGGGGGTGAGGTTAAGAAGTTATCCCTTGAAAACCTCACCCAGCCAGAAATACTTTCGTGTTTATGCATCAGAAATCCTATAAAAATAATTAACGACTTTAAGCCTTAATAAAAAATTAACGTCTAATGTCAAAAATATTTCTTCTAATGGCAAAAAGTGCTACATGTCAGAGCTCTTCAAATCTGTATTAATATTTATCATGGGGGGTGAGGTTAAGAAGTTATCCCGTGAAAACCTCACCCAGCCGGATCTAATTTCGTGTTTATGCATCAGAAATCCTATAAAAATAATTAACGATTTTAAGACTTATTAAAAAATTAACGGCTAATGGCAAAAATATTTCTTCTAATGGCAAAAAGTGCTACATGTCAAAGCTTTTTAAATCTGTATTACTATTTTTCATGAGGGGTGAGGTTAAGAAGTTATCCCGTGAAAACCTCACCCAGACGGAACTACTTTCGTGTTTATGCATCAGAAATCCTATAAAAAAAATCAACAACTTTAAGGCTTAATAAAAAATGAACGGCTAATGGCAAAAATATTTCTTCTAATGGCAAAAAGTGCTACATGTCAAAGCTCTTCAAATCTGTATTAATATTTATCATGGGGGGTGAGGTTAAGAAGTTATCCCGTGAAAACCTCACCAAGCCGGAACTACTTTCGTGTTTATGCATCAAAAATCCTATAAAAATAATTGACGACTTTAAGGCTTAATAAAAAATTAACGGCTAATGGCAAAAATATTTCTTCTAATGGCAAAAAGTGCTACATGTCAGTGCTCTTTAAATCTGTATTAATATTTATCATAGGGGGTGAGGTTAAGAAGTTATCCCGTGAAAACCTCACCCAGCAGGAACTACTTTCGTGTTTATGCATCAGAAATCCTATAAAAATAATTGACGATTTTAAGGCTTAATAAAAAATTAACGGCTAATGGCAAAAATATTTCTTCTAATGACAAAAAGTGCTACATGTCAGAGCTCTTCAAATGTGTATTAATATTTATCATGGGTTTGAGGTTAAGAAGTTATCCTGTGAAAACCTCACCCAGACGGAAATATTTTCGTGTTTATGCATTAGAAATCCTATAATAATAATTAAAAACTTTAAGGCTTAATAAAAAAAAATAACGGCTAATGGCAAACATATTTCTTCTAATGGCAAAAAGTGCTACATGTCAGAGCTCTTCAAATCTGTATTAATATTTATCATGGGGGGGGTGAGGTTAAGAAGTTATCCCGTGAAAACCTCACCCAGCAGGAACTACTTTCGTGTTTATGCATCAGAAATCCTATAAAAATAATTAACGACTTTAAGGCTTAATAAAAAACAAACGGCTAATGGAAAAAATCAGAAATCCTATAAAAATAATTAACGACTTTAAGGCTTATTAAAAAATTAACGGCTAATGGCAAAAATATTTCTTCTAATGGCAAAAAGTGCTACATGTCAAAGCTCTTCAAATCTGTATTACTATTTTTCATGAGGGGTGAGATTAAGAAGTTATCCCGTGAAAACGTCACTCAGACGGAACTACTTTCGTGTTTATGCATCAGAAATCCTATTTAAAAAATCAACAACTTTAAGGCTTAATAAAAAATGAACGGCTAATGGCAAAAATCAGAAATCCTCTAAAAATAATTAACGACTTTAAGGCTTAATAAAAAATTAACGGCTAATGGCAAAAATATTTCTTCTAATGGCAAAAAGTGCTACATGTCAGAGCATTTCAAATCTGTATTAATATTTATCATGGGGGGTGAGGTTAAGAAGTTATCCCGTGAAAACCTCACCAAGCCGGAACTACTTTCGTGTTTATGCATCAGAAATCCTATAAAAATAATTGACGACTTTAAGGCTTAATAAAAAATAAACGGCTAATGGAAAAAATCAGAAATCCTATAAAAATAATTGACGACTTTAAGCCTTAATAAAAAATTAACGGCTAATGGCAAAAATATTTCTTCTAATGGCAAAAAGTGCTACATGTCAGAGCTCTTCAAATCTGTATTAATATTTATCATAGGGGTGAGGTTAAGAAGTTATCCCGTGAAAACCTCACCCAGCCGGAACTACTTTCGTGTTTATGCATCAGAAATCCTATAAAAATAATTAACGACTTTACGGCTTAATAACAAATTAACGGCTAATGGTAAAAATCAGAAATCCTATAAAAATATTTAACGACTTTAAGGCTTAATAAAAAATTAACGGCTAATGGCAAAAATATTTCTTCTAATGACAAAAAGTGCTACATGTCAGAGCCCTTGAAATCTGTATTAATATTTTCATGGGGGGTGAGGTTAAGAAGTTATCTCGTGAAAACCTCACCCACCCGGAACTACTTTCGTGTTTATGCATCAGAAATCCTATAAAAATAATTAACGACTTTAAGGCTTAATAAAAAATTAACGGCTAATGGCAAAAATATTTTTTCTAATAGCAAAAAGTGCTACATGTCAGAGTTCTTCAAATCTGTAGTAATATTTATCATAGGGGGTGAGGTTAATAAGTTATCCCGTGAAAACCTCACCCAACCGGAACTACTTTCGTGTTTATGCATCAGACATCCTATAAAAATCATTAACGACTTTAAGGCTTAATAAAAAATTAACGGCTAATGGCAAAAATCAGAAATCCTATGAAAATAATTAACGATTTTAAGACTTAATAAAAAATTAACGGCTAATGGCAAAAATATTTCTTCTAATGACAAAAAGTGCTACATGTCAGAGCTCTTCAAATCTGTATTAATATTCATCATTTGGGGTGAGGTTAAGAAGTTATCACGTGAAAACCTCACCCAGCCGGAACTACTTTCGTGTTTATGCATCAGAAATCCTATAAAAATATTTAACGACTTTAAGGCTTAATAAAAAATTAAAGGCTAATGGCAAAAATATTTCTTCTAATGGCAAAAAGTGCTACATGTCAGAATTCTTCAAATCTGTATTAATATTTATCATAGGGGGTGAGGTTAAGAAGTTATCCCTTGAAAACCTCACCCAGCCAGGAATACTTTCGTGTTTATGCATCAGAAATCCTATAAAAATAATTAACGACTTTAAGGCTTAATAAAAAAGTAACGGCTAATGGCAAAAATATTTCTTCTAATGGCAAAAAAGTGCTACTTGTCAGTGCTCTTCAAATCTGTATTAATATTTATCACAGGGGGTGAGGTTAAGAAGTTATCCCGTGAAAACCTCACCCAGCAGGAACTACTTTCGTGTTTATGCATCAGAAATCCTATAAATATAATTAACGATTTTAAGGCTTAATAAAAAATTAACGGATAATGGCAAAAATATTTCTTCTAATGGCAAAAAGTGCTACATGTCAGAGCTCTTCAAATCTGTATTAATATTTATCATGGGGGGTGAGGTTAAGAAGTTATCCCGTGAAAACCTCACCCAGCCGGAACTACTTTCGTGTTTATGCATCAGAAATCCTATAAAAATAATTAACGACTTTACGGCTTAATAAAAAATTAACAGCTAATGGTAAAAATCAGAAATCCTATAAAAATATTTAACGACTTTAAGGCTTAATAAAAAATTAACGTCTAATGTCAAAAATATTTCTTCTAATGGCAAAAAGTGCTACATGTCAGAATTCTTCAAATCTGTATTAATATTTATCATAGGGGGTGAGGTTAAGAAGTTATCCCTTGAAAACCTCACCCAGCCAGAAATACTTTCGTGTTTATGCATCAGAAATCCTATAAAAATAATTAACGACTTTAAGGCTTAATAAAAAATTAACGTCTAATGTCAAAAATATTTCTTCTAATGGCAAAAAGTGCTACATGTCAGAGCTCTTCAAATCTGTATTAATATTGATCATGGGGGGTGAGGTTAAGAAGTTATCCCGTGAAAACCTCACCCAGCCGGATCTAATTTCGTGTTTATGCATCAGAAATCCTATAAAAAAAATCAACAACTTTAAGGCTTAATAAAAAATGAACGGCTAATGGCAAAAATATTTCTTCTAATGGCAAAAAGTGCTACATGTCAAAGCTCTTCACATCTGTATTAATATTTATCATGGGGGGTGAGGTTAAGAAGTTATCCCGTGAAAACCTCACCAAGCCGGAACTACTTTCGTGTTTATGCATCAGAAATCCTATAAAAATAATTGACGACTTTAAGGCTTAATAAAAAATTAACGGCTAATGGCAAAAATATTTCTTCTAATGGCAAAAAGTGCTACATGTCAGTGCTCTTTAAATCTGTATTACTATTTATCATAGGGGGTGAGGTTAAGAAGTTATCCCGTGAAAACCTCACCCAGCAGGAACTACTTTCGTGTTTATGCATCAGAAATCTTATAAAAATAATTGACGATTTTAAGGCTTAATAAAAAATTAACGGCTAATGGCAAAAATATTTCTTCTAATGGCAAAAAGTGCTACATGTCAGAGCATTTCAAATCTGTATTAATATTTATCATGGGGGGGTGAGGTTAAGAAGTTATCCCGTGAAAACCTCACCAAGCCGGAACTACTTTCGTGTTTATGCATCAGAAACCCTATAAAAATAATTGACGACTTTAAGGCTTAATAAAAAATAAACGGCTAATGGAAAAAATCAGAAATCCTATAAAAATAATTAACGACTTTAAGGCTTAATAAAAAAATTAACGACTAATGGCAAACATATTTCTTCTAATGACAAAAAGTGCTACATGTCAGAGCTCTTCAAATCTGTATTGATATTTATAATGGGGGTGAAGTTAAGAATTTATCCCTTGAAAACCTCACCCAGCCAGAAATACTTTCGTGTTTATGCATCAGAAATCCTATAAAAATAATTGACGACTTTAAGGCTTAATAAAAAATTAACGGCCAATGGCAAAAATATTTCTTTTAATGGCAAAAAGTGCTACATGTCAGAGCTCTTCAAATCTGTATTAATATTTATCATGGGGGTGAGGTTAAGAAGTTATCCCGTGAAAACCTCACCCAGCCGGAACTACTTTCGTGTTTATGCATCAGAAATCCTATAAAAATAATTAACGACTTTACGGCTTAATAAAAAATTAACGGCTAATGGCAAAAATATTTCTTCTAATGGCAAAAAGTGCTACATGTCAAAGCTTTTCAAATCTGTATTACTATTTTTCATGAGGGGTGAGGTTAAGAAGTTATCCCGTGAAAACCTCACCAAGCCGGAACTACTTTCGTGTTTATGCATCAGAAATTCTATAAAAATAATTGACGATTTTAAGGCTTAATAAAAAATTAACGGTTAATGGCAAAAATATTTCTTCTAATGACAAAAAGTGCTACATGTCAGAGCTTTTCAAATGTGTATTAATATTTATCATGGGTTTGAGGTTAAGAAGTTATCCCGTGAGAACCTCACCCAGACGGAAATATTTTCGTGTTTATGCATCAGAAATCCTATAAAAATAATTAACAACTTTAAGGCTTAATAAAAAATAAACGGCTAATGGCAAAAATATTTCTTCTAATGGCAAAAAGTGCTACATGTCAGAGATCTTCAAATCTGTATTAATATTTATCATTGGGGGGTGAGGTTAAGAAGTTATCCCGTGAAAACCTCACCCAGCCAGAAATACTTTCGTGTTTATGCATCAGAAATCCTATAAAAATAATTAACAACTTTAAGGCTTAATAAAAAATAAACGGCTAATGGAAAAAATCAGAAATTCTATAAAAATAATTAACGACTTTAAGGCTTAATAAAAAATTAACGACTAATGGCAAACATATTTCTTCTAATGACAAAAAGTGCTACATGTCAGAGGTCTTCAAATCTGTATTAATAGTTATAATGGGGGGTGAGGTTAAGAAGTTATCCCGTGAAAACCTCACCCAGCCAGAAATACTTTCGTGTTTATGCATCAGAAATCCTAAAAAATAATTAACGACTTTAAGGCTTATCAAAAAATTAACGGCTAATGGCAAAAATCAGAAATCCTATAAAAATAATTCACGACTTTAAGGCTTATTAAAAAATTAACGGCTAATGGCAAAAATATTTCTTCTAATGGCAAAAAGTGCTACATGTCAAAGCTTTTCAAATCTGTATTACTATTTTTCATGAGGGGTGAGGTTAAGAAGTTATCCCGTGAAAACTTCACCAAGCCGGAACTACTTTCGTGTTTATGCATCAGAAATCCTATAAAAATAATTGACGATTTTATGCATCAGAAATCCTATAAAAATAATTAACAACTTTAAGGCTTAATAAAAAATAAACGGCTAATGGAAAAAATCAGAAATTCTATAAAAATAATTAACGACTTTAAGGCTTAATAAAAAATTAACGACTAATGGCAAACATATTTCTTCTAATGACAAAAAGTGCTACATGTCAGAGCTCTTCAAATCTGTATTGATATTTATAATGGGGGTGAAGTTAAGAATTTATCCCTTGAAAACCTCACCCAGCCAGAAATACTTTCGTGTTTATGCATCAGAAATCCTATAAAAATAATTGACGACTTTAAGGCTTAATAAAAAATTAACGGCTAATGGCAAAAATATTTCTTCTAATGGCAAAAAGTGCTACATGTCAGAGCTCTTCAAATCTGTATTAATATTTATCATGGGGGTGAGGTTAAGAAGTTATCCCGTGAAAACCTCACCCAGCCGGAACTACTTTCGTGTTTATGCATCAGAAATCCTATAAAAATAATTGACGATTTTATGCATCAGAAATCCTATAAAAATAATTAACAACTTTAAGGCTTAATAAAAAATAAACGGCTAATGGAAAAAATCAGAAATTCTATAAAAATAATTAACGACTTTAAGGCTTAATAAAAAATTAACGACTAATGGCAAACATATTTCTTCTAATGACAAAAAGTGCTACATGTCAGAGCTCTTCAAATCTGTATTGATATTTATAATGGGGGTGAAGTTAAGAATTTATCCCTTGAAAACCTCACCCAGCCAGAAATACTTTCGTGTTTATGCATCAGAAATCCTATAAAAATAATTGACGACTTTAAGGCTTAATAAAAAATTAACGGCTAATGGCAAAAATATTTCTTCTAATGGCAAAAAGTGCTACATGTCAGAGCTCTTCAAATCTGTATTAATATTTATCATGGGGGTGAGGTTAAGAAGTTATCCCGTGAAAACCTCACCCAGCCGGAACTACTTTCGTGTTTATGCATCAGAAATCCTATAAAAATAATTAACGACTTTACGGCTTAATAAAAAATTAACGGCTAATGGCAAAAATATTTCTTCTAATGGCAAAAAGTGCTACATGTCAAAGCTTTTCAAATCTGTATTACTATTTTTCATGAGGGGTGAGGTTAAGAAGTTATCCCGTGAAAACCTCACCAAGCCGGAACTACTTTCGTGTTTATGCATCAGAAATTCTATAAAAATAATTGACGATTTTAAGGCTTAATAAAAAATTAACGGTTAATGGCAAAAATATTTCTTCTAATGACAAAAAGTGCTACATGTCAGAGCTTTTCAAATGTGTATTAATATTTATCATGGGTTTGAGGTTAAGAAGTTATCCCGTGAGAACCTCACCCAGACGGAAATATTTTCGTGTTTATGCATCAGAAATCCTATAAAAATAATTAACAACTTTAAGGCTTAATAAAAAATAAACGGCTAATGGCAAAAATATTTCTTCTAATGACAAAAAGTGCTACATGTCAGAGCTCTTCAAATGTGTATTAATATTTATCATGGGTTTGAGGTTAAGAAGTTATCCCGTGAGAACCTCACCCAGACGGAAATATTTTCGTGTTTATGCATTAGAATTCCTATATTAATAATTAACAATTTTAAGGCTTAATAAAAAAATTAACGGCTATTGGCAAAAATATTTCTTCTAATGGCAAAAAGTGCTACATGTCAGAGCTCTTCAAATCTGTATTAATATTTATCATGGGAGGGGGGGGGGGTGAGGTTAAGAAGTTATCCCGTGAAAACCTCACCCAGCCGGAACTACTTTCGTGTTTATGCATCAGAAATTCTATAAAAATAATTGACGATTTTAAGGCTTAATAAAAAATTAACGGTTAATGGCAAAAATATTTCTTCTAATGACAAAAAGTGCTACATGTCAGAGCTTTTCAAATGTGTATTAATATTTATCATGGGTTTGAGGTTAAGAAGTTATCCCGTGAGAACCTCACCCAGACGGAAATATTTTCGTGTTTATGCATCAGAAATCCTATAAAAATAATTAACAACTTTAAGGCTTAATAAAAAATAAACGGCTAATGGCAAAAATATTTCTTCTAATGGCAAAAAGTGCTACATGTCAGAGGTCTTCAAATCTGTATTAATAGTTATAATGGGGGGTGAGGTTAAGAAGTTATCCCGTGAAAACCTCACCCAGCCAGAAATACTTTCGTGTTTATGCATCAGAAATCCTAAAAAATAATTAACGACTTTAAGGCTTATCAAAAAATTAACGGCTAATGGCAAAAATCAGAAATCCTATAAAAATAATTCACGACTTTAAGGCTTATTAAAAAATTAACGGCTAATGGCAAAAATATTTCTTCTAATGGCAAAAAGTGCTACATGTCAAAGCTTTTCAAATCTGTATTACTATTTTTCATGAGGGGTGAGGTTAAGAAGTTATCCCGTGAAAACTTCACCAAGCCGGAACTACTTTCGTGTTTATGCATCAGAAATCCTATAAAAATAATTGACAACTTTAAGGCTTAATAAAAAATTAACGGCTAATGGCAAAAATAGTTCTTCTAAAGGCAAAAAGTGCTACATGTCAGTGCTCTTCAAATCTGTATTAATATTTATCATAGGGGGTGAGGTTAAGAAGTTATCCAGTGAAAATCTCACCAAGCCGGAACTACTTTCGTGTTTATGCATCAGAAATCCTATCAAAATAATTGACGATTTTAAGGCTTAATAAAAAATTAACGGCTAATGGCAAATATATTTCTTCTAATGACAAAAAGTGCTACATGTCAGAGCTCTTCAAATGTGTATTAATATTTATCATGGGTTTGAGGTTAAGAAGTTATCCGTGAGAACCTCACCCAGACGGAAATATTTTCGTGTTTATGCATTAGAATTCCTATATTAATAATTAACAACTTTAAGGCTTCATAAAAAAATTAACGGCTAATGGCAAAAATATTTCTTCTAATGGCAAAAAGTGCTACATGTCAGAGCTCTTCAAATCTGTATTAATATTTATCATTGGGGGGGGTGAGGTTTAGAAGTTATCCCGTGAAAACCTCACCCAGACGGAACTACTTTCGTGTTTATGCATCAGAAATCCTATAAAAATAATTGACGACTTTAAGGCTTAATAAAAAATAAACGGTTAATGGAAAAAATCAGAAATCCTATAAAAATAGTTAACGACTTTAAGGCTTAATAAAAATTAACGACTAATGGCAAACATATTTCTTCTCATGACAAAAAGTGCTACATGTCAGAGCTCTTCAAATCTGTATTAATATTTATAATGGGCGGTGAGGTTGAGAAGTTATCCCGTGAAAACCTCACCCAGCCAGAAATACTTTCGTGTTTATGCATCAGAAATCCTATAAAAATAATTGACGACTTTAAGGCTTAATAAAAAATTAACGGCTAATGGCAAAAATATTTCTTCTAATGGCAAAAAGTTCTACATGTCAGTGCTCTTCAAATCTGTATTAATATTTATCATAGGGGGTGAGGTTAAGAAGTTATCCCGTGAAAACCTCACCCAGCAGGAACTACTTTCGTGTTTATGCATCAGAAATCCTATAAAAATAATTGACGATTTTAAGGCTTAATAAAAAATTAACGGCTAATGGCAAAAATATTTCTTCTAATGACAAAAAGTGCTACATGTCAGAGCTCTTCAAATGTGTATTAATATTTATCATGGGTTTGAGGTTAAGAATTTATCCCGTGAAAACCTCACTCAGACGGAACTACTTTCGTGTTTATGCATCAGAAATCCTATTAAAAAAATCAACAACTTTAAGGCTTAATAAAAAATGAACGGCTAATGGCAAAAATCAGAAATCCTCTAAAAATAATTAACGACTTTAAGGCTTAATAAAAAATTAACGGCTATGGCAAAAATATTTCTTCTAATGGCAAAAAGTGCTACATGTCAGAGCTCTTCAAATCTGTATTAATATTTATCATGGGGGGTGAGGTTAAGAAGTTATCCCGTGAAAACCTCACCAAGCCGGAACTACTTTCGTGTTTATGCATCAGAAATCCTATAAAAATAATTGACGACTTTAAGGCTTAATAAAAAATAAACGGCTAATGGAAAAAATCAGAAATCCTATAAAAATAATTAACGACTTTAAGGCTTAATAAAAAAAATTAACGACTAATGGCAAACATATTTCTTCTAATGACAAAAAGTGCTACATGTCAGAGCTCTTCAAATCTGTATTGATATTTATAATGGGGGGTGAAGTTAAGAAGTTATCCCGTGAAAACATCACCCAGCCAGAAATACTTTCGTGTTTATGCATCAGAAATCCTATAAAAATAATTGACGACTTTAAGGCTTAATAAAAAATTAACGGCTAATGGTAAAAATCAGAAATCCTATAAAAATATTTAACGACTTTAAGGCTTAATAAAAAAATTAACAGCTAATGTCAAAAATATTTCTTCTAATGGCAAAAAGTGCTACATGTCAGAGCTCTTCAAATCTGTATTAATATTTATCATGGGGGGGGGGGTGAGGTTAAGAAGTTATCCCGTGAAAACCTCACCCAGCCGGATCTAATTTCGTGTTTATGCATCAGAAATCCTATAAAAATAATTAACGACTTTAAGGCTTATTAAAAAATTAACGGCTAATGGCAAAAATATTTCTTCTGATGGCAAAAAGTGCTACATGTCAAAGCTTTTCAAATCTGTATTACTATTTTTCATGAGGGGTGAGGTTAAGAAGTTATCCCGTGAAAACCTCACCAAGCCGGAACTACTTTCGTGTTTATGCATCAGAAATCCTATAAAAATAATTGACGACTTTAAGGCTTAATAAAAAAATTAACGGCTAATGGCAAACATATTTCTTCTAATGGCAAAAAGTGCTACATGTCAGAGCTCTTCAAATCTGTATTAATATTTATCATGGGGGGTGAGGTTAAGAAGTTATCCCGTGAAAACCTCACCAAGCCGGAACTACTTTCGTGTTTATGCATCAGAAATCCTATAAAAATAATTGACGACTTTAAGGCTTAATAAAAAATAAACGGCTAATGGAAAAAATCAGAAATCCTATAAAAATAATTAACGACCTTAAGGCTTTATAAAACAATTAACGACTAATGGCAAACATATTTCTTCTAATGACAAAAAGTGCTACATGTCAGAGCTCTTCAAATCTGTATTGATATTTTTAATGAGGGGTGAAGTTAAGAAGTTATCCCTTGAAAACCTCACCCAGCCAGAAATACTTTCGTGTTTATGCATCAGAAATCCTATAAAAATAATTGACGACTTTAAGGCTTAATAAAAAATTAACGGCTAATGGTAAAAATCAGAAATCCTATAAAAATATTTAACGACTTTAAGGCTTAATAAAAAAATTAACAGCTAATGTCAAAAATATTTCTTCTAATGGCAAAAAGTGCTACATGTCAGAGCTCTTCAAATCTGTATTAATATTTATCATGGGGGGTGAGGTTAAGAAGTTATCCCGTGAAAACCTCACCCAGCCGGATCTAATTTCGTGTTTATGCATCAGAAATCCTATAAAAATAATTAACGACTTTAAGGCTTATTAAAAAATTAACGGCTAATGGCAAAAATATTTCTTCTAATGGCAAAAAGTGCTACATGTCAAAGCTTTTCAAATCTGTATTACTATTTTTCATGAGGGGTGAGGTTAAGAAGTTATCCCGTGAAAACCTCACCAAGCCGGAACTACTTTCGTGTTTATGCATCAGAAATCCTATAAAAATAATTGACGACTTTAAGGCTTAATAAAAAAATTAACGACTAATGGCAAAAATATTTCTTCTAATGGCAAAAACTGCTACATGTCAGTGCTCTTCAAATCTGTATTAATATTTATCATAGGGGGTGAGGTTAAGAAGTTATCCCGTGAAAACCTCACCCAGCCGGAACTACTTTCGTGTTTATGCATCAGAAATCCTATAAAAATAATTGACGATTTTAAGGCTTAATAAAAAATTAACGGCTAATGGCAAAAATATTTCTTCTAATGACAAAAAGTGCTACGTGTCAGAGCTCTTCAAATGTGTATTAATATTTATCATGGGTTTGAGGTTAAGAAGTTATCCCGTGAGAACCTCACCCAGACGGAAATATTTTCGTGTTTATGCATTAGAATTCCTATAATAATAATTAACAACTTTAAGGCTTAATGAAAAAATTAACGGCTAATGGCAAAAATATTTCTTCTAATGGCAAAAAGTGCTACATGTCAGAGCTCTTCAAATCTGTATTAATATTTATCATGGGAGGGGGGGTGAGGTTAAGAAGTTATCCCGTGAAAACCTCACCCAGACGGAACTACTTTCGTGTTTATGCATCAGAAATCCTATAAAAATAATTAACGACTTTAAGGCTTAATAAAAAATAAACGGCTACTGGAAAAAATCAGAAATCCTATAAAAATAATTAACGACTTTAAGGCTTAATAAAAAAATAACGAATAATGGCAAACATATTTCTTCTAATGACAAAAAGTGCTACATGTCAGAGCTCTTCAAATCTGTATTAATATTTATAATGGGGGGTGAGGTTAATAAGTTATCCCGTGAAAACCTCACCCATTCAGAAATACTTTCGTGTTTATGCATCAGAAATCTTATAAAAATAATTAACGACTTTAAGGCTTATCAAAAAATTAACGGCTAATGGCAAAAATCAGAAATCCTATAAAAATAATTAACGACTTTAAGGCTTAATAAAAAATTAACGGCTAATGGCAGAAATATTTCTTCTAATGGCAAAAAGTGCTACATGTCAGAGCTCTTCAAATCTGTATTAATATTTATCATGGGGGGTGAGATTAAGAAGCTATCCCGTGAAAACCTCACCCAGCCGGATCTAATTTCGTGTTTATGCATCAGAAATCCTATAAAAATAATTAACAACTTTAAGGCTTAATAAAAAATTAACGGCTAATGGCAAAAATCAGAAATCCTATAAGAATAATTAACGACTTTAAGGCTTAATAAAAAAAATAACGGCTAATGGCAAAAATATTTCTTCTAATGGCAAAAAGTTCTACATGTCAGAGCTCTTCAAATCTGTATTAATATTTATCATGGGGGGTGAGGTTAAGAAGTTATCCCTTGAAAACCACACCCAGCCGGAACTACTTTCGTGTTTATGCATCAGAAATCCTATAAAAATAATTAACGACTTTAAGGCTTGATAAAAATTTAATGGCTAATGGCAAAAATCGGAAATCCTATAACAATAATTAACGACTTTAAGGCTTATTAAAAAATTAACGGCTAATGGCAAAAATATTTCTTCTAATGGCAAAAAGTGCTACATGTCAAAGCTTTTCAAATCTGTATTACTATTTTTCATGAGGGGTGAGGTTAAGAAGTTATCCCGTGAAAACCTCACCAAGCCGGAACTACTTTCGTGTTTATGCATCAGAAATCCTATAAAAATAATTGACGACTTTAAGGCTTAATAAAAAAATTAACGGCTAATGGCAAACATATTTCTTCTAATGGCAAAAAGTGCTACATGTCAGAGCTCTTCAAATCTGTATTAATATTTATCATGGGGGGTGAGGTTAAGAAGTTATCCCGTGAAAACCTCACCAAGCCGGAACTACTTTCGTGTTTATGCATCAGAAATCCTATAAAAATAATTGACGACTTTAAGGCTTAATAAAAAATAAACGGCTAATGGAAAAAATCAGAAATCCTATAAAAATAATTAACGACTTTAAGGCTTAATAAAAAAATTAACGACTAATGGCAAACATATTTCTTCTAATGACAAAAAGTGCTACATGTCAGAGCTCTTCAAATCTGTATTGATATTTATAATGGGGGGTGAAGTTAAGAAGTTATCCCTTGAAAACCTCACCCAGCCAGAAATACTTTCGTGTTTATGCATCAGAAATCCTATAAAAATAATTGACGACTTTAAGGCTTAATAAAAAATTAACGGCTAATGGTAAAAATCAGAAATCCTATAAAAATATTTAACGACTTTAAGGCTTAATAAAAAAAATTAACAGCTAATGTCAAAAATATTTCTTCTAATGGCAAAAAGTGCTACATGTCAGAGCTCTTCAAATCTGTATTAATATTTATCATGGGGGGTGAGGTTAAGAAGTTATCCCGTGAAAACCTCACCCAGCCGGATCTAATTTCGTGTTTATGCATCAGAAATCTTATAAAAATAATTAACGACTTTGAGGCTTATTAAAAAATTAACGGCTAATGGCAAAAATATTTCTTCTAATGGCAAAAAGTGCTACATGTCAAAGCTTTTCAAATCTGTATTACTATTTTTCATGAGGGTGAGGTTAAGAAGTTATCCCGTGAAAACCTCACCAAGCCGTAACTACTTTCGTGTTTATGCATTAGAAATCCTATAAAAATAATTGACGACTTTAAGGCTTAATAAAAAAATTAACGGCTAATGGCAAAAATATTTCTTCTAATGGCAAAAACTGCTACATGTCAGTGCTCTTCAAATCTGTATTAATATTTATCATAGGGGGTGAGGTTAAGAAGTTATCCCGTGAAAACCTCACCCAGCCGGAACTACTTTCGTGTTTATGCATCAGAAATCCTATAAAAATAATTGACGATTTTAAGGCTTAATAAAAAATTAACGGCTAATGGCAAAAATATTTCTTCTAATGACAAAAAGTGCTACGTGTCAGAGCTCTTCAAATGTGTATTAATATTTATCATGGGTTTGAGGTTAAGAAGTTATCCCGTGAGAACCTCACCCAGCCGGATCTAATTTCGTGTTTATGCATCAGAAATCCTATAAAAATAATTAACGACTTTAAGGCTGATTAAAAAATTAACGGCTAATGGCAAAAATATTTCTTCTAATGGCAAAAAGTGCTACATGTCAAAGCTTTTCAAATCTGTATTACTATTTTTCATGAGGGGTGAGGTTAAGAAGTTATCCCGTGAAAACCTCACCAAGCCGGAACTACTTTCGTGTTTATGCATCAGAAATCCTATAAAAATAATTGACGACTTTAAGGCTTAATAAAAAAATTAACGGCTAATGGCAAAAATATTTCTTCTAATGGCAAAAACTGCTACATGTCAGTGCTCTTCAAATCTGTATTAATATTTATCATAGGGGGTGAGGTTAAGAAGTTATCCCGTGAAAACCTCACCCAGCCGGAACTACTTTCGTGTTTATGCATCAGAAATCCTATAAAAATAATTGACGATTTTAAGGCTTAATAAAAAATTAACGGCTAATGGCAAAAATATTTCTTCTAATGACAAAAAGTGCTACGTGTCAGAGCTCTTCAAATGTGTATTAATATTTATCATGGGTTTGAGGTTAAGAAGTTATCCCGTGAGAACCTCACCCAGATGGAAATATTTTCGTGTTTATGCATTAGAATTCCTATAATAATAATTAACAACTTTAAGGCTTAATGAAAAAATTAACGGCTAATGGCAAAAATATTTCTTCTAATGGCAAAAAGTGCTACATGTCAGAGCTCTTCAAATCTGTATTAATATTTATCATGGGGGGGGGGTGAGGTTAAGAAGTTATCCCGTGAAAACCTCACCCAGACGGAACTACTTTCGTGTTTATGCATCAGAAATCCTATAAAAATAATTAACGACTTTAAGGCTTAATAAAAAATAAACGGCTAATGGAAAAAATCAGAAATCCTATAAAAATAATTAACGACTTTAAGGCTTAATAAAAAAATAACGAATAATTGCAAACATATTTCTTCTAATGAGAAAAAGTGCTACATGTCAGAGCTCTTCAAATCTGTATTAATATTTATAATGGGGGGTGAGGTTAAGAAGTTATCCCGTGAAAACCTCACCCATTCAGAAATACTTTCGTGTTTATGCATCAGAAATCTTATAAAAATAATTAACGACTTTCAGGCTTATCAAAAAAATAACGGCTAATGGCAAAAATCAGAAATCCTATAAGAATAATTAACGACTTTAAGGCTTAATAAAAAATTAACGGCTAATGGCAAAAATCAGAAATCCTATAAGAATAATTAACGACTTTAAGGCTTAATAAAAAAAATAACGGCTAATGGCAAAAATATTTCTTCTAATGGCAAAAAGTTCTACATGTCAGAGCTCTTCAAATCTGTATTAATATTTATCATGGGGGGTGAGGTTAAGAAGTTATCCCTTGAAAACCTCACCCAGCCGGAACTACTTTCGTGCTTATGCATCAGAAATCCTATAAAAATAATTAACGACTTTAAGGCTTGATAAAAATTTAATGGCTAATGTCAAAAATCGGAAATCCTATAACAATAATTAACGACTTTAAGGCTTATTAAAAAATTAACGGCTTATGGCAAAAATATTTCTTCTAATGGCAAAAAGTGCTACATGTCAAAGCTCTTCAAATCTGTATTTCTATTTTTCATGAGGGGTGAGGTTAAGAAGTTATCCTGTGAAAACCTCACTCAGACGGAACTACTTTTGTGTTTATGCATCAGAAATCCTATTAAAAACTCAACAACTTTAAGGCTTGATAAAAAATGAACGGCTAATGGCAAAAATCAGAAATCCTCTAAAAATAATTAACGACTTTAAGGCTTAATAAAAAATTAACGGCTAATGGCAAAACTATTTCTTCTAATGGCAAAAAGTGCTACATGTCAGAGCTCTTCAAATCTGTATTAATATTTATCATGGGGGGGGGGGTGAGGTTAAGAAGTTATCCCGTGAAAACCTCACCCAGACGGAACTACTTTCGTGTTGATGCATCAGAAATCCTATAAAAATAATTAACGACTTTAAGGCTTAATAAAAAATAAACGGCTAATGGAAAACATCAGAAATCCTATAAAAATAATTAACGACTTTAAGGCTTAATAAAAAATTAACGACTAATGGCAAACATATTTCTTCTAATGAGAAAAAGTGCTACATGTCAGAACTCTTCAAATCTGTATTACTATTTATAATGGGGGGTGAGGTTAAGAAGTTATCCCGTGAAAACCTCACCCAGTCAGAAATACTTTCGTGTTTATGCATAAGAAATCTTATAAAAATAATTAACGACTTTAAGGCTTATCAAAAATTAACGGCTAATGGCAAAAATCAGAAATCCTATAAAAATAATTAACGACTTTAAGGCTTAATACAAAATTAATGGCTAATGGCAAAAATATTTCTTCTAATGGCAAAAAGTGCTACATGACAGAGCTCTTCAAATCTGTATTAATATTTATCATGGGGGGTGAGGTTAAGAAGTTATCCCGTGAAAACCTCACCCAGCCGGATCTAATTTCGTGTTTATGCATCAGAAATCCTATAAAAATAATTAACGACTTTAAGGCTTAATAAAAAATGAACGGCTAATGGCAAAAATCAGAAATTCTATAAGAATAATTAACGACTTTAAGGCTTAATAAAAAAAAATAACGGCTAATGGCAAAAATATTTCTTCTAATGGCTAAAAGTTCTACATGTCAGAGCTCTTCAAATCTGTATTAATATTTATCATGGGGGGTGAGGTTAAGAAGTTATCCCTTGAAAACCTCACCAAGACGGAACTACTTTCGTGTTTATGCATCAGAAATCCTATTAAAAAAATCAACAACTTTAAGGCTTAATAAAAAATGAACGGCTAATGGCAAAAATCAGAAATCCTATAAAAATAATTAACGACTTTAAGGCTTAATAAAAAATTAACGGCTAATGGCAAAAATATTTCTTCTAATGGCAAAAAGTGCTACATGTCAGTGCTCTTCAAATCTGTATTAATATTTATCATAAGGGGTGAGGTTAAGAAGTTATCCCGTGAAAACCTCACCCAGCAGGAACTACTTTCGTGTTTATGCATCAGAAATCCTATAAAAATAATTGACGATTTTAAGGCTTAATAAAAAAGTAACGGCTAATGGCAAAAATATTTCTTCTAATGACAAAAAGTGCTACATGTCAGAGCTCTTCAAATGTGTATTAATATTTATCATGGGTTTGAGGTTAAGAAGTTATCCCGTGAAAACCTCACCCAGACGGAAATATTTTCGTGTTTATGCATCAGAAATCCTATTAAAATAATTAACGACTTTAAGGCTTAATAAAAAATAAACGGCTAATGGAAAAAATCAGAAATCCTATAAAAATAATTAACGACTTTAAGGCTTAATAAAAAATTAACGACTAATGGCAAACATATTTCTTCTAATGACAAAAAGTGCTACATGTCAGAGCTCTTCAAATCTGTATTAATATTTATAATGGGGGGTGAGGTTAAGAAGTTATCCCGTGAAAACCTCACCCAGCCAGAAATACTTTCGTGTTTATGCATCAGAAATCCTATAAAAATAATTAACGACTTTAAGGCTTATTAAAAAATGAACGGCTAATGGCAAAAATCAGAAATCCTATAAAAATAATTAACGACTTTAAGGCTTAATAAAAAATAACGGCTAATGGCAAAAATATTTCTTCTAATGGCAAAAAGTGCTACATGTCAGTGCTCTTCAAATCTGTATTAATATTTATCATAGGGGGTGAGGTTAAGAAGTTATCCCGTGAAAACCTCACCCAGCAGGAACTACTTTCGTGTTTATGCATCAGAAATCCTATAAAAATAATTGACGATTTTAAGGCTTAATAAAAAATTAACGGCTAATGGCAAAAATATTTCTTCTAATGACAAAAAGTTCTACATGTCAGAGCTCTTCAAATGTGTATTAATATTTATCATGGGTTTGAGGTTAAGAAGTTATCCCGTGAAAACCTCACCCAGACGGAAATATTTTCGTGTTTATGCATTAGAAATCCTATAATAATAATTAACAACTTTAAGGCTTAATAAAAAAATTAACGGCTAATGGCAAAAATATTTCTTCTAATGGCAAAAAGTGCTACATGTCAGAGCTCTTCAAATCTGTATTAATATTTATCATGGGGGGGGGGGTGAGGTTAAGAAGTTATCCCGTGAAAACCTCACCCAGACGGAACTACTTTCGTGTTTATGCATCAGAAATCCTATAAAAATAATTAACGACTTTAAGGCTTAATAAAAAATAAACGGCTTATGGAAAAAATCAGAAATCCTATAAAAATAATTAACGACTTTAATTCTTATTAAAAAATTAACGGCTAATGGCAAAAATATTTCTTCTAATGGCAAAAAGTGCTACATGTCAAATCTCTTCAAATCTGTATTACTATTTTTCATGAGGGGTGAGGTTAAGAAGTTATCCCGTGAAAACCTCACCCAGACGGAACTACTTTCGTGTTTATGCATCAGAAATCCTATTAAAAAAATCAACAACTTTAAGGCTTAATAAAAAATGAACGGCTAATGGCAAAAATCAGAAATCCTATAAAAATAATTAACGACTTTAAGGCTTAATAAAAAATTAACGGCTAATGGCAAAAATATTTCTTCTAATGGCAAAAAGTGCTACATGTCAGAGCTCTTCAAATCTGTATTGATATTTATAATGGGGGGTGAGGTTAAGAAGTTATCCCTTGAAAACCTCACCCAGCCAGAAATACTTTCGTGTTTATGCATCAGAAATCCTATAAAAATAATTGACGACTTTAAGGCTTAATAAAAAATTAACGGATAATGGCAAAAATATTTCTTCTATTGGCAAAAAAGTGCTACATGTCAGTGCTCTTCAAATCTGTATTAATATTTATCATGGGGGGTGAGGTTAAGAAGTTATCCCGTGAAAACCTCACCCAGCAGGAACTACTTTCGTGTTTATGCATCAGAAATCCTATAAATATAATTACCGATTTTAAGGCTTAATAAAAAATTTACGGCTAATGGTAAAAATCAGAAATCCTATAAAAATATTTAACGACTGTAAGGCTTAATAAAAAATTAACGGCTAATGTCAAAAATATTTCTTCTAATGGCAAAAAGGGCTACATGTCAGAGCTCTTCAAATCTGTATTACTATTTTTCATGAGGGGTGAGGTTAAGAAGTTATCCCGTGAAAACCTCACCCAGACGGAACTACTTTCGTGTTTATGCATCAGAAATCCTATAAAAAAAATCAACAACTTTAAGGCTTAATAAAAAATGAACGGCTAATGGCAAAAATCAGAAATCATATAAAAATAATTAACGACTTTAACGCTTACTAAAAAATTAACGGCTAATGGCAAAAATATTTCTTCTAATGGCAAAAAGTGCTACATGTCAGAGCTCTTCAAATCTGTATTAATATTTATCATGGGGGGGGGGGGTGAGGTTAAGAAGTTATCCCGTGAAAACCTCACCAAGCCGGAACTACTTTCGTGTTTATGCATCAGAAATCCTATAAAAATAATTGACGACTTTAAGGCTTAATAAAAAATTAACGGCTAATGGCAAAAATGTTTCTTCTAATGGCAAAAAGTGCTACATGTCAGTGCTCTTCAAATCTGTATTAATATTTATCATGGGTTTGAGGTTAAGAAGTTAACCCGTGAAAACCTCACCCAGACGGAACTACTTTCGTGTTTATGCATCAGAAATCCTATTAAAATAATTAACGACTTTAAGGCTTAATAAAAAATAAACGGCTAATGGAAAAAATCAGAAATCCTATAAAAATAATTAACGACTTTAAGGCTTAATAAAAAATTAACGACTAATGGCAAACATATTTCTTCTGATGACAAAAACTGCTACATGTCAGAGCTCTTCAAATCTGTATTAATATTTATCATGGGGGGTGAGGTTAAGAAGTTATCCCGTGAAAACCTCACCCAGCCAGAAATACTTTCGTGTTTATGCATCAGAAATCCTATAAAAATAATTAACGACTTTAAGGCTTATTAAAAAATTAACGGCTAATGGCAAAAATAAGAAATCCTATCACAATAATTAACGACTTTAAGGCTTAATAAAAAATTAACGGCTAATGGCAAAAATATTTCTTCTAATGGCAAAAAGTGCTACATGTCAGAGCTCTTCAAATCTGTATTAATATTTATCATGGGGGTGAGGTTAAGATGTTATCCCGTGAAAACCTCACCAAGCCGGAACTACTTTCGTGTTTATGCATCAGAAATCCTATAAAAATAATTGACGACTTTAAGGCTTAATAAAAAATAAACGGCTAATGGAAAAAATCAGAAATCCTATAAAAATAATTAACGACTTTAAGGCTTAATAAAAAAATTAACGACTAATGGCAAACATATTTCTTCTAATGACAAAAAGTGCTACATGTCAGAGCTCTTCAAACCCGTGAAAACCTCACCAAGCCGGAACTACTTTCGTGTTTATGCATCAGAAATCCTATAAAAATAATTGACGACTTTAAGGTTTAATAAAAAATTAACGGCTAATGGCAAAAATATTTCTTCTAATGACAAAAAGTGCTACATATCAGAGCTCTTCAAATGTGTATTAATATTTATCATGGGTTTGAGGTTAAGAAGTTATCCCGTGAAAACCTCACCCAGACGGAAATATTTTCGTGTTTATGCATTAGAAATCCTATAATAATAATTAACAACTTTAAGGCTTAATGAAAAAATTAACGGCTAATGGCAAAAATATTTCTTCTAATGGCAAAAAGTGCTACATGTCAGAGCTCTTCAAATCTGTATTAATATTTATCATGGGGGGGGGGGGGTGAGGTTAAGAAGTTATCCCGTGAAAACCTCACCCAGACGGAACTACTTTCGTGTTTATGCATCAGAAATCCTATAAAAATAATTAACGACTTTAAGGCTTAATAAAAAATAAACGGCTAATGGAAAAAATCAGAAATCCTATAAAAATAATTAACGACTTTAAGGCTTATTAAAAAATTAACGGCTAATGGCAAAAATATTTCTTCTAATGGCAAAAAGTGCTATATGTCAAATCTCTTCAAATCTGTATTACTATTTTTCATGAGGGGTGAGGTTAAGAAGTTATCCCGTGAAAACCTCACCCAGACGGAACTACTTTCGTGTTTATGCATCAGAAATCCTATTTAAAAAATCAACAACTTTAAAGCTTAATAAAAAATGAACGGCTAATGGCAAAAATCAGAAATCCTATAAAAATAATTAACGACTTTAAGGCTTAATAAAAAATTAACGGCTAATGGCAAAAATATTTCTTCTAATGGCAAAAAGTGCTACATGTCAGAGCTCTTCAAATCTGTATTAATATTTATCATGGGGGGTGAGGTTGAGTAGTTATTCCGTGAAAACCTCACCAAGCCGGAACTACTTTCGTGTTTATGCATCAGAAATCCTATAAAAATAATTGACGACTTTAAGGCTTAATAAAAAATAAACGGCTAATGGCAAAAATCAGAAATCCTATAAAAATAATTAACGACTTTAAGGCTTAATAAAAAAATTAACGACTAATGGCAAAAACATTTCTTCTAATGACAAAAAGTGCAACATGTCAGAGCTCTTCAAATCTCTATTGATATTTATAATAGGGGGTGAGGTTAAGAAGTTATCCCTTGAAAACCTCACCCAGCCAGAAATACTTTCGTGTTTATGCATCAGAAATCCTATAAAAATAATTGACGACTTTAAGGCTTAATAAAAAAATAACGGCTAATGGCAAAAATATTTCTTCTATTGGCAAAAAAGTGCTATATGTCAGTGCTCTTCAAATCTGTATTAATATTTATCATAGGGGGTGAGGTTAAGAAGTTATCCCGTGAAAACCTCACCCAGCAGGAACTACTTTCGTGTTTATGCATCAGAAATCCTATAAATATAATTACCGATTTTAAGGCTTAATAAAAAATTGACGGCTAATGGTAAAAATCAGAAATCCTATAAAAATAATTAACGACTTTAAGGCTTAATAAAAAATTAACGGCTAATGTCAAAAATATTTCTTCCAATGGCAAAAAGGGCTACATGTCAGAGCTCTTCAAATCTGTATTACTATTTTTCATGAGGGGTGAGGTTAAGAAGTTATCCCGTGAAAACCTCACCCAGACGGAACTACTTTCGTGTTTATGCATCAGAAATCCTATAAAAAAAATGAACAACTTTAAGGCTTAATAAAAAATGAACGGCTAATGGCAAAAATCAGAAATCATATAAAAATAATTAACGACTTTAAGGCTTACTAAAAAATTAACGGCTAATGGCAAAAATATTTCTTCTAATGGCAAAAAGTGCTACATGTCAGAGCCCCTCAAATCTGTATTAATATTTATCATGGGGGGGTGAGGTTAAGAAGTTATCCCGTGAAAACCTCACCAAGCCGGAACTACTTTCGTGTTTATGCATCAGAAATCCTATAAAAATAATTGACGACTTTAAGGCTTAATAAAAAATTAACGGCTAATGGCAAAAATATTTCTTCTAATGGCAAAAAGTGCTACATGTCAGTGCTCTTCAAATCTGTATTAATATTTATCATGGGGGTGAGGTTAAGAAGTTATCCCGTGAAAACCTCACCCAGCAGGAACTACTTTCGTGTTTATGCATCAGAAATCCTATAAAAATAATTGACGATTTTAAGGCTTAATAAAAAATTAACGGCTAATGGCAAAAATATTTCTTGTAATGACAAAAAGTGCTACATGTCAGAGCTCTTCAAATGTGTATTAATATTTATCATGGGTTTGAGGTTAAGAAGTTATCCAGTGAAAACCTCACCCAGACGGAAATATTTTCGTGTTTATGCATTAGAAATCCTATAATAATAATTAACAACTTTAAGGCTTAATAAAAAAAAATAACGGCTAATGGCAAACATATTTCTTCTAATGGCAAAAAGTGCTACATGTCAGAGCTCTTCAAATCTGTATTAATATTTATCATGGGGGGGGGGGTGAGGTTAAGAAGTTATCCCGTGAAAACCTCACCCAGACGGAACTACTTTCGTGTTTATGCATCAGAAATCCTATTGAAATAATTAACGACTTTAAGGCTTAATAAAAAAATAAACGGCTAATGGAAAAAATCAGAAATCCTATAAAAATAATTAACGACTTTAAGGCTTAATAAAAAAATTAACAACTAATGGCAAACATATTTCTTCTAATGACAAAAAGTGCTACATGTCAGAGCTCTTCAAATCTGTATTAATATTTATAATGGGGGGTGAAGTTAAGAAGTTATCCCGTGAAAACCTCACCCAGCCAGAAATACTTTCGTGTTTATGCATCAGAAAACCTATAAAAATAATTAACGACTTTAAGGCTTATTAAAAAATTAACGGCTAATGGCAAAAATCAGAAATCCTATAAAAATAATTAACGACTTTAAGGCTTAATAAAAAATTAACGGCTAATGGCAAAAATATTTCTTCTAATGGCAAAAAGTGCTACATGGCAGAGCTCTTCAAATCTGTATTAATATTTATCATGGGGGGTGAGGTTAAGAAGTTATCCCGTGAAAACCTCACCCAGCCGGATCTAATTTCGTGTTTATGCATCAGAAATCCTATAAAAATAATTAACGACTTTAAGGCTTAATAAAAAATTAACGGCTAATGGCAAAAATCAGAAATCCTATAAAAATAATTAACGACTTTAAGGCTTAATAAAAAAATAACGGCTAATGGCAAAAATATTTCTTTTAATGGCAAAAAGTGCTACATGTCAGAGCTCTTCAAATCTATATTAATATTTATCATGGGGGGTGAGGTTAAGAAGTTATCCCGTGAAAACCTCACCAAGCCGGAACTACTTTCGTGTTTATGCATCAGAAATCCTATAAAAATAATTGACGACTTTAAGGCTTAATAAAAAATAAACGGCTAATGGAAAAAATCAGAAATCCTATAAAAATAATTAACGACTTTAAGGCTTAATAAAAAATTAACGGTTAATGGCAAAAATATTTCTTCTAATGGCAAAAAGTGCTACATGTCAGAGCTCTTCAAATCTGTATTAATATTTATCATGGGGGGTGAGGTTAAGAAGTTATCCCTTGAAAAACTCACCAAGCCGGAACTACTTTCGTGTTTATGCATCAGAAATCCTATAAAAATAATTGACGACTTTAAGGCTTAATAAAAAATTAACGGCTAATGGCAAAAATATTTCTTCTAATGGCAAAAAGTGCTACATGTCAGTGTTCTTCAAATCTGTATTAATATTTATCATAGGGGGTGAGGTTAAGAAGTTATCCCGTGAAAACCTCACCCAGCAGGAACTACTTTCGTGTTTATGCATCAGAAATCCTATAAAAATAATTGACGATTTTAAG
Source organism: Ostrea edulis (assembly GCF_947568905.1). Classification (NCBI taxonomy): domain Eukaryota; kingdom Metazoa; phylum Mollusca; class Bivalvia; order Ostreida; family Ostreidae; genus Ostrea; species Ostrea edulis. The sequence goes on from NC_079171.1 coordinate 72,631,600, forward strand.
GCTTAATAAAAAATTAACGGCTAATGCAAAAATATTTCTTGTAATGACAAAAAGCGCTACATGTCAGAGCTCTTCAAATGTGTATTAATATTTATCATGGGTTTGAGGTTAAGAAGTTATCCCGTGAAAACCTCACCCAGACGGAAATATTTTCGTGTTTATGCATTAGAAATCCTATAATAATAATTAACAACTTTAAGGCTTAATAAAAAAAATTAACGGCTAATGGCAAAAATAGTTCTTCTAATGGCAAAAAGTGCTACATGTCAGAGCTCTTCAAATCTGTATTAATATTTATCATGGGGGGGGGGTGAGGTTAAGAAGTTATCCCGTGAAAACCTCACCCAGATGGAATTACTTTCGTGTTTATGCATCAGAAATCCTATAAAAATAATTAACAACTTTAAGGCTTAATAAAAAATTAACGACTAATGGCAAACATATTTCTTCTAATGACAAAAAGTGCTACATGTCAGAGCTCTTCAAATCTGTATTAATATTTATAATGGGGGGTGAAGTTAACAAGTCATTTCGTGAAAACCTCACCCAGCCAGAAATACTTTCGTGTTTATGCATCAGAAATCCTATAAAAATAATGAACGACTTTAAGGCTATTAGAAAATTAACGGCTAATGGCAAAAATCAGAAATCCTATAAAAATAATTAACGACTTTAAGGCTTAATAAAAAATTAACGGCTAATGGCAAAAATATTTCTTCTAATGGCAAAAAGTGCTACATGTCAGAGCTCTTCAAATCTGTATTAATATTTATCATGGGGGGTGAGGTTAAGAAGTTATCCCGTGAAAACCTCACCCAGCCGGATCTAATTTCGTGTTTATGCATCAGAAATCCCATAAAAATAATTAACGACTTTAAGGCTTAATAAAAAATTAACGGCTAATGGTAAAAATCAGAAATCCTATAAAAATAATTAACGACTTTAAGGCTTAATAAAAAAATTAACGGTTAATGGCAAAAATATTTCTTCTAATAGCAAAAAGTGCTACATGTCAGAGCTCTTTAAATCTGTATTAATATTTATAATGGAGGTAAGGTTAAGAAGTTATTCCGTGAAAACCTCACCCAGCCGGAACTACTTTCGTGTTTATGCATCAGAAATCCTATAAAAATAATTAACGACTTTAAGGCTTGATAAAAAATTAATGGCTAATGGCAAATATCGGAAATCCTATAACAATAATTAACGACTTTAAGGCTTAATAAAAAATAACGGCTAATGGCTAAAATATTTCTTCTACTGACAAAAAGTGCTACATGTCAGAGCTGTTCAAATCTGTATTAATATTTATAATGGGGGGTGAGGTTAAAAAGTTATCCCTTGAAAACCTCACCCAGCCGGAACTACTTTCGTGTTTATGCATCAGAAATCCTATAAAAATAATTAACGACTTTAAGGATTAATAAAAAATTAACGGCTAATGGCAAAAATATTTCTTCTAATAGCAAAAAGTGTTACATGTCAGAGCTCTTCAAATCTGTATTAATATTTATCATGGGGGGTCAGGTTAAGAAGTTATCCCGTGAAAATCTCACCCAGCCGGAACTACTTTCGTGTTTATGCATCAGAAATCCTATAAAAATAATTAACAACTTTAAGGCTTGATAAAAAAATGCATCAGAAATCCTATAAAAATAATTAACAACTTTAAGGCTTGATAAAAAATTAATGGCTAATGGCAAAAATCGGAAATCTTATAACAATAATTAACGACTTTAAGGCTTAATAAAAAATAACGGCTAATGACAGAAATATTTATTCTAATGACAAAAAGTGCTACATGTCAGAGCACTTCAAATCTGTATTAATATTTATCATGGGGGGTAAGGTTAAGAAGTTATCCCGTGAAAACCTCACCAGCCGGATATAATTTCGTGTTTATGCATCAGAAATCCTATAAAAATAATTAACGACTTTAAGGCTTGATAAAAAATTAATGGCTAATGGCAAAAATCGGAAATCCTATAAAAATAATTAACGACTTTAAGGCTTAATAAAAAAATTAACGACTAATGGCAAAAATATTTCTTCTAATGACAAAAAGTGCTACATGTCAGAGCTCTTCAAATCTGTATTAATATTTATCATGGGGGGTGAGGTTAAGAAGTTATCCCGTGAAAATCTCACCCAGCCGGATCTAATTTCGTGTTTATGCATCAGAAATCCGATAAAAATAATTAACGACTTTAAGGCTTAATAAAAAATTAACGGCTAATGGCAAAAATATTTCTTCTAATAGCAAAAAGTGCTACATGTCAGAGCTCTTTAAATCTCTATTAATATTAATAATGGAGGTCAGGTTAAGAAGTTATCCCGTGAAAACCTCACACAGCCGGAACTACTTTCGTGTTTATGCATCAGAAATCTTATAAAAATAATTAACGACTTTAAGGCTTAATAAAAAATTATAGGCTAATGGTAAAAATCAGAAATCCTATAAAAATAATTATCGACTTTAAGGCTTAATAAAAAAATTAACACTAATGGCAAAAATATTTCTTCTAATGGCCAACAGTGCTACATGTCAGAGTTTCTCAAATCTGTATTAATATTTATCATGGCGGTGAGGTTAAGAAGTTATCCCGTGAAAACCTCACCCAGCCGGAACTACTTTCGTGTTTATGCATCAGAAATCCTATAAAAATAATTAACGACTTTAAGGCTTAATAAAAAATTAACGGCTAATGGCAAAAATCAGAAATCCTATAAAAATAATTAACGACTTGAAGGCTTAATAAAAAATTAACCGCTAATGACAAAAATATTTTTTCTAATGGCTAAAAGTGCTACATGTCAGAGCTCTTGAAATCTGTATTAATATTTATCATGGGGGTAAAGTTAAGAAGTTATCCCGTGAAAATCTCACCCAGCCGGAACTACTTTCGTGTTTATGCATCATAAATCCTATAAAAATAATTAACGACTTTGAGGCTTAATAAAAAATTAACGGCTAATGGCAAAAATATTTCTTCTAATGGCAAAAAGTGCAACATGTCACAGCTCTTCAAATCTGTATTAATATTTATCATGGGGGTGAGGTTAAGAAGTTATCCTGTGAAAACTTCACCCAGCCGGAACTACTTTCGTGTTTATGCATCAGAAATCCTATCAAAATAATTAACGACTTTAAGGCTTAATAAAAAATTATAGGCTAATGGTAAAAATATTTCTTCTAATGGCAAAAAGTGCTACATGTCAGAGTTCTTGAAATCTGTATTAATATTTATCATGGGGGTGAGGTTAAGAAGGTATCCTGTGAAAACCTCACCCGGCCGGAACTACTTTCGTGTTTATGCACCAGAAATTCTATAAAAATAATTAACGACTTTAAGGCTTAATAAAACAATTAACGGCTAATGGCAAAAATATTTCTTCTAATGGCAAAGAGTGCTACATGTCAGAGTTCTTCAAATCTGTATTAATATTTATCATGGGGCTTGAGGTTAAGAAGTTATCCTTTGAAAACCTCACCCAGCCGGAACTACTTTCGTGTTTATGCATCAGAAATTCTATAAAAATAATTAACGACTTTAAGGCTTAATAAAAAATTAACGACTAATGGCAAAAATCAGAAATCCTATAAAAATAATTAACGACTTTAAGACTTAATAAAAAATTAACGGCTAATGGCAAAAATATTTCTTCTAATGGCAAAAAGTGCTACATGTCAGAGCTCTTCAAATCTGTATTAATATTTATCATGGGGGGTGAGGTTAAGAAGTTATCCCGTGAAAACCTCACACAGCCGGAACTATTTTCGTGTTTATGCATCAGAAATCCTATAAAAATAATTAACGACTTTAAGGCTTAATAAAAAATTAACGGCTAATGGCAAAAATACTTCTTCTAATGGCAAAAAGTGCTACATGTCAGAGTTCTTCAAATCTGTATTAATATTTATCATGGGGCTTGAGGTTAAGAAGTTATCCCGTGAAAACCTCACCCAGCCGGAACTACTTTCGTGTTTATGCATCAGAAATTCTATAAAAATAATTAACGACTTTAAGGCTTAATAAAAAATTAACGGCTAATGGCAAAAATCAGAAATCCTATAAAAATAATTAACGACTTTAAGGCTAATAAAAAATTAACGGCTAAAGGCAAAAATATTTCTTCTAATGGCAAAAAGTGCTACATGTCACAGCTCTTCAAATCTGTATTAATATTTATCATGGGGGTGAGGTTAAGAAGTTATCCTGTGAAAACCTCACCCAGCCGGAACTACTTTTGTGTTTATGCATCAGAAATCCTATAAAAATAATTAACGACTTTAAGGCTTAATAAAAAATTAACGGCTAATGGCAAAAATAATTCTTCTAATGGCAAAAAGTGCTACATGTCAGAGCTCTTCAAATCTGTATTAATATTTATCATGGGGGGTGAGGTTAAGAAGTTATCCCTTCAAAACCTCACCCAGCCGGAACTACTTTCGTGTTTATGCATCAGAAATCTTATAAAAATAATTAACGACTTTAAGGCTTAATAAAAAATTATAGGCTAATGGTAAAAATAGTTCTTCTAATGGCAAAAAGTGCAACATGTCAGAGTTCTTCAAATCTGTATTAATATTTATCATGGGGGGGTGAGGTTAAGAAGTTATCCTTTGAAAACCTCACCCAGCCGGAACTACTTTCGTGTTTATGCATAAGAAATTCTATAAAAATAATTAACGACTTTAAGGCTTAATAAAAAATTAACGGCTAATGGCAAAAATCAGAAATCCTATAAAAATAATTAACGACTTTAAGGCTAATAAAAAATTAACGGCTGAAGGCAAAACTATTTCTTCTAATGGCAAAAAGTGCAACATGTCAGAGCTCTTCAAATCTGTATTAATATTTATCATGGGGGTGAGGTTACGAAGTCATCCCGTGAAAACCTCACCTAGCCGGAACTACTTTCGTGTTTATGCATCAGAAATCCTATAAAAATAATTAACTACTTTAAGGCTTAATAAAAAAAAATAACGGCTAATGGCAAAAATCAGAAATCCTATAAAAATAATTAACGACTTTAAGGCTTAATAAAAAATTAACTGCTAATGGCAAAAAATATTTCTTCTAATGGCAAAAAGTGCTACATGTCAGAGCTCTTCAAATCTGTATTAATATTTATCATGGGGGGTGAGGTTAAGAAGTTATCCCGTGAAAACCTCACACAGCCGGAACTATTTTCGTGTTTATGCATCAGAAATCCTATAAAAATAATTATCGACTTTAAGGCTTAATAAAAAAATTAACGGCTAATGGCAAAAATACTTCTTCTAATGGCAAAAAGTGCTACATGTCAGAGTTCTTCAAATCTGCATTAATATTTATCATGGGGGTGAGGTTAAGAAGTTATTCCGTGAAAACCTCACCAAGCCGGAACTACTTTCGTGTTTATGCATCAGAAATTCTATAAAAATAATTAAATACTTTAAGGCTTAATAAAGAAATTAACGGCTAATGGCAAAAATAAAAAATCCTATAAAAAATAATTAACGACCTGAAGGCTTAATAAAAAATTAACCGCTAATGGCAAAAATATTTCTTCTAATGGCTAAAAGTGCTACATGTCAGAGCTCTTGGAATCTGTATTAATATTTATCAATGGGGGTAAAGTTAAGAAGTTATCCCGTGAAAATCTCACCCAGCCGGAACTACTTTCGTCTTTATGCATCAGAAATCCTATCAAAATAATTAACGACTTTAAGGCTTAATAAAAAATTAACGGCTAATGGCAAAAATATATATTCTAATGGCAAAAAGTGCTACATGTCAGAGCTCTTCAAATCTGTATTAATATTTATCATGGGGGGTGAGGTTAAGAAGTTATCCCTTGAAAACCTCACCCAGCCGGAACTACTTTCGTGTTTATGCATCAGAAATCTTATAAAAATAATTAACGACTTGAACGCTTAATAAAAAATTAACCGCTAATGACAAAAATATTTTTTCTAATGGCTAAAAGTGCTACATGTCAGAGCTCTTGAAATCTGTATTAATATTTATCATGGGGGTAAAGTTAAGAAGTTATCCCGTGAAAATCTCACCCGGCCGGAACTACTTTCGTGTTTATGCATCATAAATCCTATAAAAATAATTAACGACTTTGAGGCTTAATAAAAAATTAACGGCTAATGGCAAAAATATTTCTTCTAATGGCAAAAAGTGCAACATGTCAGAGTTCTTCAAATCTGTATTAATATTTATCATGGGGGTGAGGTTAAGAAGTTATCCTGTGAAAACTTCACCCAGCCGGAACTACTTTCGTGTTTATGCATCAGAAATCCTATCAAAATAATTAACGACTTTAAGGCTTAATAAAAAATTATAGGCTAATGGTAAAAATATTTCTTCTAATGGCAAAAAGTGCTACATGTCAGAGTTCTTGAAATCTGTATTAATATTTATCATGGGGGTGAGGTTAAGAAGGTATCCTGTGAAAACCTCACCCGGCCGGAACTACTTTCGTGTTTATGCACCAGAAATTCTATAAAAATAATTAACGACTTTAAGGCTTAATAAAACAATTAACGGCTAATGGCAAAAATATTTCTTCTAATGGCAAAGAGTGCTACATGTCAGAGTTCTTCAAATCTGTATTAATATTTATCATGGGGCTTGAGGTTAAGAAGTTATCCTTTGAAAACCTCACCCAGCCGGAACTACTTTCGTGTTTATGCATCAGAAATTCTATAAAAATAATTAACGACTTTAAGGCTTAATAAAAAATTAACGACTAATGGCAAAAATCAGAAATCCTATAAAAATAATTAACGACTTTAAGACTTAATAAAAAATTAACGGCTAATGGCAAAAATATTTCTTCTAATGGCAAAAAGTGCTACATGTCAGAGCTCTTCAAATCTGTATTAATATTTATCATGGGGGGTGAGGTTAAGAAGTTATCCCGTGAAAACCTCACACAGCCGGAACTATTTTCGTGTTTATGCATCAGAAATCCTATAAAAATAATTAACGACTTTAAGGCTTAATAAAAAATTAACGGCTAATGGCAAAAATACTTCTTCTAATGGCAAAAAGTGCTACATGTCAGAGTTCTTCAAATCTGTATTAATATTTATCATGGGGCTTGAGGTTAAGAAGTTATCCCGTGAAAACCTCACCCAGCCGGAACTACTTTCGTGTTTATGCATCAGAAATTCTATAAAAATAATTAACGACTTTAAGGCTTAATAAAAAATTAACGGCTAATGGCAAAAATCAGAAATCCTATAAAAATAATTAACGACTTTAAGGCTAATAAAAAATTAACGGCTAAAGGCAAAAATATTTCTTCTAATGGCAAAAAGTGCTACATGTCACAGCTCTTCAAATCTGTATTAATATTTATCATGGGGGTGAGGTTAAGAAGTTATCCTGTGAAAACCTCACCCAGCCGGAACTACTTTTGTGTTTATGCATCAGAAATCCTATAAAAATAATTAACGACTTTAAGGCTTAATAAAAAATTAACGGCTAATGGCAAAAATAATTCTTCTAATGGCAAAAAGTGCTACATGTCAGAGCTCTTCAAATCTGTATTAATATTTATCATGGGGGGTGAGGTTAAGAAGTTATCCCTTCAAAACCTCACCCAGCCGGAACTACTTTCGTGTTTATGCATCAGAAATCTTATAAAAATAATTAACGACTTTAAGGCTTAATAAAAAATTATAGGCTAATGGTAAAAATAGTTCTTCTAATGGCAAAAAGTGCAACATGTCAGAGTTCTTCAAATCTGTATTAATATTTATCATGGGGGGGTGAGGTTAAGAAGTTATCCTTTGAAAACCTCACCCAGCCGGAACTACTTTCGTGTTTATGCATAAGAAATTCTATAAAAATAATTAACGACTTTAAGGCTTAATAAAAAATTAACGGCTAATGGCAAAAATCAGAAATCCTATAAAAATAATTAACGACTTTAAGGCTAATAAAAAATTAACGGCTGAAGGCAAAACTATTTCTTCTAATGGCAAAAAGTGCAACATGTCAGAGCTCTTCAAATCTGTATTAATATTTATCATGGGGGTGAGGTTACGAAGTCATCCCGTGAAAACCTCACCTAGCCGGAACTACTTTCGTGTTTATGCATCAGAAATCCTATAAAAATAATTAACTACTTTAAGGCTTAATAAAAAAAAATAACGGCTAATGGCAAAAATCAGAAATCCTATAAAAATAATTAACGACTTTAAGGCTTAATAAAAAATTAACTGCTAATGGCAAAAAATATTTCTTCTAATGGCAAAAAGTGCTACATGTCAGAGCTCTTCAAATCTGTATTAATATTTATCATGGGGGGTGAGGTTAAGAAGTTATCCCGTGAAAACCTCACACAGCCGGAACTATTTTCGTGTTTATGCATCAGAAATCCTATAAAAATAATTATCGACTTTAAGGCTTAATAAAAAAATTAACGGCTAATGGCAAAAATACTTCTTCTAATGGCAAAAAGTGCTACATGTCAGAGTTCTTCAAATCTGCATTAATATTTATCATGGGGGTGAGGTTAAGAAGTTATTCCGTGAAAACCTCACCAAGCCGGAACTACTTTCGTGTTTATGCATCAGAAATTCTATAAAAATAATTAAATACTTTAAGGCTTAATAAAGAAATTAACGGCTAATGGCAAAAATAAAAAATCCTATAAAAAATAATTAACGACCTGAAGGCTTAATAAAAAATTAACCGCTAATGGCAAAAATATTTCTTCTAATGGCTAAAAGTGCTACATGTCAGAGCTCTTGGAATCTGTATTAATATTTATCAATGGGGGTAAAGTTAAGAAGTTATCCCGTGAAAATCTCACCCAGCCGGAACTACTTTCGTCTTTATGCATCAGAAATCCTATCAAAATAATTAACGACTTTAAGGCTTAATAAAAAATTAACGGCTAATGGCAAAAATATATATTCTAATGGCAAAAAGTGCTACATGTCAGAGCTCTTCAAATCTGTATTAATATTTATCATGGGGGGTGAGGTTAAGAAGTTATCCCTTGAAAACCTCACCCAGCCGGAACTACTTTCGTGTTTATGCATCAGAAATCTTATAAAAATAATTAACGACTTGAACGCTTAATAAAAAATTAACCGCTAATGACAAAAATATTTTTTCTAATGGCTAAAAGTGCTACATGTCAGAGCTCTTGAAATCTGTATTAATATTTATCATGGGGGTAAAGTTAAGAAGTTATCCCGTGAAAATCTCACCCGGCCGGAACTACTTTCGTGTTTATGCATCATAAATCCTATAAAAATAATTAACGACTTTGAGGCTTAATAAAAAATTAACGGCTAATGGCAAAAATATTTCTTCTAATGGCAAAAAGTGCAACATGTCAGAGTTCTTCAAATCTGTATTAATATTTATCATGGGGGTGAGGTTAAGAAGTTATCCCGTGAAAACTTCACCCAGCCGGAACTACTTTCGTGTTTATGCATCAGAAATCCTATCAAAATAATTAACGACTTTAAGGCTTAATAAACAATTATAGGCTAATGGTAAAAATATTTCTTCTAATGGCAAAAGTGCTACATGTCAGAGTTCTTGAAATCTGTATTAATATTTATCATGGGGGTGAGGTTAAGAAGGTATCCTGTGAAAACCTCACCCAGCCGGAACTACTTTCGTGTTTATGCACCAGAAATTCTATAAAAATAATTAACGACTTTAAGGCTTAATAAAACAATTAACGGCTAATGGCAAAAATATTTCTTCTAATGGCAAAGAGTGCTACATGTCAGAGTTCTTCAAATCTGTATTAATATTTATCATGGGGCTTGAGGTTAAGAAGTTATCCTTTGAAAACCTCACCCAGCCGGAACTACTTTCGTGTTTATGCATCAGAAATTCTATAAAAATAATTAACGACTTTAAGGCTTAATAAAAAATTAACGACTAATGGCAAAAATCAGAAATCCTATAAAAATAATTAACGACTTTAAGACTTAATAAAAAATTAACGGCTAATGGCAAAAATATTTCTTCTAATGGCAAAAAGTGCTACATGTCAGAGCTCTTCAAATCTGTATTAATATTTATCATGCGGGGTGAGGTTAAGAAGTTATCCCGTGAAAACCTCACACAGCCGGAACTATTTTCGCGTTTATGCATCAGAAATCCTATAAAAATAATTAACGACTTTAAGGCTTAATAAAAAATTAACGGCTAATGGCAAAAATACTTCTTCTAATGGCAAAAAGTGCTACATGTCAGAGTTCTTCAAATCTGTATTAATATTTATCATGGGGGGTGAGGTTAAGAAGTTTTCCCGTGAAAACCTCACCCAGCCGAAACTACTTTCGTGTTTATGCATCAGAAATCCTATAAAAATAATTAACGACTTTAATGCTTAATAAAAAATTAACGGCTAATGGCAAAAATCAGAAATCCTATAAAAATAATTATCGACTTTAAGGCTTAATAAAAAAATTAACGGCTAATGGCAAAAATACTTCTTCTAATGGCAAAAAGTGCTACATGTCCGAGTTCTTCAAATCTGCATTAATATTTATCATGGGGGTGAGGTTAAGAAGTTATTCCGTGAAAACCTCACCAAGCCGGAACTACTTTCGTGTTTATGCATCAGAAATTCTATAAAAATAATTAAATACTTTAAGGCTTAATAAAGAAATTAACGGCTAATGGCAAAAACAAAAAATCCTATAAAAAATAATTAACGACTTGAAGGCTTAATAAAAAATTAACCGCTAATGGCAAAAATATTTCTTCTAATGGCTAAAAGTGCTACATGTCAGAGCTCTTGGAATCTGTATTAATATTTATCATGGGGGGTAAAGTTAAGAAGTTATCCCGTGAAAATCTCACCCAGCCGGAACTACTTTCGTGTTTATGCATCATAAATCCTATAAAAATAATTAACGACTTTAAGGCTTAATAAAAAATTAACGGCTAATGGCAAAATATTTCTTCTAATGGCAAAAAGTGCAACATGTCAGAGTTCTTCAAATCTGTATTAATATTTATCATGGGGGTGAGGTTAAGAAGTTATCCCGTGAAAACTTCACCCAGCCGGAACTACTTTCGTGTTTATGCATCAGAAATCCTATAAAAATAATTAACGACTTTAAGGCTTAATAAAAAATTAACGGCTAATGGCAAAAATATTTCTTCTAATGGCAAAAAGTGCTAAATGTCAGAGCTCTTCAAATCTGTATTAATATTTATCATGGGGGGTGAGGTTAAGAAGTTATCCCTTGAAAACCTCACCCAACCGGAACTACTTTCGTGTTTATGCATCAGAAATCTTATAAAAATAATTAACGACTTTAAGGCTTAATAAAAAATTATAGGCTAATGGTAAAAATAGTTCTTCTAATGGCAAAAAGTGCAACATGTCAGAGTTCTTCAAATCTGTATTAACATTTATCATGGGGGGTGAGGTTAAGAAGTTATCGTTTGAAAACCTCACCAGCCGGAACTACTTTCGTGTTTATGCACCAGAAATCATATAGAAATAATTAACTACTTTAAGGCTTAATAAAAAAATTAACGGCTAATGGCAAAAATATTTCTTCTAATGGCAAAAAGTGCTACATGTCAGAGTTCTTCAAATCTGTATTAATATTTATCATGGGGCTTGAGGTTAAGAAGTTATCCCGTGAAAACATCACCCAGCCGGAACTACTTTCGTGTTTATGCATCAGAAATTCTATAAAAATAATTAACGACTTTAAGGCTTAATAAAAAATTAACGGCTAATGGCAAAAATCAGAAATCCTATAAAAATAATTAACGACTTTAAGGCTAATAAAAAATTAACGGCTAAAGGCAAAAATATTTCTTCTAATGGCAAAAAGTGCTACATGTCACAGCTCTTCAAATCTGTATTAATATTTATCATGGGGGTGAGGTTAAGAAGTTATCCTGTGAAAACCTCACCCAGCCGGAACTACTTTCGTGTTTATGCATCAGAAATCCTATAAAAATAATTAACGACTTTAAGGCTTAATAAAAAATTAACGGCTAATGGCAAAAATAATTCTTCTAATGGCAAAAAGTGCTACATGTCAGAGCTCTTCAAATCTGTATTAATATTTATCATGGGGGGTGAGGTTAAGAAGTTATCCCTTCAAAACCTCACCCAGCCGGAACTACTTTCGTGTTTATGCATCAGAAATCTTATAAAAATAATTAACGACTTTAAGGCTTAATAAAAAATTATAGGCTAATGGTAAAAATAGTTCTTCTAATGGCAAAAAGTGCAACATGTCAGAGTTCTTCAAATCTGTATTAATATTTATCATGGGGGGTGAGGTTAAGAAGTTATCCTTTGAAAACCTCACCCAGCCGGAGCTACTTTCGTGTTTATGCATAAGAAATTCTATAAAAATAATTAACGACTTTAAGGCATAATAAAAAATTAACGGCTAATGGCCAAAATCAGAAATCCTATAAAAATAATTAAGGACTTTAAGGCTAATAAAAAATTAACGGCTGAAGGCAAAACTATTTCTTCTAATGGCAAAAAGTGCAACATGTCAGAGTTCTTCAAATCTGTATTAATATTTATCATGGGGGGGGGGGGGTGAGGTTAAGAAGTTATCCTTTGAAAACCTCACCCAGCCGGAACTACTTTTGTGTTTATGCATCAGAAATTCTATAAAAATAATTGACGACTTTAAGGCTTAATAAAAAATTAACGACTAATGGCAGAAATCAGAAATCCTACAAAAATAATTAACGACTTTCAGGCTAATAAAAAATTAACGGATAAATGCAAAACTATTTCTTCTAATGGCAAAAAGTGCTACATGTCACAGCTCTTCAAATCTGTATTAATATTTATCATGGGGGTGAGGTTAAGAAGTTATCCTGTGAAAACCTCACCCAGCCGGAACTACTTTCGTGTTGATGCATCAGAAATCCTATAAAAATATTTAACGACTTTAAGGCTTAATAAAAAAATTAACGGCTAATGGCAAAAATATTTCTTCTAATGGCAAAAAGTGCTACATGTCAGAGCTCTTCAAATCTGTATTAATATTTATCATGGGGGGTGAAGTTAAGAAGTTATCCCGTGAAAACCTCACCCAGCCGGAACTACTTTCGTGTTTATGCATCAGAAATCCTATCAAAATAATTAACGACATTAAGGCTTAATAAAACATTATAGGCTAATGGCAAAAATATTTCTTCTAATGGCAAAAAGTGCTACATGTCAGAGCTCTTCAAATCTGTATTAATATTTATCATGGGGGGTGAGGTTACGAAGTCATCCCGTGAAAACCTCACCTAGCCGGAACTACTTTCGTGTTTATGCATCAGAAATCCTATAAAAATAATTAACTACTTTAAGGCTTAATAAAAAAAATAACGGCTAATGGCAAAAATCAGAAATCGTATAAAAATAATTATCGACTTTAAGGCTTAATAAAAAAATTAACGGCTAATGGCAAAAATACTTCTTCTAATGGCAAAAAGTGCTACATGTCCGAGTTCTTCAAATCTGCATTAATATTTATCATGGGGGTGAGGTTAAGAAGTTATTCCGTGAAAACCTCACCAAGCCGGAACTACTTTCGTGTTTATGCATCAGAAATTCTATAAAAATAATTAAATACTTTAAGGCTTAATAAAGAAATTAACGGCTAATGGCAAAAATAAAAAATCCTATAAAAGATAATTAACGACCTGAAGGCTTAATAAAAAATTAACCGCTAATGGCAAAAATATTTCTTCTAATGGCTAAAAGTGCTACATGTCAGAGCTCTTGGAATCTGTATTAATATTTATCAATGGGGGTAAAGTTAAGAAGTTATCCCGTGAAAATCTCACCCAGCCGGAACTACTTTCGTCTTTATGCATCAGAAATCCTATCAAAATAATTAACGACTTTAAGGCTTAATAAAAAATTAACGGCTAATGGCAAAAATATATCTTCTAATGGCAAAAAGTGCTACATGTCAGAGCTCTTCAAATCTGTATTAATATTTATCATGGGGGGTGAGGTTAAGAAGTTATCCCTTGAAAACCTCACCCAGCCGGAACTACTTTCGTGTTTATGCATCAGAAATCTTATAAAAATAATTAACGACTTTAAGGCTTAATAAAAAATTATAGGCTAATGGTAAAAATAGTTCTTCTAATGGCAAAAAGTGCAACATGTCAGAGTTCTTCAAATCTGTATTAATATTTATCATGGGGGGTGAGGTTAAGAAGTTATCCTTTGAAAACCTCACCCAGCCGGAACTACTTTCGTGTTTATGCACCAGAAATCATATAGAAATAATTAACTACTTTAAGGCTTAATAAAAAAATAACGGCTAATGGCAAAAATATTTCTTCTAATGGCAAAAAGTGCTACATGTCAGAGTTCTTCAAATCTGCATTAATATGTATCATGGGGCTTGAGGTTAAGAAGTTATCCCGTGAAAACCTCACCCAGCCGGAACTACTTTCGTGTTTATGCATCAGAAATTCTGTAAAAATAATTAACGACTTTAAGGCTTAATAAAAAATTAACGGCTAATTGCAAAAATCAGAAATCCTATAAAAATAATTAACGACTTTAAGGCTAATAAAAAATTAACGGCTAAAGGCAAAAATATTTCTTCTAATGGCAAAAAGTGCTACATGTCACAGCTCTTCAAATCTGTATTAATATTTATCATGGGGGGTGAGGTTAAGAAGTTATCCTGTGAAAACCTCACCCAGCCGGAACTACTTTCGTGTTTATGCATCAGAAATCCTATAAAAATAATTAACGACTTTAAGGCTTAATAAAAAATTAACGGCTAATGGCAAAAATACTTCTTCTAATGACAAAAAGTGCTACATGTCAGAGTTCTTCAAATCTGTATTAATATTTATCATGGGGGGTGAGGTTAAGAAGTTATCCCGTGAAAACCTCAACCAGCCGAAACTAATTTCGTGTTTATGCATCAGAAATCCTATAAAAATAATTAACGACTTTAATGCTTAATAAAAAATTAACGGCTAATGGCAAAAATCAGAAATCCTATAAAAATAATTATCGACTTTAAGGCTTAATAAAAAAATTAACGGCTAATGGCAAAAATACTTCTTCTAATGGCAAAAAGTGCTACATGTCCGAGTTCTTCAAATCTGCATTAATATTTATCATGGGGGTGAGGTTAAGAAGTTATTCCGTGAAAACCTCACCAAGCCGGAACTACTTTCGTGTTTATGCATCAGAAATTCTATAAAAATAATTAAATACTTTAAGGCTTAATAAAGAAATTAACGGCTAATGGCAAAAACAAAAAATCCTATAAAAAATAATTAACGACTTGAAGGCTTAATAAAAAATTAACCGCTAATGGCAAAAATATTTCTTCTAATGGCTAAAAGTGCTACATGTCAGAGCTCTTGGAATCTGTATTAATATTTATCATGGGGGGTAAAGTTAAGAAGTTATCCCGTGAAAATCTCACCCAGCCGGAACTACTTTCGTGTTTATGCATCATAAATCCTATAAAAATAATTAACTACTTTAAGGCTTAATAAAAAATTAACGGCTAATGGCAAAAATATTTCTTCTAATGGCAAAAAGTGCAACATGTCAGAGTTCTTCAAATCTGTATTAATATTTATCATGGGGGTGAGGTTAAGAAGTTATCCCTTGAAAACTTCACCCAGCCGGAACTACTTTCGTGTTTATGCATCAGAAATCCTATAAAAATAATTAACGACTTTAAGGCTTAATAAAAAATAACGGCTAATGGCAAAAATATTTCTTCTAATGGCAAAAAGTGCTACATGTCAGAGCTCTTCAAATCTGTATTAATATTTATCATGGGGGGTGAGGTTAAGAAGTTATCCCTTGAAAACCTCACCCAACCGGAACTACTTTCGTGTTTATGCATCAGAAATCTTATAAAAATAATTAACGACTTTAAGGCTTAATAAAAAATTATAGGCTAATGGTAAAAATAGTTCTTCTAATGGCAAAAAGTGCAACATGTCAGAGTTCTTCAAATCTGTATTAACATTTATCATGGGGGGTGTGGTTAAGAAGTTATCCTTTGAAAACCTCACCAGCCGGAACTACTTTCGTGTTTATGCACCAGAAATCATATAGAAATAATTAACTACTTTAAGGCTTAATAAAAAAATTAACGGCTAATGGCAAAAATATTTCTTCTAATGGCAAAAATTGCTACATGTCAGAGTTCTTCAAATCTGTATTAATATTTATCATGGGGCTTGAGGTTAAGAAGTTATCCCGTGAAAACCTCACCCAGCCGGAACTACTTTCGTGTTTATGCATCAGAAATTCTATAAAAATAATTAACGACTTTAAGGCTTAATAAAAAAATTAACGGCTAATGGCAAAACCTCACCCAGCCGGAACTACTTTCGTGTTTATGCATCAGAAATCTTATAAAAATAATTAACGACTTTAAGGCTTAATAAAAAATTATAGGCTAATGGTAAAAATAGTTCTTCTAATGGCAAAAAGTGCAACATGTCAGAGTTCTTCAAATCTGTATTAATATTTATCATGGGGGGGGGGGTGAGGTTAAGAAGTTATCCTTTGAAAACCTCACCCAGCCGGAACTACTTTCGTCTTGATGCATCAGAAATCCTATAAAAATAATTAACGACTTTAAGGCTAATAAAAAATTAACGGCTAAAGGCAAAACTATTTCTTCTAATGGCAAAAAGTGCTACATGTCACAGCTCTTCAAATCTGTATTAATATTTATCATGGGGGTGAGGTTAAGAAGTTATCCTGTGAAAACCTCACCCAGCCGGAACTACTTTCGTGTTTATGCATCAGAAATCCTATAAAAATATTTAACGACTTTAAGGCTTAATAAAAAATTAACGGCTAATGGCAAAAATAATTCTTCTAATGGCAAAAAGTGCTACATGTCACAGCTCTTCAAATCTGTATTAATATTTATCATGGGGGGTGAGGTTAAGAAGTTATCCCTTGAAAACCTCACCCAGCCGGAACTACTTTCGTGTTTATGCATCAGAAATCCTATAAAAATAATTAACGACTTTAAGGCTTAATAAAAAATTATAGGCTAATGGTAAAAATAGTTCTTCTAATGGCAAAAAGTGCAACATGTCAGAGTTCTTCAAATCTGTATTAATATTTATCATGGGGGTGAGGTTAAGAAGTTATCCTTTGAAAACCTCACGCAGCCGGAACTACTTTCGTGTTTATGCATAAGAAATTCTATAAAAATAATTAACGACTTTAAGGCTTAATAAAAAATTAACGCCTAATGGCAAAAATCAGAAATCCTATAAAAATAATTAACGACTTTAAGGCTAATAAAAAATTAACGGCTGAAGGCAAAACTAGTTCTTCTAATGGCAAAAAGTGCAACATGTCAGAGTTCTTCAAATCTGTATTAATATTTATCATGGGGGGGGTGAGGTTAAGAAGTTATCCTTTGAAAACCTCACCCAGCCGGAACTACTTTCGTGTTTATGCATCAGAAATTCTATAAAAATAATTAAATACTTTAAGGCTTAATAAAGAAATTAACGGCTAATGGCAAAAATAAAAAATCCTATAAAAAATAATTAACGACCTGAAGGCTTAATAAAAAATTAACCGCTAATGGCAAAAATATTTCTTCTAATGGCTAAAAGTGCTACATGTCAGAGCTCTTGGAATCTGTATTAATATTTATCAATGGGGGTAAAGTTAAGAAGTTATCCCGTGAAAATCTCACCCAGCCGGAACTACTTTCGTCTTTATGTATCAGAAATCCTATAAAAATAATTAACGACTTTAAGGCTTAATAAAAAATTAACGGCTAATGGCAAAAATATATCTTCTAATGGCAAAAAGTGCTACATGTCAGAGCTCTTCAAATCTGTATTAATATTTATCATGGGGGGTGAGGTTAAGAAGTTATCCCTTGAAAACCTCACCCAGCCGGAACTACTTTCGTGTTTATGCATCAGAAATCTTATAAAAATAATTAACGACTTTAAGGCTTAATAAAAAATTATAGGCTAATGGTAAAAATAGTTCTTCTAATGGCAAAAAGTGCAACATGTCAGAGTTCTTCAAATCTGTATTAATATTTATCATGGGGGGTGAGGTTAAGAAGTTATCCTTTGAAAACCTCACCCAGCCGGAACTACTTTCGTGTTTATGCACCAGAAATCATATAGAAATAATTAACTACTTTAAGGCTTAATAAAAAAATTAACGGCTAATGGCAAAAATATTTCTTCTAATGGCAAAAAGTGCTACATGTCAGAGTTCTTCAAATCTGCATTAATATTTATCATGGGGCTTGAGGTTAAGAAGTTATCCCGTGAAAACCTCACCCAGCCGGAACTACCTTCGTGTTTATGCATCAGAAATTCTGTAAAAATAATTAACGACTTTAAGGCTTAATAAAAAATTAACGGCTAATGGCAAAAATCAGAAATCCTATAAAAATAATTAACGACTTTAAGGCTAATAAAAAATTAACGGCTAAAGGCAAAAATACTTCTTCTAATGACAAAAAGTGCTACAATTCAGAGTTCTTCAAATCTGTATTAATATTTATCATGGGGGGTGAGGTTAAGAAGTTATCCCGTGAAAACCTCACCCAGCCGAAACTAATTTCGTGTTTATGCATCAGAAATCCTATAAAAATAATTAACGACTTTAATGCTTAATAAAAAATTAACGGCTAATGGCAAAAATCAGAAATCCTATAAAAATAATTATCGACTTTAAGGCTTAATAAAAAATTAACGGCTAATGGCAAAAATACTTCTTCTAATGGCAAAAAGTGCTACATGTCCGAGTTCTTCAAATCTGCATTAATATTTATCATGGGGGTGAGGTTAAGAAGTTATTCCGTGAAAACCTCACCAAGCCGGAACTACTTTCGTGTTTATGCATCAGAAATTCTATAGAAATAATTAAATACTTTAAGGCTTAATAAAGAAATTAACGGCTAATGGCAAAAATAAAAAATCCTATAAAAAATAATTAACGACTTGAAGGCTTAATAAAAAATTAACCGCTAATGGCAAAAATATTTCTTCTAATGGATAAAAGTGCTACATGTCAGAGCTCTTGGAATCTGTATTAATATTTATCATGGGGGGTAAAGTTAAGAAGTTATCCCGTGAAAATCTCACCCAGCCGGAACTACTTTCGTGTTTATGCATCATAAATCCTATAAAAATAATTAACGACTTTAAGGCTTAATAAAAAATTAACGGCTAATGGCAAAAATACATCTTCTAATGGCAAAAAGTGCAACATGTCAGAGTTCTTCAAATCTGTATTAATATTTATGATGGGGGGTGAGGTTAAGAAGTTATCCCGTGAAAACTTCACCCACCGGAACTACTTTCGTGTTTATGCATCAGAAATCCTATAAAAATAATTAACGACTTTAAGGCTTAATAAAAAATTATAGGCTAATGGCAAAAATATTTCTTCTAATGGCTAAAAGTGCTACATGTCAGAGCTCTTGGAATCTGTATTAATATTTATCATGGGGGTAAAGTTAAGAAGTTATCCCGTGAAAACCTCACCCAGCCGGAACTACTTTCGTGTTTATGCATCAGAAATCATATAGAAATAATTAACTACTTTAAGGCTTAATAAAAAAAATTAACGGCTAATGGCAAAAATATTTCTTCTAATGGCAAAAAGTGCAACATGTCAGAGTTCTTCAAATCTGTATTAATATTTATCATGAGGGGTGAGGTTAAGAAGTTGTCCCGTGAAAACTTCACACAGCCGGAACTACTTTCGTGTTTATGCATCAGAAATCCTATAAAAATAATTAACTACTTTAAGGCTTAATAAAAAAAAATAACGGCTAATGGCAAAAATCAGAAATCCTATAAAAATAATTAACGACTTTAAGGCTTAAAAAATTAACGGCTAATGGCAAAAATATTTCTTCTAATGGCAAAAAGTGCTACATGTCAGAACTCTTCAAATCTGTATTAATATTTATCATGGGGGGTGAGGTTAAGAAGTTATCCCGTGAAAACCTCACCCAGCCGGAACTATTTTCGTGTTTATGCATCAGAAATCCTATAAAAATAATTAACGACTTTAAGGCATAATAAAAAATTAACGGCTAATGGCAAAAATACTTCTTCTAATGGCAAAAAGTGTTACATGTCAGAGTTCTTCAAATCTGTATTAATATTTATCATGGGGGGTGAGGTTAAGAAGTTATCCCGTGAAAACCTCACCCAGCCGAAACTAATTTCGTGTTTATGCATCAGAAATCCTATAAAAATAATTAACGACTTTAATGCTTAATAAAAAATTAACGGCTAATGGCAAAAATCAGAAATCCTATAAAAATAATTATCGACTTTAAGGCTTAATAAAAAAATTAACGGCTAATGGCAAAAATACTTCTTCTAATGGCAAAAAGTGCTACATGTCCGAGTTCTTCAAATCTGCATTAATATTTATCATGGGGGTGAGGTTAAGAAGTTATTCCGTGAAAACCTCACCAAGCCGGAACTACTTTTGTGTTTATGCATCAGAAATTCTATAAAAATAATTAAATACTTTAAGGCTTAATAAAGAAATTAACGGCTAAAGGCAAAAATAAAAAATCCTATAAAAAATAATTAACGACTTTAAGGCTTAATAAAAAATTAACGGCTAATGGCAAAAATATTTCTTCTAATGGCAAAAAGTGCTACATGTCAGAGCTCTTCAAATCTGTATTAATATTTATCATGGGGGGTGAAGTTAAGAAGTTATCCCGTGAAAACCTCACCCAGCCGGAACTACTTTCGTGTTTATGCATCATAAATTCTATAAAAATAATTAACGACTTTAAGGCTTAATAAAACATTATAGGCTAATGGCAAAAATATTTCTTCTAATGGCAAAAAGTGCTACATGTCAGAGCTCTTCAAATCTGTATTAATATTTATCATGGGGGTGAGGTTACGAAGTCATCCCGTGAAAACCTCACCTAGCCGGAACTACTTTCGTGTTTATGCATCAGAAATCCTATAAAAATAATTAACTACTTTAAGGCTTAATAAAAAAAATAACGGCTAATGGCAAAAATCAGAAATCCTATAAAAATAATTAACGACTTTAAGGCTTAATAAAAAAATAACGGCTAATGGCAAAAATATTTCTTCTAATGGCAAAAAGTGCTACATGTCACAGCTCTTCAAATCTGTATTAATATTTATCATGGGGGGTGAGGTTAAGAAGTTATCCCGTGAAAACCTCACACAGCCGGAACTAATTTCGTGTTTATGCATCAGAAATCCTATAAAAATAATTATCGACTTTAAGGCTTAATAAAAAAATTAACGGCTAATGGCAAAAATACTTCTTCTAATGGCAAAAAGTGCTACATGTCCGAGTTCTTCAAATCTGCATTACTATTTATCATGGGGGTGAGGTTAAGAAGTTATTCCGTGAAAACCTCACCAAGCCGGAACTACTTTCGTGTTTATGCATCAGAAATTCTATAAAAATAATTAAATACTTTAAGGCTTAATAAAGAAATTAACGGCTAATGGCAAAAATAAAAAATCCTATAAAAAATAATTAACGACTTGAAGGCTTAATAAAAAATTAACCGCTAATGGCAAAACTATTTCTTCTAATGGCTAAAAGTGCTACATGTCAGAGCTCTTGGAATCTGTATTAATATTTATCATGGGGGGTAAAGTTAAGAAGTTATCCCGTGAAAATCTCACCCAGCCGGAACTACTTTCGTGTTTATGCATCATAAATCCTATAAAAATAATTAACGACTTTAAGGCTTAATAAAAAATTAACGGCTAATGGCAAAAATATTTCTTCTAATGGCAAAAAGTGCAACATGTCAGAGTTCTTCAAATCTGTATTAATATTTATCATGAGGGGTGAGGTTAAGAAGTTGTCCCGTGAAAACTTCACACAGCCGGAACTACTTTCGTGTTTATGCATCAGAAATCCTATAAAAATATTTAACTACTTTAAGGCTTAATAAAAAAAATAACGGCTAATGGCAAAAATCAGAAATCCTATAAAAATAATTAACGACTTTAAGGCTTAATAAAAAATTAACGGCTAATGGCAAAAATATTTCTTCTAATGGCAAAAAGTGCTACATGTCAGAACTCTTCAAATCTGTATTAATATTTATCATGGGGGGTGAGGTTAAGAAGTTATCCCGTGAAAACCTCACACAGCCGGAACTATTTTCGTGTTTATGCATTAGAAATCCTATAAAAATAATTAACGACTTTAATGCTTAATAAAAAATTAACGGCTAATGGCAAAAATCAGAAATCCTATAAAAATAATTATCGACTTTAAGGCTTAATAAAAAAAATTAACGGCTAATGGCAAAAATACTTCTTCTAATGGCAAAAAGTGCTACATGTCCGAGTTCTTCAAATCTGCATTAATATTTATCATGGGGTTGAGGTTAAGAAGTTATTCCGTGAAAACCTCACCAAGTCGGAACTACTTTCGTGTTTATGCATCAGAAATTCTATAAAAATAATTAAATACTTTAAGGCTTAATAAAGAAATTAACGGCTAATGGCAAAAATAAAAAATCCTATAAAAAATAATTAACGACTTGAAGGTTTAATAAAAAATTAACGGCTAATGGCAAAAATATTTCTTCTAATGGCAAAAAGTGCTACATGTCAGAGCTCTTCAAATCTGTATTAATATTTATCATGGGGGGTGAAGTTAAGAAGTTATCCCGTGAAAACCTCACCCAGCCGGAACTACTTTCGTGTTTATGCATCATAAATCCTATTAAAATAATTAACGACTTTAAGGCTTAATAAAACATTATAGGCTAATGGCAAAAATATTTCTTCTAATGGCAAAAAGTGCTACATGTCAGAGCTCTTCAAATCTGTATTAATATTTATCATGGGGGATGAGGTTACGAAGTCATCCCGTGAAAACCTCACCTAGCCGGAACTACTTTCGTGTTTATGCATCAGAAATCCTATGAAAATAATTAACTACTTTAAGGCTTAATAAAAAAAATAACGGCTAATGGCAAAAATCAGAAATCCTATAAAAATAATTAACGACTTTAAGGCTTAATAAAAAAATAACGGCTAATGGCAAAAATATTTCTTCTAATGGCAAAAAGTGCTACATGTCAGAGCTCTTCAAATCTGTATTAATATTTATCATGGGGGGTGAGGTTAAGAAGTTATCCCGTGAAAACCTCACACAGCCGGAACTAATTTCGTGTTTATGCATCAGAAATCCTATAAAAATAATTATCGACTTTAAGGCTTAATAAAAAAATTAACGGCTAATGGCAAATATACTTCTTCTAATGGCAAAAAGTGCTACATGTCCGAGTTCTTCAAATCTGCATTAATATTTATCATGGGGGTGAGGTTAAGAAGTTATTCCGTGAAAACCTCACCAAGCCGGAACTACTTTCGTGTTTATGCATCAGAAATTCTATAAAAATAATTAAATACTTTAAGGCTTAATAAAGAAATTAACGGCTAATGGCAAAAATAAAAAATCCTATAAAAAATAATTAACGACTTGAAGGCTTAATAAAAAATTAACCGCTAATGGCAAAAATATTTCTTCTAATGGCTAAAAGTGCTACATGTCAGAGCTCTTGGAATCTGTATTAATATTTATCATGGGGGGTAAAGTTAAGAAGTTATCCCGTGAAAATCTCACCCAGCCGGAACTACTTTCGTGTTTATGCATCATAAATCCTATAAAAATAATTAACGACTTTAAGGCTTAATAAAAAATTAACGGCTAATGGCAAAAATATTTCTTCTAATGGCAAAAAGTGCAACATGTCAGAGTTCTTCAAATCTGTATTAATATTTATCATGAGGGGTGAGGTTAAGAAGTTGTCCCGTGAAAACTTCACACAGCCGGAACTACTTTCGTGTTTATGCATCAGAAATCCTATAAAAATAATTAACTACTTTAAGGCTTAATAAAAAAAATAACGGCTAATGGCAAAAATCAGAAATCCTATAAAAATAATTAACGACTTTAAGGCTTAATAAAAAATTAACGGCTAATGGCAAAAATATTTCTTCTAATGGCAAAAAGTGCTACATGTCAGAACTCTTCAAATCTGTATTAATATTTATCATGGGGGGTGAGGTTAAGAAGTTATCCCGTGAAAACCTCACACAGCCGGAACTATTTTCGTGTTTATGCATCAGAAATCCTATAAAAATAATTAACGACTTTAAGGCTTAATAAAAAATTAACGGCTAATGGCAAAAATACTTCTTCTAATGGCAAAAAGTGCTACATGTCAGAGTTCTTCAAATCTGTATTAATATTTATCATGGGGGGTGAGGTTAAGAAGTTATCCCGTGAAAACCTCACCCAGCCGAAACTAATTTCGTGTTTATGCATCAGAAATCCTATAAAAATAATTAACGACTTTAATGCTTAATAAAAAATTAACGGCTAATGGCAAAAATCAGAAATCCTATAAAAATAATTATCGACTTTAAGGCTTAATAAAAAAATTAACGGCTAATGGCAAAAATACTTCTTCTAATGGCAAAAAGTGCTACATGTCCGAGTTCTTCAAATCTGCATTAATATTTATCATGGGGGTGAGGTTAAGAAGTTATTCCGTGAAAACCTCACCAAGCCGGAACTACTTTCGTGTTTATGCATCAGAAATTCTATAAAAATAATTAAATACTTTAAGGCTTAATAAAGAAATTAACGGCTAATGGCAAAAATAAAAAATCCTATAAAAAATAATTAACGACTTGAAGGCTTAATAAAAAATTAACGGCTAATGGCAAAAATATTTCTTCTAATGGCAAAAAGTGCTACATGTCAGAGCTCTTCAAATCTGTATTAATATTTATCATTAGGGGTGAAGTTAAGAAGTTATCCCGTGAAAACCTCACCCAGCCGGAACTACTTTCGTGTTTATGCATCATAAATTCTATAAAAATAATTAACGACTTTAAGGCTTAATAAAACATTATAGGCTAATGGCAAAAATATTTCTTCTAATGGCAAAAAGTGCTACATGTCAGAGCTCTTCAAATCTGTATTAATATTTATCATGGGGGTGAGGATACGAAGTCATCCCGTGAAAACCTCACCTAGCCGGAACTACTTTCGTGTTTATGCATCAGAAATCCTATAAAAATAATTAACTACTTTAAGGTTTAATAAAAAAAATAACGGCTAATGGCAAAAATCAGAAATCCTATAAAAATAATTAACGACTTTAAGGCTTAATAAAAAAATAACGGCTAATGGCAAAAATATTTCTTCTAATGGCAAAAAGTGCTACATGTCACAGCTCTTCAAATCTGTATTAATATTTATCATGGGGGGTGAGGTTAAGAAGTTATCCCGTGAAAACCTCACACAGCCGGAACTAATTTCGTGTTTATGCATCAGAAATCCTATAAAAATAATTATCGACTTTAAGGCTTAATAAAAAAATTAACGGCTAATGGCAAAAATACTTCTTCTAATGGCAAAAAGTGCTACATGTCCGAGTTCTTCAAATCTGCATTACTATTTATCATGGGGGTGAGGTTAAGAAGTTATTCCGTGAAAACCTCACCAAGCCGGAACTACTTTCGTGTTTATGCATCAGAAATTCTATAAAAATAATTAAATACTTTAAGGCTTAATAAAGAAATTAACGGCTAATGGCAAAAATAAAAAATCCTATAAAAAATAATTAACGACTTGAAGGCTTAATAAAAAATTAACCGCTAATGGCAAAAATATTTCTTCTAATGGCTAAAAGTGCTACATGTCAGAGCTCTTGGAATCTGTATTAATATTTATCATGGGGGGTAAAGTTAAGAAGTTATCCCGTGAAAATCTCACCCAGCCGGAACTACTTTCGTGTTTATGCATCATAAATCCTATAAAAATAATTAACGACTTTAAGGCTTAATAAAAAATTAACGGCTAATGGCAAAAATATTTCTTCTAATGGCAAAAAGTGCAACATGTCAGAGTTCTTCAAATCTGTATTAATATTTATCATGAGGGGTGAGGTTAAGAAGTTGTCCCGTGAAAACTTCACACAGCCGGAACTACTTTCGTGTTTATGCATCAGAAATCCTATAAAAATAATTAACTACTTTAAGGCTTAATAAAAAAAATAACGGCTAATGGCAAAAATCAGAAATCCTATAAAAATAATTAACGACTTTAAGGCTTAATAAAAAATTAACGGCTAATGGCAAAAATATTTCTTCTAATGGCAAAAAGTGCTACATGTCAGAACTCTTCAAATCTGTATTAATATTTATCATGGGGGGTGAGGTTAAGAAGTTATCCCGTGAAAACCTCACACAGCCGGAACTATTTTCGTGTTTATGCATCAGAAATCCTATAAAAATAATTAACGACTTTAAGGCTTAATAAAAAATTAACGGCTAATGGCAAAAATACTTCTTCTAATGGCAAAAAGTGCTACATGTCAGAGTTCTTCAAATCTGTATTAATATTTATCATGGGGGGTGAGGTTAAGAAGTTATCCCGTGAAAACCTCACCCAGCCGAAACTAATTTCGTGTTTATGCATCAGAAATCCTATAAAAATAATTAACGACTTTAATGCTTAATAAAAAATTAACGGCTAATGGCAAAAATCAGAAATCCTATAAAAATAATTATCGACTTTAAGACTTAATAAAAAAATTAACGGCTAATGGCAAAAATACTTCTTCTAATGGCAAAAAGTGCTACATGTCCGAGTTCTTCAAATCTGCATTAATATTTATCATGGGGGTGAGGTTAAGAAGTTATTCCGTGAAAACCTCACCAAGCCGGAACTACTTTCGTGTTTATGCATCAGAAATTCTATAAAAATAATTAAATACTTTAAGGCTTAATAAAGAAATTAACGGCTAATGGCAAAAATAAAAAATCCTATAAAAAATAATTAACGACTTGAAGGCTTAATAAAAAATTAACGGCTAATGGCAAAAATATTTCTTCTAATGGCAAAAAGTGCTACATGTCAGAGCTCTTCAAATCTGTATTAATATTTATCATTAGGGGTGAAGTTAAGAAGTTATCCCGTGAAAACCTCACCCAGCCGGAACTACTTTCGTGTTTATGCATCATAAATTCTATAAAAATAATTAACGACTTTAAGGCTTAATAAAACATTATAGGCTAATGGCAAAAATATTTCTTCTAATGGCAAAAAGTGCTACATGTCAGAGCTCTTCAAATCTGTATTAATATTTATCATGGGGGTGAGGTTACGAAGTCATCCCGTGAAAACCTCACCTAGCCGGAACTACTTTCGTGTTTATGCATCAGAAATCCTATAAAAATAATTAACTACTTTAAGGTTTAATAAAAAAAATAACGGCTAATGGCAAAAATCAGAAATCCTATAAAAATAATTAACGACTTTAAGGCTTAATAAAAAAATAACGGCTAATGGCAAAAATATTTCTTCTAATGGCAAAAAGTGCTACATGTCACAGCTCTTCAAATCTGTATTAATATTTATCATGGGGGGTGAGGTTAAGAAGTTATCCCGTGAAAACCTCACACAGCCGGAACTAATTTCGTGTTTATGCATCAGAAATCCTATAAAAATAATTATCGACTTTAAGGCTTAATAAAAAAATTAACGGCTAATGGCAAAAATACTTCTTCTAATGGCAAAAAGTGCTACATGTCCGAGTTCTTCAAATCTGCATTACTATTTATCATGGGGGTGAGGTTAAGAAGTTATTCCGTGAAAACCTCACCAAGCCGGAACTACTTTCGTGTTTATGCATCAGAAATTCTATAAAAATAATTAAATACTTTAAGGCTTAATAAAGAAATTAACGGCTAATGGCAAAAATAAAAAATCCTATAAAAAATAATTAACGACTTGAAGGCTTAATAAAAAATTAACCGCTAATGGCAAAAATATTTCTTCTAATGGCTAAAAGTGCTACATGTCAGAGCTCTTGGAATCTGTATTAATATTTATCATGGGGGGTAAAGTTAAGAAGTTATCCCGTGAAAATCTCACCCAGCCGGAACTACTTTCGTGTTTATGCATCATAAATCCTATAAAAATAATTAACGACTTTAAGGCTTAATAAAAAATTAACGGCTAATGGCAAAAATATTTCTTCTAATGGCAAAAAGTGCAACATGTCAGAGTTCTTCAAATCTGTATTAATATTTATCATGAGGGGTGAGGTTAAGAAGTTGTCCCGTGAAAACTTCACACAGCCGGAACTACTTTCGTGTTTATGCATCAGAAATCCTATAAAAATAATTAACTACTTTAAGGCTTAATAAAAAAAATAACGGCTAATGGCAAAAATCAGAAATCCTATAAAAATAATTAACGACTTTAAGGCTTAATAAAAAATTAACGGCTAATGGCAAAAATATTTCTTCTAATGGCAAAAAGTGCTACATGTCAGAACTCTTCAAATCTGTATTAATATTTATCATGGGGGGTGAGGTTACGAAGTTATCCCGTGAAAACCTCACACAGCCGGAACTATTTTCGTGTTTATGCATCAGAAATCCTATAAAAATAATTAACGACTTTAAGGCTTAATAAAAAATTAACGGCTAATGGCAAAAATACTTCTTCTAATGGCAAAAAGTGCTACATGTCAGAGTTCTTCAAATCTGTATTAATATTTATCATGGGGGGTGAGGTTAAGAAGTTATCCCGTGAAAACCTCACCCAGCCGAAACTAATTTCGTGTTTATGCATCAGAAATCCTATAAAAATAATTAACGACTTTAATGCTTAATAAAAAATTAACGGCTAATGGCAAAAATCAGAAATCCTATAAAAATAATTATCGACTTTAAGGCTTAATAAAAAAATTAACGGCTAATGGCAAAAATACTTCTTCTAATGGCAAAAAGTGCTACATGTCCGAGTTCTTCAAATCTGCATTAATATTTATCATGGGGGTGAGGTTAAGAAGTTATTCCGTGAAAACCTCACCAAGCCGGAACTACTTTCGTGTTTATGCATCAGAAATTCTATAAAAATAATTAAATACTTTAAGGCTTAATAAAGAAATTAACGGCTAATGGCAAAAATAAAAAATCCTATAAAAAATAATTAACGACTTGAAGGCTTAATAAAAAATTAACGGCTAATGGCAAAAATATTTCTTCTAATGGCAAAAAGTGCTACATGTCAGAGCTCTTCAAATCTGTATTAATATTTATCATTAGGGGTGAAGTTAAGAAGTTATCCCGTGAAAACCTCACCCAGCCGGAACTACTTTCGTGTTTATGCATCATAAATTCTATAAAAATAATTAACGACTTTAAGGCTTAATAAAACATTATAGGCTAATGGCAAAAATATTTCTTCTAATGGCAAAAAGTGCTACATGTCAGAGCTCTTCAAATCTGTATTAATATTTATCATGGGGGTGAGGTTACGAAGTCATCCCGTGAAAACCTCACCTAGCCGGAACTACTTTCGTGTTTATGCATCAGAAATCCTATAAAAATAATTAACTACTTTAAGGTTTAATAAAAAAAATAACGGCTAATGGCAAAAATCAGAAATCCTATAAAAATAATTAACGACTTTAAGGCTTAATAAAAAAATAACGGCTAATGGCAAAAATATTTCTTCTAATGGCAAAAAGTGCTACATGTCACAGCTCTTCAAATCTGTATTAATATTTATCATGGGGGGTGAGGTTAAGAAGTTATCCCGTGAAAACCTCACACAGCCGGAACTAATTTCGTGTTTATGCATCAGAAATCCTATAAAAATAATTATCGACTTTAAGGCTTAATAAAAAAATTAACGGCTAATGGCAAAAATACTTCTTCTAATGGCAAAAAGTGCTACATGTCCGAGTTCTTCAAATCTGCATTACTATTTATCATGGGGGTGAGGTTAAGAAGTTATTCCGTGAAAACCTCACCAAGCCGGAACTACTTTCGTGTTTATGCATCAGAAATTCTATAAAAATAATTAAATACTTTAAGGCTTAATAAAGAAATTAACGGCTAATGGCAAAAATAAAAAATCCTATAAAAAATAATTAACGACTTGAAGGCTTAATAAAAAATTAACCGCTAATGGCAAAAATATTTCTTCTAATGGCTAAAAGTGCTACATGTCAGAGCTCTTGGAATCTGTATTAATATTTATCATGGGGGGTAAAGTTAAGAAGTTATCCCGTGAAAATCTCACCCAGCCGGAACTACTTTCGTGTTTATGCATCATAAATCCTATAAAAATAATTAACGACTTTAAGGCTTAATAAAAAATTAACGGCTAATGGCAAAAATATTTCTTCTAATGGCAAAAAGTGCAACATGTCAGAGTTCTTCAAATCTGTATTAATATTTATCATGAGGGGTGAGGTTAAGAAGTTGTCCCGTGAAAACTTCACACAGCCGGAACTACTTTCGTGTTTATGCATCAGAAATCCTATCAAAAAAAATTAACTACTTTAAGGCTTAATAAAAAAAATAACGGCTAATGGCAAAAATCAGAAATCCTATAAAAATAATTAACGACTTTAAGGCTTAATAAAAAATTAACGGCTAATGGCAAAAATATTTCTTCTAATGGCAAAAAGTGCTACATGTCAGAGCTCTTCAAATCTGTATTAATATTTATCATGGGGGGTGAGGTTAAGAAGTTATCCCGTGAAAACCTCACACAGCCGGAACTATTTTCGTGTTTATGCATCAGAAATCCTATAAAAATAATTAACGACTTTAAGGCTTAATAAAAAATTAACGGCTAATGGCAAAAATACTTCTTCTGATGGCAAAAAGTGCTACATGTCAGAGTTCTTCAAATCTGTATTAATATTTATCATGGGGGGTGAGGTTAAGAAGTTATCCCGTGAAAACCTCACCCAGCCGAAACTAATTTCGTGTTTATGCATCAGAAATCCTATAAAAATAATTAACGACTTTAATGCTTAATAAAAAATTAACGGCTAATGGCAAAAATCAGAAATCCTATAAAAATAATTATCGACTTTAAGGCTTAATAAAAAAATTAACGGCTAATGGCAAAAATACTTCTTCTAATGGCAAAAAGTGCTACATGTCCGAGTTCTTCAAATCTGCATTAATATTTATCATGGGGGTGAGGTTAAGAAGTTATTCCGTGAAAACCTCACCAAGCCGGAACTACTTTCGTGTTTATGCATCAGAAATTCTATAAAAATAATTAAATACTTTAAGGCTTAATAAAGAAATTAACGGCTAATGGCAAAAATAAAAAATCCTATAAAAAATAATTAACG